>NC_091392.1:119343604-119971854 GCF_032191515.1 Phaenicophaeus curvirostris | reverse complement strand
GAAATACAAAATATTTAGGGGTTCATAAGTTGGGCAAATATGACTGTTACAGCAAAATAAAAAAAACAAGTGCACCTTGGCACAGGGAGGATCTTCTCTATTTAAAACCGTGTTCTGTTATGGATGCATGAATGCTGAATTTTTATATTAACTGAACGTAATCTGTTTGACATGGAAAAAATTAAGTTTTATAGCCATTCTCATTTTGAAAAAATGTCCAGATTATTTTATATGGAATCTCATCATCCCTGTCTCCCACCCCTCAAAAAATTAAAATCAACTGAGTGTATGCAGAACAGAAAACTGCAACCTCAACAGTTCAAGTTTTGTAAAAGTCCTGAAAAAAGAGTTACCATGAGAAGTGTCAGGTGAGTTTAAGTGGAAAGAGTTACTACCTGCTTCACCTGCAATGTCTTCATTACTGGGGCCTTGGATATTATGGTGGTAACTGCTACTAAATCACCTCAGAGTAACCCCTACATTAATCTCTTTGGGTGATATTGGAAAAATGCCTGTAAGCTAGTAAGTGCTCAGGACATGGGAAGTTCAGATTTGATGTAAGTGAACTATTTTTTCTGAGGCTTTGGCACTTATCTACATACATAAGAAGCAAAAAATAGGACAAGACCACCATAGTAACATGAAAGCATGTGATGGTGGTTTATTAAAAGATTTAGAGCTGAAGAATATGAATGTCCCCTTTTTGTTGCTATACTTGATCTATCAGCCTGTCTCCCACAGCTCTTTGAAGGCAGAGAATCTAGAAGTAACAGCTGAATTCTTGAATCAAAAAGACAATGATCTAGAATAATCCCCTTGAAAGAGATGGTGGTGTTATTGACATGACTCTCCAAGAAGTGGCTTGCTCCCAGAGCATGGTGGGGGAGCCAGCTATCTCTTGGAACAGATTTGGCACAAATGAAGTATAATCCAAGGCCGTATTCATGCCAAGCCCTTTGTCATCAGCTGATGGCACAGGTGGGACTTTTAGTCTCAAGACCCCCTGACTCCAGGAACACAAGCTTCCTCCTGGGCAGAAGGTTTACTAGGTCTCATTCAGAATAAGGAATCAACAGTACCAGAACCAGGATTTTCAAGAAAGTACATGGCAGGGCATAGTGAAAGGGAATCTGAGCCTCAGGGAAGAGACTGCAAGGCAGCACTGCAAACAAATGCTGCTAGAAACAAAGCTCTTGCTATAGAATCTCCTTTGCTGGGAATGAACATGAATACCAGCCAAGCTTTCATCCCATCAGACTGCAGGGGTATTTGAGCAAAACGGCCATTGGCTATCCTGAATAGAAGATTGTTTTGCTCTTACCTGTCTACCTGATACAGGTGAGCTGCTGTATTTACAGATGCCTTAGTTTACAGAAAAACAATGTAACTACAAGTAAGTGCAAAAGCACCACCCCATTTACTCAGTATAAACAAACTTGTAACAAACACATCTTGCACACAAACTCTTTGGGCTCTTTACCGTGCCATACCGTGGCTCAAGATCTTACAGAACAAAATAAAACAGAGCACTTAAAGTACTGGATGTTTGTTTCACTATGCAGTATATATAACACAAACTTCACACCTAAATTTAACAATAGGTCTTTATTGCTTTCCATCATTCAAACTGTCAAGTTGCACATCAACAATTGCACTAGTTTCAGAGACACTTGCACATAAGAGGTATAATTACTTGCAAAATAAGATGAAGTGTTGGTGATCATGTCCTCACCACACAATAAAAAGATATTTCTCTGAGCTTCAGGATGCAGAGTAACAGCATGGTCCCTCGTGTGATCTTGCTCAGGGAAAGTTCAGTTTGCTAGAGAAATCATATTTACTTTTGGAGCATTCAGCTACATAATCCACTGGCTGGGAACAAAGTGTTGAGTAACTCAGAGTGAGGTGCTTCTACATTCCCAGCATGAATTGAAGTCATGAAGGGTTAACAGTGAGAAATGGTGGAAGATTGTTTCAATCAACTGATCTGTGTCCACTGTCCCAAAAAAGAAAGCCCAAATGTTCCCAAAGTAGGGAGGATTCTCCAAAGCATTTAAAGCCATTCTTCTTTTCACAGATGAAAAGCTGTGTACACATCCATGTTACCATGGAGAAAACTACATCTTTGCTCTCCCCTATTTGTGGATTTTGGGCTTTGAACTTCAGATTAATACAGGTCATTTTTGACCTTCACCCGCCCTTCACCAAAACACAGACAGTTCTAAAACTGAAAACTAAAACCATTTACTTATAGACCCATAGGGTTAGGTGAATATCCCAAACATTACACTAAAACACTCAAACCTTTGGCATATTTAAATCCAGCACCACATTTTGCATAGTATCTATTTTTCTAGCTCATTAGATCAAATTCTGAAGTCTGACCACTCGGGCCAGATTCTGATACCATTCACAATGAGTTGCATTTTTTACCTTCAAGAGCCTCTAACTAATGGAATTTGTGTGAAGGGAGGAAGAAATGTGACAGTTTCTAGCATTCAAAATCTGTATTCAAATTCATATTTTGCAGGCTGGGTTTAGTGCACAATCCAATTCTTCTGGCAACACTTTTTCTTCTAATTGGGATCTATATTTCAGCATGAATGAAAAACTTCCACATTTAAAGAAAACACTAAAGAGCCTTTTTCGAACAGTTAATTGAAATTAATTTTAAAGTAGTAAAAGTCTGATTATAGAATGTCGTTTGTGTGAACTAGCTTCATTCTAACACTAGGCTAAGTCAAACAAACAAAACTAATAAAGATGAGAGGAGTAGCAGTGTTTCTAGCTAAAATTAATACTTTCATCACTGTGTGTTAAAACAGGTAATGATCTCCTAATCTCTACTTTGATACGTGCTTTATTTCCATATAAACAGTAGTGGTAGGACATCAATTAATGAGTAAAATGAAAAGAAAGGTCTCTAAGGCAATATTAATATTTAAAAATTCAAACATCATTGTTCCTTACACTGTTCTCTTTAATCTTAATTTGTACTCTTGGAAACTGAATGCAACGTGTCCAGTGCATGTATTGCACAGGGTTCCTGATGCTAATTTGACTGCTGTTCTATGTGGGTCTCAAAATGTGAGAACACTTCAACTATAAAAGAAATACAGAAAAAAGACTATGTAAAAATGGTATCTTGTCATCCCTCATGCACCAAAACACCAGGACAAGGGAGCTTCACAGCCGAAGTGCACACTGTGATTCCCAGGCTGCTCCCAAGGGACCTCTTGGAGGGCACCATGAATGTATCCCTGCCCCATGGGAAACAGAACTCAAGGCTCACAGAGAGCCAGGGGAGGAAGGTGAGCTTCCATACCTCCCCTTCATGTGCAGTCAAGTATCGCCAGGGTGCTCATCCAGAGTCAGAATTTAGGACTCAGCTTTGGATCCCATGGTTTAAATGTAGCCTGTATCTTCCCCCTTTCATAAGGAACAGCTGCTCACCACTGCACCCCCAACCCACTTGAGAAAACTCCAGTCTGAGAAAATGAGCTGACTTCTACTCCGAGTCCTGCTTTAACAATAATATTTTCTGTTAATAACATTGGAGCAGAAATATCTCATGGGTCATTGAATTTGAGGTCCTTTATCATAGAAACTACATGACAATATCGCTTTTATAAAATTATCAAGCACAGTCTAATAATAAGCCAAATTGTTTGTCACTTCTACTCTTTTCCAGAACCTCACTTTTGGGATGACTGGAAACCTACTTCTACTTTCTAGCTTTAATTTATATACCTCTGGGGAATTTTACTATGAGCAATGATAAGCAAGCCAAAAAGAGCTTAGTTTAATTCTCGAAACCAGCATGAGCGAAGAAGGGAAATCATTACGAGAAGATGCCTCTTAGAAAGCAAGCAAGTTAGAAATCAAAGGTATAAGAGAAAATAAGCATCCAATGTTCTCATAGTCACAACAGACAGGTCTTAATTGAATTTTCTGGACCTACATAAACTCTAATCTGCCTTGGCTTCATTGCCAGGAATGTGGTTCTGTTATTTAGAACCAGGGAAAGCTGTACCTCCAACTCTCCTCTCAGGACCTAGACAAGAACATGCACTTCAGATTTATGGATTTCAAAGAACGAAATCATGTTTATGAGGACCATCATAGAAAATTTTAGATATAAACCACCTAGAAAGTGTTCTGATTAAAAGTGTTTATTATTTATATGCAATAGAAAGGGGCACATGTTTCCACAGATGAAAACAGTAACTTTCTAGCCAATCATAGTTGCAAGCACGAAAGGATATAAAATCTTGAATTTAAGTTTAATTTCTGAGTTCACAAGTGACTTAGCCTGTGTTCTCACACCAGTCTCTTATTCTCTTTCCGTATCCATCTCCTCATCTTTAAAATATGGGTAATAATACTTCTGTATCCCTTGAGTGTTTCTTAAGCTTAATTAATTCAATGCTTTACAAAGCGCTTCCTGATCCAGAGATGGGAGCATTGCACATTTCCAAAGGTTTCTACTTTAAACCATTTGCAAATAAATAAAGCTGTGCTTTCCAGATCTTATTTTTAAAACAGTATAGGAATGACCTGGCCTCAAGTGATCTTCCCTCATGGAAAAAGCATTGGAAGCCAGGTCTGCAGCCAGCATTTTCTCCCAGGTCAGTAGCCCTCCCTTGCCTGGGGAATGTGAGAATGTGGCTGCAGGCCAGGCCCCTCATGCACAGAGGGAGGGAATTGGAGCATCAGGCCTCCGGCCAGCACTTGCCAACCAAAGCTGTGCTTTTCTCATAGAAAGCTAATGGGAAAATGCATGTGCACGCCAATGGGTCTTGTTCATCTGAGAGCTTTGCAGCTGTCCTGCTAGGAAAAGAACAGGACACAGGGGCAGCGAATTGTACAAGAGCTCAGGGGCCCCTTGTACCTTGAAGGAAAGGAAGCAGAGATCAAACACTCCAGCCAGTCTCATACTTCATTAGGACCACAGCTCTACAAATCAGATTGCTTAAGGTAGAACATGATTTTTGGAGCTGATGCTCCACTGCAAGGCTGGAGATGGGAAGCCCAAGATGGGACCAAGTTTTTTAACTACAGTTAAAATGTTTGTATGTATTCATCTACAAATGTTTGTGGGGTAGGGAAAGAACAGGAATTATTGGCCTATTACTTGTCTAGTCAGGAAGGGTCTATCACTCTCTAAATTGAAAGTAACCAGGGCAACTAGGTTGCTTTTCCCACAATACATCTGTTAAAGTTGGTTGTATTCCTACACATGACGAAGAACGTTAACCAGAAGGCAACTTCTGACTAACCACAATGTTTCTTTAAAATGAAGCATGGACCTTTGTCATGGAAAAAGCATGGCTCGGGGTTAAGCAGCAAGTTCAAACTCAGAAAGTCCAGGGTCTATTCCTTACCCAACCAGAAGCACGAGAGCAGTATTTGTATGTTCTGCAGAACTCTTCATTGGGAATGTGAAGTGCCTTGCACTATTTTACGTCACCCCATCTCTATGTTTCAGTCCCCCATGTGTAAAATGGGAGACAATAGCAAAGAAGTCTCATGGGAATGGTGAGATATTCAGATGTTAGAGAAAGAGGGGCCATATGTGTTCCTAAAATAAGTATCAGCATGGAGAGGGCTATTTTGGGACAACAGAGCTGTGCGAACTTTGCATGCAACTGCCTCCATCACAGCAGAAATTAGATCTATAGGAGTTTAAAAAAAACATGTATAAACACATACACACTTCTGTATGTGACATTTCTAAGGCAAATGATTTGGGGTTTTAGACTGCTCAAGAGATTACTTTCAGAAATACTGACAACTACCGAACCCCACTTTTAAGTGGCATTGACAATGCTGTGAGCTAATGTCGGTTAGCTCGAGAGTTACAGCATTACTGGTTGGTAGTGTTAATGGTGATGCCCAGGGAGAGGGACAGTGGTTTAGTGAGTCCCCGAGGTGCCCAGTATATGCTGGCTGCCTACACAGGCAGGGAGAGTGAGGTGGACAAAAGTGTCATGTGGAGGACCAGAGACTCACTTTTCCTTGTCAGGAAGAGCCAGGTTATTCCAAAATCCAAGTACCACGGAGAAAAGAGCACACCAGGCAGGATCACTTCAACTTATAAACAGACCTTTAGCAACTAGAGATGGGAGCAGGTCACAAGGGTTGCTCAATGTACGTCTGGCACCCAGGTACCTTATCAACAAGAAAAACAGTTTAAGTATTTATTTAGACATGGACCTAGAAATCTGGTTTGTGCTCAACATAGAGATTCAAGCCAAATTTGATCAAATATCCCATAGTTTCACCTCATAAACTGGTCATTTGTATACTTGTATTAACATATATATCTACATGATACATTTCTCATTGTTGTTTAAATTAGAATGTCACAGTGATGGTCACTGCCTTTTAAACTTGTGAACAGATACAAAAACTAGAGGGTTGTGAAATATAGTTAAAAATCATGTACATTTCCCCAAATCTCAAAAATACTCACAGTTGTGTTAAATTGCTTTATATATTTTAATTTATTTGCCTTTATTTATGGGTAGTTCCAGGCTTCTTTGCCAGTAAATAAAGTATATAGGTATGTGAACATGCAAGATAAATTATTAGACCAAATTGATACAATCATCATAACTTTTACTCAGGGCTCATCTCCAAACGGCGCTGAGCACCATGGCCACATGCATTTGAAGTCAAGACAATGAATGTGCTCACAGAGAGCAGTACAATATACACTTAATTGAGATAACTGGAATGACTTGCTATACTGCCCATACTTGCAAGGTTTTTGTAGGAGAAGAGGTTGCAGGGGTGACGTGTGTAGGAAGAGATGAGGGGCTGCACTGTGCTGGTCACAGCCATTTCCAGATGGTTTCATGACAGACAACACCGACCCACTTGTGCACCGAGACTGAACCAATGGGAGGAACATATGGTGCTTCTGCAAAAAACATATTTAAGGAAGGCTGTAACCACTAAACAAGAAGAGCTGCCAGAGAAGGAGGGATGTCAAAGCAGGCACAGAACAAGAAGAGATGCCCAAGCAGGGGCAAGAGAGGCAGAGCAGGGGAGACGCTGGAGTAAAGAAGGGAAAACAGAAGCCTGATCCAGGGTAAAGCAATGGCAGAGCAAGAAAGAAGTTCAAAGAGGGGTAAGGAATCTCCTGAGCAGGTATGTCACTGAGGGGACTGTGGCCTCTGAACCATAGAGTCATGGAACAATGAAAGTTGGACAAGATATCTAAAATCATCTAGTCCAACCATCAATCCAACACTATCATGCCTACTAAACCATGTCCCAAAGTGCCATGTCTACAGGCAGGGATGGAGACTCCGCAGCCTCCCTGGGCAGCCTGTTCCAAAGCCTAACCACTCTTTTGGCAAAGGTCCACCCTATCAGAACATTTGAGTAAGAAAAAAGGAGCAATGAAAAAATCACGCACTGACCATCTTTTCCAGTGATGCTCACTATGTCATCAAAGGGACAAAGCATGATGTGCAGCGAGGGAACTGGGGATGGGGAAAGGGAGAAAGGGTCTTGCAGACGGAAGTGGTGTTTTTCCCTAAGTATTTCCCTTCTTTATTTCTCAATTCTGGAATCAGGAGTTAAAATTTTACATTAATTGCAATGAAGTAAATTCTGTGAAATTCTCTGACTCAAGACTGCTTTTTTGTTCATGACACTTGGATAACAAAAGAATAAACTGAAAGCTTTATTCCAAACCTGAAATAACTACCTACAATTTAGCAAAAATGAGAGCCTTTCCCCTCTGCTGTCTTTCTTCATCTTTTCATCATATTTGCCCCAGATCCAAACAGGCCTGCATTTCATGAATTGGACAATGCCCAATAACTACGGGAATTAAAAGATAATAATGTGCTAAAACACTAACTGCCAGAGATACACAGACACAAGGGACAAGAAGAAATGTTTTTTCCTGATTATCCAGCTGCTTTGAATTCAGCTGAAACACAGTCTCGCTCTGAGACGCCACGTGAAAATGGCTTGCACTGTGCAAAGCTGACCCGGCTGCTCACTTGGGAGGGACTCATCCAACCCAGGACGTGGAAGAAGTGACATATTTCTGAGGAAGGGTCCAGATTGCAAAGATATGTTGAGTTTAGGAGAAGGGATGGGATGCTAGGGAGCCCATGCTGATTCTTGGACAATGCTGGCCCTCGCCCAGGCTCAAACATCACGGGATGCTCAAATATGTGAGAACTGGAAAGGGTCCCTGCAGGGCTGGAGCCAGATAACCAACAAGAGAATGGAGTTTCTCCCCTTCTGCAGCTTCATTTCCCTTGGTGTGTTGAGAATTTCCCATTGCCAGACTGACCAGCCCAAAAGCTGAGAAGCTTGAGAATGAGCCTTGATTGTTGTTTAGCACTCTCAACGGCTAGATAGACCTTGAAGTTCCTCACTTTTTCCATCCTAAATGCAGGAGTACTGCAAATACTGAAGTTAAGGTAAACTCATTTTAACTGCAGCCCTTGCAATTCTTCCCCATTTCCACAAAACATGTTCAAAAACTACTTAAGTATTTTGTGAGCAGAAGCTGGAAAGGGCCAGGAACTTTGCAGAAAGCTCCTATGGATGATTTATGGGTAAACCATTGCTAATTCACAAAGGTTGTCCAATTTTTAAGTATGATTGCCTTTTCGGTCACTCCACACAGCTCCAAATAGAACAAAGGCTGGGATTAGCACTTTGGAGATATATAATCAACAAACAGCAAGGCTGAGGGATGCAGACACTATTTATCTCTATAAAACTCTTTCTACACTATGATGACCTGAATTTAATTGCATCAGCTTCATCCATTAGCTGACATGCAGTCTCTCCAGTTAGATTGTCTCTCAGAGCATTGAACTTACAGCATAACTAAGAAGACATCAGCCCTTAAATCATCGTCTCTAAAGCATAAAAATACACAAGTTCATTAGATAACAAAATATTGTTAAAAAAAAATTTAGTATGGCCTCTTTATTAGGCAAGTTGAACCTAGTATGCCCATGGCCTGTAAATCTTCAGTGGCTTATTTCTTTTGTGTAAAGTAGCACAACACAGCTGCTCTTTATCGACTGAAGTTTTTACCTGTCACTTAAATGGTCCTTGGCTTCATCTTATAAAGGTGTGGAAAAACTCAGCCTGTGGTTATTCTGTTAACTTTAAAAATTACTTTTGTTTTCACATGCCTTTAGTACTTTCTAATTGTGAGAGGGAGTTAGATACTTAATTTCCCTGTGTTGATTTGGAAACTACTCTTTCTGCCATAAGATCCATGTGTGTGTTTGTATCACGGAAAGTTCCAGTCTGTGATTCAAAAGCTGCCATTCAATTAGACAGGGACATTTCAACTTCAGTCTGGCAAAAACAGTACCGTGATTTCCCAACATCACAGATGCTTTATCTGCACACAAACCCTCCAGATGCTCATGCTGTCACATACATACCGTTGAAGGCTGTCCAACAATGCTCCAAGACCCTAAAAGCATTTACAAAATCAATATCAACTGCACTTTCCAACAAAGAAATCATACTGAAATACGAGAGTGAGGACATTGCAATGAAAGCAATGACCAAAATGGGCAGGCACCAGCATAAGCTCAGCACTCCTGGACAGCTAGAGAGAAAGGTTGGAAAGGGACTTCCAAAAGTCTCAGTTGTTTCGTTTTTTATTTTGACAACCAATCCATCATTTGATTTCAAAAACAGGCAAGAACAGGTTCAGAGTATTTAGGGTCTGACTCAAAGCCCCCTGGTAATCAGAAAGAAAATGCCCTTGCTGTAGGGGTTACTGGTGTAGATTTATGATGGGTACTTCAGAAAACTGAAAATTGATGATCTTAAAGGTGTTTTCCAACCTACATGATTCTATGATTCTACAATCAATTAAAAGATTACAAATCACAGTAATATGCCAAATTTCCTGTGGAAAACTGTTTTCTATTAGTTTTATTTTCGTTTGTAGCCCTTCCTATTTGTTTAAAGTTCTGCTGCTTCTATCCACATCCTAGACCAAACAGAACGGAGCTTCATTAGGCTCAGTTGCAAGGAACATCCATCACAGACAAGCCTCCACTCTCGCCCAAATCCAACTTCTATGTTGCTTAGGGTCCTCAGAGAAAGACCACGGCCTCACCCTCATAAATGAAGAGGAAAAGAATTCTCACCATCATGATGACAGTTCAGGGCAAGATATAAGAAAGAAATTGTTGCCTGAACCCACCCACGGGGAACAGGCAGTTTCTACTGGGGCTTCTCTGTGAGGAAAGTTACCACCACCATGGTGGTTTCACCTGCAGCAAGAGAAATAACCCTCATACTCTCCCCATTGAGACTGCACTTCTCTTAAAGTCATCTCCCAGTGGAGGAATGGAGCAGAATATTGCCCTATTCAACATAGCTAGAGGGAGAGAAGAATTTTCTAAGTACTTATTTTCTCTCTTATTTTCTAAGTTCTGTTTCTGTCAGCAGACAGAACTCTGCAGTGTTCTCTGGGCCATCAGTAAAGGAAGGTGGGGTTTTCTGTGAAAAGGAAGCGATGAGCAATCAAAATCAGTCAACTCACTTTAAGAGCAGTGTTTGGAGGAGTTTGGGGAGCTATGAGGGGTTTGTCTCAAAATTCCTTTCAAAGCAATGTGTTGAGAGACAAATAATGTCTGATGGAAACACCAGTTCAGCAAAATTATTAAACAGGTACTTAATGTAAAGTTAAATACAAAATAAAAATCGGCTGAAGGCCAGCATAGTCCACAAACTTCCCACAAGTCTTTTCAGCTACTTCTTTGCATGGATTTATTGCTTACTTAACAAAAGAAACCATGATATCTATTCCCATTTTTCTCTTCCATGAATGGGCCAAAATAGTTCTTTTACTTCCCCAGAAAATGACTTTGGTATAAGAAGGAAATATTCCCCACCCTACTGCTTATGGAGAATATGTTGTGGGGCTATACCACGGACTTCAACAGATGGTCACAATTACACAAGAGCTTTCCTGAATCAGAGTTTGGAAAAGAGAATTGTATGTAACAGTAGAATGCCAATTATTACCTCCTAAAGACACTGAGGAAGGCCTGGCAGTACCATGGCTGAATTTGGTTGGGCATGCATATAGGGTCGTTTTAAAAGCACAAGACTACAGAATGTTAAAAGTACAGAATTATTATCCTTAGTTATAGTCTCATCTCAGAACACTGTGAGCAGGTTCTGCTGTAATGAGTTTGATAAAATCTCTCGGGTACATCAGTGCCATCCTGTACACCTTAGAGGCAAAGAGAAAAGTATCTTCCAAAGCAAGAGTAACAAATTTTAGGTCTGAAAAATATTTAATTCCCAGGACAGTAGCTGTGGATGCAGATATGAAGCAGAACTGAGAAGCACGTTAATCTGATTAACTTCACGTTTGACCAAGGGTGGGACATCTTTTGTTTTCTGAAGGTCAAAGAGACCCATCTAGACACATTACCACTCACCTTATCTAAAAAAGGAAAAGAATCCCACAATATGAAATTAAGTCACGGGTCACATCCAGCCAACAGCCAATACTTCCCATCCTTGCCCTAGACAAAGCTTTGTTGAGCATGAATCTTATCTTGTTGTCTGCAACTGTAAAGCCTAATGCACATGAACACCACGCTGTAAAAACTGCAATTTCCATAGTGGAAAACTAAAGGTTCTAAAATGGCCCACACTTTCATAAGTCCTGATCTGTTCATAGCCTTGTTTATGGAATTTAATGTGTAAAGACTTTCTGTAGACTTAGAAAAAAAGAAAAAGCATGACTTAAAGATGTAACTATAATACCATACAGATTTCAGAATGAGGTAAATTTTTTTCAGTCTTCCTGATGTAATTCCTTTATTTGCCTGCTTTACAAAATAAGAAAAATAATACTTACTCCTCCTTTCTACTTCACTAGGCTACCATAAGACCATACATACAGCACAATCAATATGCAAAATAGCATTTAACTGTGATATTTGATCTTGCATTCAGTAATCAGAAAAACATGTTCCTTTAAATTCCATCTAGTTTTATTGGAAAATCTTTTGCTTCAGAAAATTTGTTTCTGGCACTTTCAAAAACTGTATTGTGCGAGAACTTGGTTTTTTTTCTTGCAACTTATTGGCTTGTTAAGTCATTTCATTTACTGTTAATGATGCAAACCATCTTGTTTAATGCTTTGAAGCTGCCTAACACATTATTGCTTTGGTCTGCAAAATAGGGCACTTTTAATACCTCTTTTAAAAAACATTATCATTATTTAATTTTTATCACATAAGTTTTACAAAACTGTCATCTCAATAGATTAATACCACAATAGCTTTTAAAAAGGACTGCAGCGTTCCAGAGCATTGGCCTAAGACATCATCACAAGAATTTTATGAGCTCTTGTGTGTGGGACAAGTACTATGACTTATCCACACTACCACGTCCCTTTTTTAATAGTCAAACGCAGTATAGTGCAATGCATCACTAGGCTTGAACGCTGTGTTTATTGACATGAGAACATTCTAGGCAGAAGTTTTCTAATTAAAGAGACAGAGTCACTTTGGGGGCAAGCTGTACTTAAACAAAGTTCATTGTTCATTGCCAAGAGAAAGTGACTTTTCTGATTCTTAGAAGACTATTGACAGCAAAAAACACAGAGTGGGGCAAACAGCAGCGGCAAGCTGAGCTGCTTCAGGGAAACACTGCAAAGATCTTTGTTGACTACTACCAACCTGCTGGTGGAGCATCAATGGGATTACACTGAGATCTCAGCAACAGAATCACCAAAGAATGCAGCCCTTGTTGTTACTAAAGGTAAGATCAAGTCCTTGCAACCTCACATGGGAGAAAGAAATTGGAATGGGTTCAAAAATCAAAGTTCTTACATGGTGGCATAGAAATACAGCAGAGGTACTTTGTTTTGCCCTATGTATTCAGGTTGCAGTCCCCCAGCCACCCCTCACAACACCAGCACTACCTATGCATTGACTTCAGCTCCCAATTTCTTGTTACTTAAGTACTTCTTCAACTTCAGCAGGTAATTATAAAACCTGTTTGGTACCAAAACCGCTGTGACATCCTTCAGACCTGTTGTTCTGACCTCACTTACTCCTTTCAGGAAGGTATCTACGGCATCATAGACTGTCAGCCCTGGTTTAACATTGCTACTGATGTATATACCCTGCTCTGAATGGATGCAGCAGTTCCTTGGGCTTTATTTATGTTTTGAATGATTTGTAAGGAGGTAAATATTTTTAATGTGCTGCAACAACAGACAGTACAGAGATTCAAGAAAAAAATCACACTGAATTCTGCAAATGTGCAATAGGCATTTTTCTGTTACTAGACTAGTAGTATACATAAGAATAGTATCCTGTGCCTGAGTAGTAGGGTCCATCAAAATGACTTTCTATCAGTAAGGTCCTTGTTTTTATAGGTGTTTCTGTGTGATGTTTTAGTTTTGGGGTTTCTTTGGTTTTGTTTTTTTTAAGAAATAGGATAAATGAAAGGTAGTTATAGAAGCCAGGCTAAAGCATCTTTTACTCACTTCCAAAGCAGATTGTATGGGGGCTTGGTAGGATATTTTTGTTTTCTTTTGTTTTTTAAATCCCTTCCCCTACTATTCCATTTTCTTTTCCATTCCAATAGTTCCAGTAACTGAATTGTTTACTTCAAGGCTCTGTTTCTTTCTGCACGATTCTCAGCTCTTGTTGCACTTTTCATCAAATAAAAGACATTTTTGTCTGGTGTTTCATAGAGGCTTATGAGAATAATACACCTCATGCATCACCTTGGTATTCTGTTTCAAGCCACTAAAAGGTAAACTCCATCCTACCCCCTTGAGGTTATCTGTCATATCCCAAGTCCATACTGGCTAGGAGAGTTCTTTCACACAACTGCTCGGGCAAAGCCCTTCATTTTGCAGTGCTGCAGCTGCTTGCTCACCCACAGCTCAGAGCCCTTTTTGACCAGTTTCTCTTTTTCACCTTATGAACAGATTTTTTTTTCTTTTTCTAAGTACAGGGGACCCCCAAAATGCTTATTTTAAATCTGACAACCACTCTCCAATAACCCAATGACAGACAGAAAAATGTGAGATGGAAATGAGCTGAACAAGTCTATAATCAGGTTGAGAGACCACTAGGGAAATATTCAAAGCAAGCACCAAAACTTACTTATAGAAACTGTTACATGAGACAAAGATATTGCAAGCTTGAAAAGACTTTCTGTGGCTTACAGTTCAAATGCTGATTCTTTCTTTACCATCCCAAAAGTGTATGTAGCTAGTGTGGTTTCAAATTCCATGAGGTAAGATGCAACGGGAGAAGGGTCATTTTCTCATACAGTATATTACCAAAAACATTGTCATCATCTCCCTAAAGTTCCTTGTTTGGCCTTACAAATGTTAACTATTATACTGGCATCCCTTCAGCTTGCAGGCATGCTGTCTCCTTCCACAACAAGTATTGGTAACAAAAGAGACTCAGGATGCAGTGCAACTACGTGTGACTAGAACTGGCCTGATTTTTCCAAATATTAAGTTACTACTAAAGAAAGTGTGATTAACACAAGAATGGTCAGCATGTTTGTATTTAGGTATCTCATTTGCAAGCCTGATCTGAAGGGCACAGAAAAGAAAATTCTGGCTTAAATCCATGGATACACAGTCATTTCATTTAGATACGAATCCATGGTGGTGCTTAGATGCTCCTGCCTCATTACTTGCAATCAGCAATGCTGATATTCGTATGGCCACGTGTGGCCTATTTCATGGAAGTCTTACTAAGGAGTGACCCACCCCAGAAGAAGAAAAGCTCCCTCAACTTGAACATTGGCATGGGGAAGACAGCACAAACAAGGGGAGGTAGCTGGGAATTCTTCTGGTAACAGCAGCGACTGGATTAAAATGACGGTTTAATCATGACCCCAGACCTTAAATGTAAGGCCAAGAGTCATGGTGCAGCCTGTGCTAATAAAATGCTATAAGGGCACTGAAAGAGGGAGAAGCCCACTTCATGCACTCCCATCTACACATTCTTGCCCCTTCCCTTGCTCTAGCTTTGATACTCATCTTGGCTCTCAACAAGCCAGTTCAGCTTCCTACTGTTTAAGAAAACCAGCTCCACAACAGAGCTGGGTCAGAATAACCACACAGTAAACTGAGAGGAGACCCACAGCCAATGGAATACAGAAGAGGGCATAGCCAGTCCTGGGGGAGAAAAGAAGCATCATCACCTCTTTCAAAAGCAAGAAGCTATAAGCTTAACTCTGTAATCTTCACATTCATGGTTGCAATGATTACCTTCAAAAGATAGGACTTATCTAAAGCACCTGGACTCTTCCATAAGAGCTTCTATTGAGCTCAGGATGGAGTAACATAAAAGTTTAATGACAACAAATTATATTTTAAATCTTAACTACTCCATTGTTAACCATTTTAGCAGAAACAGCAAGCTAAGATGTTTATCTGCTGCTAGTGACTTCTCCCCTGGGTGAGCTGCAATTAAATCCCTTCAAGCATAGGGGGAAGAAAGTCAAATTTAACTTTCTCTCTCAACACATCCTAAATCTTCTCAAACTGGAAGAAGAGGTGCATTTCCAGAAAGGTGGAGTAGTCACAACAGGATATTAGTTTGTGGGGCTGCAAAACACAAGAGGTCAAAGCAGAGTGGCCTCATTAACTGAAAGTATAAAAGACCACATTTGCCCTTCTCAGTTGGAGAAGTGATAAAGGCAGATTTCAGAAGCCAGCTTTTAAACCTAGTAGCTATAGAAAAAGCGTAAATTAGATTTATCCTTCACTAAAAGGGAGACAAAGCACCCTGCCCTGCAGTCCCAGCTGTGTCTGAGTATGCACACAGGCAGCTACTGCCAAGCCTGGAGAGTCACTACCTGCTGGAGAGTCACTCCCCAGTTTACCGTGTGACAACTGGCTGACATGCCTACACATATAAGCTCAGGTTGTGTTTTGATGTTAATATTAGGCAGCTGTGGCAGAGAAGAGGTAATGTTCTTGGTACATTGTGTATATTCTGTGTTTAGGACAGGATGGGGGAATGTCATTTCACACTGTCTAAACCACTTTCCCAACACCCTGATGTCTCCTCTCTAGCTGGCTGGCCTCTAGGATTTCTTGGAAACTGAGGGAAACTGCAGAAACAAAATTGAACATCAGAGATGCAGGTGGGAGACCAGGTAGAGACAGAACTGGAGTACGAGAAAGGCTTTTTGGGAAAGAAGGATTAGCACTGTTTCCCTATTGCATACGACCAAGGCCTCTCTCCTATTTTACAGCTTTTCCTTTCCACAGCTCAAAGCTGTGAATGAAAGGATGTAGGAAGGATTTTAAGACCTCTCTAGAAGGACCTCAGAATCTCTTAAGAATGGCTGTATGTCAAATGAAAACACAGTCTAACATATTCTTTCAGCTTTTGGATGACTAAGATACCAGCTTCAGTTTTTAACAAGAATTAGATGCTTTAAATGCTGTCAGCTAAAACGTGCTAAGCTACCTACAGTGCAGCTTATGAGATTCTACAGATTGTCTGTAAAACTCAGCCAGGCACTACTGAAGGCAAGTCCCCTCTAATAAGCTAATAAATTGTTGTGAATGACCTTCTTACCTCTTATGAAACCATGTGAGCTCAAACAAGTGGGATACAATAACTTAGATTCTCTACTGACCTGGAAGGAAACAGTAAATGCCCATTTCACCCCAGCTCCTTCCAAATGCTTGTGTTTCCTTGTTCTAAGCCAATTTCTGTCATCCACTTCAGTGATGCTCTTAGCCACTGTTCACCAGAAAGGCTGGGTAGTGGGACAGAACAGAAACCTATAGAGGGGAGGCCGAACGAAGTGTCCCCGAGGGGCTGCGGCTCATTTAACTTTTGGTTTGCTTAAGAGAATACAAACCTCGAGAGGCTGCAGCCGTGCATTCGACCACCAGATGGTGCCAAAAGTATTCAGGGTCTAGGGATGCTAATACAACGTACCTACCAAAGGCTCTGCTTGCAAATCGTTGCTTTCCCTAATTCCTTCCTGCTAAAATTATTAAGAAGAGTTGTAGCAAAATGAAATGAACAAATGAACTATAATTTGTATGCATCACACACACACATCTCTTAATTTCTCTCTCCAATTTCAAGAAAAGACTTAGTTTCTTCCTCCTGGTTTTCCTTCCTCATTAGTGCTACAACCTCAATGCAGAGAAGCCATGCAGAGAAGCCTTTAGTTATACCAAGTATCCTTAAAACCATACTTTCCACCTACCTTCAATGCTATTAAAACAGCAGATTAAAAATGTGGTTTGATTAAACTCACTTAATTACGAGATAGGGATTAATGTGACTTTGAAACTACTAAAATTAAGTGGATTACAGATGACTACGTTCTTCAGAACTGTTGCATCAAATTTATATTCTTGCAGGATTGCAGTGCTGCGTAAAGGGTCAAAATGTTTGTAAAATACATTTCTAAAAATCAGCTGTGATCACTGAAGGCAGAGAGATCCCTCAGAGGCTGTGAGGGCAGCACAGGTTGAAGTGCAGGCAAGAAAGAGAATGTCTTTGTCTTTCCACTGATCTGCTGTAGGCACTCATGTGAGTCAGTCACCTCAACAAACTCTGTTCCAGCCAGTATCACTACTTAGGCTGCAGACTTTGCAGGATGGGGGCTGTCTTCAACAAAATACTTGTATGGTGGCACTCTCTTCTCCAGTGGGACTGTGGCTGCTAGCAAAGTCATAAACAAGGCTGTGGAGAGAACTGTAAAGAGTCTAGAAAATGTCAAGAGTCTACAGGAGCTGCATCACAAGATGACAGTTCTGACATTGTGATGCTTATTCTGATATACAAAAAAGGTGTATAGTTCTCTTTATATGATGTGTATGTAGAACCTAGCAAAAATAACCCCAAAATGGGTTTCTCAAGCATTTTTGGAGGGTATAACTGTAGCTCAGCCCCACCAGTAAGAAAACTAGCAATCCTCTTTAAGACCATTAATTCACCTACTGACTGACAGAAGTAAAAGAGAAAAGCACTTTTCCTTCCTTTCACAAAGAAGTACAGAAGATATCTCCACCTTTTAGAGATGGAAGCACTTACATTTTGGATATGATTTGAGCCTTCATGGAATCAGTTCTGTCGCAGCCTAAGAGCTGGCTAAGTAACAAAGATCTGTTGTTTTTTTTTAATGTTTTCAGGGGTGGGGGTTTCAAATTATTTGAGCTGCCTTTGATTTACTTAGCCTTGATGTCCACTCTTTCAGGAACAACAACTGTTTCTGCTTATAGAGTTGGAGTCTACAAATGGGGACAGGAGAGTCGAGACCACAACGAAATTTAGCAGCAAGGACTAACAACTTTTCAAGTGAAACCTGCACATCAGTTGCAACCAGTATAAATCACCAAACCAGGCGCAATTGTCTCTCACCTCCCAGTACGTCAGCAACCCCAAAACTAACTGCCTAGCAGTCTTCTAAATTGCCCCATTCCCACCACCACACCATGTGTCCAACTAACTGTACTACATTAAGCACATGGTCCCTTAGTGTGTCAAGGTCCCTCTGTACTCTGCACTGGTGAGACTGCACCTCAAATCCTGTGTTCAGTTCTGGGCCCCTCACCACAAGAAGGATGTTGAGGCTCTGGAGTGAGTCCAGAGAAGAGCAACGAAGCTGGTGAAGGGGCTGGAGAGCAGGTCTTATGAGGAGCGGCTGAGAGAGCTGGGGTTGTTTAGCCTGGAGAAGAGGAGGCTGAGGGGAGACCTCATTGCTCTCTACAACTACCTGAAAGGAGGTTGTGGAGAGGAGGGTGCTGGCCTCTTCTCCCAAGTGACAGGGGACAGCACAAGAGGAAATGGCCTCAAGCTCTGCCAGGGGAGGTTCAGGCTCAACATAAGGAAAAAATTCTTTACTGAAAGGGTCATTAGGCACTGGAACAGGCTGCCCACGGAGGTGGTTGAGTCCCCTTCCCTGGAGGTGTTTAAGGTGTGGGTGGATGAGGTACTGAGAGGCATGGTTTAGAGATTGGTGGGAATAGTTGGACTCGATGATCCGGTGGGTCTCTTCCAACCTAGTGATTCTATGATTCTATGATTCTATGATTAAGGTCAGAAAGCAGCACAGAAAACACACAAGGTTCCAGCCAAATGCAGTATCCAAACACCACATGAGGAATTCCTGCTGAAGACATTTTTGCACAGCACAATACCAAAAGGGCCAGTGGATATTGGTATTCTACCTATAGCTGACATTTTGATTTTGTGATTCCTACTAACAGTATATGGCTTTATAAAAACTATTTTTGACCTAACAGGCATGTTGTCTCATTGTTTTACTTGCCCTGAGCAGAAGCTCAGAATGAAATCATTTTAATAGAATAATTTTACTGCAAGTAGACTTTGTCACAAGTACTGCTTACAGAATTACAAAACTCACTCACTTCAAAGCACAGCTGGGATATAGAGGAGCATAGAGGGAAAAAGCTAGAACTCTGCCAGCCTGCAAAGTGATGCCATTATGATCTTATACTGGCCTTCACTGACATATAGATGGACCAAGCAGGCACTGAAACCCAGTGTACAGAGTTAGTGAGTCTTGACTCCTTAATAATAAAATGCATTGCTTCTATTTATTATTTGCAAAGAAGAAACCAAGATGAGAATGGGAAAACATAAGTCAGAAGAGAGATTTCTTCAGAAACCATGTTTCTATTGTGATTTCAAGAAGAAACATAATTCAAGTAGCAGAGAAGGAATACAGGAGTGCAGAACTCTCATATATCTTCTATTTTTTAAACTAAATTATATTACAGTATTGCCTGAAGGGAGAAACTTCTTCCCTCACATGCTTGTTTCTCGGCTCTATACTTTGTACAACGTCCCCATCTAAAACATCACCATATTCACCTAATGCCCTCTAGTATCTGCCCTTCTTGCCTTATTTCTATGGCCATTTTGGGTGTAGATCCACTGTGTAGGGTGGGGGGAAGGCAGAGGGGGGACAATGCAGCTCTGCAGCTGCTTCTGTGGTTGGACTCGATCCGGTGGGTCTCTTCCAACCTGGTTATTCTATGATTCTATGATTCTAAGTGAATCCAGCGTACACCCATATTTGATGTCCTGTGATCACCCACTTCAAACTACAAGCACCAGATGCAGGAAGCATATTTTCCAAGACAGATGAAAGTCTGTGAAATGACACTAAAATATACACTATAAATAGCATGCTACACTTGCAAGATCAAGCACCCAAGAGCCAGGAAATGACAAAAATAAGTTAACCCATATAACCTTAACCCAGAACCCACAGGCATACATGTTGAGGTATGATTGTCAGCTTACAAGATAAGATAATATTTTTTTTAATATTGTCCTTCCTTGCTCAGTGCACAAAACATGCTGGACTCATTGAAAAAAGGAATTATTCGATACCCTTGTTGCTCAGCGATCCAGGCCTTGCCTCTAGTATGCTCTTCAAATTCTGTTCTGAGGCAGAAAAGCCCATAAGTAAACAACTATTTCAATCATACTCTTTTCTACAGTATAAATGCAACTCACAACTCGCATCTCACAAACATTTATTTGTATTTCTTTTACAAAAACTGCTAATGGCAGTGCTGGTTTTATGATGCACAGTACAGAGCAAAGAGCAAGTGAGTATCAATTTGAAGTGCTTGTTACCTCCTTGGATACTGAATTTTAGTGTACTTTCTGCATTTCGCATGATTTACATATTCAAAATATAGTTTCCACCTGACAACAGCAGGAGCAGTAGCTCCTCTTCATTTATGCATATCATCTCACAGACAAGGAACACCTATGAAAAGCTGGGTTTAAGCGATTTGCCCATCATCACACACTGCTATGTGGTAAACGCAGGGATATAAATTTACTCTTCTAAATACCATTTATTTATTCTACACTTTCATTTTACTACCTGCGGTTCCCCAATTAATTCACTGAGTTTCCTAGAGAGCCCATTTTTTGGTACAGAAATGTTACTTGAGCAGATTTTCCAAGTATTTCTAAAGTTGGCTGGTATTTCTAAACATACAGCAGAATAGCCCTGGCCAGATAGCTGTATGGCCAGTAATCTCTGGCATGTTCAACACATATGCACAGTCTTACCATGTGCATGTAACACAGTTGCTGTGTTCCAGCAAAGCAGACAAAATACTCCCTAGCACTGATGGATTTGCTGTGAACTTACATGCATTGTGTTCTGAGGAATTCGGGACAGAAATGAGACAGTCTTCCTTACAGGATGTTCTCCATAATGAAATGGAAGTCTTAAACTCGCATACTACATGACAATTTGCCTTGAAAGCCCAGTTTTCTCTCCCTCATCTTGCAGAGAGTCTCATCAAGTCTCCTGAGCCTAACAGTGTACAAAGACACCAACAAATATTCACAACTTCTTCGGTCACGGTGTATTATGGTAATACTACACATACATGGAACATGATGCACCCAGCTGCCTGTTTCTATTACAAGCAGGAACAGCTGAAATGAGATGAGCACATCTGGGACAGCAAGTGCGTATATTCCATAACTGTTCTCAACAGCAAATGCTCAGGGAAGTAGGCAGTGATTTTTCCAGACAAACACCTCATCTTGGCCTCTCTCCTTTACCATCTTAATAAAGCCTCGCCAGCTTAATGAACCCAATCAAGACATTGAAGGCTGCTTCCCCCATAAGTATTCAAACCACAAACTATACAGAGGTAGTGCACATCTCACTGATTCAGCTCCTTTGCTTGCTTTTTCAGGGGTGATGTGCTGAAGTACGTGACAGGCATATAATACACAAACTTAAGAATTATTTTTCTATTACTTCAAACTCAAACAGCCACTCTTCCCCCTTGAAACGAGTCCTCTCACTGCAGGGACTAGCCCTGCTTAGCATGGATGCTTGTCCTGCCCTTCGTGCTTCCTCAGGTACACGTGGTGCACTCACAGAGGGACACAGGGAAAACACTGGGATGACTAGCACAGCCACTGCCCAAGCTGCTGAGGCTGAGGGTGAGGGCAAGGACCTGGCCGAGGGCCCTGGCCTACTATCATGGCCAAGGCTTCACACCCACAGGATCCCATGCTACACAGATGCAGTTTAAAATCAGTACCCTTAACCTATTGCTAAAGGCCCTGCTAAAAAGTTTTCCCCATCTTTCTTATAAGCCCCCTTTAAATACAGAAAGGCCACAATAAAGTCTCCTCAGAGTCTTCTCTTCTCTAAGCTGAACAATTCCAGTTCTCTCAGCCTCTCTTCATAGGGCAGGTGTTCAAGGCCTATGGTCATTTTGGTGGTCCTCTGGACCAGCTCCAACAGGTCCATGTTTTATGTTGATACAAGAAATAGGTACTATTACAAAAAGTGGGATATTTTTGATTTAAACTAAAGTAGAGTTAAGTTTCATCTAAGTAATTGTATTTTTTTGGAAGTTAGACAGAATGTCCTCCTGATGACATGTTATCTTTCCAGACATGTTTTTTCCAGACATTGTTCATTCTGTGAAGACTGTAACATCTTGTGTGCAGTGTGATCTGTGCTGAACAGATGTCTCTTCTTCTGTAATCACCTCTGTTTGCAGTCTTACTATGTTTCAAATGCAAGGTCAGACAGAGCTGCAGCCAGCTCCAAGTTAGTGAGAGTTGTAACTGTTGTGAAGTTCATAAGAACATTGAAATTAGTCATAGAATCACAGAATCATAGAACAGTTTGGGTTGGAAGGGACCTTAAAGATCAGCTAGTTCCAATACCCTGCCATGGACAGGGTCATGTCCCACTAGGTCAGGCTGCCCAAGGCCCCATCCAACCTGGCCTTGAACACCTCCAGGGCTGGGGCAGCCACAGCTTCCCTGGGCAACCAGCGCCAGTGCCTCACCACTCTCATCGTTGTGAGAATTAATTAATAAGTTTTGCTGCAAATGGTTTGTATGCTTAATTATCTTGTAGTATAAATCTGTCTTGTATCAAGAGATAACATGCAGACAATCTCCAGACATGGATAAATAACCTGAAAGAATAAACACTCTCTTAGAGTTGCAAGAATTTATTGACAAGCTTAGTTGTCTAGCAAGATGTGGTTGTCTTAGGTCAAGAGATAACCTGAAGGAATTCTCCAGACATGGTTGGATAATACAAAAAATAATGAGCATTCTTTGAAGATTTATATGGTTCTTTGTGTAAAACTAGTATATATACCAACTGCTTTTGTAAGATGCTATGTCTTTTTCAGAAGGGCATCCAATTCAGCGCTGAATTGTAAAATAAAAATATTATTGCCTTTGCTTTGAAGACTTTGTCCTTTTCAATATTTTACCAGTGAATGAGTGTTTTTCACATCCTGAAGAAATTCCTCCTTATATCTAGTTTAAATCTGCCCCTCTCCAGTTTTATACCCACTGCCCTTCGTCCTATCACCACCAGCCTTTGTAAAGAGTCCCTCCCCAGCTTTCCTGTAGCCCCTCCAGGTATTGGGAAGTCGCTGTAAGGTCTCCTCAGAGTCTTCGCTTCTCCAAGCTGAACAACCCCAACTCTCTCAGCCTGTCCTCGTATGGGAGGTGCTCCAGGCCTTGTAAAGTAATGGAATATGTATAAGATTTCAGGGAAGATTTATCCGTGTGCTTCTAAGTGGGAAATGCATGCTGTCCGAGCTCTCGCCTCGCTGCGCAGCATCGATGGAGATGGCTCCCTCGCGTTGCCCAGCCCTGACAGAGGATGCTCGCTTCCTAAAACTCCCAAACGTATCTTAAGAGAGTTTATTTGCCTGCATTTTCAGTATCAGAGCGCTGAGGGCTGCACAGCCAGAAGGGCACAATCTCCTCATTGCTCTCTACAACTACCTGAAAGGAGGCTGTAGAGAGGAGGGTGCTGGCCTCTTCTCTCAAGTGACAGGGGACAGGACAAGAGGGAATGGCCTCAAGCTCCACCAGGGGAGAATTAGGCTGGACATTAGGAAAAAATTCTTCACAGAAAGGGTCATTGGGCACTGGCAGAGGCTGCCCAGGGAGGTGGTTGGGTCACCTTCCCTGGAGGTGTTTAAGGCACGGGTGGACGAGGTGCTAAGGGGCATGGTTTAGTGTTTGATAGGAATGGTTGGACTCGATGATCCAGTGGGTCTCTTCCAACCTGGTTATTCCATGATTCTATGATTCCTCCCTCGACCTGCTGGCCGCGCCCCTCCAGCCGCAGCCCCCGCCTTACCCGGCGGGAGGGGCCGCCCCCGCCCCCTCGACGCGGCGAGTCTTCGCGTTCTGACTGGGCAAACGGAGCGCCACTCAAATCCAGGCCGCGCCCCGTCTCAGCTGACACATCAGCCACGTGACAGGGCAGGCTCTCCGACGATTGGTCAGTTCTGCCTGTCACTCCCGCCTGATCCCGCCCCCCGCCCCCAT
The DNA here is from genome assembly GCF_032191515.1 of Phaenicophaeus curvirostris. NCBI lineage: Eukaryota > Metazoa > Chordata > Aves > Cuculiformes > Cuculidae > Phaenicophaeus > Phaenicophaeus curvirostris. Next base: position 119,947,477 of record NC_091392.1, on the reverse strand, counting down.
CCTCGCCTGCTGATTGGCTTCTGCTCTTGTCCGTCACCACGCGTGGGCGGGGCGTCCGCGCCCCCTCCTCGCTCTCGTTCAGTCTCGGCGGCGGTGATAGTGCTGGAGGCCATGGGGCGGCGCGGCGGGGCTCCCCGGGCCCCGGGGGCGGTGGCTCTGCTGCTGGCATCGGCTCTTCTCGCCGGTGAGCGAGCGGGGAGGGCGGGAGAACCCGGTCGCGGCGCTGGGAAAGGGGTTGGGGCGCAGGCCTGGGGGCCCTCGGGGGCAGCGGTCGTGGGGCGAGTGATGTGTGGGGTTTATTGGGTGGGGAGGAGTGATATGGGGTGGAGGGGGGGTTATGGGGTGTGGAAGGAGGGGTTATGGGGTGTGGGGGAGTTGTGAGGAGTGGGGGTTATGGGGGTGTGGAGGATTGGGGGGGCTGTGGGGGGCTGAGGTCTATGGGGTGTGGGGGTGTAGGGGTATGTGTGGGGTGGAATGGGGTTATGGGGTGTAGGGGGGTGGCATGGGGGTTATGGGGTGTGGGGGTATGTGGGAGTGTGGCATGGGAGTTATGGGGGGTAGGTATGTGGGGGGACGGCATGGGAGTTATGGGGTGTAGAAGAGGTGTCATAGGAGTTATGGGTTTATGGGGTGTGTGGGAGGGTGGCATGGGAGTTATGGGGTGGGGGGGCAGCATGAGGGATGGGGGCGTTATGGGGTGCAGGGGTGTAGGGGGACGGCATGGGGGTTATAGGGGTAGGGATGTGGGGTTACACGGTTTGCAGGGTGGCAGGGGAAGCTGGGGTGTTACGGTGTTTGTGTGTGTGTGTGGATGAGGTTGTAGGATGTAGGTGGGGGAGTTATAGCATCTAGATGGGGTGTGGGCGGTGGCAAGGGGAGTTCTGGAGTGGTGGGGTGGCAGGGGTTTATGGGATGTAGATCATAGAATCACCAGGTTGGAAAAGACCCATCGGATCATTGAGTCCAAGCATTCCTATCAAATACTAAATCATACCTCTCAGCACCTTGTCCACCCGTCCCTTAAACATCTCCAGGGAAGGTGACTCAACCACCTCCCTGGGCAGCCTGTTAAAGATGGCGGGTTATGGGGTGGTGGGTGGCATGGAGGTTATGGGGTGGGGGTTATGGGGTGTAGGGATGCGTGTTATGGGGTGCGGGGGGGATATGGTGTGTAGGTGTATGGGGTGGGTATGTTTAGGAGGATGTGGGGCAAATGTGTGGGGTGTGGAGGGCTGCCCTCTTGCTGCAGTTCCCTGCCTGTGTTCTCCCCACTCACCTCAGCTCCTCTAGATGCTGTGCTAGGAGACTTGCCTCTCCCTTTCTAGCTAAGGGCAGTGTGGAGCATTTTATACATGCATGATTCTGTTACTTTGTTTGAATTTTCATGATTTGGGGAGCTGCTTTTGTGGTCACTGGAGGCTTCCTGTCATTTGTTGGGAGTCAGGCTTGTGATTGGCAGTTAAGACTTCTTAGGCCCCATAAATAATTTTCACTCAGTATTCCTTAGCTCTTCAGTCCAGGTTCTTTTGAGAGCCAAAGTTGTCCTCATGTACACCTTCCATAAGGTTTGATTAAGTTTTCTGTGGGCGGGTGGAAAATGGTATACAAGATGGATTGCATCTCAGGATTTACTCTCTAGAACTCACTGGGCCAGTGGAGTATCGTGGTCAAGCAATTGTAGTGTGTCGAGGAAAAGCCTTGTGTTCCCAAGTTCAAATCCAGTTTTACTCACTGCGATCTTTAACAACCCTAGCAGGGCAAATTTGGTTAAATAAGGTAATGCTCTAACTTTATCCACATAGGCAGTCTAGTCCTGAGTAAGCCAACTTGTCCTAAATAACATGTGTGATTGTCTTATAGCCTTGTGGAAAATTAAAGCAACGTGTGAAAGTCTACAGAGTGAGCAAAAATGTTTAGAGCAATTTTCTATATTCTTTTCTAAACAAATAGGTCTGGAAACATTAATTTTACTCCAAATCCGGGTTGATACACTATTAAAATTGATAGCAGGCTGTCCCAGATGAACACGTATCAATTTAAACCAACAAATGCTCGGATTTACTCCATATATGTCTGTTGGGTTGGCCTGTTCTCATCCTTTTGCCACCCTTCCCTGACCTGCATCGCAGTACTTCATTCCTTTAGTGTGTTTATCATAATACAGCTCAGATTTACAGTCAACATTTGTATGCGTCATCACGATCCAGGCTTTAAAACAACATCTTCAAGGTCAGATTGTTTAAATTGATGTTAGGGAAGATTATAACTGCGCAACACATCGGTTTACTATTATTGCATTGTTTTTGTAAGTAGCCTTTAGATTTGCAGATGCTCTGCAAAACTTTTGTATAGGTGCTTGGATTGATAACTAATTTTCAGTGGTCATGCGAATAAATGCTTCCATTTTCTTTTTTTTATTTTTTTTCCCAGAAGATTATCTTACTCATGTAACTTTGGAGTATGTAGTTAGACTGATTGTATAATTGGAGCTTAAACTTAGATTCCCTCCAAATATTTCTACTTCTCCTACTTGATTTTCTGGAGTCTGGTATCAGATTTAGTTTTCTGGTAGAAACTTACACAGATTATTCATGGGGGGGATATGTTTGAAGTTCTGCTTTGTGCATGTTACTGCTTATACATACCAAATCTGTTCTAAATTTATTTAGATGAATGCTTGTATACATAGTATTGCAGCTACACTTAAGTGACTTTAAAATAGGAAGCTGCATTAAAATCAGCCCGTCTGTCATTTCATGGAGCCCTTTCTGACTTTATTACACAATAAATTACTGCCATCATAGTACAGATCAGAAATAATGCTTTAGTCAACTTAGCTATTCATGGTAATGGGGAACAGAGTGAACTGAGATCCCAAATAAGTGAAAACCCAACACGAGGAGTGTTGCAGATTGTGGCTTCAGACAATCAGCTTAGTTCCAGTACTGCATCAGAGGAAGCAAAATGTCTCTCAATATTATATGCTTGAGAAAGCAGAGCTGAGACACCAGAGCTGTTCTGCAGAAGCCAGATTGTTTGTGGCAGTGCTCTGTTTAAGCCAATACTGACTCTGCTGAGCCTCCTGGCTCTGGGTTCAGTGGCTCAGGCTGTTGTCTGCATGGAAAGGAGTTACGCCAAGCAAACAGAGCCGTGTTGGTGCATGGCTGCTGGTGAGCTAACAGGATTTTGGAGTCTGCCTGGCTCTACTGAGAGTTAGCTTTACCAACTCTGCACTGTAACACTACTCACATCCTGCTGTGAATACGCAGGAGTGTACTGTGCTGTTAATTAGTTGTCCTGCTTTTGTTAATGTGGATTTGTCCATCTTTAGTCATTGCTGTATAGAAACCTTTATGTTGTATTGCAGAGCATTAAAGCGATTGTTTCTTACTGCTTGCATTACATAAACTGATGGGCATAAGAAGAGAGGAAGAAGTGAAAGCTCTGATTTTTTTTCTGTATTATGTAAAGGTAAGATTGCAAGAACTGACAGTTTTGCTTTTTTTTTGTTCCTTTAGGTGTATGTGCTGATGAATTTAGTGTCTTACGATCACCTCAATCAGTTGTTTTTCGAGATGGAAGTTGGCCTATTCCTGGCGAGCGGATCCCAGATGTGGCTGCATTAACCATGGGCTTTTCTGTTGAAGAAGTATGTTTCAGGTCTTGATTTTGAAACGCCTCTAAAACTACAGACCTACTCACTTAGCATGCAAACCTTCCTGTCATGTGCTGGAAGACAGAGTATCATCCTGTTTTGTCTTGAGGCATGTATGACTTGTACGGGGTAGTTTCCAAGCACAGAGCTCTATCAGTCATATGAGTAGCAACAGGCTGTGCTAGCTAATTTGAATCATCTCCTATAGAAGGAAACAAGCCTGCAGAGTCTTTACAGTGCTGCTCTTCAGTTCCTCTTGAGACCTAGCTACATGCTGTATTCCACCATCTGTGTTCATGTATTGAAAGTCTCTGGAAACCACTGTCATTCTGAGCTCTCGGTGGGGCTCTGCTCTTGGGTACTTTGCAGATTGTGAGAAATAGGTTGGCTAGGAAGGCACTTTGTCAGGCCAGCAAGCTTGTCTGATGAGTACAGTTAATACAAACGAGTAGACTGGATACTTAAGAAGTAATCCAAAGACCTGAAACCCTAATTTTTTGTAGTGTTTTCTCAAATTAGCTTTTTGAATGTAACTTCAGTGATGTTTAAAGTGGGACACGTGCTTAGGAGGGCTTGGATTGATTCCATTTTGCCTGCTGAATGTTTTGCTGGGCTTCAGCAGCTGTTGTGGCTCTTGAAGCAGTACATAAAAGTGTAATAGCCAGGCATCTTTAGCAGGGTCTATGTGTGGTGAGATACCACAAGCTGGGATATTATCACAATGCTGATGAGGGAAGCCAGTTCCTATTTGTTCCATTCTGCAGCTAGGCGTGAGGTCTGATGAGTCTGTTTTGAATGTAGGTCTGTTTAGCCTGTGTTTCAGACTTTTCTGAAAATATCTTGCTGTCAATGAATTATGCTTTTTTGTTATTAAACTAGTACCAAACTCTTATGAGCAGTATTCCTAAGAAGTATATTTTGATTATTTTATCAAGAAAAAACAATACATCAGATGGTGTCTTGTGAATTGCATGTAAAGACATCCAGCAAAACAGGGGGGGTTGGCCCGTTTTGAACACTTCTGCCATACTGGTCATCTGGAGATACGGACTCATTTGCTGTGATGGGTCTGTAGCATCCTTTAGAAATAGTCCTCTATGAGTATTATTTCAAATCCTAGAACTGGGCAGGGAAGGAAGTGATTTCTCTATTCAGTTAAGCTGCGAAACTGAAAGTTATCACTGCTGTCACTAAGGCAGGCCTGCAGTGTAGGCAGCTTCCAATCCTGTTATGGAGAAGACTGCAGCGCCCAGACACTCATTTGCAGTTTACATCAAGGCTATAGTCTAGGAACATAAACTGACAGTGCAGTAGGTGCACCATAGCAAATTTAGAATTCTTAATGTGTTATTCTGGGGATTCTCAGAAACGGTCATTCAATATTCCTCCCCTGTTAAGGCAAGATAAAACTGAACCATTTTTTGTCACTTGTGATACGTTAAAAGTTTTTTTGTTTGTTTCTTTGAGGTCATGTAGATCTTAACATCTATGACACTTAATTCTAAAATTCAAATAAATTTGTTTAATGGAACTTAAGCAAGTACTTATGTCTTTTGCAGAAATGGAGAAATCCATTTGTTTGAATTCATTCCAAAAAAATGCATTTGTGCCTGAATGCACCAGCCAGATAGTCTTGCCTGTGCTCTTACTGATACATTATATAACTGTAGTAAGCTCCTAAGGGATCTTTTTATGTTTTGATGCAAATTTGTAAGTTTTAGATGAGTATACTGTCAGTATGATTGATGCTACCCCCCACCCCCCCCTTTCTCTCTAGTGCAGAAAATATCAAGGTGTTGGTGTTTTAATGTGACTAAGCCTAGTTTTATGGTGTTTTGTAAAAGGGTTTAGATTATGGGTTTTGTGTGGTTTGTTTTTTTTTGGTTTTTTTTTTTTTTAATTCAGCCTTCACTGATCAAACACAGACTATGATATTTCTTATTTAATTATATCTTGATATATTCAGGATGTATAATGCTTTCTCAGTGTAGGCTTTGCTGTGAAGTTACTGGCAGCTTTTAAACTGTTTCCTCATGGTTAATTTGAGACAGAATTGTTCAAGATGGAAGAATTCTAGTGTTAAATCCATGAAATTTCTAGTAGGCTGTCCTGCACAGAGATATTAGAAAGGTAGTATGTTATTTTGCTGTAATGGTGGATGAGACCTTCTTCCTTTCTCCCTGTGAAATACAAGTCTTACTATTTTTGTAATAGGACCTTCCCTGGCCTGGGCTTGGAGTGGGTGATCTGTTTCACCGACCACGAGCTACTGTGCTGGTAACAGTGAAAGGTGTAGACAAGCTGGCATTACCTGCAAAAGGGATTTCTTATCCAATTGAGAACGTGAGTATTCGTCTTTGGAACTGTTGTGTGATTTCTGAGTCCTGTGATCTAATGAGCAGCACATGACTCTCTCATGTAGTCCTTGATGTTTACTTGTTTCTTACTTCACTTGAAGTTCACTTACTGCCCGCCTAGAATGATGGATCAGGCTAAATAAATAATCCGGTCTGAATCCTGTACAAGGTGAGAGGCCTTTAAGATCCCCCAGGGCCTCCTGTGTTGAGTTGAATAACTTATTGACCAAAGTATGTTCTCCTTGAAAAGCATATAGTTTTAATATGTTTGCACCAAGAGGCAGAGAATCCACTGCTTCCAATATTAGCTTTTACTTTTTTTTGCTTCAGCTGAGTGTTTGTGATAGTGTTCTATATGATGTTGATTCCTTGATGTCCTGTATCGCCCCCTAAGCAGTCTGAATTTTCTTCAAGTACTTAGGATAATAGTATAGAATCATAGAATGGTTTGGGTTGGAAGTGACCCTAGAGATCATCCAGTTCATACTCTCCTGTCATGGGCAGGGACACATTACATTACCTGTCATTGTCTGTCTTTGCTGGGACTCTTTCTTACACTTGTCACACGATCACAGAACTGTCAAGGTTGGGAAGGGGCCTTTTGAAATCATCTAGTCCAACCCTGTGATCAAGCAGGCATAGCTAGAGCAGGTTGTCCAGAACTGTGTCCAGTTGGATTTTTAATATGTCCACAGACCCCACCAGCTCACTGGGCAGGCTGTGCCAGTATTTGACCATGCTTGCAGTAACAAATGTTTTTATATTTATGTTCAGATAGAATTTCCTCTTTTTAAATTTATGCCTATTGCCTCTTGTCATGTGATTTTTGTCCACACACATCTTAACAGGAACTTAGAAAATATTGGTAACAGTACAGTGTCTTCTCTTTTCTCCTTAATAAATACATCGTCTGCTTTAATCCATTTTGCTGCAATGTTACACAGGTTTTTTTCAGGCTGAGCCATTGTTGGTCCAGTGTGAACCCATGGACCATTTTCAATTAAGTTGTTTTTCAGGTTATTTCTAGTTAGTTAATTCTGCTTCTGCCTGTCTTGGAAAACTGTTTTGCACCAGTTTACCATGCATTTTGGCTTTGTGTGACTGCTGCACTCCCCTAAAGAATAATTTATTATTTCATCAAACTGTGGAGTGACCAGTGGCAATGTTGAGTACGGTTTTGTTTGCTATCAACACCTTATTGCACACCTCAAGATGTGGTGATGATTTCCCTTGGAAATCACTTTTGTATCAAGCAGTCTTTTAATCTGTTTTAAAATATTGGCATTTAATTGGAATGTTATGTGTCTTTACATTGAACTCTGGTCAAATTCAGCTTAGCATAGATCTACTTTGACATCAGCTTTCAAGCACAGCTTATTTGTTGAGCCACAACTGTATATTGGCATTGCTGAAATGATATTTGGACCAAAATTGAGTTAGGATTGCCTTGTACCTAACTGTGTGGGCATTACTGACTTGCAGAAACTGTAGATATGCTTGAAGTCTTTAGTCATATTTGTGCTTGTGACTTTATCAAAGTTCTCATGTTCATAATGCATATTTTCTTTGTTTCCCACTAATTGTTTCAGTTAACTGCTACTATGGCTTCAAATGAGCTGCTCCAAATGTGAGCTGGCAAAGTATTGGTTCTCTGTTATTCAAGAATAGTTTCAAAGATTGTCAGAGTTCCACGTTCAGGACTCTTGGGTGCAAATTATGGCAGCTTACAAATGTACTAAAATGTATTAGGAAAACTAATTTTTATGCTCTTTAACTATTGAATGGAAATGTACTATTCTGCCTCTTTTTTTTTTTTTTTTTTTTAGATATAACCAGGAAGTAAGTGTTTGGAAAAACTGGCAGTTTTATTAGCTTGCCAGTAGTGGCACTGTACCATGCTAGCATTTCTTTTATTGTCAGTACTTTTTATATGGCTCTTTTCTTTGGTGTTTCAGCATTTGGTCTTAATACTGGTGTATTTTCATTCATCAGTTTTCTGTGGTTCATAACTTTGTTTGTACTAGGATTGTTTTCCCCTTTTGTATTGCTTCTCTATTTGTAGGTCTTGTTTTACTGATAAACAAGGCTGTACTCTTAGCTTATGTAAGCCTCTTCATTACACAATCTTGGCCCTTTGGCATTATTAAAACGTATTGTCTCTTGTCATACGTAGAAATAAACTGTCTGTTCATAGATACACAGATACACATAGATACAATGTTTTGTTTTGCACGCTGGCTCCTATTATTTGTTATGTCACTTTAGAAATAACCATACTCTTTGCTGAAAAAGAGGTTGTCCTATTTTTCCAGACTTCTGTAGTTAAGCAAATTATCTCCTTTTTTATTGTTAGGCCCTGTTTAGCCCCAACATCTAACTTTGTCTTCCAGGCTGTTCCTTTCAGTCTCGACAGTGTTGCAAATGCTATTCATAGTTTGTTCTCTGAGGAAACTCCTGTGGTCTTGCAGCTGGCCCCCAGCGAGGAAGTGAGTATTGCTCCACTTCGGGTTAAACAGTAAACCTCTTTCCACTTATGTGGCTGAAGCAGAACCGATTGTTTATATGAAATACTTTGCATTGGAGGGAGATTGCAAGTATGATTGATTATTAATATGTGACTGTAAAAAATAAATATAACCTTGGTTGTTATTAAACAACGGCTGTTCCCACAGAGAGTGTACATGGTGGGCAAGGCAAACTCCGTATTTGAAGATCTTTCTGTCACGCTGCGCCAGCTGCGAAACCGCTTATTCCAGGACAACTCCATTCTCAGCTCCCTTCCTCTCAACTCCCTCAGCAGAAACAGTGAGGTAACAAAATGTAATTGGTGTGAAGTCCTGTGATTTTTTTTCTAATATTCTTAGTTAGGTTGTGCTTTTCCTATGTTTTTTCCCTTTTTTTTAATTCCTTGCTTTGTCTAATACAGCCCTCTAATTTTTTGTAACTGAACTCTAAGAACTAAGTTTTAAATTCGTTTGTAAGTAACTTTATTGAAAGAGTCATTTCTCGTGCTGTAATAAACATAACCTGTTATAAAATACTGAGACTTACAACAAAATGAGGCTTCTCTAACTTTGGTTTCATCAAAGGAAATGCCTGTTTCTTTCTCTCTCCCTCTTCCCCCAGGCTGACTTGCTTTTTCTGTCAGAACTACAAGTCCTACATGATATTTCAAGCCTGGTAAGATATTTTTGAAACACTTTCCCCATCTTATGTCTCAAACTTCAGATCTCATTTAAAGGTGGAGAAGCTGTAGCCAGAATACTTGCAACCAGTGGTATCTGTACAAGCGCATCATCAGTTTAAATAATGCATTTTCAAGTTATTTGTATCAGCCCTGTCCCTGGCAGAAGAAAAAGAGAACATTTAATGATCTGTAGTTTATTTTGTATTGTGTTTGGTGAGAACAGGGGGAGTTCTGAGCTGCTGTTCCTCCATACCCAAAGACACAGGAAATATTCAATGAAGACTTTGCCAGTGCTTTCCTTGTTTTCTTACTTGAGAAGCAGAGTGGTAGTTAAGGATATGTTCTTTGCCCTGTCTACCATTTAACTTCAAAATATCACAGTAACATTTTATCTGAAAAGACTGTAGGGACTTTTGTAGTGTGAATAGTGGTGGTGACAGAAATGTTCCAATGGAAGTGTGAGCTTTTAACTCTGATCTTTTTAAGCCAAAAGCTTCTTAGGGTCTTTTTACTATGAAGCTACTTTCTTCTTGCTGAGGTTTAGGGTTTCTTTGAGGGATTTTGGAAGGGGTTCCTGGGTGGGATTTGATTTTGGTTTGTTTTGTTTGTTTGTTTTCCCTTTAAGCTGCAGCCCTCAGCTACTTGAGGTGAAAGAGTCATGAAAAACTTAGAAGTTCACATTAGGTGAAGGGCTGCTGGAGAGAAATGGGGCTCTTGAGAAAATGAGGTAGAACAACTTGTTTTCATCTTGTAGACTAGAAATGCTGTAAAGTGGAGGGAAAGATTAGGAACAGATTAGATTAGTTGCTTTTGGAGACTGTTCTGTGCGCAGGCCAATGTTAGTGCTGCAGCTTCACACCTGTAGAAGTGCAAGAGTAGCCCTACTCTCCTTTGAGATAACTTGGATTATATTGATTGGATTTTATGACAATGGGATGGTGCTCCTTAAGTAAATTACTTTTGTACATAGACAACAGCAATGTGTAAGTTGTAACCTACTCAATGCTGCAAGGGCCAGCTTCAGCAAAGGGAAGAGAAGTATCCAAGTATTGTAGTTAAATTTTCTTTTTTCTCCGAGGTCTATTTTTACAGCAATTGCAGAACAAGGATTCTGATGTGAATAAGTATAATATTTCTTTTTAGTAGAGCTCTCTATTGCATGTACATAACCTCATGTTAGGAGTTGATGTTATATGATAATCATTGCTTCTGTAGAATAAGAAACAATTGTGAACATCTTCTAGTTAAGTTGAAAAGAAATCCTGCTTCCTGATCAATACGGAATATGACTGGAAAATGAGGCTGGATTAGTCCCAGCAAACTGATCTGTGAAATGTGTTTTTAAAGTAACCTGTGTATGAATTTGACTTCTTTCTGCCCTCATTGGTGTGCCAAAGCTGTCTCGACACAAGCACTTAGCCAAGGATCGCTCTCCTGACCTGTATTCTCTGGAACTGGCTGGTTTGGAAGAGATTGGAAAACGATATGGCGAAGACTCTCAGCAGTTCAAGGATGCTTCTCAAATTCTTGTAGACTCTTTGCAAAAGGTATAGTTTCTACCTGGTAAACAGGAATACTAAGGAAATATTTTTTTGTTAACTACAAGGGAGTTAGTTTCTTGACTGTCTTGCACTTTAAATTGTCACTTCTTTCGTGATGGCTTGAATGGTGCTTGTTTTTGTTGTTGGGTTCTTAAAATGCAGTTGTTCAGTTATAAAATCAAATGTTCCAATTTGTTACTCTGGAAAGTGTTGATGTGATTCTACAATGTGTAAGATATTTTGCCTAAAGGAGTAGGAGTATATTGAAACCATATATCAACGTGACTCAATAAGTTTGTTTTTTCCTCAACAAATATCTTGCATTTAAAACCACCAGTATGTCTCATGAAAACCAACTCTCAGAAATACGGAAATTACTTCATCCCAAGGTACAGAGGTTTGTTCCTCCTTGGCAACAAAGCTGTATAAATCTAAATTTCCAGGTCCCTGGAATGATTGCTTTTCGTCTATCAGTGTGCTCAAGGAAGTAATTTAGCAAGCCTTGTATAATCATTAGATAAGATCTGTATTAAGACTAGTTACTTTTTGAGAGCTTCAGAAGCATGGTGGACAAGTGTAGAAGAAGCATGAATTTGCTAAGCAAGGTAACTTTCCTCTGAACATTATTCTTTGCCTCTTTGTAGTTAAGCAAATATATTTAAGCACTAGACATACTAGTCTTTGGACCAAATTGAAATATTGGAGTTCATTTTCCCAGTGAAAAGCTAAGAACCTAAATATTTTGTTGAAACTGGCAGACATATAAATGGGAAACTGTATGGCGATGGGCCTTTTGTAAAAGGGATGAAAGAGCCAGTTTCTGCCCAGAAAGCAGTCATAAGCTACAGCTGTCAAACAGTGATTAAGGGATTTTAAAGAGATGTTGCACACCAGGTGAAAGTTGGCACTTTCTTAGTGGAATTCTAAAATACTGTAAATGTTTACAACTTCTGTAAGCTTCTTATTCCTGAAGCTGACATCTTATGGTTTAGTACATTTTGCTAACAAAACTCTCCTTGATTCCTGGCTACAGTTTGGCTTGTAATATAAGTCACTTTTGCTTTTCCAGTTTGCAGATGAGATGTTTAATTTGTATGGTGGGAATGCGGTAGTAGAAGTGGTGGCTGTAAAAGCCTTTAATTCTCCCCTCACGAGGAAGTCTCGCTCCATTCTCCAGTCTTCACAGGTAGTAGATGTGCATTTTTCTATTTTGCGTTATTAGAAGTGATCCAAGCTGCATTACTCCTTCACTTGAGTTTAACTGTTTTAAGGACTATAATACTGGCTGATTTTAGGCATGAGTGTGAAGAGGTCAGGTTATCTGACTTGATCTTCACTTGTATAGTAATTTAGATTGAAGAGGGCTTCTGGAGGTCATCTACTGCAACTTACTGCTCAAAGCACAATTAATTTAAGAGTTAGATGAGGCTGCTCAGTCCTTGTCTAGCCAAGTTCCTGGTAAGTCCACCGCTGGAAATCCTAGAGCCTCTCTGTTTCAGTGCCTTAATCACTTTCACTGTGAAAACTTTTTCCCTTATGTCTTGTTAGAATTTGCATTTCTGCCATTTTCTCCCCAGTAGTGGATGCAAGTCCTGCCTCATTATGGGGGAAAAAGTTGTTTTCCCTTGACTTGCTGCCTATGCTCCTGATGCAGCCCAGGGTGCAGTTGCCCTTTGTCACTGCAGGGGCACCGCTGACTCCTGTTCACCTTGTCCACCAGGACCTCCAGGCCCCCTCTGCAGAGCTGCTGCCCTGCTGGTCAGTCCCCAGCCCGTGCTGTCATGTGGTGCTGCTCTGTCCCAGGTGAAGGGCTTCATGTTTGCCCTTCTTGAATTCAGTGAGGCACCTGTCAGCCCATTCCTTTGGATTCCTTTGTCAGTCACGTAATCACTTTTGCATTTTGTGTCCTAGCGTCAGAATTCTCTGGACAAAAAATGCATCTTTCCTGTTCTTGTTCAGATTTTCAGTGTAGTTGGGATGCATATTGCATGCAAGCTGCCTTGAAAATAATACACTTATTTTCTTCACTACAGAGCGAAACAGAAACTCCGTATAACCTTGCTTATCCATATAACTACGATTACTCTGTGATCTTCAACATTATTCTGTGGATGATGATAGGTCTTGCGTTGGCTGTGATAGTTATCTCCTACAACCTCTGGAACATGGATCCTGGGTATGATAGCATTATTTATAGGATGACAAATCAGAAGATAAGAATGGATTGAACTACAGTGTATTTCAGCGCAAGGAGTTGATGAAGAGTAAGGTCTTATTTAAACTGTGTGGAAAACGAGTATTCTGATATAGTTAATTGTGGAATTTTTTTAAAGGTGTATTTATTTCCAAGTTTTTTTGGTTTTTGCCCTTCTCAAGCTTATGTTAAATGTTAGTAGTAGCACTAGATGGGATTTAGAAATTGAAATCTGCTTGTTTGAAAAAAACAAAAAAACCCAGCCAATAATCCCCAACCTAATTGTTATTAAACTAATGTCATTCCATCTTTTTTGTCATGTAACACGAGGTTTTGAAATGCCCTGTACTGCCTGTGACTGTGTGCAAAACAGATCAGTTGAAATTATGATAGAAACATGTTGCTTGAAACTTTTACACTGGAGGATTAGAAATTATAGCTAAATTGTTGTGTTGTATATTATGAACCAGTTGTAAATGTTTGATGTAAATATTTATAATGCCTATATGTAATTTCTGAGAGGATAGTAATTATTCTTCACTAAAATACTAAATATAGAAATATTTCTACAAGACTACGATTCTAGTGGCACAAATGGCATTTTGGTCTTGCATCGATGGCTCATATGGAAGCTGTAGGCAGAAGGATACTTTACCTACAGAGACTATAAATTTTGAAGTAGCACCAGTCTGATTGTGGTCTAAGGTCACCTGCAGCTGAAAGTTCCTATTATGCTTCATATTCCTTCCATTTGTGTTGATGTTGTTATAAAAAAACCTAAATCAATTCTTTTTGATTATAAGAGTGGACCAACACTTGATTTAAATATACCTGGATTATAGTCCTGCTTCAGTCATTCAATAAAACAAAGAACCTTCATTTTGGAATGTGTTTATTCTTTGTAGCTTCATAGGTGTGGCTACTTCTGTTTAATATTAGTTTAGCAGAAGAGGGTCCGTGCTGGCAGCCTCCTGTATGTGGCAGTTTAGTTTTAACTGTCTTTCAAGAGCAAATATTGGAAGATCACTTTGTATGGATTAATTTTCCTAAACCATATAGCGAGCAGTTAAAACAAGGTTAATCTATGGCTTGAATCTTTTTTATAAAATACTTTTTAATATAAACTACCTAGTTTTTGGAAACTAATTTTTTCTTGTGGTAAAAGGAATTCTTCCAGACTACAGCAATGTGGATGGAAATACTCTTTTCATCTTCTTGTCTTTCTAGTGTTCCCTGTTGTTAGGAGAGATTTGTTCCACTTCCAGAAAAGATCTGCTTGTTGAATTCTTGTCTCGTTTACTGGGAATGTCAGATCTGAAGAGGTGAAGTTTTCATGTTTTGGACATCCTGGACAGTGTGTTGTGTTGAATTGAGTAACATGCTGCAGCTTTGCACAAAATGTACACAAAAAGTGTATATTTTACAATCATTTGAAATTACTTTTAATAACATTACAAGTTAATCTGGGTGATTAATAGAAAGGAAGAGTTGCACTGCCTGCTTCTTTGACAAGAATGTGTAGTCTAATTATTGAGCACTCTTAACACTTGCAGTGTTCAATGAGAATCAAACCTGATTAAGCTGTACAACTTTATTATGAAAACAATTAAAATACAGCTCTATTGTTCTATTTGATGGGCATGAAGCCTAATGTTATAAGTAGACTATTACATGATAGTTGTTTTTCTAAATTTCTTTGACTGTTTCGAGATCACTTAATACAGAAGACAATAACTCAGAACTTCATAAAGAAGCACAGTCTAGGGTAAGAAAGGGAGTAGTGTATTAATAGTAGAATCTTTCCAACCAAACTATACTGTAAAATTACCTATATGGCAGGAAGAAGAATGACCACTGTCAGGTTACTGTCAGTTTGCAGTGAAAGGTTAAAAGGGCTAACAAACAAAAAGGTAAGGCAGAGGTAAGTGCTCTGGGAATATTTAGAAGCTTGCATTGTTTTCAGCTGTCTTGGGCGTAAAGCAGTTGAAATGGAGTAAGCCACTTTATGGGATTCTGCTTGTCCTAAACAATACTAAGAGGTTTAAAAAGTTAAAATGCTCTTTAAAAAAAGAATGCCACAATAAAGTTCCTGTGGGCACATCCCACTGGACCAGGCTGCCCAAGGCCCCATCCAACCTGGCCTTGAACACCTCCAGGGATGGGGCAGCCACAGCTTCCCTGGGCAACCTGTGCCAGTGCCTCACCACCCACATCTGGTACTAGGATTCCCAATGCCTTTTCAAGATTAGGCTCTCTGGGCTGTGGGATTGTTCATTTTAAACAAAGCAAAGTATTGGTTGTCTGAAAATTAGTCATGCTGCAGACTTTTTGGTGAGGATTTACTTCAACTTGATCTTACTGGTCTATGTTGAATTAATGCATTCCTAGTTTACTTAATTCGGAAGTTTAATCAGATTAATAATCCACTTCTGTAAAGATCTGGACCAGTATCCAGAGTTAGTTGTTTAAAGTGACTGTATAATTAATTGTAAGTCTAATGCCTGCATGCCAGCTATACCTGGTTAGCTGTATTGTAATTGGCCTGAATTTGTCAGCATGGAGTTCTGTCAGCTCTGTTCCAGCTGCTTGCTGCTGCTGCAGGCTCTAATTTTACTTGTTAAAGCTGGTCTTAGACTACTGCCACTTTCTGCCATCTGTTTGAAGGGTGCATTTGAATTCCCACTTCTTTTAGCACCGCATTTGTTCATTCTCATGGCTGTAAGCCCTCATCTGGTCCCAAAGGTGTTGTTGAGGACTCTAATGTGTGCTGTTCCTTAAATACCAGTGTGTGTTGTGCAGCACAAGCTCCTTTTTGAACCAGTCTAAAGCCACTGTGCTTTAGTTTGAGCTTGGTAAGCAAGACACATTATGCTGTACAGTGTTGCTCATTCTTAACTGCTAATCAAGGAGGCAATTACAATACTGATCCCTATGCCAGAAACAGCCTTTTTGTACTTAGAATGCAGTAAATTAGAGTGAAGGTGCTGTTGACATCATTAGACCTGCTATTGATCATTCTATTTAAATTTAATCATCCCAATAATATAAGGCTGTAAAAGGATCTGTGATATGGCAGAAACTGTATGGTTTGCATGGTGCAATCAGGGATGTGATGAAGCTTTCACTTGAAGCTCTGTGAAGGAAAACAACAGTGAGAGCAGAAACCCACAGTTTTGTTTTTCAAAGGGAAGTTATCACTGTTCTTTTGAAGCACTCCTGTGAGGCCAAGAGAGGGGTGCAAGGAAAAAATAGCCTGTATTGGGGTCCTGTCTGCTCGAAGTGAGACAGGAAGGAGAGTCATTGTGCAATAGTCAGCAGCAAGCAACTTTCAGCCAGGCCTGGAAGAGCTTGATATAGTGCTGTCTGTAGTATTTAGGATGCAGCTGCTGCATGGAGTGATAATCCCATCACCAAAGGATTTTTTCTTGGGGAGCTTGTTCCCAGAAGGATGCTAAAAGGATGAGATGCATTTAATAGGGTCGGCTTCAGAGCTTAGTCACATATTGTCCAGTATTTGGATTGGAGAGTCTGGGTATCTGTTCTGATGAAGCACTGACGCTTCTGAAAAATAACTCTGAGTCAGTGTTGAAGCCTGAATGTTTCTTTTAGTATTTAAAATGAAAAGAGAAAATGAACTATAAAATAAAGGATTCTTTGAAGATTCAGTACACTGCTTTTTCTACATAATCCCCCAAAGTCTGAATTTGGCAGAAGGGAGGTGTAATTCTCACCTTTGTGTATGCCTCAACTCCTCAGACTTCCCTGGGGCAGGAACAGCAACTTTCAAAGTTCTTCCAGCCACCGTGCTGCCCTTGCAACAGGCAGGCAAGGGAAGCCTAAATGAGCAACTGGAAATGAAGAAATCTTACTCAAATGCAAATATGGAGCAACCTTGCAAGTGGTTGCTGAGATTTATAGGTCAGCCTTAATGGAGGCAACAAGAACACTGCTTGAATTTAGTGTAAGGTGTCTCAAAACAAACCCCCCACAATTACAATGACCTTTAGAATCCTATTACTATCACTTTTTTTTTTTTGATATGGTGAAATGAGTTTTAGCTTTGAGCTAAAATTCATGAATGTTCTCTAGAAAAATACATTAGGTTGCTGCAAAAATAATTGTCCTTCTCAACCATCAAGTTTAAAGCAATATATCTTGGCTTAGAATAACACTTATTAGTCAAAACAAGAACAATTTGAATCTATGTATTTTTGCTAACAAGGAACAAGTCTGTTTATACCAGTAATGCATAATTCTGGAGCCCTCAAACTGATTAATTCTTCAAAGGCATTTTGAACTGCTGGTTGGTTGTGGAAAACCTCTTGCAGAAAGTTGTTGAGATGCTTGAAAATGTGGTAATTGGTGGGAGAGCGGTCGGGGGAGGAAGCTGGGGGAGGTAGAGCTTCGTAGCCCAGTTCATGCAGCTTCTGCAGAGTCATTTGTGAGACATGGAGCCAGGCACTGTCAGAAAGAAGAACTGGTCCTTTTTGATTGACCAACGTTGGATGTAAATGTTGTGTTTCTTGGTTCATTTTGTTGCTTTCCTGGCCATATTTCTCTGCTGTGATAGTTTCACCAGGATTCAGGAGGTTGCAGTGGACGATTCCACTTGATGACCACCAAACAGTGACCATAACCTTTGATGCAGCTTGGGTTTGGGGAGTTGTTTTGGTGCTTCATCTCAGCCCAGCCACTGTACAGAGCACTGTTGGTTGTCATATAGAATCCATTTTTCATCCCATGTCAAAAAACAATCAAGAAATGGATTGGTTTTGTTGCACAAGAAAGCGCAGAGCAGACTTCATAATGGCAGCGGTTTTTATTTTGATTTAACTCGCGTAGCACCCATTTGTCAACCTTTTTTGATTTTCCAGTTTGGTGCAAATATCAGACAGCTGGTGAGTGGTCAACATTTAGTTCTGCAACCTCCTGAGTTGTTTTGTGTGGGTCTGCCTCAATGGTTGTCATCTACTGCAGAAGAACGTCCGTGACACTCCTCATCTTCAACTCTCTCATTTCTGTTATTAAATGTATCTGTATGTTCATTCACCAGCCCTGGCCAAATGTGCTTTGTTGATATTGCTAGCAGTTTTACTGCTTTATATCCCCTTTTGAATTCAAAATTGCTTGAATTTGCTTCTTTCCTATCTTTAATTTGACAGCAAAATATAAAAGAGAATGAACAGTGAGAACAAAACCACTAGTGTAAATAAGTAGAGTGAATTTTGGGCTTTATAATGGTGTACAGCATGAACACAGTTAAATAAAAGTTTAATCAAAAATAAGCATCGCAGTTTACAATGACAAAACCAGCAATTATTTTTGCACCAACCTAATATAAAGGGCTTCTGCAGCTGACAATGCGATGGAGAGAAATGAGTGAAAGTTAGGGGGTGTACACAGAAAATGTATTCCTGGAGAAGCAGGGCTGGTGTGTGACGAGTCACTGGATCGGAGAGCAAAGACTCCCAACAACTCCTTTCATGCAGGGCTAGTACAGACACTGGCACCGCTGCTGCGAAACCGTCTCCAGGAGCTGCTTGCAACCACCACAGGTCTCGGGACCACTCCCAGACAAGTCTTTGGTCTTGGTGTGAATGACTGCAATCTCCTGGTGTAGTGACAAATTCAGGTCGCTCAGCTTGTGGGGTTTTTTCAGGAAGGAAACAGCAGTACTTATTGGAGTGCTAGCAGGTAAAACATTTCCGCACTTCTCAAGAGACTTGTGCCCTGGCACAATGCAGCTGCTGTGAAATCACTGCTGTTCTTTCTACTCAGGCTTGTGTTACGTGTGTCCTGCCTGACCAGTGATGAGGTACAGGGTACAGAAAGCCCAGGTGAATACATTCCTCTCAAATAAACAGAGCAGAAACTGATGGATGGTGAAGCCGTGCATCCAACTAGCCTGCTCCAGTGCACTCTCCTACCTGAACTGCTGGAAAATCAACTGCTACAAATGGTGTCTATGACAGGCAGGAGCTGGGGCTGCTGGAAGTGCTCTGAAACTGCAGATTCTGATAGGTGTCTACAACAAAATTATCAGGAGTTCTTTTCTATAATAGGTCAAAAAGGCATGTTAAACTGTCTCTACTCAAGAGTGGTTGAGGACAGGTTTTAGAATAAAAATCCCATCCTTAAATAGGGACTTACCTTGCCAGTGTGCTTTCAGAGATTAAAGAGATTCTTCTGTTGCTGAAGAACAGTTTCACATTAAAGGAGCCTGGCAATCAATTCTACTAATGCCATCGGTGTCACCTGATATCACCAAAAATAAATAGCTAAGTTCTTGGCATGAATACACATTATAAAATATGTAGAATGCTTCATAAGGGAAACAAAATTCATGATTGCACTAAATGTTTTTATAAAGGCAGTACGATTCCGCTTTAATTATGCTCCAGTGCATAAATTTATGATGACTAATTTACGTGCCCTTAATCTAGTCAGCATATGCGTTTCATTAGGCAACAGTGACAGAAGAAGTGTGGCTAGGATAAATTCTTAGTAATTTAGGTCGTATCTTATGTAAGGTCAGTAACTTGAACAACTGCCGTGCTGCCTACCTAGGAACCTGCTCAACCCCCTTATTTTATGTACTTCCTTAAAATGCCGTGGTCTAAGTGCCCAAGGAATTGATGAAGTCTGTTGCAATGGCCCTGTAATCAATTACAGCGTTTGGAACACAGCAGAGCTAAATGGGAGCTCTAACTACACCCTACAGTAGGTCATCAATCAAAATCTTGACTAATGTACAGCACCAGCGCAGAAAGAAAAAGAGGTTTCAGTGATCAGACAGCTCTCAACTGCTAAGAATCTATTTCTGTCACAATTAGTCTGCTGCAGCAAAAAAGGAGGGGAAAAAATACCCCAACATAAAACTAGCTGTACCAATTATTTTCAATTGACCTACCTCAAATGATTCCGCTAGTTGACAGAGCCAAGAGGAGGCAGCAAGACTGCACTGCCAGTGCTCACCAGGGCTGAGCTGCCACCTCCACAGCAGCTGGAGCCCCTCTGACTGGGGCAGCCAACCTCCAGAAAGTCAGCAGCTCTGCAAACAGGCAAGTTACTGGAACCTAAGCCATGTTGATGAACGTGCAGCTCTGCTCTCTGGAAATCTTTAGGTTATTATACATATATATTCATAATATCATAGAATTATTTTAGAATTATTTTTACATTCTTTCCATATTTTAAAAGAGTTGGTTTTTTTAAAAAAAAGTATGCTCAATATTTTGTAAAGATGAGGATTTATAAGGAATGGATCCACATAAGATGTCCAGTAAAAACACCTGCAGGAAAACTCTGCCCGTACCACTAACGTCCCAAAGGTGATGCTGACTACCAGAAAGTGGCTTTGATGTGTGTTACTTTTGGAGATAAACAAAATAAATACACCAAAAAAAAAGGCACAAGTGAATCAGAAAAATAAACATATCGGGACATAAATAGTGTCAAAGCATAATGGCCTCGGTGGCAACCTGCAGCACAGAGGTCACTTCATTTTGCTTTTGTCCCTGAACTACTCTTTTTTTATCCAGGGTAATGGAAGAGTCAGTACTAAAGCAAATTCAGAAGGAGTCGTGCACAAAACTGAAAGAAATTCTATCATCTCCTGCAGGCAGCTGCTGATGCTGCAGGACACGTGCCAAGCCTGTGGTCACCAGCTTCTCCATCTTCTCTCCTGGCTTTCAGGGAAGGCAGGGACAGGCTCTTGCAGGGTTCCAGGCTGCTGGGTGCAGGCAGCCCAGCCCACTGCTGCTTCCTTACGCTTCCCCACCACCCTGCCGAGAAGCAACTTGGCCAAGCAGCTGTGGAAAGCCTGAAACTTTAGAAGTTGTTTCTGGGCACAGCTCCCTGAAAGCCTCTTCCCTGCTGTATCAGGGCAGAGCCAGAGCCTCCTGTGCTCCTAGCAAGGAGCTGCCAGACAAACTGCTCCATCCCAGGAACCTCACTTGGGAAACCAGCCTCTGATGTGTGGCAAAGGAGTCATGATCATTGTCATGAGACCAGCTTCCTTATCTTGAACAGACCGTCTAGGTTTAAACACCACAAACAACCATTCTGCATTTTAGTTCCTCCTCTACTCTCGCTCTTTTTTCCCCCTCTTGTTTTTTCTCTTAATCCCAGAGGTTCCTAGATCATCCACACAGGAATCACATTAATTTCTTCCTTCCACCCCCATATTTGGCCACTTCCACACCACAGACCTGATTCTTGGCAAATTCCACAGCTGCTGAACTATTCAGATTGTGGGCAGTGGTAAAACAAGTCCCACCCACTATCAATTCCAGCACTGTGTAGGAGCCCTTGGTTACTGTAGCCTGAATGAACTATTTGGCAGAGAGCAAAAACAAGTCTAGAAAGCAGAAGTCCTTAAATCCTATCACCTACCAAATTCCTTTATGAATTTCCCTGTAATATGCAACATAACCTTAGCTAGGAAATAAGTACACTTACATTCTTACATTTTTTTCTTCCTCAAACTCTTCCTCTGCAGTCTGTTAAAACGTGGGATTTATCACGTTTCTATTTTTCTAAGCGTTGTAGCCTCTGCACTTTGTCCTTCAAAAAGTTCTTTATAATCTGCATCTCTTGCAAGTAATGGAGTGCACAAATAGACAAAAATATTCTGATGGAACAAAGTATTACAACATAAAGTGCCTTATTTTGCTGGTAACTGATGTTTAAAGTGCAGCTGGGTGTTCTCTAGCCAGAAATAAACATTTCTGATCTTGGACTCCCCCATGAACTGCAAAAAAATAATGGTGGTTAAATTATTTTAAAAGCTACAAATCAGAGTAGGGATCTAGAGAAGACTGAGAAACACCTGAAATACATGGGATAAGATGATGGGAAGACAGGGGAGGGACCATTTACAAAGGTGTGTAGTGATAGGACGAGGGGCAAAGGGTATAAACTGGAGAGGGGCAGATTTAGACTAGACATGAGGAGGAATTTCTTCACCATGAGGGTGGTGAGGCACTGGCACAGGTTGCCATGGCCATGGACACCTCCCACCAGCCCAGGCTACCCGAGGCCCCATCCAACCTGACCTTGAACACCTCCAGGGATGGGGCAGCCACAGCTTCCCTGGGCAACCTGTGCCAGTGCCTCACCATCCTCAAAGGACAAAATATCTTCCCAATATCTCACCTAAATGTTCCCTCTTTCAGCTTAAACCCCTTACACCTTGTTCTATCCCTCCACTTCCTGATAAAGATCCCTCCCCCTCATCTTTTCTGCAGGCCCCCTTTAAGTACTGGAGGCTGCTAAGAGGTCTCCCCAGAGCCTTCTCTTCACCAGGCTGAAGAACCCCAACTCTTCTCAGCCTGTCCTCACAGGGAAGGTGCCCTCAGCCCTCAGATCATCTTCATGCCCTCAGCCCTCAGATCATCTTCATGGCCCTCGTCCGGACTCACTCTAACAGGTCCATGTCCTTCCTGGGCTGAGGGCTCCAGAACTGAACACAGTACTCCAGATGAGGTCTCACAAAAGCAGAGTGGCAGAATCACCTCCCTTGCCCTCCTGGCCACATTTCTTTTGATGCAGCCCAGGATACAGTTGGCCTTCTAGGCTAGAATTGCAGATTGCCAGCTCATGTTGAGCTTCTCATCCACCAGCACCCCTAAATCCTTCTCTTCAGGGCTGCTCTCCACCCATTCTCTCTGCCCAGCCTGTATTTGTGCTTGGGATTGTCCCTACCCAGCCATGGGACCTCGCACCTGGCCTTGTCGGACTTCGCAAGATTCGCACTGGCTCAAGTCTCCCTTTAATCTCAGGTCAGGAATGTAATACCATAACCATCTGTATGAGTTTACATACTATTATTATCATCACTACTATTATTTGGTTTTCTCCCCACCCTGTGGGAATACCTACTCCCTGCACTCTGCTTTCAACCCCTGAGGCTCTTGGGCAGGGGGGTGTGTCCCCACCAGCCCGCTCACCTGCCCCTTAACACAAAGAATAGCAAATGCTTCTATCCCTATCAGAAAGCTGCTTATAGGCACAGGAATGATCAGACCTCGACTCTGGACCGGTAGCCAGCGTAACAGCCAGTCTTTTTCAGACACACTTTTATCACCTCTGAATTTGAAAACATTGGTTTAAGTGTGGAAAGACAGAAATACAATTTTTTCCCAATGGGGTAGAAGCTGGAAAATGAAATCTAAAGACATTTAGAGATTGCCAAGGTTTTCACTCCAGTGGTTGACTCATTTGTCAGAAGCAGAAACTGTGTAACCACCTGTAGATATACACAAGGCAAAGAAGTACTGATAAGGTAATGATACCCTAACCCACATGTTCAAGGCTGGAATCTGAAGTGGACACCAACCAGATTATTTCTAATGGCAAGAGCTTTGAAAAAAAAGCCTCATTCATTCAGAGGGAAAGCAGCATTGTGACAGCTGTGGGGGCAACAAGCAGCCCTAGAGCCAGCAAAGCAGGCTAGAATACACCCACTAAAAGATTTTTTAAATTATTTTAGAACATCCTTCAGATGAACAGAGATCTGACAGAGCTCTGCAAAGGGAGCAAGGCAGAACAGCACAAAGCTACTTTTGCAGGAAGTCAGGACGCCAACTTGAACTCAATAAAAGAATTGAGACTACTGATCCATGAAGACAAATGGTTAAATGACTGAGTACTTCCTAAGGATGGAAATTTTGTTCAATTACAAGAACCTTCAGTCATCACTGGCAAAATTATCTACATCCTTCTAATTCAAGAAGTTAAATGCGATGCTGTTCCTGTTCTGGATCAGCTTTTTTAGATCAGCCTCTCCAATGTCATGGTAAACAGTTCAAGCTTCTACCTCACCTGCCTTTGCAAGAAGACAAATAAGAGTCAATAATATTAACTACAGGGGTACCTTTAACTACAAACTACATGAAAGACTAGAAAAACAGCTTTCTCCCACTGAACCTTGCTTTTGGGACAGGAAAGATGTAGTTCTTTATGACTATAAGAAATGAAGCATTGCTTTAAGCAATTACTGATTATTTATACAATCAGGAAAATGAACAAACTTTGTTTTCCTATGACTTGGGACAAATCAAAGCCACAGAATAAATACATAAGGCTTTGCTTTGTTTTTTCAAGTTAGCAGTGTGCGTTTGTAAACAAAATCACATACAGAAATAGCCAAGTAAGTGTAAATACACAAGGTGAAGCCTTGGAACAGGCTGCCCAGAGAAATGGTTGAGTCAGCATCCCTGGAGGTATTTAAAAGACCTGTAGATGTGGTGCTTAGGGATGTGGTGCAGTGGTGGGCTGGGCAGTGTTAGGTTAGCAGTTGGCCTTGATGATCTTAAAGGTCTTTTCCAACCTAAACGATTCTGCGATCTGGCCAGTGGCTCTAGTGGAGAGGAATAAAGTTTAAGATTATACAACATTGAGTTTAAGATTTTTAAATCCAGTTTATTAAATATTGCTTTTTGGGGACATGTTTACAACAAGCCCAAATAAATTGTTTAAGGATTCAAAGCAGTCATATTAAAATACAGCTTCAATATAAAGTTTGTCACAGTTTTACAGTATTCAAAAATGACAGACCTGCCTTAAAAAAAGACTATTACACCAAAACATAAGAAAAACAGAAAAACAAACAAGTTTGGCATTTTCATAATCTTTATAGTATAAAACAGAATATTAAATCTATTACCAGCAAGCTGATACTTCAATCTATTACCTAGTCTGAAGTGTCTCCCATTAAAACACACTATACAACAGCACTATACAAAAAGTCGTGGTGATATTCATCTGATGAAAGTGCATCCCTGAAAGTTTGCCAGTTTATTATAGTTAGCTCTTAAAAAAAGGGTAAAATTAAAATGTCCTCTTTTAACCGAAGGCTTTATTTTATATATATATATTTTATTTTTTTTTTTGCTGTTTTGTCTCACTTTCAGCCTTCTTTTAAAAGTGTCTACGGACGCCCACCAGGGGGCAGCGTAAGATTAACCATCAAATCACGAACGGCTGCAAATATTGTGCATTCACCTGGAACAGGGAAAAGAGACAGGTTAGCATCACGCCACAGACAGGCCTTCATCTAACAACCTCGCGAGGCAGCGCTACGCTGACTCCCACCACGCCGGCACGATGCCGGTACAGGCAGGGGCTGACGATACACGGTGACCCCGACTCTCAAATCCCAGCAACCTCCGAGGACGTCAGCATTTGTATTGATTTTAACTGAAGTAGCTCCGGCTTTCCCAGCAGGACCGCTCTTGTTGGGCATGAAATTGCAAGATGCTCTTAATTTTTAATTGCTTTTCAATGTCAGATTGAAGCTAAACTAGAATTCATCATGTGTGGCACGGCAATATGAATTTTTCTGTATGTTATTAATTAAAAACACTGCATCTTACAAAGGGAAAAAAAACATTTTTCAAGTTCTATTTGTATTGATTAAGAGCAGAAATTAAACATTTTAAAAGATTCAAGTCTGAAACAGCCAGGAGATGTCTTTTGTCCTAAGCCCAGTTTTGGAAACATTTTTAATTCCAAGACTGGGCAAAAGTAAGAAATCTGTTTGTTTCAACTGAATTACTCTGGCTTCACCCTTGATATCTAAACTGCAAAATAAAATACAAAGCAAATGGACTTCTGTTTCAAACGACTGAGATCTAAGATAGAGAGGAAAAATCAGCCACAGCTGTCTCAAGTTTTGAATACCAGCATTTTTTGACAAAAAAACACACACATTCTGAAACAGCTTAAGAAAGTTAAAACCAATACAAGCAAGATGGTTTAATTAGAACAAGAAAAGGTGAAATATTAGGCAGCTGTGACTTCCACCTACAGTCTCCTGATAAGAGAATATAATTAACAGCCACTATTGTACCCTAATCACTGCAGGCTGAATTTTTCCTGCTTATTTCAAGAAACATTAATTAGAAGACATCAAATTTTGTTGCTGAAGAAGCAATAGCGTGACCAGAGAGACAACAGCCGAGCCTGTTTGGTTGCATTAATCCTAACTGCCAAACTAGGGATTCCCAAGATTATTTTGGGCAAGGCATTATCATATCAAAGCTCCAAATCTGGGCTAAATACCATCCACTGCACCACTGAAAACAAGATATTTTTCAAAGCTCGGTCATGAAGTTCTTTAAGAAATGTCATGAGTCCCTTGAGCTCCCCCTCTAAGGGTCACTTCCAACATCTGTAGGCACTTTTTTTTCCTTACCAGACTGAGGTCCTTTATATAATGCAGGTTTTAGACTTATAGCTCAAGTTCAACCCTATTATTCCAGGGCATTGATTCCATCTCAGTTCATGTAATTATTTCCCAAAAATAAAATACTTTTTTTTTCCCCTATGTTGGCATAGGTAAAGTGATCTCAGAAAGCCAGTGTACTCACAATGAGTCAATGTTTTACTGTTAAACACAGCAGGATGTGTTTGCCCACAGATCTGAAAAGAAAACTCTTCCAAAAGAACTTACTTTTCAGGCACTAACATTTTATTAAGAGGAAAATTAAGCTGAATACAAAATACTTTCTCACAAGGAGAGAAAGGTAAAAAATATACAGCCAAAATGAGGCAACACTGATTATGGGTTACAATGAAAGTGCCAGTAGTATCAAATGTGCATGATGGGAAGCCCTGGTTCTGACTGAAACAGTGAAAAATTCACTTAACCAAGCAAATTGCAACTAGTGCAGCAGAAGAGTCAATAAGGTAGGAAAACCCTAGATACAGCACAATAGCACCACAAGAGAAAGTACTACTGTGGTAAAAGAAGTCTCCCAGCTACTACTACTCTTTGACCTGTTGGCTCTCCTACCATCTTTCAATGGCAAAGAAAAGAAGGTATCTTGCTCTCTTTTATCAGATATAATAAGTTTTAAGTGTCCTGAGGGAAGATTTGACTTTGGCTGGGTGGTGGTGGAAATCAATACATAAATCCATATAGACTCATTCTTTCTTTCAGAAGTCAGAAGAACGACTATTAGATATATCCTCTGCTCAGCTAGCTACCTTCTTCTGGATGAGGTCCTGCTTAGGGACACAAGCTCTTTTTATGTGTTTTTTTCCCCCGTCTCTACTCTCCTCTGTGTACCTCTTTTCAAAACTACTTCAAAACTTGTGTGACAAATAAAAATTGTCTATCCTGATCTATCTAACAATCATCAGAAGACTTCTCACCTGGGATACTCAAGAGCAGCTTTGAAAATTACTCCCTGTGTGGCAGTATTTTGTGGAGGGCTTACTTTAAAACACAATTTAGCGCAGTAACAAACAGGAAAACAAGTATCTCTCCTTCCCCACACTAGGGGAACTCAGTGAGGAAGCACCTTCCACAAGAAACACCTTAAGTTTAGTTAACGTATCTTGAAATAAAAGTGCTCTACAAACAACAGTTCTGTACCTCATACAGAACTCTTACAGGTAATCCCACACTCCTTCAAGGCTATTCCCTCTCCTATTTACCTACACTATTACTATATGTTAAACAGAAAATGCATGTTAATTTCATCTCATCACAATTTTCAGAAATGTACGCATATCCACATTAATTTAAATAAACATTGCTCATGTTCTAGCAATCAAAATAAACCATTGAGCACAGTTAAAATTACCGCATAACAACGAGATGAATAATTATACATTAGAGAAGTAGAATTCAATCTCTGGATTCACGATTTCAATCTATTTACTGGGTTACTGCAAAAAGGCTTTGTTCCCCAGTATGTAACAACTACATCAGAACTGAAAATTACTGTTCTTATGAGCCATCTGTGTTACTAGGACCCCAAACCACTGCTTACAGACAACATGCTGCCCAAAGAACCTGCTACTGTTGTTCCACGTTTCAGATATTAAAAAAAATAAATAAAAAGCATGACAAACGAGGGAAAGCAAAGCACAACGTTGCTCACAGTGCACTACCTACAGGCTGATGAACATTCAGAACAACCTATTTAGGTCAAGAACTTCACAGCACGTCTGGTGGACAGTATTGCATGCGCCTTTGTCAGTGTGCACACTGACAAAGGAGTATACAATCACTCCAATTACTTTTTAATCATTCACAGCACGCGGACAAGTTCTGATAACTATTTTAACATCCCTTTATATTCTACTGTTAAGCTCCGTAACGTCATAATTAACCAAAGAAACTGACACTTGACCATATAGCTTATTTCCTGTGACTCATTCTGGGGCCATTTCTTAAACAGTATGACTCCTACTGTGCAGCAACAGTTAGGCCAACAAGAGGTGTGTTCTATCACTCTGGCAGAAGAGCAAAATCCAGCCTGAATCATCATTGTAACCTTCTGGCATAAATGTCTGCTGTGCTGCCAGTACTTGCTATTAATTTATGCACCAGCTGTCGCACCAGGAGTTTATAACTGCTAGAGAAGTATGACAGAAACCAGAATTAAGAGAGATTTAGTTTTACACTGGAGATTTGTCACAGGAGTCTGGGTGAAGAGAATATATCTACTGGACATGTACAGTACCTGGTCGTGGTGAATTCAGTTCAGCAAACCTCTTTAGAATATTGCTAACCATCATTGGAGCAGCAACAGAAGAGTTCTGCTGCCTGGGAATGTCAGCCTGTTGCGTTGTACCCGAAGCCATATCATAAATAATTGGAACAATAATACTAACAGCTTCCTGTGGGACTGTAGTTTTCTGTGTTAGCTGAAGCTGCAGGAAAAACAAAAGTGTGTGTTAAATCGAATGAACATCCATCTTCAGTGGAACTTTCAACATTGTTAAACACTCTAGACCTACAGACAGCATGCACTTTCACCTCATCAGTTTTCAGACATCAACTCTGTAACAAAAAGTTGTCCATCATATGTAGACGATTTTATTCTCAAAAGCACCCTACAGTGAGCATTGCTTCAGAGACAACACCAATACAGATTTGGTCTAAACACCTCATTCCTGCTAATCTCTCCCAGCACCACTAATGTGTATATTGCTTAATCTAGGTGGTTAGAGCCTCAAAGAAGAATAAAGTCCCCAGAAGGTGAGCATTTGAAGACAAACACAGCCCAGAGAGAACTGAGCGTTAGGATACATTGTCAATATCCCTCCAAAGACACAGAACACAAAGAGTTGCCATATTTTTATAGGAGTGAGAATAGGAATACTATCTGAACCTATTACAAGAGAGATGCATGCAAATCTAGGATTCCAAACGGCAGAACATTTTTGGCTATTATGGTTCCCATATATAGCATATGCTTATGTTTTGCTACTAACTGGTGATGATTTCAAAGACATGCAGCCCGCAACATTTTAAAACAGATAAGCTTTACTTACAAAAAATAACATTTTGGATTTCAGCACAACAGCAGGTGTTCCTGGAGGCGCAATTGGTGGTGCACTAGGAGGAATTGTTAAACAAAACTGCACATTCCATTTCAGCTGACTTGCCTGATCAGGGAACTGTTTAGAAAGAGAAGCACAAAGAAAAAACAACAAAGGTCTCATGTTAGTGACATACATATTAAAAAAAAAATAACTGTAAATAAAGTTGGGTAAACTCAATAGAATGTTTCACTTACCAACTCAAGTTTCATGATGTGTACGCAGTCCCTGAGGATGTGCGTTGGAGCCCCTAGTAATTTTGTGAAGGCTATTAGGGTGTTCGCTTTAAAAGGTGGTCCTGCAACCTAAAGACAGACACTATTTAGCGCTGCCTATTTACAAAATAGCTGTATCATTTAATAAAGTATCCCAACATGCACAGCTTCTTATGTTTTGCAGCCCTTACACGTGCCAAGCAAAATCAATGAACAACTTAAAACATTAGCAGAGATTAAAAGCAATGCATATAAATTTAAACATTAATGATTTGAGTATGTACCCTTGTTTCAAAGAACTTCTCCAAAACTTGTAACTCCTCCGATTTCCACTGTCCTGTATTTTCAGGTGTTACTTTCAGTTGCAAGGTCTGGTTGGTTTTGGGATTGAGAGCAACCCTGCACTTCAGTGCCTCCGTCTTAAACATAATTACACCTGGTTCATTGGAGTTTATTAACTGTAGCTGCATAAAAAGAAATATCACATTCAATAAGTCATTCATTAAATAGCATGAGCCCACATGCATTCACTCCCATGACTCTAGTGATCAATCTGCCCTCTTTCCAGAACGAAACATGTGACATTTATATACAGGTAAAATTGCCTTAAGAATTAAGCTTATGCAAGATTTGTCTTCTTCCTCTGTCACTGAATCAATGCCAAAAGTGAAGAGGTGGGCATTGTCTGTCTCAAATCCTAATGCAACATTCATGACTGAACAGTTCAGTTATTGTGAACTGGTAACTAATTTCTTGGTCACCCCTGCCGAGTACTGGCATCCATAGGGACCCTGTGGCTGTTCCAGTTAACTCCCAACAGACATGCTAAACTCACAGAAGTCATAGCATCGGAAAATCAGATCTGCATCTGAAAGTCTTGCTATCAGACCAGTTATCATATTCTACCTGACCAAACAGGTTTTCCACTTGTAATTTGTGTGGAAAAGAAGAAGAATTATACACTTTCTCTAAATTTTGACACTTTAGACAGCAAGGTTCAGAAGCGTAGCATGAGTGCAACAGCAAATACTTATTATATTTAAAGCATTTCAGTATGTGCCTGATTTGAAAGACATGAAGTACAGCAGAATTAAAAAAAATAAGTTATAAAGTCATACTTGCAGGTCAATATTAAAGCAACCTAAACCATACCGTTTCCTGCTGTATGATTCTCTGAAGATGCCTCCTCATAATAACTGATCCAAGGAATCGCTCAAGAGGGGAGCAGAGATAGCTGCCAGCGAGTCCCGGCACAAGCCCAGGGGTAGGAGAGGGCAACAGCAGAATATTCAAGGCACTGTGGGTAAGGATTGTAGGTATGGATGCAGCCCAAGACCGCTGAGGTAGTTTACGAGGTGGAGGCATGCTAGTCGGCATTGCTTGGGAACCTATTGATACAGAAAAAGTACTTGGAGTAAGGAAGGATCTAAACTGAAACATATGTGTTCACTTTGTTGTTGCTATGCAAGCAACAAGTTCTCTTGACCAAAGCTTAACCGTTATTATTCAAAAATTGGCTGCATAGTGATAGACAACAAAAAATAATTAGAATATTGACCCTCCACCCATGCAAAACGTCTCAGTAGCACCAAAATCCTATTCCTTTTTCCTCTTTCTGCAGCATGCCAGCAGATATCAGGTTTGTACAACAAACTCAATGAGATGTAAAGATGGTTAAATCAGCCATGCAAGAGCAGCATTACAACCCCATGATGTGAAAAGTTAGTATTTGCGTAGGCAAATACACCTATCATTGCCTTCATCTTGAACAATTTTCTCTCAGTCACAGAGCTCCAGTTTCAGACTAAAACCTGCAGTGCAACAAGAGGGATCAAGCCTCCTGAAGTTTATGCTATCTGATTTGTTTTGAAATTTGTTACAGAAGACTTGAACAAGGACAAAATAAAGTCTTCATTTCCTGAGATCTTTTATTGCACAAGGACAGTAAGGACTGGTAGGCTGACACACCAAACTGCCAAAAAAGAACAGAACTAGAAATGTTAAAAATGAGTGTTTCACAGTCATAACACTGATAAAGAAACCTACTTGTTCCAGCTCGTGGGGAATGAGAGACATCTGGGATAGGTGAGTGAAGGGAAGGGTTGGCTGGTGACATTCCAGGCATTCGTGCTGCTGGTGATGGACCAGAGACCTGGGGAGATCCTGGCCAGTTCCCTGCACGCTGACTGGGTGACATCATGGTGTATGGTGAGCTTGGGTCTATGGTACCTACAGATGTTACAAGATTATTGTTATTTTTTTTAAAAGTACAAGGTTTTCTAACCTAGAGATCTAAAAAAGGCTTACCAAAATCTGTAAAGCATGACAGGGTCTGCAAGTCTTTAGACTACACTTTACAACCACATAAAAACATAAGGCAGGGGGAAATCGAGACACAGATTCGAGGGTTTTCTGGTCATATATTTTAAAAAGTAAAATGAAAATAAATGTGAAGACAAATTGGCACGTTTAACATATAACGGCATCCAAACTAAGAAGAGCTGTTGCCTATAGACTTGCATTTTTACTGCTCCTTAGTAAGTGAAAGCCTCAATGAGACTGTTCCTTATCTATTCAGCATCTTGCAGTTACCTCTGCAAAATATCTTTTTTTTTTGTACTCCACTAATCAGAACAAGCTTCTTAAACAGTCTGTTGTATATCTACCTCACTTTGTTCATACTGACAGTTAAATTGGCATGCTACAATGATAATCTGAACCGTTCGTTTATTGTGATCTATGGAACAGTTTCCAACGCCCTGCAATTACAAAAAAACCCTATTGTTTTGGCAGCTTTCAAAAAAAAACCACAAAACAACTTAATAAAGGAACAACCAAAAGGCAGAGTGTGTGCGCGCGTGTGTGTGTGTGTGTGTAACCAGCAAGACTCTGACAATGTTTTCAAATCGTAAATATTTGAATTCCTAACCTGCTCCAGGTATTTTTCCAGGAAATGTAAGCAGTGGAAACACATTAATCAATGTAACAAGAGACAATGCTCATTAGAAGCTGCAGCCATTGTTCTGCTACAAGACCACATGGAATTTCCCCACATTAGTAAGCAGGAAGGAGTGACCGATAGTCTATTTTTAAAATGTTAGGAACACCTCAATGTGCCATGCAGCTACTTTTGACAACTGTTAAAAGTTACACCACATGTATGAAAACAGTTAATTCAGAAAAATTCATGTTTTGTAATTGGTTTAAATAGCTGAAGAAGCTCCAGAAGACTTAATTTCAAGAAGCAAATGCGCTCCCCCTATCTCTATATACACACACCTGCCAGTAAAGAACTTACCGTGTGGGCTGGCAAAGTTAGCTGTTTGTCCCATTGTGATTCCAAGAGAGGAAGGTGAAGGAGTTGGACCAAAGGATGCTGGTGATGGTGCCCTTAAAGCTCCGCTAGGCGAGCTTGCAGCATGCAAAGTTCCTAATCAAAGACATCATGTCACTCAACATACACAGTTCCCATTTTCCTGTTATTTTTTTCTATCAGCTACTATAGCTCTATCTCCTTTTTAGGGATACAGCAAACAAGATTAATGAGAGCTTGCTTTTACACTCAAACAGCTGCATTTTGTACGCGCAAGAGCACTGTATCTTCCAGATTATTTCACTACATAAAGGAAATTTTGAAGATATTTGATGTGAACAACGGCATTTCCCCCCTGCCCAGCCCTTCCCCAAATTTAAGTATTTTTAGCTGTTGCAATGTAACAGCTGGAAGCAGGAAGCAAAGCCTTGGTGATGACAAGCTTTTCTAAAAAAACAGGTATTTAAAATTAACAGGTTTTGATCTGAGCAAGTTGTAAGCCATAAAAATTAAACGGTCCCAAATCCTACACAGCTAAAGATGACAGTTTCACTGAATGCTTTTTTTTTTAATCTTAAAAAATGTACTTTCCAAAGCATGTGCGGTAGTACTTGGCTACTTTTCCACAATGTAAGGTGCAGTCTCTTGGTTACCTTGGCGCTAAACACAGCTCAAAAAACACATGCATACAAGAAGAGCTGTGTGTCTATTTCCAGCACGTGATCAGCACACAAACTCAGCCATCTTACCTGGTGACTGCGTGTGCATCATAGATGGAGATGGCGTGACTGTATTGTGATAGGAGGTGGGTGGTGAAGTAAGAGGATATGCTCCCGATGCTCCTGCCTGTTTTGCAAATGGCTGAAATTGTGAACACAGGATAAAAAAAAAAAATCTTTGATCGTTTTATGCTAAAACATAACTATGTGCAGGAGAATACCAATGAGTTTAGTCCCCACCTATGAAATCTGATAGGTCCATCAACATAGTTATTTGATTCTTCATAACACCCTGTTTAGTGAGTCATCACTATCTTTTTTCAGGGGCTTTTTGTGGTTTTTCCTCAAGACATAATACCTCTGCACCTCACTCCTTTTTATCTGCCTCCTGACTCCCCCTCTCATCTTTTATCTTAAACAGGTGCTTTTCCTCCCTCAGTTTGTTGTTTCTAAGGCAGTAAGTCTTATGTGACCTTCCAAAGCTGCTGTTTGTATGCTATGGGCTGTTTACACTGGAATGAGAAATGGCAAAATAAATTAATATGTTTTTCCCCAAGGGGAATTCCACAGCAGAACAGTTTCAGAGTGTCCCTTTCTATTTTTTACTATTAAACCATTTAGAAACTAAGTTTTTAAAAACCTACAGCCATGGAAGACAATAAACATTTCCTATTTTGCCCAGGGCATACCTGTTGTTGTGGTTGCTGTGGTGGCTGCTGGGGTTGAAGCTGTGATATTAAAGAATCCATCATGTCTCCTCCAATAGGAGAAGGTGGGTTATCATCTTCATTTACAGATCGTCTTCGTGCATCCTGATTGCTGTCAACAAACGTGTTCAGGAACGTCTGCGGAAAAATCAGTTTTGTGAGCAGTTTCCCCATTTAAATTTTATTACATGAATGAGCACAGTATTTGCTGTGCTCATTCTAATTCTAATTCATTTCTAATACTGCCTTTATAATCTACAGTACATAAAAAACAGGCAGGTCTCTAGACCTAACTACTAGTGACATTCATCACACACGCTATGAATAGCTTGCAAAATGCTTCAATTCATAAACAGAGTTCAATTTCCTTTTTATTTTAAAAAGAGGGTCTTGCACTGCCAGAAACAGGAAACTTTCTTCATTAACATGAAATATCTCTAGTTAATTGAAATACCAATATTCTTTTTTTCCTTAAATATAAGGAAAAGCCTATACCTGGAAATACCCATTTCAGAACAACTCATCAGTATACAGAACCTATCGGGCTGTTGTACCACAACTACAACTGCGCAGATCACCTCCTCCACAGCATTTTCTTGTACCCAGAGGAATTTGCCAGCCCTCTTGAATTAGTTCCTCCACTACCTTCACAATTTCATTCTCTTATACTTTTCCACTTATATCTACAGTCCCCTATCTCTTCCCATTAGCCTTCCACTTAGAACTGGAAAAGTGGTAGCTATTTAGGATTAGCTAAACGCAGTGCTAGAGAATTAGTGTTCAGTTGCAACTGTCAGAAGGCAGAATTAGCAAACTTGTTTCACAATGGGTGCCACTTTCCAATAGTTCAGTATAACCAGCACTGGTACAAGCTGCCCCCAGCTAAGCTACTCCATCAAACTGCGTGCAGATTTTTTTGCCAGCTCCCTATTCAGAAGGCTCTTGCCACACACTGATGGAAATTGTTTTAAATGAGAACTTTCTCTCTAGAATCATCTGACATAAAGCACTTCCTCACCTGCAACATACGAGCACTGTCCTGCCACACAATGCAGTTTCTGAGGAGCAGTTGTTGTTAATCCAGGAGAACACATCTAGCCTGGTCACAAAGCTTCAGCAAGTTTTAACAAGCGGATGCCTGAAGTAGCCTTTATGTTACTTTGTTGCATAGATAAGAACCCTCCCCCAACACTTGATACTAATTTTCTTAAAGGGCAGTGTTTTAATTCAAACTAATTAACAAATGTACTTCAAAAATTCCTTCTGTGCTCAGAATTTTGGAAGGATTGTAGCTCTTTGCAGTTTCACAAAACTCTTCACCTCAGACCCATGCATAAAGTTAGAAGCTCCCTTATTTACAACATGCCAGAAAACACAGAAACGGTCACCTTTAATCCAGGTGCAGGGTAAAAACCTTCAACTATTTTGCTGTTGTCAAAGAGACTGTACGCTCCATCACGTATTGCTACAACACCACGACTCCGGCAGTAGATGTCAATGCAGTACATATTCCTAAAAGCCAGCCTGATATGCGTGGGTGACTGTGGTAGAATTGAGAAGCACTGATAGGCAGTGTTGGTGCGTTGAGTCAGACCCAGCATGGGCACAGTTGGAAGTTTGTTGATGGCATTTAACGGAGCCTGAGTATCAAACAAAACCTGAGAGAGAACAGATATTGAGAGATGAGGTAGCCTACCTTTAAGTAAAGGTCAGTGAAAATGGGGCACAGGGAGGGTACAATCTTCCCCAAGCCATGTAATTTTGAAGAGAACAGTTTAATGAGAATTCAGCTTTTAATTATCCTGCATTTGTCTTGAGAGAAGATTTTAAAACATTACCTGTAACAACTGCACCACATTTGGTGTTTTATTAAACATCTCCTGGAGCTGATGCAGAATTGTGTTGTGACAATTACTGCAACCAGAGTTCGGGCCAACAGTTCCCAGTGAAATGTGGAACTTCTGGAGTATGGAGTTCCACTGAATGCTGATCTGCAATGTCAAGAACATAAAATGGTCTGGGAAACTACAGCAACTATGAAGTTATAAACAAGAAAGCTGGTCTGCTGTCATTTTTCATCAAACCTCAACAGATTCCTAACTCGCCTCCCTCAAAAGTTGTTGTGTGCTCTTAGCTTTAACAATCCATTTAGCTAGCTCAATTGCTGGCAACTGCAAAACTGGGGAATTATTTTAGCAAGTCAATCAGAAAGAACAAAAGTCTTTTCTGCCAAAGGTGAGACAGAGAAAACTAAACTTCGGGCACTTGTGCTGCAGAAAAGTGATTAACGAGTTGCTGGAGGTAGACTGGTTTTCTCAGTCATACTACACAAACCCAAGAACTGGACATGCTAATATGAAAGGAAGTGACATGGAAAATCCACACAGCTACTCCTGCTACTTATTGCCTGTCCCAGTAAAATGCACACAGAGATAATCTTTAAAAATTCAGTACAGAACATGAACACAAAAACCTTCCAGAAGTTAATTTCAAGTGCATCAGCTACTTTGCACTGGTTGCACACAAAAATACATCCTTACTCTGTAATAAACGTGCACTTACTTCCTCTTCTATCTTGCATTTAATGCAAAGGTGTGAACAAGCACACAGTTATCAAAGTAATTAATAAACTGTAAATTCAAATACTAAAGACTAAGCTAGAGTTCTGAGCAAGGGAATAGCACTTCTACAAAATAATTCAGGACTACCTCATTTGAAAGCTCAGTGCTACACTTAAAACTTTGTTAGAGTTCTTTCTTCTAAGGCAGCATTAAGCACATTGCTTACATATATGCATACATCCCAGTACACAACAGCGACCAGTAGCAACACTTAGCAAAAGCCTGCCACGCCAGCTTTCATCAAGCAGAAACACTCAACTGTCCTTCCCACAATCTGAAGCATCTTATATAAATTCTGAACACCTAGTAGCATGGCAAATTAGTAATCTGACATCTTCCATCTCTGTCTTTTCTACGCTCATCAATATTAATACCACAATAATGCAATACAGGCAAATATTTTGTAGCACAATTATGAGAACTCTAAGTCTACCCATTCTGTTTTCAAACATACATTTTAAGTGCACTTAGGAATGACTTACTGAGCTTCCCTTGGTAGTTCCATAGCAAAGGATAAGTTTTCGGTAATTGTAGATACGAACTTCTGAAAAAACGTTTAAGTGGTTGGGTATGTCTTTGAAGAGAGGAGGGAAAAGAGGGTGAGAAAACCATACTCATCTGTAAACTCATCATTTTAATGAAAAGGAGATGATTTCTGTACCTGGTAAGGTTCGTGCAAACTCCAGGACACACTCATACAGCCGAGCAATACTGCTCCAGTCATTAAGGAACATCTCAACAACTTTGCGACCTCCAACTGGTTCAGACAATTGGTTTTCATATGTCAGGTAAACATGACGGGTTGGTCCTGCAGTGTTAGGAGGTGGTAAATATTGATTAAACTAGTGTTTCTTAAACAGCGGTTTACAGACTGAGTGAACTGTGGCAAGTGACCAGGAAGCATATTTAAATAATAAAATTGCATCAGCTCAGCAGTCTAAAATTTGATTCACGTGCACTGTGGTTTATTAGCAAACTTAAGAGTTGTCAAGTAGCACCAAAACATTAGAACTACTGGAACAGTAATGTAAAACACGAAGAAACAAAATTTACCAGTCTTCTTAAATAAAACTTACCTTGCTCCCTAGATGAAGTGCTATTAAGTGGACAGTTTGCAAATACCAGCTCAGCCACCCATGTGCGATTATTTCTACCTTGTAATCGGAAAGTGCAATCAAGAAGAGATCGGTCCAGAGCCTTCTGTGTTTCCTCATTTACACCTTTACAGGGAGGAATTCTATTCATGAAGATAAAAGGATCTCAATTAAACACAGTACAGTGCTAAAATTAAAAACACTACCTTTTAACATTTCTTGAAGGACTTCCAATGCTGGACATGAAAGAATGAACAAATCAGCAGCAAAGATAGCTGGAGTGCACAGTGAGATATTCTGTTCCTCTTCAAGGACTGTAATAAGTGTGTTACCAAGAGTTCAGACCAATTTTTATATGCATTCAACACTTGCAAATTACAAACATTTAAGGGATCTGTTGAATGCCCTAATCTCCTGGTGAAAGTAAGAGAACACTGATATGAAGTTTTTATACAGAGAAACAAGCCAAAAAAGATAAAAACAGTAAGTTCTGTGGCAACTTGTATTCCTAAAACTGTTTGCCTTCTAGAACAAGCTCACTCTAAATGCAATAAACAACTTGGCAGTTACCTTAGTACCCAACTGATTTATTCATATCCCAGTGAGAGAATTGAACTCAGGGGACAGGCTAAATCAAGCTTAAGTAAAAACATGTCAAACTTTTTCAAATCCTTTGAGAGTCTATCCAGACATTTCACGTACCACCTTTCAGCTCCTAAGTTCTCAGTACTACTCTGCTCATTAGCAACACTAAAAATGTAGGTTCTGATGCATTTAGAGACTGACACCTTTTATCACTGCATATTTCTGCAGCATAAAAGTTAAGAAGGTTTTACTCTACAAGGCATCCTCCTGGTTTTGGGCTTGTTTAAAATCTTTTAAATCAGTAGATGATGTTTTACTTCATAATACAATCCAAAGTTTAACTGGTGAGGCTTGAAGTAGGCCCAAGTAGTGTGAAAAACTGGATGGACTGCCAAGTAGAAAGCACTGTGGTCAACAGCTGCATGTCCAGTTAGCAGCTGGATGATTGTGGCATTCCTCGGGGTTAACAAAGAGGCCAATACTATTTAACAATTTCAATAACCTATGTGATGCAAAGGAATAGAAAACTTGCAGATGACACCAAACTGTATGCAGCACTTAATACGCTGGAGGACAAGGCTGGCATTCACCTCAGCTGGCTGGAGCAATGAGTTAGCGAGAACCTCATGAAGTTCACAGAAAACAAATGCAAAGTTCTGCGCTTGGACCTAAATAATCTCAAGCAACAGCACAAGGTGGGGACTGACTGAACTTGGGGGTCTGGCAGATAGCCTGAAAAGGAGTCAGCAGCGTGCCTTTGCAGCAATGACAGATGCTGCATCCTGGGCTCTATTAACCAGGCAATCAAGTGACTACTAGTCAGCATTTGAGATCACTGTGCCCAGAGCAAGCACAAAAACTCCTGGAGATTGGAGAAAACAGTTGATCAGCTGTGCTTTGAGAAAAAGGTTGGACTAGATGACCTCCCCGGGTCCCTTCCATTCTTAAACTACTGTACGATTCTCTTATGCTTCCTCTACAGCTTTTTCCTTGATTCCTTCCATTTTCCTCTGCAGTATCACATAATGGTAATAGTCAAATAACATACGGAGCATGTAGGCCTCTGATCTGATCTCAAATTGCGATTAGGTGCTCATGAATCATTACCACATCTTCCTTAGCACTGCCTGGATTGTAGGACTGAGGACTGTCAGATTGTTTCAGAGCTTCCCAGTTCAGGCTTATGAAGGAATTATACTTGGCTCTGTGTCTACTCTTATTTTCCTCCTTCTCCAGCACTGGCTTACGTGAGAGTGCAAGATGCAGAATAACTAAAAAAAACCTCACAATCAAAAAACTCAAACCTCCAAATCCTTCCCATTCTGATATTTTTAGTGATACTTTCCAAACAATGCTTTTTTTCCCTTTCAAATGTATGTACAGTAATAAATCAAAACACAGGAGTATATCCTCTTACTTTAATAAACGTATGGCATGGCTGAAGCCATCTCCTTCTACTTGTACTCCTTGGTGAGGAATGTCCATATTGGATAACTAGGAATGAAAAAGAAAAATGTTATTCCAAGCGAAATAACTGTACCTTTTCAATGATTTTTTTTTTCCCCTGAAGGGGACAGATGTTTCACATCGTCAAGCACTGGAAAGCCAGAAAACAGTCTATGCAAATCTGGTATAAAGTCGTCTCCCACCCTCTCCCACAAGTGTGTCCTTCATCCTCTCATTTTCCCTCTTCTCTCAACTTTTAAAGCTTTAGTAGTGCTTAGTACCAGAGAACTAGCTACAAGACAAAAGCAACCCAGTGTAGAACATCAGTCACTCATTCCTCAGCTGGCGGAGGAAGGACAGTGAACACATGACCGCAAGTTTGCTTAATAGTCGCATCTAGACAAGAGAACTAGGAGCATTAGAGAAGAAGAAAACAAACTATTTCTTAACACATACCTCCATACGAAGCCCTATAAATGGCATATTTGTATCACACATGGCTACAATATGAGCTAGCACTTTATTGAAGGCACACATGTCTCCTGACCGTTTTGGCTTCTTAGGTTCTACAGAACATGGATCATCAGATAACTAGAATTAAAATAAAGACAAATTTACTTGCATATTTCAAATAAACATTTTGAAAAGATGTCGGAGAATAATCTAACTTATTCAAATTTAAAATGAATCCCAACCTGAGCACAGATCCCTGAAAGGATCTGGTCCACTTCAGAACTGAAGCAATTCAGTTTTATAATCACTTTCATCTTTAAAACAGCATTTGCATATCATTAAGCTCTATCAGCCTGACCCTGAGAAGTAACTCTCTCAGTCCCTGCAAGTCTTTCAAAGATCATACCTAACACAGCACAAAGAATATCATGCAGATATCGGTGCTTTGCATACACAATCCACTCTAGCCATCTCAGCACAGTGCTCTTTAGAACAGCTGAGAAGTCCTGCCATAAATTAAGAGATAATTGTTACAAAACAGTTTGCCAACATCTCCCTAGGGAAGCAGTCCAGAGAATCAAGCTGCAATATCAGTAAGATGTCAGCCAAGCAAACTTTTAAACAACGCTACTAAAGCTGGTACTGCTGCGCAGAACATATGTTTAGATTTCACACCCTGTAACTAGCCCAATGGCTTCTGAAGCACATACCTTACGCTTGACACCACTTTTCACTTGTTTCCCACTTTTTGTGTCTAGAACCAACTCTTCAATGTTTGGTTTGAACTGCTGTAGTAAAAGTGCAGTAGCAGGGCTGTCATCTCCTTCAGCATAGCTCACAGAGAGAAAATGGTACTTATACTCCAGTTCTGTGGAGTTGCCAGGAACATCGAACATCTCTACAACCTACATTTAAACAAAACAACAATTGAGAAAACTGTCAAGCAAAGAATATCGGTTCCTATCTCCCCCTCCACCTCCAGAATAAAAGGCATTAGTATTTTTAAGACATTAATACTGTGGCTAGGAAAGGGATCCATGGAGGGAAGGAAGACTAAACTTTCAGGAAACAAAGAGAAGTGAAAAGCTGCTGAGTAATAAACCTTTAGGTCTCATCCTCTCTATGCTTAACAAATGCACTGACTGAGAGAAGGGAGGGAGAGGTAAGAGTTGAGGATTACATCACCTTAGTTCCTAACCTTATAGTTAACAGTACAAGCTGACTGGTATATCCATGCCTGCGAGCAAAAGAGAGAAGCATTCAGTTACTTACAATGTAGTACTGTGGAAGGCGCGTGAGTTTGATAAACAACTTATGTTTTGAAAGGTTTCCCACTGGATGGCTAGCATAATTAGCTAGTTGAAGAGTTTCACTGCTCACTGTAGGCAGATGTTTTATAGACTGCTTGCAACGCTGTTGTCCAAGCCAGAACCTTGCATTGAAATAAAGGTATTAGTACCCCGAGACTGTTTTATGTTATTACAGTATATTTCTTTTTAGAGTATTAGTGTCAAATGAAGAGTCAGTCATATTCTAAGTCAACATCTATCATTGCTGCACAAGTTATACACAGAAAATCACACAAAAAAATTAAGAGTTTATGTTTTCTTATTACTATCTTTACATATTGTCTTAAGCTGCAGTAAAAGATAGGTGTTAATTTAAGAAGAAAAGCCCTAAAATTATTATCTGAAGGAATACATAAATCTATTTTTATACATCACAACACACAATTACACTATAAAAACGAAGGGACAAATTAAAAAACAGGCAGATTACAGTTATTTTGCAATGTGGAATCTTTGATTATTTTTTGGTATAGAAAAAAATCTTTGCTCCCCTATGCTGGTAAGCAAGACAGTAAAAAAGGCCACCAAAGTTGGATTAACATCACTCTGAATTATGCTATAAATAAACTAATTCCCCTGAATAGGTTTGGACATGAAGGATCACATGCAAGACACCAAATTTATTCTTATGTTCAAAATTAAACTTGTTCTATTCCAACACGTTTTAACTAAAGTGGCAAGGGCAGAAAGTCTAGCTAGGCTTGAAAGTGGCTCAGAAATGCATGGCTTGATTTTTAGTCAAACTTCCGATGAAAACAGCATTGGAAATTTTGGGTGTTCAGCATCTCTCCATCACAACAAACCTTATTTATTCTTGTAGATCCACATTTGATATAGCTGTCCTAAAAGATGTTTCATAGGACTGCCTAGCTTCCTCAAAAACTGCAACGCTACCCATGCCATTATCTCAAGTACAAGATTTATAACAAAGGGAGGTTGATTAGTTTCTCCAGGGTGCCAGTGCTTCATGCGTCATCGTGCTTCTTTTAGAAGCAACATTCCTCAAACAGAGGTTTCACCCTGCAATTAGCTCAGAGTACTGGGAATTTCCAAAACGACAGAGCCGGTGGAACTTGGTGTTCACGCAGATGCAAACTCTATTTGTATTATTTGCTACAACCTCTTCAGGGAGCCTAAATCTCAAGGCTTTGTGGAACAAAGATTACAGGTTTAAACCAGCAGGCACTGAACTATTAGAAGATAAACAGATATTATTTAAATCATCCTAAGCCACTTCCTGCTTTTCCCTCTGTTGTGAAAAGTGAGATGATTCTTGA
The DNA here is from genome assembly GCF_032191515.1 of Phaenicophaeus curvirostris. NCBI lineage: Eukaryota > Metazoa > Chordata > Aves > Cuculiformes > Cuculidae > Phaenicophaeus > Phaenicophaeus curvirostris. The sequence continues at coordinate 119,904,423 of NC_091392.1, read as the reverse complement.
CGAGGAACAAGCAGAGTTCAGCTGTACAAACAGAGTGGAATAAAGGAGATAGAAAATGAACATGAACACTGAGATCCTCTGGAAGCAAGTGGTCTGCTACTGACTTAAACTGAAAAGACTTCACGCAGAGCATGTGCACAGCAATGCATGAGGCTGCGTGTAATGAGGCAGACTACAGGAGAACTATGGAATCAACTCCAAGCAAATGCAGAATATCCTCCACTCATTTACAGGACACGGCAAATACTCAAAGTTGCTTAACAAAATGTCCTGGTTTCAGCTCGGATAGAGTTAATTTTCTGTCCAGTAGCTGCTGCATGTTTTGGATTTAGTATGAGAATAGCGTTGATAACACTTATTGGTTTAATTGTTGCCAGGTAATGCCTATGCTCAGCTGCGACAGAGCTAATTTTTCTCCCAGCGGCTGCTGTGTTTTAAATTTAGTGCGAGAAGAATGTTGATAATACACTGATGTTTTTAGTTGCTGCTAAGAAATTAAGGACTTCTTCAGTTTCCCATGCTGTGCTAGAGAGCAGATGTACAAGAAGCTGGGAGGGAGCATAGCCAGGCAGCTGACCCAAGCTGGCCAAACTGCTGTTTGATAGCACATGAGGTGATATTCAGTATATAAACAGGAAGTTGGCTGGGGTTCACTGCTTGGGGACAGGCTGGGTATCAATCATCGGGTGGTCAACAATTCATTGCACACCACTTCTTTTGTATATTCTATATTATTATTATTATTGCTATCCTTATTCTCTCTTCCTTTGTTGTCCTATTAAACTGTCTTCATCTCAACCCACAAGTTCTTTTTTCTCAATTCTCCTCATCCCACAGGGGAAGGAGAGAGAGAGACAGAGAGTGGCTGTGCGTTCCTAGTTGCCAGCTGGAGCTAAAACCATGACAAACAGCAGGAAAGTATATTCCCTACTGTAATAAAACATAAAGCCATGCAAGTGTGATCATCCAAAATACAAACACGGTGATTTATTCTATGCAATCTAAGTGAATCATTCAAGTCTCTTACTTGAGCTGCTGGAGCCAAGGAATGATACGCTTCATATCATCATTAACAGACTTCTCTATGTCATCGAGCGTCAGTTGATCTACAAGAACAATTGGTGAGTGAATGGTCTTAATATCGACTCTTCAAACAAAATCCTGTCCTTTTAATGAAAGTGTCTTATAGATTTTAACAAAAAGCCACAGAACCATACAACAGTTGGAAGGGACCTAAAAAGATCATCTGGTCCAACCTTTTATGTGAACGGGAGCCTAGTTGAGGTTATCTAACACTCTGGCCAATTGGATCTTGAAAACCTCCAGTCATGAGGACTGCACAGCATCCCCTAGGGAGGTTGTTCCATTGGTTGTTTTCACTGTAATTTTTTTTTCTTATGCTGAGATGAAAACTCTCCTGGTGCAACTTGTAATTGTTGCCCCTTGTCTTCTCCATGTGGCTCATTTTGAAAAGAGAGATTGAAGTACATAACAAATAATCTGTAATGCTTGTAAAGCCATAGCAGTATGTTCCTAGGCAAATAAACTAGAACTCACTTCATTTCTTAAGTGATCTGAAACTTGAAGTTAAGTCTTGAACAGTAACTCAAGATGTATACGGTCACGTAATACAACTCTCAATCAGGTTCATATGAAATGACTGCATCCATTAACAGCACTACCCAGGAATCACGAGTCATAAAGAAAATTTATTGTAATGATGTCTAACAATGTTTAATTTGTTGTCCTCTAAAAATATATCTAGTTTAACTGTGCTCTTAAGCACAAAGACCTACTTCTCTGTTCCTCAAACTCAAATACCTAGATGATGATCCAAGTGCAGTGTTCATTTACTTACAGAACTTTGCAGATTTGACAGAATTATTCATACAAAATTACCTCAAAATGCAGTATTCTTGGAAGATATTAAATACAGCCTGGTTTTGCACCTACTTACCAACACCATACAGCATCAGTTGAAACATTCCAGAGTGGAGATCAACAAATACATGTAGGCACTCTGATCGACCACATGGTTCCAAAATCGGAATTACAAGTGTTGGAAGAGCTGTCTCGATGAACGCTAAACAAAAATTGATGTTAATAATTTCACCCCAAAATCAAGTTAATCATATTAAAACTTAGTCCATCATAATCACAAATCTTGTTTGTTTTCATAGAAAAGCACTTGTACATTATCATACAGTTAACAAAAACAGAGAACTGAATACAAGGATGTCTCTGTGAAAACAGAGCTAGTAACAAACCAACGAGAAAAGTCAGACCAAATTTGAAGATTATTAATTCTTGAACATCTTTTAACTCAAATGCTTCACAATTACAGGCTCAATTTGAATCCAAATAGTTTCAAGTTTAAGCAAAGTCTCAGCCAAAGCTAGCTCATGAAAGTAAAGGATTTGCTTTCATTCCTGAACACATACAAGTTTAACAGTAGACAATTTTTAAGCCATCAAACCAATCTATAACATTCTATCAGCTTCATCTGTTACACTACCTTTAGAGGTATAAGTATTTCACAGTCATTCATGCAGAACAGTTTAAAGTTGTCTTGTTAATTCTGAACACATCTCCACTTATTTTTTTCATATTTTTTATTTAAATTAATGAAAACACACAATAAACATTAAGAAAAAATGAAATAATTCCTGGCATAAATGGAAATTAACTTGAAACTAACTTCTGAAGATAACACCTACAATTGTCATTAGCATTGTAGCTCTTGAGAATGGCTTTCAGCTCCTGGAGTTTTTGATGAGATCTTGCATGGACACTATCTATTAGGAGTTTTTCTATCGATAGGTGGTCAATCTGTAAAAAAGGAAAGTACTTATGCAAGTTCAAATTTGATGTATAGACTTCCGCATTAGCACATTCAAACAAAGCTACATAACTTAATAAAACAACTGCCTAAGAAAGAATTTGCTCAGAACTGTAGAGAACCAAATGAAATATTAACTTCAGTATTTGGATCACTACAAAATACAGCAAATTAACATAAGATTCTGTCTGCGCAGCAGACAGTGGGAGGGGTTTTTAGAGATGATGAGAAGAAAATGTAATACAAAAGAAGTTTCACAAACTAATCTGTTACCACTCCCTGTGCAGACCTACTTGTTTTGGATGAAGGCCAGGATACTTCACAGCTCAGCATGCACCCCCACCCCAAAATAAAAACCCCAACACAAGAACATGGTTGACCCCACACATATATGTAGCTGTACCATGAAATACAACACACTAGTTTTTGTCCAGCTAATGGGGTAACAGAGCAGTCAGTGAAGATGCAGTGGCAGATGGTGAATATGAGCAACCCTATTGAACCCAGAGTATCTAAAGGCCTGTTGCACCGCCAATGCTGAAGCTTATGCCACTGCTTATATTAACTGCAGCTTACTTGTGAAACCTAAAGCATTCACACTTGTATACATTCACATTACAGTCATATTATTTACATATTTTGCATAAGTAAAGCTACAGATTCCTGCCAAACTTATGTCTAGTTAACCTCACACTGCTTTCAAAACCGTTCAAGGTGATGTAAACTCAAATTTTATTCTAGCCTAAGAGATAAATGCAGAATAGGTTTATACCAGAACAGAGGTATACAAGATTTCAGTACATGCCTTCATATATACCAGATGACCCTCCCCTAAAGACCGAGTTTCCAAGACAAGGCCTTAAAAATCAAATGTTTATCCACCCACAAGAGCATTTCAACTCAGCAGCTGCTATGAGCTAAATGTTACTCGCAAACAAACGGCCACAAGTTTTGTAACTACATCCAATTTTCAGTAGGTTAATGTATAATAACCTGCTCAGACAAACATATTTGTTCGTGCCACTGTTTTATACAGTATCTTAAATAAACAGAAGCTCAGTGTCCTGTCTACGTCATTACAGCTGAGATCATTATTCAAACATGATCTCTGGGAACTGGCATTAATTTTGCTAAATCCCAAATTTACAGCAGCCTCGTATCTTAACCTACAGTCTGCACTCCTGATTCAATGAGCTTAGATTGCATCAGCTCCCATGGAACTTCAGCAGATGTTCTAGATAAAGCATATTTTCCTGAGTTTACACATAAATACTGCATCATCACTAAATTAACTGTATATTTGGCAGCCTAAATATGCTAATTTGGGCTGTTAAAGTAACACATTCATGATATAGTAGAACTTCTACTCTAGATACACAGCAGAAGGCTACTACTCTTCGCTACGTTTTGCACATTCCTCTGTTGCCCAAAGATAAAATGTTCTTGGTATTCACCATATAGAGACCTGTCCATCAGATATGGTGAACAAGATGCAGGCAAGAGGCTCAAATACAAAGTATGTGCAGTAGGTGAAAGCTATTATCAGTAGAAAGTTCTGTAAGACAGCTGAAGAATTCAAACTGGAGAGTTTTTCCTGTGTGGAAAAACTATACTGAAAGTTTGAAAACTACTCCATTCCCTCCAGTTTAATAACTCTTGACAAACTCAAACACTGTAATAAATAATGACAAATACACTTTCTGATATATCACAGCCAGACTTGCTGAGGAACTTAGAAGACTTGCAATGAGAAGGCAGAATCTCTTAGATATCATTAATCAAGATATAAAATTCTTACCAATGAAGCTTTAAACAAGTAAGAAGTTTACTGCAGTTACTCATTTTGGATGATTTCAGCAATGCCACCCTTAACATATGGCAATGTGAACAACAAAGGCGCATTCAGATAGGGCACATGACAATCTGGTTAGCGATCGTCTATAAACAAGCTTCACCCAGCACTGGTAACATGTAAACCACATTAGATTTTCTGCACAAGACTTCCAAATCATAACGTAAGATTTTCTAAAGTGAACAGCACTGCTGGGTAGCGAACTTGAGCAACCTGGGGAAGCTGATATTCAGAGGAAGTTTACACAGCATCTCCAAGACACGAATGGGAAGAACTGGCTGTCTAAAAAAAATTTCAAGCCAAACACTAAACAAAACTGAAACTTTGCTGCTGTTTCCCTCCAGCCTCAGCATTCTATCTCATAAGGGGTATAAAATGTACTGTCAAGTAGCTGTAATTTCTAAGGCCAAGTCAAGGCAAATAACTTGTAACACAAGATTTAAGTTCCAACATAAACACAACCTAGACTAACTGCTGAGAAGAAATCTTCAAAACATCTCCTTAAATAGAACCCAAGTGAAACAAACTGACAATGCAAAGCATTTTTAACTTTTTGATTTATAAAACTAGGTGCCTCTTGTGAAGCAAACCTTTACCTTCATGGCTCTTTCCATCAGTTTGGAATCACAGGCTGGCAGTGGAGGCTCATGAGATATTTGTAAGGGTTTTGAGACATCAGTCTCATCAATCTTAATAGTGACCTTATGAACAGATGCTGTCCCCGTTTTTCTGCCAAGCACCTGTTGACTTAAAATAAAAAGAATAATTAAACCATGTAAGTGGAATAGCAGAAAATATGCTTGTCAGTAGCTAATCCTTGCTTCTGAGAGTTCTGCATAAAAATAGGATTGTTAAAAAAAGCATTTGTTTAAGTTTACACTTCAATACAGAACTGATGGTAAACTCTAACTATATAAAGACAGTTTAGATGGCTGCAAATTCAACACAATCAGAAAAGCATTCGGATTGCTTTTTCAAATTTTATCTAGTACAAATTAAGCAACAAATACAGTGAAAGATTGTCAAAGAATTGCTTATTTCATTTACTGAGTCAGCTAACCACATAAATATTTACGAATATATCTACAGTTCTCCCGTACACTGATGCACATCCCTCACTTCTTTGCAAGTCAAGCAACATGTTTAGGTACATAAGTAAAAAAATTTAGGAGTCTCACATCAAAAAGAAATTACAATTCTGAAAATTCTGGCTCAAGCTTAGTAAATAAAAACTCTCCTGTTATTTCATTTATTGCCTGTTTATAGCCCTTTTAAAATTAACTTACTTCCAAACAGAGAGCGAGAGACATTTCCCTGCATGATATCGCTCCACTTGCACAAGGTCACCCCAGCGCTCTCGAATCAGCATTAGCGTTTGTGAATGCAAAACTTCCAACTGAAGTGCTAAACAGAAGGAGTCTAACAAACTGAGTTAAGAAAATATAAGAACTTCAAAGAGTCTGTATGCTACATAAATCCATTTATCAGAAAAGTTAGACAAAATGCTGTCTGAAAACACACTAACGTACTAATCCAGAGATAAAGACACACAAACAGCATCAAATATTTCTCTTTTTTTTTTTTTGCTTTTCTAATAACTCTTATTTAGGGCAGACTGTTAGGCAAGAGTGTCATGATAGCTTTGTTTTGTAGATTTTTAACTCTGATCCCCTTTTAAGGAAAATAAGTTTACTACCAAAGAAATCCAATTCACCCTATAGTTACCACTAGCCCCATCTTCCATGGTCACCCTAAACCAACATGATTCTATTTGTTTCTGCAGAAACTATTCACTGAAAACTGTTTCACATTGTCAAGCAACTTGTCCTTTGTACGCAAAATGTCGTTGCACTACTTCCTGCAAAAGCTATACCCCTTTTTATTAATTGTATCGGTGCAATACAGTTAACACATCATCATCACCTCATTGCAGTTCTTGGTAGTAACAATTGTCAGCTCCCATACCTTCCAAGTTAGCACCATATTCTGTCTCCAAAATTAGCACATGAAGCCAGCTGTTGCTGCTCTGACTAACCACATAACCTGCTGACCTGGCTACTTCACCTTTACTTTTGCCAATTAAGCGTGTAAAACAGAACTTCACATGCTGGCACAGGAGAAAAACTGTTTCCACAGTCATCGTTTTTACTTCACATCCTGACATTTTCCCCTGGCTTAACAAGGAACCCATCCTTCTTGACCTCCAGCTACTATGAAAAGAGCAAGACTATGTTACACAGCTTATTCAGAAACAACTTTCAGAAGGATACGTAGACAGTTGTACATGTCCTGAAGTGGCTTTTCATCAGCAAACAGTCGTGACTGGACCAACTGATGAATGAAGCTGATCTGCATGCTATGAACCAAGGCTCGACCATCTTTTGTGAATTAAAAATAATTCACATTAGACATGAGGAAACCAGATATTTAAAATAATTAAATAAAATAATAAATTAAAAAGAAAAAACATACAACTGTACTGAGCAGTATCCGTACCAGAATGTCTAACAAGGTAACAACATCCTTGGTTTACTCTAGAAATTTCAGGCAGTTTACTGCACAGTCTACCGCTGTTAAGGAATCAAAAGCATACAGAGCAAGGAGAAAACAGTACAAATATATACAGCTGCATTATCTTAAGTTATGATCCACAAAAGACAATGTATAAACAAGACCCATACAGCATCAGAGATGAACATCATGCCAAAAAGAAAGTGCAGAGGTTTGATTTTTTTTTACCACCAGTTTCCTTGTCTTCAACCAAAATTTCCAGTTTGAGAAGGCGCCAAGGGATGTCAGGGTCATCACCCATTACTGTCAAGGTGGCCTCAAACTCGCCCTCAACTCGGAACTTCACACGGCCATTGGCTAAGGAAGAAAAAAGTGTTTTATGTTTTATTTCACCCAGTCTCCTAAAAGGCCTCAAAGTATCAGTGTTCCTCCTCCTGGCATTCACAATGGATTACTTCCCTATAGTTTCTGCTCTGCTGCACAAGTTTCTGTGGAACTCTGAAGACTTCACAGCTGCTTCTGGAACGGAACCAGTGTCAATAAGCAGCATGGACAGATGTCCCAAACTGTCCTGAACAGCAGGACAGTTATCTGATGGTCAACAAGGTAACTTGTTAAACACCCATGCTACTATAACACAGAGCCGACCACCAGCCTGAAAAGTTACACAGAAAAACCACCTGGCTTAATTTTGCCAAGTCTTTGCTATATCAACAATGAATACTTTAAACAATCTTCAAAAGAGGTTCAGAATGGACTCTCAGCTCAGGCTGAAATCTAGTCCTGGAAACTCATCTCACTGCAAAACATCTATTTAACATTAAAATATTATAACTCCATTTTCACGTGAGAAAGATAATCTTTTGCATAATTCACATATATGCACACAAGCAGAGATTACACACAGTATTTATCTAATTGATTTATATATCGTCAGACCTTTATGAACACTGCTATTAGTCTTAAGAACTGGGAACCAAGACTGCCTAAGCTACATAAGTAAGGTCATAAAGAGGATGAGTGCCAGAGCAAAGAACAAGTCCTTACTATAAACTGCAGGTCTACCTTCTCAACCACTTAACAAAATATGCTATATACCTTTACAGTTATAGACATACAGAAATATAGCTGTAGAAATTGTAAACATTTTAACTTAGAAAGTTTCCTTTTCTAAAGCATCCCACATTAGCTCCTAAAACAAAGCAAATCCCAAACCAGAAACAAATAGTCATTGAAATGTTTAGTTAACCGAAAAATCTGAAGAGCTCAGACATATCCATTTATACTTCTGTTAGACAAAAACATCTCTAATACTCATATTGTAAGCATTCACACAGAGACCAGTGAAAACCAAGACTTATCAGAAACATCGTTCATCTAGGTCTGAGTGAGGGGTATGGTTTACACACAGGTAACCTTATCTCCATGCCAGTCCTAGTCCAATTTATAGCCATCTTTCCTATAAAAAAGATTGTCTTAATGTCTACCACTGCTCAAGCTAATGTGAAAACAGATTAAGAGATCTGGCACTGCAGTGAGCCACAGAACAAAAGGCATGCATAAATACAAACAGATAAGCATGAAGATGAATATCAAAACAGATTAAAAAAGCACCACTAGAGTTACTTGTTTAACCTAACATTCAAAGAGTTCCTACAGAAAGAACTAACAGTTTAATTAAATTGCATTTTAAAATTAACTTAAGGTAAAGCAGCTTTACTGTTAGGCCTAAGACTCTTTCATAACACATGCTGAAAGAGCAAGGCAATATCTACAGCCTTTTACCATTACCCACACAGGATTTCTTCTTGTAATATTGAATTTGAATATTTGTAATATAGAATCATAGAATGGGTTGGGTTGGAAGGGACCTTAAAGATCATTGAGTTCCAACCCCTCTGCCATGGGCAAGGACACCTCCCACTAGATCAGGCAGCACAAGACCACATCAACCTGGCCTTGAACATCTCCGAAGATAGGGCAGCCACAGCTTCCCTGGGCAACCTGTGCCAGTGCCTCACCACTCTCATTGTGAAGAATTTCTTCTTAATGTCTAGTCTAAATCTTCCCCTCTCCAATTTAAAGCCATTCCCCCTCCTCCTGTCATTACATGTCCTTGTAAAAAGTCCCACCCCAGCTTTCTTGTAGCCCCCCTTCAGGTACTGAAGAGATGCTATAATGTCTCCCCAGAGCCTTCTCTTCTCCAGGCTGAACAAACCTAACTCTCTCAGCCTGTCCTCATATGAGAGGTGCTCCAGCCCTGTGATCATCTTTGTAGCCCTCCTCTGGAACCGTTCCAACAGTTCCATATCCTTCTTATGTCGGGGATTCCAGAACTGGACTTAATACTCCAGCGGGTAGTCTCACAAGAGTGCAGTAGAGCAATATTGCATTTTCAGCAATATCATCAGCGCCCTGATTTTACAAAAGGGGAAAAGATACATTTTGATGTCATACAAGATCCTAGCCTTACTAGATTAAGCATTCCTAATAGTCTAATTAAAGCTATCTTTAAGCTGCATTAAAGCAACAATTTTAAATCAGCCTGCAATAACGTATACTTTAAAAAATAATTCCAGTTCTTACCAACTGTAAGATTTGCCAGCTGTGGAGGGAGATCTGTAGTCACTAGTCGATGTCGAAGAATCTGGTTTAACTGATGAAGTGTGGTTTGCTTCTCACTCTTTGTTATTGGGTCAGGAGGGATTATTTTATCCTGTTAGAATAAACACAAACATATCAATATATCTCAAACATATATAACACAGTGACAGCAGTAGTGGTGAAAGCTAACCAGACTAGAACTCTGAAAATATAAATCCTACAGGCCATTCATTACACGAGTGAAGTTTTATACCTTACATTCACATTTGCTTTCTAGTTGATTATGTTTTACCTGAGACTGATCACTGAATAAAATCATTCAACTTGGTTAAATTAAACAAATTCAGGGCCTTACATCAGGCTAAACTTGTTTGTTTTGAAAGCCAATCCTTATCCGCAGCTATAGATCTAACTCACAGGTACTACGGTTTATGTTACTTCACCAAATCCCATTATTCTGCATTTTATCACTAAGAAAAGGCAGCAGCATAAAAGAGAGCAGCAAGTCTGTCAGTGCATTTCCAAATACAGGCAAAACCTCCAAGAACAACACATGTCAGTATTTCCTTTTCACACTTCATTTTTCTTGAATGGTGGCTTAACACGTGCAAATACTTAAAAAGAACCAAGGAAGAAGAGTTGCTACTACACATCCTAGAGCAGAACTAGCTTACATGGCGAGAATGTTTTACTTGAAAAGTATAACTTGTTCTAACAGAAACTGCTCTGAATGAGAAACTGACACTACAGAAACTCGGCACAAGGCCTATATTGAACTAAGTTCCATTTGCACAATTAGTTTCACTAACATGCATCTGATACTGTAATGGGGATATTTCCTGCCCCACCCTCCCCTTCCTACCCCTCAACATATGGTAACATGATTTACCCTGATGCAGGTCGGCAGACGTGGGTACGATCCAGTTGTCAGGACATCAATAGCATATGGGATAGCAAAACTAGGTAGACGAGCGTGAACCAAAGCATCTCTAGCTAGCGATGCCAGACGATCAGCAGTGTCCACAAACAGAATGGCTTGCTGATCCAAAAAACTTGATATCATCTGTAGAGAACAAGGAGGGGAAAAAACCCCCACAACAACGTGTGTCCAAAAAATGCACAAATCAATGCCCCTTTATATTCAGTTTATCTGGTGCACACAACCAAGATGATTTTATCTGCCACTTTCAATTCAAGTAATCATATCTATAAAACAGAGAGAACAACTGTTCTGGCTATTTCTTACATTCGTACACAAGGACACTTTAAATCTGTGTGTCATTTCTGATACTGTGGAGGATCTGTAAAGCCTCACAGCTCTTTATCTGATGATTGCTACTGGAATGCAACCATACTTGTTCGTAATCACTCAGGCCTTGTTTTTTTTGCAACATTCCGAACTTTATTCCTATTGAACTAATAGCAGGATGGAAGCGATAATAAGAACTAACATACCGAGATCACCATCTTGCCTGTCCTATCACCTAATCCTCAAGCACTCCTGAAACTACCTTTCGCTTTCTGCTGCTGCTGAAGATTATGCAGTTTCTAAATAGGAAGAAATTGCTTACAATTTAATATTTATTTGCGTACAAAATAGGCTTTTTAAAAAAAACACTTCTATACTAAAGAGAAGCAAAGATGTACCTTAGAGATTATTTCATACCAAACTCTATTGCCAACTTACCGCACATTTTTCCACCTTTCCAGCATTATTAGCCCATTTGACTAAGGCTAATAAACGAACAAACAGTTGACGAGTGCGACTTGCAAACTGTACTATTTCTATTTTTCTGGAAATAAAAACAAATGTACATTAGGCCAGTGCTCAGATATATAACAATAAAAAAACCCGTAATGATAACTTCTAATTTGTTAATTGTCACTAACATATGGTTTCTTTGATTAAACCATCAGAAACCAAAATAGCTCACTATTGTTAATACCTAAATGTTAACAACATACACGGATTCTAACCAACCAAGATTGTCTGGGGAAACAAAAAACCAAACTCACGTGATTTAATCAGCAGTTTTATTAAGAAACCATTCCACAGTGAACTCAACTGAATTATTTTTCTAACTTTTACAGGATTTTCCCAGGGCTTATGATTCAGTTTAAAGCAGACAAGGCAACACACTTAAGGGTTTCTGGATCTGGCAGTAACATTGCACTGACCTTCACTAAAACAAATAAATAAATAAATCAGATACTGAATACAATATCACTCTAGCAATTCTAAAACATATCTACACAGCATGTTACAATGTACTACCATTTTGCCAAGAAACAGTGTGGTAGCAGGGAAGACCACAAAAATCCACTACCCTTTTATATTTCTATCCATTTCTGCCTTGCAAAGAAACTGGGATAAGGAGAAACAACCCCTAGCCAATACTCCTCCCACTGTGCTTTGTATGAAATAGTCAAAATGAGGCAGGGTGCGTTTGCATGTCTTAAGAGTTATATTTTGCAAAAGAGAATGTAACAGAGACACATCCCGATTTTCCCCCTTCATTACAGATCAATGTTGTAGATGTATTACACAAGGTGCAGATAAACAATGTAGACCTGTGATATGAAACAGTCCGAAATATGGTTTCACTTACTGTTTATAATTTCCTCCCTTTCTACAGCTTCAATCCACTATTTTCATCACTATTTTCTACTTATTTTGAACAAAAACCAAACCCAAGATGTTTTTCTGAGATGCTTTTCTGAATTAACAAAAGCATTTGGACAAAAAAAAACCCCACGAATCTGTGCAGCAGATATTGGTCTCTACCAAACAGAAGTTGTACCTCCTTCTATTCTGATCTGTAAAACATATACTCACAAAATACATAGAACCTGTTTCTGCTGAAAGTGTTGGTGTAATGAGGTTAACTCTTTTGTGCAATACATAAAGCCTAATCTCCTTGTAGCAGATGAACATCTAGGCCAGAAGCACAATACCATCTGGTCCAGTTTCTTGCATTACATGCTACAAACCTCATCCAAGGACTTGGGCATCAAGCCAATAACTTCTTTGCCTTCTACAGCATACATTTTAGAATTACATTCAGCCTGATACTAAAATTTCAAGCAGTGGACAAGCCACTGTATGTATTACATATACTGTTCTAAAATTAACTACACTATGAAAACAAGATGTTGAGCATTTTGAAACATTCAGAAAAACCGTATGGGATTTGAAAGACTTCAGAAAGCCAGTAATCCCTCAAACTCCATATAAAAGCTGCCGAAAACTAGAAGTAGTTATGTCAATCAAACTTCTGTGGTGAAAATGGCAGTACAGCAAGTTCAAACTAATATTCTGTGGCCAGAAATCAATGGTAGATAAAAACAAAATAAACTCCAAAACCAGGAAAAAAGCACAGTGATTAAATAGTTATTGATAAAACTGACTGATAATTCCAGTAACTGTTCTAACAACATCACGTATATGAAGGTACAGAAGACTTGTTACTTCTACTTCGCATAATCCTGCTTTCAGAACCATTCTTGACTGACAACTGCAATCGGAATTCACATCCATCTACTTCTCTACTATGAACCCCAAGTTTTTCAGTTTTGCTGTGTTCCTTGGTTCTTCATTTTAGCTCTAGGACCTCATGCTGGGCAGCACAAAAAAAATTATTTGAGAAAGATGAAATTCTGAGGAAGAGTACATTTACAAGGCCTATAGAAGCAAAGCAAAGTACACGAAAAAGCTTTCTAACGACCACAGTACTCAGTACATTCTCAGTTCCTCAGTCATTACTGGTAAGTTCTGATCTTGTGTGCTTAGACCCTTCAGCCTAGTGGCTGAGTCTGGGAGAGTAAAAGAAGAATATCAAGTTAAGGACCACTTAAGCAAGCTTGACATTTACAAGTCCACCAGTGCGCATGGGATGCATCCAAGGGTGGTCAGGGAACTGACCTGTGCCACTGTAAAGTTGCTCTTTCTCATTTTCAAAAGGCCATAGCAATCAGAAGTCTTGATGACTGGAAAAAGGTAGATATTGTTCCATTCTTTAAGAAGGCCAAGAAAGACCCAGGGAACTACAGGCTAGTCAATCTAAACTCAGCCAAGAAGAAAATTAATAGAACAAGTCTTTCCAGTAGCTATGTCCAGATGACATGATAATGAACACGAAAGTAGCCTGGGAAGAGCCAAAGAGCCAGCACAGATCTGCCAAGGGCAAACCATCCCTGAACAATGAGACTGCATTCTACAGGATGGACAGCTCTATGATCAACAGGAGAACTGAAGAAGGATTTATGTTGACTTTTGCACAGCTTTTGACACGCTCTCCCATAGTATCCTTGTAGGCAAACTGGTGAGATGAGAAATTACTAAGTGGACTACAAGGTAAGTGAACAACTGGCTGGACTGCCAGGAATAAAAGGCTGTGAGTAGCTACCAGCTGGATTTCTTTAATAGTGGTTACTAGTGGCGTTCCTTAAGGGTCAATACAATTTAACACATCCATCAACAACCTGCATGATGTGAAACAACATGCTCTATGGACGTTTGCAGGTGATGCCAAACAGGTCAGAGCAAACAGAAGGACCCCAGCTGGCTGAAGGAACTGACTGACAGGAGCCTAATGAAAGTTGGGCAAAAAACACAGTCAAAGTCTTGCATCTGGAACAAATCTCATGTAACAGCACAAGCAGGGTACGAAGCAGTAGCTGGGCAGCAGCTCTGCAGAAGTGGACCTGAGGATCCTGGTGGACAGGTGAACAGGCATCAGCAATGTGCCCTTGCTGTATTAGGAGCAGTGCAGCTGAGGTCAAGGAAGGTGATGCCAATCTTGAGTCCAGCAGCTGTGAGAATGCATCTGAAGCACAAACTATATACAGTTTCATACTCCTTAAGAAAGATATTGCCGTACAGGTGTGGTTAGGGGCTGGAACACAAAGAAAGGCTAAGGAAGCTGTGTTTGCTTCTGCTTGAGAAGGGTGTGGTGAGATCCTACTGCCATCTTCAAGTATCTAAAGGGGCATTACAGAGAAGATGGAACCAGATTCTTCTCAAAAGTGCAAAAGGCTGAGGGACAACAGCCATAGAACAAAACGAAAAAAAAAAAAAGTTAGACACCAAGAAAACAAACAAATACACAGCAGGACGGTCAAAGATTGAAGTATGCTCCTCAGAAAGGTTGCAGCATTTCCATCTTCGAAGATATTTAAAACTCAACTGGATATGATCCTGGGCAATCCAACCCAACTTTGAAACTGTATTTTACTTCAAGCAGAGGGTTGGACTAGGTATCTCCAAAGTAGCATTTCCAAACAGAGTTATCATCCATGTCTATGAAAGGAGTGAAAGAACACTCATTTTATCATCAGAAAAGAATGGAACTCAATGGTTCACAAAAATTAGGTGTGCCATTGCACTGTGGTTGAAGTCATAAATAATGTTCTCTTCTTCCAGCAGCTCTGAATGCCTTTTTTTAAAATCTTATGCAGATGATAATCTTCACTGCAAATTTGAGAATCAAGTCTTCTTCACTAACCACTGCAAAACCAGTAGGAAAAGTGCCTGTTTTTATGAAAGCAGTATCTTTATATAGCTCTTGGAAGTATTTAAACCATAATTCTCTTTTAAATACTTCTTAGTAAGAATGTTCATTCAAGAGTGCAGGTGTAGAATTTTTACCTTCCATTTCCTCACAACAGAAGACAGGGCCGTGTAAATTCATTATAATCCAAGTTCCACTTAAATCTCTACACGCATTCATATGTTTATCTAAGAGTTTGCCACATATTACGCTTTACTGGAAGATAAGGAATACTGAGCAAAAAAAAAAAGTCTCCATTACGAAGAAGCAAACCCCTGGATTTTCCCCAGGGCTCAGCACTATTTATTTCACAACAGAGTTCTAACATTTTTTTGGTGTGCCTTTTTTTTTTTTTTAATTCAACCACTTCTTTCTTGTTGCAAAACTTACTTATTCCTATCATTGATAACCAATAAATGACACTTTACAAAGAAAGGCCACATTATAATATGATGCATAATTTCTTGTCAGTTGTTCTTATCGCAGTGCCTTTTAGCTGGGCACTGTAGTAATGAACTTGCATTTTATGTGAATTTTATTAAAGAATATATCACATCTTCATTAATGTGTGTGTATCATGTCACCACACTAGCTTCGAGAAAGAGGTCTTGCAGCTACTGCTGCAGAAGACCAGCTACTGCTGCCATTACAGCTCTCAAAGTTAGGAAAATAAAATAATGTGGATAATTAAACTACATTCCTTAGACTTCCTCCAAGAACTGGAAAACCAAAAACAAAAAACAAAATCAAAAAAAACCCTAACCACAAGCCAAACAACAAAAATCAGATTGTTTCCCTTCATAAAATATTATGCATAAGGAAAAAGGGCACAGAGAATTATCCCAGCTCATAATTTCCTAAAAACGGGATTAATTCCACAACATGTTATGAGAGTTTTGGAAGATTTGAGATAACTGAATTAATGATCATCCTGGTACACAGAATTCTTTATTAACATTCTTAGGAATATCATAGCTAATATACTTCTCCAAAGAAAATTAGGTCAACTGGCATGTCAACACAAATAAAGGAAACAATTTTCTGACATAAAATTTATTCATAGAGACAAAAATGTAAATCAAGGGCTTTCATCTGCAGGTGGGAAGGGAGGAAAGGCCTGTTCTGGTCTCTTACATTTGTTCCCCAATAATCTTCACACTTCAAAACCACACAGACCAGAAGCAGAAAACAATGCTTGGGATCAGAAAGATCAGTAACATCGAAAAAAAAAGCAGAAAAGTTTTTACATTGTTTCCACTGTTTAACTGCTTCTTCTGAACAAAAGGTTTCTTTATCACACTAACTAGAATCTATTTAGGTTCTTCAGTTCTCTTCCACATCCATGAAAAGTAAAATGCCTAAAATGTCCTTAACAGAGTTCACCTACTGTAAGAGCAACAGCAGGCTACTGAGCAGTGCAACCACAAAAAAAAGCCCAAACAACAAAACCAAAGCCCAATAAAAACTAATATCACCATTGATGCTGAGAAAAATCTTGAAACTATGTAGTGACAGCAAGACACACAAGGCTCGTTTTCTAGCATAAAATCTAAAATTAAGAAAGAAATATTTTATTTAACCAGTTCTATATTATTCTTAACATCCTAAACAAAGTTCTGTTTTTTAACATACATTACAGGTTGTCTTATTGCAACTCACCTTTCCATATCAGTCTTTCTTGGTAATCTATATCAAAAAGGAAATTAAAAAAAGTGCATTATATAGTGCTCTATTACATTTCAGACTCCTAGAAATTTTGTTAGTAACCTTCAACTAAGTACAAGAATTTCTACATACTTATAAAGAGCATTTCAAAATTTTTACAGTTGTAAATGTTTCCTAAATACAATGAAATAACATGTTTGATTAAGGAAGTATGTAGACAGCTTTAGACAGCAGCCTAGTTAAGGGGGAAAAGTACATAAAGTCAGGTGTTTAACAGCACCACAAGCCACCTGCCACTACTCTGTACCAGGTAAACTGGAACTGGCCAAGCTAATTCAAAAGCTTGATGAAGGGTGTCAAAATCCCAAGATTTCTGCTAATCTAGTCAGACACACAGTATCACTGCCTGTGCTTTGTAATTGAAAACTCTCACTAAGCATCCATGACTAGAGTTAATTAATTCATAATAGTAATCCTAGAACATCTGCAGGTGTTAAATTGGTTGTTTCCCAACTTCCCCAAACTGAGATTCTCTTCCCTTTTTCATCAATCTGAAAGTGAAGAAATGCAATACTCCAGAACTTCATCAACGACCTGTGTGACAGATACTGCTGCATAGAGGGGACTGCATTTCTGTCATGTTCTACAGGTATCACAGGCATCTCATTTTAAAAGATGTGGTTTTTTAATTCTAGGACTAGGCTGGTGCTGGTAGAAGAAATCATATGGTTGGAGGTAAGGGGGAGAATATTTTCTAGCTGGGCTTACTAACTAGCCAAGTCCATATATCATGGGGAAATACGGTAGGAAAAAAAAAAAATCTAGCTCACTCTGCTTTTGGAGGAGACATCATATAGCTTATAAACTACTTGGTGAATCCAAGCAAGAACGTTTGTTCAGGAGCGCAGGTGTTGTTCACACCATCCATTTTATTTCATACCTTAACTATATTCTTAAGGCAAACGGACCTGTTCTATCCCTTAAAACAAGAATAAGAGACATCACAGGCACACGCTCCTGTAAGAACGCGTACAGTATCAATTACTGTCTACACACACCATAAACACACAGGAAAGACTCCTTGACTGACATTTGGAAGTCCTCGCAAGGCAAACTAAAATTCTAAAACTCCTCGTCCTTTCCAAAGTTTGAACATTCTTAACCCCAACTCAAACAAAACACTGTTTGCATACTTACCAGATACGGCATTTTATAAAGAACTAGACTTACTTTTTTCTCTTTGGTCTGTATGTCACTTCTTAAAACATACAGTTTCCCCACAAAAACCTCTAAGGTTAAACAAAGTAAAAAGGAAAGTGATTTATTCAGAGTTTGAATGCTTTCAGGGAAGTTTTCATGGCTCAAACCCACGCCTTTGTTTTGCCACTTAGAACACAACACTGGCACAGCAGTTCACGAAGTGAATCTAAATAACTTGTCTATTACCCCAAAATAATCAAACGGCACTTTTAAAAGTACCCAGGTAACTCAAAGAGTTGCAGCACCTGATGACCTCTCAGTGCCACACGTTTCAGTTTGACATAATTTGGTATCAGTACAAAAGTTACAATCGTTTTTTTTCACAGTAACTTTTGGGGGTAAATGTAAATATTTAGAAGCCTTACAGCAACCTTCCAGTACTTAAAGCAAAGCTGGGAAGGGGCTCTTTATCAGGGAGTGCAATGACAGGATGAGAGGTAATGGTTTTAAGCTGAAAGAGGGGAGATTTAGATGAAATATTAGTAAGAAATCTGTGTGAGGGTGGTGAGGCACTGGCACAGGATACCCAGAAAAGTCAGAGATATCCCATCCCTAGAGGTGTTAAAAGGCCAGGTTGGACAGGGCCTTGAACAACCTACCCAGTGGGAGGTGTCCCTGCCCATGGCAGGAAGGTTGGAACTGGATGATCTTTAAGGTTCCTTCCAACCCAAACCACACTATGATTCTATGAGTTAACCAGACAACGTACATCCAGCTGCTTTACCATTCCTCACAATCATTTTCTCTCTCTGACACACCACTCGTCAGTTTTCCCCAGGCTCCCCCAAACAGCCCTTCACACAGACAAACCCACAGGTCAGTTCCCTGGGGTGGGAAAAGGGGAAGGAGCAACCACCTCCTCCGGCTACAGCCCCCTCCCCCAGGAGAGATCCCTGGCAAGGCTTCCTCATCCTCCCGGGCCGCTGGGAGATGGAATCACTAGCTCGGGGGAGATTCCTAGCAAGGCTTTGTCACCCCCCCGACATGCCGGGAGGCGGCACCGCCAGCCCAGGCGAAGGAGAGGCGCAGGAGCGGGCCGGGAGGGACCGAGGGCACTCACAGGTCAGCCAGCACGGTGAGCTCGGCATAAGTCCGGTGCAGGAGAAAGTCGATGAGGGTGCTGAGCCGGTACCCGGGGCTGGCGGCCGCCGTCACGACGCCGGGGCCCGGCGGGACGGGAGCTGAGGCGGGGCCCCCGCCGGCCGGCACCAGCTGGTTGCTCTCCAGCTGCACCGGCGCCATGGCGGCGGCGGCGCCTCAGCCCCGCGCGGGGACCGCTCGGCAGCCCGAGGCGCCCGGCGGCACCGGCGCCCGAGCCCGGCTCGCCCCGCGCGGAGAGGGCGGGGATGCCGGGGGCGGGCGCGGGCCCCGGCGCTGGGGCGGGCGGCGGCACCGAGGGGGGCTCCGCGGCGCTCAGAGCCCGCCGGGCGCAGGGGCCGCCGCCATGATGGGGGCACGGAACCGGAAGCGAACGCCTGCGGCGGACCGGAAAGAGAACCTTTCCGGGAACGCGGAACTCGGAGGGGAAGGTGGGAGGGGGGGAGGCCGGAAGCGGGAGAACCGGATAGTGCGCGAGCGGGCGGGGCCGGCAGGGGGCGCGGTCGTAGCCGTACTAGGCGTGGTCACACTGAGCGGGCGTGGTCAAAGCACAAGTGGGCGTGGCCTAGGCGGAGGGGGCGGGGCTAGGGCTGCGCTCGACGGGGGGAAGTGAGGGGGCCGCCATTTAGTGGGCGTAGCCGAAGCCCGGGTGGGAGCGGCCAGCAGGCGGCTGGCAGAGTGGGCGTGGCCTCGTCTGAGTGGGCGTGGCCGGCGTTGCGCGGGAGCCGCCGCCGCGTGAGGGGCCGCGCGCGCGCGGGCGGGAGCGGAAGGCGGGAAGCGGGAGCGGCGGTCTGGCTGTCGCCTCGGGCGCCCTGTGAGGGCCCGGGCGGGAAGGGCCTTATCGCTCTCTACAGCTGCCTGAAAGGAGGAGGTGGCGAGGTGGGTGCTGGTCTCTTCTCCCGAGGGACCCGAGGAAACTCTTCTCCCGAGGAAACGGCCTCGAGTTGTGCCAGGGGAGGTTTAGGTTGGATAACAGGAAAATTTTGTTTACTGAGAGAGGGGCGAAACCTTGGAACAGGCTGCCCAGCGGAGAGGTGGAGTTACCATCCCTGGAGATTGGATCAAAAGAAATGTGGCGAGCAGGGTGAGGGAGGGGATTCCACCCCTCTGTTCCTCTCTTGTGAGACCTCACCAGGAGTACTGTGTCCAGTTCTGGAATCCTCAACATAAGAAGGAGATGGAGCTGTTGGAGCGGGTCCAGAGGAGGGCTACAAAGATGATCAGAGGGCTGGAGCATCTCCCATACGAGGACAGGCTGAGAGAGTTGGGCTTGTTCAGCCTGGAGAAGAGAAGGCTCTGGGGAGATGTTACAGCATCTTTCCAGTACCTGAAAGGGCTGCAAGAAAGCTGGAGAAGGACGTTTTGCAAAGACTTGTAGTGACAGGACAAGGGGTAGTAGGTATAAACTGGAGAGGGGCAGATTTAGACTAGACATTAAGAGGAATTTCTTCACCATGAGAGTGGTGAGACACTTGCACACGTTGTCCAGGGAAGCTGTGGCTGCCCCATCCCTGGAGGTGTTTAAGGTCAGGTTGGATGGGGCCTTGGGCAGCCTGATCTGGTGGGAGGTGTCCCTGCCCATGGCAGCGAGGTTGGAACTGGATGATCTTTAAGGTCCCTTCCAACCCAAACTATTTTATGATTCTATGAAAAAGTGTGATGATGTGTCACTTTGGGACATGGTTTAGCAGACGTGGTGCTTTTGGGCTGACGGTTGGACTGAATGATCTTAAAGGTCTTTTCCAACCTTAATGATGTCATGATTCTATGATTCTCCAGGAGGAAAGAATGGAGCCAGCTGCCATTCCTGAAGTGCTTCCCAGCAGCACCAAGTTTGAAAAACCTGCACAAGATAATGGAGGAGAAAAATAGGGATGGGTCTCCCATTGTATCTGGACATGTTAAAGAAACATGGGGTGAAGGAGAACCAGATTACAGATTTAGCGTCTGAAAGAGCCTTTGATGCTGTTCTTCAGGCTGTCAAGGAAAGAACAGTAGGTGTTAGCCTGGATTGGCTAATCCCTTTCTAATGAGTTGGGAAATTCGAAGCATCTGTGAAGGGTTCAAAGCGATGCTAGGTAATGGAGACTAGAGGTAGTTGGCTATGCATTCTCCTTTAAAGTTGCTGTTAAAGCTTGGGAAAGAATTGTCTATGGGGTCTGGTGATGACCACAAAACTATGGGAACTGTTACATATTTCTGTCTTCCAGATAAGCCCACACTTCTGAGGGGAGAAGGAAGATCAGTAATTGGATCCGAACATGGATTTTTTTTTGTGTACCAGTTACCAAAGTGGAATGTGTAAGGAAAGGAATGGTATATGTCCTGAGTGGTTTGTATCATGATTCACTCAAGTGTTAAACCATAAATTTGTGCCTTATGTTTACAAAGAAATCCCCAAAATACACACACTGTAGGCACTAAATATCCAAACTTCTCTAAGTAAGTGCAATAAAAAAGTCCAACATGTTTTGTATTAAATGTAGACTTAAAACCCTCTTCTCTTACTCATCTCTTTCCAAGGGGAAAGTAAGCAAGAAACGGAAACATTTTATTTCCAGCCCGAAGGATGCATTATTAATGGTTTAATTAAAAAAAAAACCAAAAACACAACGTATACACCTATGCCAGCAATGAGGTTAGTCAGTGATGTTCCCACAGGAAGCATGTTTCTTGCTCCAGGTTAATAGCCGGTTGCCAAATGACAGCAGCTTTGCTGGCAGGCAAACTCTCCCATAAGTTCTGAGAAGGACCTAAACAGTTTATTGAGCAAGATGGACCGTTCAGGCCGTGCTGGCACTCCAGCTCCTGCGTCTCTGTACAGGCTGCCAGCTGATGACTCCATTCCAAGGAGAGGAGGCATATGTAGTGAAGCGCTGTCTCTCACCCCTCTGGGTGGGAAGGGGCTGGGCTGGGTTGCTACAATTGTGAATGGTGCCATCCCAGAGCTTTGTGGACTGTTTCAGTGGCAGAGACACAAACCTGTGAGCCTTGGAGAGGCGGTGGGTGCTGATAGTGCTCTGGGAGTTTTTTACTCCTAAATTCACTAGAACTTATTGAGACTTGAGTTTTGCATTTGTTTTTGTTTCTATTTGGCTTTTTTTTTTTTAGGCTAATGAGTTCTTTTTCACTGAAGGTGAAAGAAACATGTACTTTGCACTGTTTAAAAAAATAATCTATAAAGGATGGAACAACAAATGCTCTCTGGGTCATGTTTTGCTACAAGCAAGTTATTCGCTGAATATATTTTAAGTTCTTGCCTCCCTGTGGCAAAGGCGCATTTTTCCTAATTTATGATAATAATTTCTTTCCATTATATGTCAGAATAAATGCAATCTGCCCACTTTATGGTCAATTTGTTCCACTGTTGAAGAAAATACCAACTTACATGTACTATAATGTGACTAGACTATCTATGAGTGCTATAACTTGTAAATACAGGCTTTTTATTGTTCTTTTCCCTTCTTCTCATTTCTTCTCTTCCTATTTAGTCCATAATAAAATTCCATTTGATTTCAGCAGCACAGGCTCAGGCTTTATTGATGAAAAGGCAGGTGGGAAATTGTGATACAATTTGACTTTGGCCCTGTTAGAGTTGTTCTTGCTTGGAGAAGCTCTGGTTTTGGTTAATTTGTCAGTGTTGGCTGGGGAGGGGGAGGATATCCTCAGCTCAGTTGCCTTTCTCCACTTCTCTTGAAGAGGGGAGATTAATCAGAGCTGTGGCAGGGATCATGCTGAGCTCTCCTCTCACATGGCTGCATAGTTAAGAAGCTCTTGATGTTTTCTAAGGAAGGAGGAGCAGAGACAGAGAAATCCTGAAAGCTCAGGGCTTGCACTTCTGTGGACACAACAATCGTGCTTTTGGGAGCCTTGGCAAGATCGGTTGTTTCAGCAGTAAGCTGGGGGGAAGTATTAGGAGTTAAAAAAATCAGGTGACTGTAAAAGAAATACATACATCTGCTGCTTCTTATTGCCTTTCTGAGGCTGGCAGCATTACCACTCTGACACAAGCGCTTCTAAGAAGGATGAGCATTGTGTCTAAATTCAAACTCCCAGCTTGTAGGAATTGGAAATAGTTTTTGGAATCATATTGGGGTGGCAAAGGCAGAACTACAGGAGAGAAAAAGCTGGGGCAGTGGGGCTGCTGAAAAAAGTAAGAGGGCTTCTGGGGGAGAGCACGCTCCCTGCACAGTGCTTTCACATGGACCTGAATAGTTGCACGGTTGTTGGGTAGACTAGAGATAACACTTGTATAATGTATCATTTTCCCTAAGGATAGTGAAGAGAGTTGGATCTTTCACGCTATAAAAAGGGGCAAAGCTTCGTTTCTGATTCAGGCTTTTGGTTCCTCCAGTCCTATAGATCCTCAATTTCTTAACATTTAAGTGCATGGATGAAAAATGATATATCTGATTGTGGACTGCACATCAGGCCTGCAGTCATTTTATAGGCAAATTTGTTGCACATCATAGATAACAAAATTTATTCTTCAAGGTAAATGATGCTTTCTAAATGCAATTCTCCAAGTAGCAAACCAGACTCCAGGTACGGTACAACAGTGCGTTTCTGGAGAATAGTGAAGCAGAAGTAATGACTCATCTGAAACATAATCCAAATTACAGTGTTTCATACAGCAGTGTGTGTTACTAAATTACAGACCCTGAAAGATCCATTGTGAGTTACAGAATTTGCAGTTCGCAAGGGTTAAAGGATAATTCAGCATAAAATAGAATCTGATTTTATTTGATAGGTGTGGTATATTTTTCTGTTAGTTGATCAACCATAATTGATCTGTTTCTATACTGTCTAGTTACTGAGATTATTGTATTTTAGTAAAACTTCTGAATCTGCTGTTGAGGACTTTTTAAAGGCCATGACATTTTAACAGTCTTGAGATTACTGTTGTGCTTTCCTGTCGGTTCTTTGCTAAGAGGTCAGCAGTGCCCGTTTGTGGGGCAGAGGAGGATGGCTGTGTTTGTGTGGGTTTTTCAGACCACTGAAATACAGATTTCTACAGGATTTTCATTTGTGTTCATTCTCTCAATTCAGCAGTTTTTAATCTTCTGCCATTTTAAGCCAATGGCATTTTCTAGTAGTAATGGGAAGAGAACAGGCCTGGCTAGTCTCATGCATGCAGTTGGCTCTCGCTTCAGGATTTCTTGGAGGCAGGCACTGCCTCACACATTCATGCAGTGCAGCACTGGGACTCCTGTCCAGCTGAGTGACCTGATACATGGGGCATGGCTGACACATATATTTAGCTTGGTGACCAGCTCTACCTGCCTCATCTCATCATAGAGCATGGGCAAGGTCTTGGAGCTGCAGGGGATCCCAGGAAGTGCCTGGCAGGAGGATCTGGCAGGGACACAGGGAAACTGGGGGGACGTCCTTGCAGGGGGCTGCCCAGCTTTGTAAGCTGTCTCCAGATGTCAGCTTGGCCAGCTCCTGCTACCTGCATCGTGTCCACTGCTGAGCGATGGATGTCTGGCAGGTTGCACGAGCAGCCTGGTAGTCTGCTACGTTAGGACTGTGCTGTTGTCATAGTGCACTGCGTAGCCTGGCTGAAAGGACATTTGTGCTCAAGAAAGGCTTGGGAATTCCCAGCCCAGGAATACTGCCAGATCTTTCCAGTGCAGATGGTGCCAAGGAATCAGAACATCAGCTTCTTCCAATGTTGTTATTAATAACACTTTGTGACTCCAAGCAAGCCATTTCTTCTCCACGCTTGAGCTTTCCCACTTGTGAAATAGCCACAGTAGTGATTGCAGCCTCTGTACATGAATATTTATCCAAGCGTGCAGCCAAATATTTTAAATTGTCTTCTCTTCGTTACCATAGTGGGGAGCCTAGAAGCCTAACTTCAGACAGGGATTTGTTGTCAAAACCTGTTGATATTTAGCTGTGGTGTGAGCAGTATCATAGAGCTAATGGGAAGGACAGCAGATGGCTTTTTTATTTCCAGAGAAGTTAGACATTTGCTATTCTTTGGAGCCGTGGGACAAATGTTCAGTGGGAAGGAGGTATACAGTATAGCACTCTACAAGACAGCCTCCCTAGCTATCCTCTGTTTGTGTGTTTTAGAGCTTGGTCATTGCATTTCTCTGTCAGTTTTTTTATCAGACAACTGTTTAATCACACAGGCACCTCCTGGACTTGACATTTAAGCATTCTTTTAATAATAAAAAACAATAGCACACAAATATAGTGCAAAGATTTCTTGTTAATCACTTAATTTATAGTGTTGTGACATTTAGCAATGTTATATACAAATGCCTATATGAATTATGACTAATAAGAGTTTGATATCTTTCATCCTTTTCAGAAGACATCAGAGAATCAGATACAGTGTGGGAGAGTTCCCACACATAATATCAGTTCAGGGCTGAATATTATGAACTTGGAAAGCTTCAACTTTGTATTCAATAGAAGTTAAGGTATGTATTTAAATTCTAATGAGATATCATGCATCACTATACTTGAAACACATACCAACAGACAAAAAATATGTAGACATTTCCATTGTAGCACTTGCATGAATGTAAGACTCTATGATGTATTGATAAAAGTCCAGTTGAAAAATATCAATGACCTTTTCATAGCAAATTATTTTATAGCCAGTATCGTTATTAGTGATAACATTATTGCTTGACAGTACAGTACTTTGCAACACAAATTGCCCATTTGTGAATTGTACAAGGCTGTTGTATCTACAGTAGAGCATTCTTTGCAAAAGTGTGTGTGTTAGAGAAAAGGGATTCATAGCTTGTTACTGCACAAGTGCTCTGCTTATTTTTCTGCTTATTAAGAGGGCTACAAAGGGAACCAGTTAAAAAATAAACAACCTATAAGTTTTTAAGAGAAGTTGTGTCTCTTTGATCTACTTTGTTTGTAGGATTAAGTTTGGCAACTATTTTTTGGAAGCGTAGAAAACATATAGTAACAGATTGAGAGTCCTTAGTGAGTCACTTGTAGTTTATGAGACAGTGTGCTGCTGTGAGACAGAGGATCTCTTGTGCAGCGTGTGGTAAAGTACACTACAGTTCTAATTATACGTTGTGAACAACTTAAGAAAAGAAACATTCTTCAAGTCATAAAATAGAATGTTTGATTTTATTTGAATTTACAAAAGTCTCCTGTCTTACAATAATGCAAAATGGATTATTTTTTAAATGCTGGACATAGTCTGAGCTGCTTTGGGGGCCTATTTACTAACAATGCTGATAGCCACTGTAAATTTTAAATTGATTTGTCTTTATCATTTGGGGGCCTATTTACTAACAATGCTGATAGCCACTGTAAATTTTAAATTGATTTGTCTTTATCAGACTGGAACTAAAGCTAGCTAAAGTCCTTGCTATCCTTAAAGGAGTTTATTTTCATTATTATTATTATAATCAAGTTAATTACAACTCAATTTACTATTTCAACCATACAAGCTGCATTTTTTCTGTGGGTCAAAAATGCTTTGTTCACAAGTAATTCTGAAATAGGAGCAAAACAGTAACATTCTTCCCGGACCCCACATCTTTGAAAAGTTAACAAAGGAAATAGAACCCCTGATCTACTGCATGGCAGTGAAGTGATGAATTGCACTGTTCAATCATTGACTTGTACAACTTGACAATACCATCCATAACCTGTGATTTCTCCCTGTCTTAACAGTCCCTGGGTGTTACTCACAGAATTTGAAAAAAACATACGTACGCTAAAAAAATATGAAGTGAGCACTTATTCAACCTAAAAGTACTTTTGGCCTAAAAGATTTATCTGTGCAAACACCTAAAGAGATGGAGAGAGTATCAGGGAAGTAGATCTGATTAGTCATACCCAGTGGGAGAAGGACTGCAGCTGTGAAATATTATGCCCTAAACACAGAAGTAGACAGCTCGATTGTGTTTAACTGCTGCTGGCTAATACATTCAGACAGTGCAAACTCTCACGCTCTTCTAAAGACAAGGGTGGGTACCAGAACATGCTTAATTGCGAATGCTTTGAAGATTGGCAGCTGTGGTCAGATAACATTTAAATGCTTAAAATGGAACAGGTTGCCCAGGGAAGCTGTGGCTGCCCCCTGCGTGGAATTGTTCAGGGCCAGGTTGGATGGGGCCTTGGGCAGCCTGGTCTGGTGGGAGGCAGGGGGATTGGAACTGGCTGATCTTTAAGGTCCCTTCCAACCCAAGCCATTCTATGATTCTATGAAATGCTGACCCTCCCTTTCAGAAATAAGGACGCAAAGAATTATGCCTGAGCTACCATTTTCCACCCAAACTTTGGATGTAAAGGGAGTTGTCTTGAGTTTCTTTGTTAAGATGCTATCCATGAAGTTTCCTTCTTGCAGAGCTTTTAGAACGAGCTATTTTTTTTTCAGAAAAGATAAACCAGCAATTTTTTGTTGCAGTTAGGAGAAACTTACCTGAACTCCACCTGTGTCACAAATCTCTGAAGTGTCAGCTATGGCAGAAGGGGATGCTGAAACAGGTTTGGCTCCAGGGACTGAAGAGCTACTTACATGTCTAGTTGTGAAAGTGCAGACTTGGGTGATTGTTAGCGAACTTCAGCAACCCCTCACTGTCCATTAAAATTGAAAGAAAAGTACAGTGAAAAGGCAGAATATTACATCCATAGCAATGCAGGAATACAGACTCTCTAGTGGATTATAGGGTGTTTTGCTCATGAATAAGAGGAGAAGGTTGCTCTCAGATGCCATAGGGGCCTGTGCATGGGCAGCAGTTCCAGTCAGTGCTAGTTTTGAAAGATCAGTCAGTGTCGGTTGAGGGTGGAGTCACCTCTGTGTGAGGATCCTAGTTCCCCTGGAAGCACAAACTTCGTATACCTAACTAAATATTGGCTGTTGTGCCAGAGGCATATGCAGTGCTTTGTGTGGGGTCAGGCAGCACCTGACTAAGCAGTTGTTTTAGAGACTTTTCTGAGTCACAGGCCTCATCCTGAGAACTGCATATAGCCCCACTGATTGCAAAGGTTGCAGAAGGCACAGTAGAAACTCAGTAAATCCTAGCAACATTTTATTTCCAGTTGAGGTTCGGTTGGGAAAGCTGTAGCTCCTTCTATCTTTTTCTTTTGTTTCTTAGGAAATTATCCTGAAACTGGGCACTTCTTGTGAAAATGCCTTCTCAACAGAAAATACGGCACTGTGTGATGATTCCTTAATGCACACTGAATAAATCACATGGTGAAATGACTGAGCTTCACCTCTGTACGTCACTTATTAAAATTGGTTCCTTCAGGCTTGAGAGCAGGATTGGAAAGAAGAGCAGTAGCAAAGCTGTCTTTCTCCCTCTAGTGCCTACAGAGTCAGGCTTTTCAGAGTGTGACAGCTCAAAGTAAGACTGAAAGAGATGAAAAAAAAAAGATGTCTTTCTGCAATGTATTTGGGACAAGTAAAACCACATTCACAGCTAATTTGAAGCAGCCTTCAGAATGCAATATAACACCTTACTAACTTACTTGTACTTAATCCTGGTATTTTTAGAAGCCATCATGCAATTCAGCAGTACTTTCAGCCCATATTTCCTTTGTAATGGATTGGCCTGGTTTCAGCTGGGACAGAGTTAATTTTCTTCCTAGTAGCTGGTATAGTGCTGTGTTTTGATTTAGAATAATGTTGATAATACACTGATATTTTCATTGTTGCTAAGGAGTCAAGGACTTTTCACCATCTCATACTGGTCTGCTAAGGAGAAGCACAAGAAGCTATCAGTCAGGACAGCTGACCCCAACTGCCCAAAGAGATATTCCATACCATATGACATCACACTCGGTATATAAACTGGAGGAAAGCTGGCCAAGGAAACCGTGGCATGGGAACAGAGTCAGGCATTGGTCCATGGGTGGTAAGCAATGCTGCTGTGCATCGCTTGTTCTGCATATTCTTTTATCATCATTATTTGGGGCACAACAACCCTGTGCAGTGCTACAGACTAGGAGAAGTCTGCCTCGAAAGCTGCCTGGAGGAGAGGGACCTGGGGGTGTTGGTTGACAGCCGACTGAACATGAGCTAGCAGTGTGCCCAGGTGGCCAAGAAGGCCAATGGTGTCTTGGCTTGTATCAGAAATGGTGTGACCAGCAGGTCCAGGGAGGTTATTCTCCCTCTGTACTCGGCACTGGTGAGACTGCACCTCAATTACTGTGTTCAGTTCTGGGCCCCTCACCACAAGAAGGATGTTGAGGCTCTGGAGCGAGTCCAGAGAAGAGCAACAATTCTTCACAGAAAGGGTCACTGGGCACTGGAACAGGCTGCCCAGGGAGGTGGTTGATTCACCTTCCCTGGAAGTGTTTAAGGCACGGGTGGACGAGGTGCTAAGGGGCATGGTTTAGTGTTTGATAGGAACGGTTGGACTCGATGATCCGGTGAGTCTCTTCCAACCTGGTGATTCTATGATTCTATGATTATTATTCTCTTCCTTTTCTGTCCTACTAAACTGTTTTAATCACAACCCATGATTTTTACCTTTTTTCTTCTGTTTCTCTCCTCCATCCTGCTGTGGAAGCGGGGAGTGAGTGAACAACTGTGTGGTTGTTTTAGCTCCCTGATGGGTTAAACCACAACATGCATGACACTGTTCTATTTCTAATTTTTAATTCACAACTCATTTTCTGACAATAAGCTTTGCTCACACACAGAAGATAATACTGATTTAACTAAATTAACTGATTTAACTAATTAAATTAATTTAAGGGAATTAAACATACATGCTCCTTTTTCTCCCCCCCCCCCAGCGTGCCCTTTTTAACTTGGCTAAAGAGTGTGCCCTTTGTCACAATCTAGCATGAACTGGTGAAGGCCTGCCTTCACTGCTTGCCCCTGTCTGATTTTCTGCTACATGATGAGATTTTGATTTAGTTGAACGTTTTTTAATCTGAAACTAGGAGGGTAAAGTCACCTTCATAGACTTGGGGTTCTTTGCCAGAGGGCTACCTCCTTGACCAGTTTTGTAGGGCAAGCACCCCTGCAAGTACTGGATCACAGCAATTTGAATGGATAGAGTTGGAGGCTTTTGAAGACAGTGCCTCTTCCTTTGGTGGTTTATTGTTTTTGATCATATGGGAACTCAGGGTACAGCTGTATCAAGTGTAAACAGTCCTATTTTGTCTGTGCCTGGTTTTATCGTGATGCAGTATCTCCCAGCCAGAAGGCTTAAGTTAGCTTTGGGCTGCAAATGAAAACAAAGTCCTCTAAACCATGGTTTCTCTTTGTTGTGGAATATCTAATCAGGACTCTGGAACAGGCATTTGGAAACCTGTTCTCTGTGCAAGCATACGAATTAAACTTATCAAGTAGATTGTGTTAAGGCTGTGCTGGAACAGAATGGAACTCGCAGAGGTCTCTTTGATGTTTTGTGGGGTTTTTTTTCCCCTAAATGTATAATATGCTTTCTTACAGAGACATGCAGAAAACCCCCTTCAGGATCTCACAGAGCACTGGTCAGAGGTACCATACATGTACCAGTGCAACAAGAGGTAAGAAGTTGGAACAAGGGACACGGAAAATTTTCTGGAGGGAAACAAAGAACGCAAACCAAAACCAATTCTTCTTTCTTCAGCTTGCTAGAATGTAGATAAGAAGAAAACTAATGTTTCTAGGAATTGGTTTGTGTACGTGGCAAGGCTGCTGGGAAATGTGAACACAGGTACTCAGAACATAGTGATGCTGCATCTTTCCCTGCACAGATCCTTTTATTCCATATGAAGAGTGTCCTTTTGTAGTTTAGGTTAATCTGTTTCTAAAATGTGAAAGAAAAGAGACCAGATGGTCCTTTAGTGCAGAATATCTGCTGCAGAGTAACTATCAGACCAATTTCTATATGTGAAGAAGTTCTAGCTTAATTGCGGTTAATCCAGTCAGAAAAGAGCAACAAATCTCTATGCCTAAGAAGTATTTATCAGTCTAAAATGTGAAAAGAAAGCAATGAAAACTTGTCCAGAGAGTGCTGAGTCTAAGGCCTCATCTGGAACTCACCCTTCATTTTACCCCAAGGTTTGGCTGTGTAAGAGATTCACAATTTGTGTTTGTATTGTATCACTGCTTTGTTTGTCACATTACATGAGGAAATTGTTTCTAGGACTTCACTGTGGTGGTAGATTGTATACCCGCCTCCCGGAGAGGGAGGCAAAAAGATAAGTGAATGATGTGGCAAGTGTTTATCAATTGTAGGTATTTTACGTGAGTGCCTGAGTATGGGAGAACTCGGACTCCTCGCATGCTGTCAACTGCACCTAACCTTGATACCCAAAGGAGCTGATGTGAATAGAGCTCCTGTGCACATGCACAAACACAGGTAGTAGAGCTGTGTCTGTGTGCGTAGCAGCAGGGAGGGCTGAACCTGACCAGGGCCATCACCCTCTCCTCTGATAAGCCATAAATCACAGTATTCAGAAAGTGCAGGAGAAGCAGGAAAGAGCACTGAAGATTGCTACTGTCATCCTCCCCCCTCTCTGCCTAAGTAGGAAAACCTGTCTTCAAGCACAGAACAATTTCATTCAGTGGTCTGTTTAGTCCTTCCCTTCAGAGCACTGTTTCATTTTCAAACACAAAACACTCAAACTATCTTGTAGTGATTAAATCCCCTAAGCAGAGCAACCTGCAAATGGTGTTTCTCCAATCTTACTCCAGCATCGCAACATGTCAGAAGGTCTTTTCTATTCTCCTAATTTTTTAAGGAGTTGTCTGGCTCGTTCTCTCAACGCCTGGTAATCTTCTACAACCCACAAATAACTGTTCTTAAACTGGGTCCATCTCTGAACAGATGTGGTTTGCATTAAGATGTGTGATGCTGCAACAGGAAACCAACTTGCTTCAGAACCAGATTCACTATTTGCAGTAGTGCTGGACCATGAGTAGAAACTCGTGACAAACTTTGACTCAAAAAAAATACATTAGTCATAGGAAAAAGGGAGAAAGTTAGAGAAATGAAGAAATCGTAGGAACCCAGAGGAAGCCAGATTGCTTTTAAGTTGGCAAGAGGCAAGAGAAATGTGATCCATAACTTGTCATGACTGATGGGAATGAGAGCTAACTGGGATACTGATTAGGCCACTGGAGAACTCTGGTTTAAGGAGTCTTAGAAAAAAGGTTCTTTTTATTGAACTGATTGCTAGGGCAGGTACCTATTGCTTAGATGTTTGTAGTTTAGACTATATTTTTCTGCATACATTCTGAATGCTAAAAGTTACAATGAAGATAGGAAATGAGAGTAGTTCTGCTTAACCCATGAAAAGAGGTTGAGTGCCTGGCTGAAATAAAGTATCTGTCATCTTCCACAAATTTTGTAATCAGAACAGAGATTACATTTTGAAGGATTCAAAGATCTCCACTTACTATTTAATTTTTGCACCGTTTGGAGTGTGTATTCTGCACATGCTTCTGTCGCAGCCTGAGCAAGAAGGGCTGGGGCAAGGCTGTCATGGGAAAAGCAGAAAATTAGAAAAGCCAGTTCATCGTTAGGAGAATGCTGAGATGCCACATGTGCATTAAAAAATTACTCTTCCAAACAGAGAGAGGACCTGCAGTTTCTGTAATTGCTGGTGTTTGTGTCCACAGAGCAAAAGAAATGGAGCTCTCAACTTGTTAGGTAAGAGAGGGTGGTGGTGTCAGTAGGGACAAACTACTGTTCCAAGATTAAGGGCATAGGGAGAAGTCCTCTTTGTTTTGGAAGAACAGTGGAACTGGTTGTGATAATTACCCCAAAAGTTTCACATTAGTCTCTTTTTTTTCCCTTTATGTAATCTGTACTTTACAGATTTATGGGGTGTAAGATTATCTCCTTTGACCTCCTATATATCACAGACCCTTTTGTTACACTGAGCCAACCCTGTTACTGAGCATAACATGATCAATGAAGTTTACCCTGTCCTTGGTATTGCACATATTGAAGAGGTGTCCAATCTTGGTCTGAAGATACCAAAAGGTGGAGCACCCAAGGTTTCATTTCAGAGAGGAATCACTTTCCTAGTTTGACAGCCATGCTGCTATTAGCTCTGCTTATGCGCTCCTCCATTAGACTCCACAACGGCACAAGTCATCGTTGATACAGTTTTCAGTGTTTCACATATTTGCTATAACATCCCAAGAGACAGATTTTCCTACAGGAGGAAGTTTCAAGTGCTGTACTTGGAGGGGTTCTCTGTAACACTCTCATGCTATGAATTGTGGTAGAACATGCCAGCTGAGCAAAGAAGAGAAAGAAATTGAAATACAAATTCATTACTGCATAGCTAGAACAGTGAAAATAAATTCCCTCTGTTTCTAGGCATCTATAGTGTATTCCCAACTAGGGATAACATTAGTGGAGACAAACTGAGCTCTTTTGATCCCTTTCTGCTGTGAAAAGGGTCAATCCTTCATACTTGCTCTTCATACTCCCTCCTACATGATCCTGACTCATCCTTGGTCTGACTTTCATATTCACTGAGCTGATCCAGCTCATTAACCCATCATCCAAAATGTCCCTTTTTTACTTCTCTGAATTTATTTTCTGCCAGTTCAGTGAGCTGAATCGGCTCAGCAAGGGATCAAGTAAGTGTCCAAAGTGCTGTGAAGAAGCATGGGTGGGCAACATAAAGGTGGAAATAGGGGAAGAGGAAAAAGACAGGAAAAGGCACACAAGGTAAAGGAACAAGACTGCTTCTTTCACTGACAGAAAGCCTTAAAATCCACTGAACTCACCTTGTCTGATCACATCTTTAGGAATGTGATCGGAGTCCCTATGGAGTTAATGTCAACAAGGGATTAGAGTGCCTATGGAGTTAATGTAGACAAGAGAGTTTCTTTAGGGGGTGGTTAAAAAGGAAATAAAGGGAAGTAATCCGATTCCGATGCATACGTTAGGCAAGGTAAATATGTCTGTTCTTTACTGCAAAGACACCTGTGGATTAAAGCTTTAAAACATAGTTAATGACTAAATGCCAGGAAAACAAAAGTAATGGTCTTTAAATGCAGCAGTAGTATTCCAAGAGCTCTAAAAGGCCTCACGTACAATCAGAAAGACCATCTAAGTTCAGAGAGCAGAGCATAGGCTCAGGTAAGTCAGCTGCGTGAAGTCAGTGTCGAGCATATGTTGGTGAAGCTGATGTCACTTGGAGTTTGCTCAGGCAAAAAAAATCCGGAATGATCCTCCAGCATATGCCTTGTTTCCAGCAGACTTTCCCATGCCATTCCCTGCGTGCCACCAGCTCTCTCCCTAACTTTGTTTCTCTCTTGCTCTTTTCACTTCCACCATTATTTGTAAAACTACTACTGAAAATGACCTACATAAATAAATAAATTGAATTAATATATTATGAGGGAGAGAATGAGTGTGTGAGTGTGTGTAGGTGGATGACATGGAGAACCAGGCTGGTGGGAGCAGCAGGAGCTCTCAGTTCATTTGCTGTCAGTGGCAGAGTCCCAGGGAGGATAAGGACATGAAGTATGTGGTTGTGCAAGGTGCAGAGTCCCTTCGTCTTCTGTCATTTTTGGAGATAAATGACAGCATTTCCATACTTTGCCAGTAGAGGCTTCAAGGAAGGAAGAAGAGGGCAGCAGCCTATACCTGGGATTTTCAGCCTTTTTTTTAGTTTGCAAATCCCTAAGGGTTTCTCCCATATAGCAACTCTTTTCATAATTACCTTTCATAGAGCCTTTTAAAATAACCAATGGACCCTCAGGGGCCTGTGCAACTGAGTTGCTCACTTCCGGGTAATGCAATACAGGAGAAACTTCCTTCTTGCAAGAACAAGGCTGGAAGTGTAATTCCAGAGTTGATGTTGGTTGGATCCTCTCAGTTTTAATCTCTTCTCCATGGAAGACACTAGCCATTATGTTAAACAAATAGCTGAGCCACTGGCTATTTGCCATGCCACTGAATCCTAGGATGTTTTCTGTAGGAGAGCATGGGTCAAACTCTGCAGTGCAGTACGGATGCAATGCTCCCTCAAGATTTCCCACATCAGGCTCCAGAGGAGAAATGCACCCATTGCGCTGTGTTGCAGAGCCATGCACGTGAGCAGCTTTGCTCTTCAGGATGGGGCATATACAGCTAGAATTCAACTGCTGGCAGAAAGACATTTATATTATTAAATGGATAAGTGCAGGGGGAAAAAAAGTGGTTTAATTATCAGCAGTGTTTCCAGTAAGCGCTTCATAACCCTGACATAGCAGCAGTCCTCTCTTTTTCTTTTTTTTTTGTAGAGTAGTTAAAATCTTCATATGATATTTCCAGAATAAAAGCTTGTATTATTGTACCTGGTAGATTCAGCATCTTTTTGAAGAATGCTTGGAGATGCGTGTCCATATTTATCCATTTTGCATGCAGACATGTTTCCTCTCGCCTTTTCTGAGAATGTGGCTCTAGAGCACTCTTCATAGGAGTCTCTGTATCGCTTTCAAATGGTAAATAATAGGACTAGAGCTAAAGAAGTCTTTTCCTCCAAAACAAGTGCAGCTTGTTCCTGATCACTTCTAAAAATCCATTGTTGCCTTGACACAACTCACTCTTGACAGTTGTCCACTAGAGCTGTTGTGGGAGGTCCAAATAGCACGCTGCAGCCAGCCCTGAGGTAGATTATCCAATTGCTGCAAAACTCTGGAAAGCAAAACACAATTTGTCAATTTTTTTTTTTTTCAGTATTCAGGGTAGCAGCAGAGAACACAATATAAAGGATGGAGTATTGTTGGTTGAAGGCTATGCCTTGGGGAAGTTGTCATGTTCTGAATTGATTTTTACCTTAAACTTACCGTTTTTTAATGCAGGAGTAGGGATTACAGTAATAAAACCTAGAAATCATAAGTACACTTATAATGCTGGTCAAGTGCAAATCCCTCAGATGATAAGAAAGGGGCATGGTCTGCCTATCAATCACTCACAGAAAGAACAGTCTCTACAGATTACTCTACAGTGATTGCTCTTAATCAACCCTTTACTCATCTGAGAGATGCTGTTAACATGTAAAGTAGGCCAGGTTGCCATCTGACTTATTGACAGTCAGTCGAGAGGCTGAGTCTAGAGTTTGTTGCAGATGTGTGTGTACGTCCAGGGTTACCTAATTTGGTGCAAGAAGAAGAAGAAGGAGAGAATTGAAAGAAAAAT
This sequence comes from Phaenicophaeus curvirostris, assembly GCF_032191515.1. Lineage (NCBI taxonomy): Eukaryota > Metazoa > Chordata > Aves > Cuculiformes > Cuculidae > Phaenicophaeus > Phaenicophaeus curvirostris. The sequence goes on along the minus strand of NC_091392.1, from coordinate 119,867,961 downwards.
CTGGGGAGTTGCACAAGAAACCTCATAAAAGTGAATCTGGGTGCCTCCTGAATTAATGCCTTGTGAATGTCACTGCCAAGGTAAAGGGCATCACCCTGCACTCTTGCAGAAAATACTGCTCCTGTAGGACCCAATTGCTCAACATTGTTTAGACTAGACATAAGGAAGAATTTCTTCATGACAAGAGTGGCGAGGCGCTGGAACAGGTTGTCCAGGGAAGCTGTGGCTGCCCCATCCCTGGAGGTGTTCAAGGCCAGGTTGGAAAGGGCCTTGGGCAGCCTGATCTGGTGGGAGGTGTCCCTGCCCAGGGCAGGGGGAATGGAACTGGATGATCTTTAAGGTCCCTTCCAACCCAAAGCATTCTATGATTTACATGCCACAGAGGCTTGCTCTGTGCCAAGGTAGCCAAAAGGGCTGTACAACAGCATGGCCAGCCCTACCAGCTGGGTTTGAGCCTGAAACCACGGTCTGTTGGCCAGTACTGATGCAGGAGCTGTGATCCTTGCTGCCCTGGATGTGCCACCACCTTTCTGTATCTTTCCTGGCCTTGGACATCTGCTCATGCTCATGGTGTTAGTGTCTTGAAACAGCGGAAGAGGAAGTGAATCTTGGCCATAGGCTGATATGGGCAGCAGTAAAAATGTGGCTCTGTTACAGATTAAGTGTTTTATCTTCGATTTGATTGCTTCTTCAAGTGCCTGAAAACAACAGAAATAATGAAATTATCGACATGACACAGAACCCTGCATCCCATTTTCAGAGAGGACTGGGCCATACAAGTACCTAGGGCCTCACAGATGGCCAGATCTTATATAGAGTATTTAGGGGGCAGACAAAGCACCATGTTTAATGGGATTTCTAGAACGATTCAATTACTTAAGGTTCACATCGATTTAAGAGTAGGTGCCTAATGATATAATCACTTTTGTAAATCTATCAAGTGTGCATTTGTATGTGTAGATGTCTAAATATTTAATTTATTGTGGCAGATGGCAACTCTGAAAATAAGGCTTACTGTCCAGCTCCAGTCCAGGAGCAGTCATGTAGATGTGGGACTGCCTCTCAGCAGGGGTTATGAAGTCTGGCACCACACGGAGCTAACTCAGACATGTGACTTCTCAACCAGAACTGCACTTGCATGCTTTTAAAAATGCTACCTTATTCAGCTAGAGCAACAGAAATAGAGTTAGAACACCACCCTGGCAGTGCCTTCCGCCCCTCTGGATAAGGATTATCTTCATGTCACCGTGTCACAGCATCCACGAGAAACAACAGAGGCAACTGCATTGCACTTTTTTCCAGGTATATAATTGTAAGCTTCTTTGTCAGCTTCTCAATTCTTGAATCTAAAAAAAAAAGAAAAAAAGCAATTAAAAAAGCTTAAAAGGCACAGAGATAACATGCTACTTACACACCTGTGTGAAGTTAAATAATTCATACTGCCTCAGCCACCTTGCCTGATAATGAGGACAGCAATATGGAGCAGTATTGCTTCTCCCTTTCACCTCCACTCTCTCTGTCAGTGCTGCAATCCGGTACCCAGAGCACCATCCTGAATACAGATTTTCTTTTTCCTGCTATGCTTATTTCCTTTAAGGCACTTTTTTCCCTCTTGTGGATTGACAGACTTATCAACACCAGCGAAGAGTCATTTAATATGCCTAACATAAGCTGAACAGTATCCTGTCCTGTTGCACTGTATTCTTTTCTTGTAAAGAATTTTGTTTAGCTGCAATTATCTGCATTACCTGCTTAAATATTTAGCAAATGCGATAGTTTGGTAGTCAGGCATTGCTGTCATCTATTTCAAATTTTAACTATATAAGCCAATTCCTTAGCTTCCTGGTTGAATGTTTTGTTTTGTTTTGTTTTGTTTTGTTTTGTTTTGTTTTGTTTTGTTTTGCTTTTCCTCCAGGCTATCAAGAGCCGATATCCCCAGGAAGCAGGAACACAGCAGCACCTGGGGCGGGATGCTGCACTCCTGTGCCTGCGGCTCTGGCAGAGACATGGAGGGAGATCCTCACGCAGCAGGCCTGCAGAATCCATCCCAGATACCAAATGTGGAGATCAGTGTCACGCAGCAAGGCTTTGACTTTTCATTTTTCATTCATTAAAAGGCAGTCAGGAAGAAAGAAGCTCCGTTCTCATCCTCCGAAGTGCTGTGATGCTCACCCATATGCGGGCACATATACTGCTGCCTTTGCACTTAATATCGAGGAATATAGTAGCATAGTAAGGAGAGTACTGTACCAAATTTACCTGGGTTACAGAGTATATTTTTATGAAACCTGTTGCAGAAGGATTGTTCCTTTTTCCTGTATTTCGCAAGAAATATTTCTTCTCCTTTCTCTCTCCATTTTAAAATCTCCTCTGTCATTAGGCAAAAGGTTTTCCTTACTAATCCCCACAGGTGTAGTCCCAGTGTGCTGCAAATGCTCTGCTGGCTGTCCTGGGTTTTCCCCAGATTGTCACAAACTGTTACTCTGAAAGTGTTTATCTAAAATAAGAGTACTCTCCCCAGCTACCATAACTTTCCTGTGGGCAAGACTCTGTGGAGCGGCTGGTTGTCAGGCAGCAGCTTGCACAGGCGCTTTCATCTGAGGCTACAGGCGACTTCCAAGTGCTGGTGGAGAGAGTGCAGGCAAGGCTGTCAAAGTTGCCATCGGAATACAGAGCAGTCACGAGAATGTCACCTCTTGGTGATAACAGCAGAGGAAAAAAATGCACTTACTCCCTGCCGAGACCGTGGCAAGGCGTGTCCAACTTACCCGCAGTCCCGAAACCAAATGGAGAAAAGGAAAGACTTGCATTTCTTTTCCCTTCTTGCTATTTATAAAACCATCTCTAGCACACCCCAAGGCCCCACGTTCTGTCTCTGACCGATGTGCAAAAGCCTGCAAAGGGTGACTTTGTCCAGCTTCCAAGCTAATGCAAGACTGTAGCTGGTATATCCTGGGTTTTATGCCCTTGATATTTGACACATCAGACTGTGTGACATCACAGGATATCCCGCCCGCAGCTTCCCAGAGTTACAGGGAAATTTTGTGGGAGAATGTGTCTTTTTACAGAGATTGTCATGGACAGACAGCAGTGGCACTGTCACCCTTGGGGAAGCAATGGTGTTGCTACCTCAACAGCACGTTCACCTTGGTGGATGTGTTCTGACTTAAATGCTTCCTAGAAAAATTCTCTCAGTGTATAACTGATACTGGCACATCAGGGACACAATTAACATTCTGCTTGCATGGAAGGGAAATTTTAAAAAAACCCTAACTCAGTCCTAGTATTTTTTGTTTATCATTCACCAAACGTACACTTTTAAATTTTAATACTTGCCTAAGTGTTGTGTGATTTTTAGATTGTTTTTAAAGTTGGTGGGTTTTTTTTCCTCACATCTCTGGTTAGCATTTCCTAATTTGCAAACAAATTTTTTTTCATTCAGGTGGTCTATGCCCCAATTTAATAGGACGATGAAGTCTTTATCAGTATGTCCACATGTATGTACTTCATTCATGAAAGCAGCAGTCTCAGCAGCTGGGGACAGCCCTTTGTCCTTCCTTAAATAAGAGGCTAGAGAAAAGTCCACGCACAAGTCAAATCTCATAGGAGAACTCCTTGAACATTTGTAGTTACAGAACAGCATTCCCCTTCTCTGGCAAAAGTTGTCTCTGATCTTTAGGTGAGCGTGTGGGGTGTGGACACAGCAAAAGCAATGAGCAATCGTAGTCCTTGTAGTTTGCAGACAGGTATTTGTCCCTGTAAGAAGAATATCCTTATGGCAAAGGAAATCAGTCCCAGGAATATAAGAACAAGCAAATTTTTGAGCTATGGACTGCTAGAGATAGGGAAGTGCTGGGAATATGCTTGCTATATTTTTCAAAACTTTTCAAGGCTTCCTGCTCTGGCTGTTATTGTAGAAAGGGGTGCTGGGCTAGATAGTCTATAGATGTAACTCACTGGGATATTCGTTATTAGAAGTAGTTAATGCCTGAAAGAACCAGGTGATCAAGAAACCATTTTTTCATGTATTTTTGCATCTCCATTTGCTTCAGCTAAGACGATAGGTCTCAGATCATAATCAAGCCAACAGCTAAGGAATGTTTTGCCAGCACAAGCAAGTACTTTCTGTTCCTTTTTTTCAAGTTGTATAACTCCACTGAATAGCCTCCATAATCTATTTCATTGTTAAGAAGCAAGTATAAGCCACATACTGTGGATTACATACTCTGTCGTGGTCAGAGGGTGGCAGATGCAGATGAGAGTTGGTCAAGCAACCAATTAGGAAAAGGTGCTTGTCATATAACAAACAGAAGTGACTTATGCAATGTTCTCTTCCCTCTCCAGTAACTGTATGAATCACCTCATCTGTGTCCAAAGAGAAGACAATTCAGTTTCTCGGTTCTTTGATGATTTTTCAATTTAAAAGTGCTGTAGGATCAGGACATTATTTAGTGTGAAGAGGTGTACAAGCTGTTATTCAGTTTCAGCATGTGACTACAGTACAATTCTAGCACTCTGTCTCAAATACACTTAGTGTGATAAACATACATCTTGACTAGCTCTCACTCGCTGCCAACTCATATTTTCTTCTTCCAAAGTCATTTGTTGTTCTCTCTTGCTCTGCTTTGTTACTTTTAATTGTTTGTCTTAGAAATGAAGAGTGAGGAAACAAAATTTTTGCTGGAGGAAGGAGTTCAGACTCATTTTAAAAGGGCCAAGGAATTGGAATTACTAAAATATTACTCTTCATGATATCGGCTGCAAACCCATCTCAATTAGGCTAATAAGGGCATTCGCTTTTTTTTCTTCACCTTCACATTTGGGCAATATTGACCTCTTCCCTGTATCATGAGGACCTGGAGTCCTCAGTACAGGAAGGACATGGATCTGTTAGAGTGAGTCCAGAGTAGTGTCATGAAGATGATCAGAGGGCTGGAGCACCTCCCTGGTGAGGACAGGCTGAGAAAGTTGGGCTTGTTCCACCAGGAGAACAGAAGGCTCTGGGGAGACCTTAGCGCAGCCTCCAGCACCTAAAGGGGGCTACAGAAAAGATGAGGAGGGAGAACTTATCAGGGAGAGCAGTGGAAGGATGAGGGATAACAGTTTCATGCTGAAAGAGAGGAGATTTAGATTAGATACTAGAAAGAAATATTTTACTGTTAGAGCAGTGAGACACTGGCACAGGTTGCCCAGGGAAGCTGTGGCTGCCCCATCCCTGGAGGTGTTCAAGGCCAGGTTGGATGGGGCCTTGGGCAGCCTGGTCTGGTGGGAGGTGTCCCTGCCCATGGCAGGGGGGATCGAACTGGATGATCTTTAAGGTCCCTTCCAACCCAAACCATTCTATGATTCATTCTATGATTCTATCATTCAGAAGTTAAAGGAAGGATAAATGCTGCTCTGGAAAACGTTAGCTTGTCAGAAGTGACACAGTGTTGGTACCAAGAATGCTTCTTTCATCCCATTGCCTGGCTTTTCCATGACCCTCTTCCTGCTCCCAGCCCCATCTATTTCCATATTACATGGTTGTTACCAGGGACTGGAAGAGTATGAGAGCACATTCATCCTAGTATGGATTTATTTCAAGGCACATTTCTCTCGTTCACATTTTGTCTTGATCTTCTGTTAAAAATCATAAGATAAAATCAGGCAGCTTGACATTTTTATTGTGTTTTCCACACCACAGGTTGTATTAACCTGTGTGGGATTCCTGTACGTAATTCACAGCTAATTTATGTGGCAAATATTAACTCTGTTGTACTATCTTGGATTTAAGTTTGAATTAACTACCTCGGTGTAAGAGCAAACCTCATTTCAAAATGAAGACATGATTTTTCCCCATATGTAGTTTATCTTTCTGCACAGATGTAACATAAGGGAACAAATATATCTTTCTGCTGTTTCATTTTCTGAATTTCAATTGTACACTCAAAAAGTGGGGGGTGAATAGAAAAGAGATTCCTGGCAGATCTGGTTACTGCCATTACCATACGTGGCAAAATCGTTAAAGAGGCAGTTAGGCTTTTAAAATAAAATGTTTAGATTCTATACATAGGATTGTGCTTGATATTTTCAAACAAAATCCACCTATTTCTGTCTGCATCTCATGCAAGATTGCGCATGTCCTGCAAAAATCAATTGAAGGGTTTCTGTGTTATGAAACATGGGGACTTTTTGAAAATTATTTCACTTAGCTTAAGGCTATGCTGCTCTGTGACTGCCTAACCTGGATCTGTTAAAACTCCTTTGCAACTCAGAATTCAACAGCATTAGCAGTTTTGATCGCACTAAGTTGCTATTGGAAATGCTTGTGCCGAGTCTGACTTCAAATATAACAAAAGAAAACAGAACTTATCTCTTCCTATTGATTATTTAGCCTGAATACAAAATAATGAGGATGTAATCCTCCATCTTTATGTTAAAAAAAAATATTTGGAGGAGCCAGAATGCAAGTTGTGGTGGATGAAGCAGAAAGAGCACTTTTGCCCACTGGAATATTGGCTTGATAGTGAACAGAATCATTGAGAGTTTTACCAGAGAAGGTCTGAGAAAGCCCATCAAAATGTCTGCACGCAGCCTGGCCCTGCAGCATCGGAGCAGCAGAACGCACTGCCACGAGGGAGATCTGTCTAGGCATTTATACCATGCTCATCGCCATGGTAACAGAAAGCCTTATGAAATGTAGACATTACATACAGAAGTGTTCTGCTTTCCTGTCTCTCTCACACTCATTCTTTCCTTCCCCCCAACACTGGGGCTTTTATGGATACTTTCATAGTGAGGAGGCCCAGTGTCGAAGTTGTGACTTGCGCTAATTCCCAAAACTGGTATTCCTGGCCAGACTGGTCTGGTGCCCCCTGGACTGCACCCATCAGCACTGAGTCCTCCAGCCCTCCACCCATCACAGGTGCTCCTGAGCCTCTCACGTGTGCCTGGTGATTTCAGTGTATGGTAAGAAATCCCTCAATGATATCTGAAGGACATAGCTGTGGAGAAGATTTGGACATTAGTAAAAAATTTTTCACCAGAAGGGTCATCAGGCACTGGCACAGACTGTCCAGGGAAGTGATTGATTCACCATCCCTGGAGGTATTTAAAAGACAGGTAGATGAGGTGCTTACGGATATGGTTTCGTGGCAGATAGGAATGGTTGGACTTGATCTCTAAAGTCTTTTCCAACCTGGTGATTCTATGATTCTATGTCTCTCACCTCCCCAGGAACATGGGACGTGGCAGACATGAGGCAGGACGCACCGACCTCAGACTTTGGTGGTGGGCTATCTCCTAGATGAGTGGAGCAGTCGTGAAGGAATGAGTACAGGAGTCAAGTCTTCACTGCTATACTGTGGAGGAACACCACTCTCTGGGCCTTAAAATGGTTCAGAGCATGGATGTGCCCACCTCCACATAGCTGAGTGTGGTTTTGAAACTCTGGACTAGCACGTACCTAGTGTGCTAGGATGTCCTACTAGTGTACCTAGGATGTCCTACTTCTTGAGAGAAAGCATTTTCTATTCAAGAAGCCCCATTCCAAAATCATTCAAGATGGAAACTCTTCTTTGTGTGTTTATACCTGGCACTGACTGTGTGAATTTTAAATAGGGGTCAGGCTGGACATTAGGAAAAAATTCTTCACAGAAAGGGTCATTGGGCACTGGCAGAGGCTGCCCAGGGAGGGGGTTGAGTCCTTAGTGATTGATAGGAATGGCTGGACTCGATGATCCGGTGGGTCCTTTCCAACCTGGTGATTCTATGGTTCTGTGGTTCTATAATACCTCCATACCTCACTGGCATGTTGTGAGACGTTTTGCACCCTTAGCAAGTTTGCGGATGACACTAAGCTGGGTGGAAGTGTTGATCTGCTGGAGGGTAGGGAGGCTCTGCAAAGGGATCTGAACAGGCTGGACCGCTGGGCTGAGACCAATGGCATGAGGTTTAACAAGGCCAAATGCCGGGTCCTGCACTTGGGGCACAACAACCCTGTGCAGTGCTACAGACTAGGAGAAGTCTGTCTAGAAAGCTGCCTGGAGGAGAGGGACCTGGGCATGTTGGTTGACAGTTGACTGAACATGAGCCAGCAGTGTGTCCAGGTGGCCAAGAAGGCCAATGGCATCTTGGCTTGTATCAGAAACGGCGTGACCAGCAGGTCCAGGGAGGTTATTCTCCCTCTGTACTCGGCACTGGTGAGACCGTTCCTCGAATCCTGTGTTCAGTTCTGGGCCCCTCACCACAAGAAGGATGTTGAGGCTCTGGAGCGAGTCCAGAGAAGAGCAACAAAGCCGGTGAAGGGGCTGGAGAACAGGCCTTATGAGGAATGGCTGAGAGAGCTGGGGTTGTTTAGCCTGGAGAAGAGGAGGCTGAGGGGTGACCTCATTGCTCTCTACAACTACCTGAAAGGAGGTTGTAGAGAGGAGGGTGTTGGCCTCTTCTCCCAAGTGACAGGGGACAGGACAAGAGGGAATGGCCTCAAGCTCCGCCAGGGGAGATTTAGGCTGGACATTAGGAAAAAATTCTTTACAGAAAGGGTCATTGGGCACTGGAACAGGCTGCCCAGGGAGGTGGTTGATTCACCTTCCCTGGAGGTGTTTAAGGCACGGGTGGATGAGGTGCTAAGGGGCATGGGTTAGTGTTTGAGAGGAACGGTTGGACTCGATGATCCGGTGGGTCTCTTCCAACCTGGTTATTCTGTGATTCTGTGATTCTGTGATTCTGTTTTTTCGTTAGTATCACTCTAAAGTACCTGGGAGCTTACCAAATGAAGCTGATACCAAGGAAAGTATCCTAACTGACTTTAAAAGTCAGTTAGTCTATTTCTGCTTCTGCCTATAAATGAGATCCACCGTAAGAGCTGTGTAATTGTTAAGCTTTGGCGCTCCTAACCCTTGTCCATATGATTTGCAAAGCAGGGTTTAATATGGTGCTTCAAGTTAATATGCTGATAGAACTTCATTTTCTAAAGAAAAAGGCTGCCTACAGGTCTTCAGAAGGAAATATTTAGAAATCCTCTGCTTCATTTTGTGGCAATCTGTTGTACTGCCCAAGAAAAACGTAAGACCAGGTTTTGGGCACTTTTAGAGCGGTTAGATTCAGGAGTGCTGTGGAAAGAAAGTGCTTGTTTCCTGTTGCTTCTCATGGACATCTTCTCCATGCTATAAAATATTGCTGTGATGGGTTTCAAGGAAATATACACCACTCTCCTTAACTAGATGGAGAATTTATGAATGGGAGGGAAATTTAGAATACATGGAATTCTGGAATGCGGAACTGGGATGACTACAGCCAATGGAAAGGCGCACTGCAATTACAGTACATTGTTATCTTTCTGAATCTGTTAGTCTATCTGTTTAAAAATGGTCATATTGTCAACATAGTACTTCTTTTGCTGTAGCTATGCACTTAAGTAGGCATGATACAGCACCAGAAATTTCTACCTAGAGATCTGGTATTTCGTACACAGTATGATTTCTAATTGCTTGAATAATCATAGAATCATAGAATAACCACGTTGGAAGAGACCCACCGGATCATCGAGTCCAACCATTCCTATCAAACACTAAACCATGCCCCTTAGCACCTCGTCCACCCGTGCCTTAAACACCTCCAGGGAAGGTGAATCAACCACTTCGCTGGGCAGCCTCTGCCAGTGCCCAGTGACCCTTTCTGTGAAGAATTTTTTCCTAATGTCCAGCCTAAATCTCCCCTGGCGGAGCTTGAGGCCATTCCCTCTTGTCCTGTCCCCTGTCACTTGGGAGAAGAGGCCAACACCCTCCTCTCTACAACCTCCTTTCAGGTAGTTGTAGAGAGCAATGAGGTCTCCCCTCAGCCTCTTCTTCTCAAGGCTAAACAACCCCAGCTCTCTCAGCCACTCCTCATAAGACCTGTTCTCCAGCCCCTTCCCCAGCTTCATTGCTCTTCTCTAGACACACTCCAGGGCCTCAACATCCTTCTTGTGGTGAGGGGCCCAGAACTGAACACAGGATTCGAGGAGCAGTCTCACCAGTGCCGAGTACAGAGGGAGAATAACCTCCCTGGACCTGCTGGTCACGCCATTTCTGATACAAGCCAAGATGCCATTGGCCTTGGCCACCTGGGCACACTGCTGGCTCATGTTCAGTCGACTGTCAACCAACACCCCCAGGTCCCTCTCCTCCAGGCAGCTTTCTAGACAGACTTCTCCTAGTCTGTAGCACTGCACAGGGTTGTTGTGCCCCAAGTGCAGGACCCGGCATTTGGCCTTGTTAAACCTCATGCCATTGGTCTCAGCCCAGCGGTCCAGCCTGTTCAGATCCCTTTGCAGAGCCTCCCTACCCTCCAGCAGATCAACACTTCCACCCAGCTTAGTGTCGTCTGCAAACTTGCTAAGGGTAATACTGCACAATGGAATAATTTCTTACTCGGTAAGAGTTGTTTCTCACTGCTTGAGATATAATAACCTCTTGGGAAGTCACGGAGATGCAAACTATAATGATCTATATAGAGCATTTTTGCTCAGTCTGTATTCTTAAAATGCTTGGCATTCAGAAAAAAAATGAATCAGAAGAAACTGTTAAGTAAGTTGCAGCAACTGAATGAGGTAGCTTTTCAGAATTATATATAGAACCCTTTCTAGACACCCACACTCCCTATATTAAAAACAGTGATTCAGAAAATCAGCCAGCAGATTCCTGAACCATCGTATTGTGTCTAATTTTTGCAGTCCATGTTTAAAAAGACGCATTTTTACAAGAATGAAATAAGCATTACGAGACACTTTTTCAATAAAGCCATTTTGTAGCATAGTCTCTTTACTTGGATAGGAGCTCTTTTGAGGTTGCTATTTTTAATATACCAGTTTGATTTGTTATATGCATCCATGCATTTATAAAAATGAATTTTCTTCTCAGAAGTATATATAAAATAATTCACCAGTAAACGTACACAGGTAGTATTAAAAAAAACCCAGAATGAGCCTGAAAAGAGCAGCAAAATCACATATCCAATATGCCTACAGGAAAGAACCCGGAGTTAGGAAGCTATTGTGGTTAAGCCTCTCAGCATGTCAAGTATTTGCCATCCAAATCCAGAATAAACTTCTACTTTTTAAAAGAAACGTACCCCAGTCACTGAGCAGGACTGAAGTAGCAGACTGCAGCCCAGATGCTGTGTGTGTCACTCTTCCAGACCTCTTTATTGGTTTGTCGGTCAAACCACAGTAGGCAAATGTTAGTTAAACTACTTGGAGGGACAAATTTGGTTTTTTTCACATAAGCTGAGCTGAGTTAAAGGGGAGGAGTCTCTGATATGACACCATCTGCTCCGCTGGCATAGGACCTCCCAAGGATGGGGAGTGTCTTCAGACCTCATTGCCAAGGACCCAGCTGGCATCAGGACCCGGTACAGGAGAACAGCTTCCTGCCCCATCCTCCAGCAAGGTTTAGGGAGCAGCTCCGAACAGGAGCTGTAACGTTATTTAGAGAGCTGCAGATTTTCCATATGAAGGCGTTCTTCCTTCTTACCAAGCAGTGAGACAGGTCAGAGTAAGAAATCTCCTGCTGCAATACACAGCAAACCCTGATGGACAGGAGCCCCATCAGGGGAGGCTCACAGACCCAGTCCTGAGCGTCAGAACTGCAGCTGCTCTTTGCAGAAGAAGACAAGAGGGTTTTGTATCCTTTCCCTTTCCTTCTTCCTCATTTGCAGCAGGGTGGGAGGTTGCCAACCCAGTAAAAGCAACAGAAATGGTGGCTGTGCACATTATGCAGGCATTTCAGTGGACTGGAATCTAAGGCAGCACCAATGCAAGCTAATATATTTCAAAAGGTCATGTGCCCTGAAACAATTTTATATTGGTGTATATATATCATAGAATCATAGAATGGTTTGGGTTGGAAGGGACCTTAAAGATCATCTAGTTCCAACCCGCCTGCCATGGGCAGGGACACCTCCCACTAGATGAGGCTGCCTAAGGCCCCTTCCAACCTTGCCTTGAACACCTCTAGGGATGGGGCAGCCACAGCTTCCCTGGGCAACCTGTGCCAGCACCTCACCACCCTCATTGTGAAGAAATTCCTCCGTATGTCTAGTATATATATGAGCCTAGGTCTATTTTTTATGAAGTTCTTGGTATTACTGACACACCTACTTAGGAGCGTGAACCCAGGCTGCAAAGCTCTAAGCAAATCAATAAATCAGTACAATCAGTGGCCACTCCACTTGCCCAGACTGAGAAGCCGCAGTGCAAGAGCTGTCAACCCTGATGGCAGCTGCCCTGAGCGAGGCAAGAATCCCCCAGAGGGAGGGCCCCCTGTTCAGACCCTGCTGAAGAGCCATAAAAGAGAGGAACCACCTACCACAGAAACCCTCCTTCCCCACCAGAGGAAAACATTGTATGAACTTTTTGAATAACCTTGTACAGCTGAGTATTTCATTTTTGTACTGAGTTATAATCTAGACTCAATACAAAGCAGCACTGACGGTGGCTGTGCATATTTATAGGCATGTAAGCAGGCTGCAAGCTGAGTAACAATTAACAAAAAAGGTGCACCCTCTGGACGTTTTAGGCAATTAGGGCTACCTAGTTGGCCTGAAGAACAGAATCTATTTATTATTATTATTATTATTCCTGGCTTCTCTGCTCCAACTGCAGTGGAGGAGCTTCCTAAAATACCATTCAGTGTTTCATCCACTGCTGCGTGTGATCTTTCTCTTGACTGAATAAATGGTGGGAAGGTCTTCTCTGGCTGGAAACTAAGAGTAAATCTAGTACTTCAGGGAAACGACAAGCCCTTTTTTCTACTGTAGTGTTAGCAAGGTAGAGAGGTCTGCCATATGGGATATGACATAACTAAAGGTAGCTGTCATACAGCCTGAAAGTCAGGTCAAGAATAAGGTAAATATTCACAATAACTTTATTTGCTGTTTCAGACTAGAAATAAGTGCTGTGCCATCTTCCAACGTAATGTGGAGATCAGGCTTTGCTGGACAATAATGTAAAGGGAGAAACTGTGGCGCAAGGGCAATTTCTAGCAGAGTTCCTGTAGATGGTAAGGAAAGGCAGAACTCATACAGGAGGAATTTAAAGCAGTCATTTACATTTTGAGTGTGGCCTCTTGTGTACCATTTCTCCAGTGCTTTTGAAAATGAAGCTGGTTCTCGCAGAAAGGGATGTCTTGCAGGCCTTCATTTCATAGAATCATAGAATCATAAAGGTTGGAAAAGACCTCTAAGATCATCAAAGCCAACCACAGCCCAACAGCACCATGCCTACATTTCCCTGTGGAAAATCCCCCAGCCATGCATTAGCAAGACAATGTTTTCTATGCAGTCCCTTTCTAGCCTGTCTCAGGCCTGCGCTGGAGCAACATGCTTTTAAAATAAGCGTTAGATCCAGGCAGTACTTGACCTCTCTGTAGGAATTGCCAGCAAATGGAACAGCAACCTGGATCATGTGGCCCAGTGGAAGTAACTCAGCCAAGATCTGAGATGGTTATCCATGTATGAACAGTCCAAGAAGCACTGGGCTAAGTCCACAGTGGTGATGCAGACAGGAGATGGAGAGATTTATTCTGTTCCTGTCTTGTGGAGAATTAAAGCTCTTGGAGGTGGCACCAGGAAATAATGAAGTGTCAGCCCTCAGACAAAGCTGTGTTCAAGGAGAAGGAGATACCCCTAATAAACCTTTCACTTGCTTTCTCTGGGATTTTGTCAGCCTGCCACAAGCCTGCAATGCCTTTGTGTAAAACTCCACCTAACCTGGAGCCAGACAAACAACCAGCACTTCTACAAGATGCACGAGGTCCTAGCAAGTGACAATTGTCTTGTTCATCCTGCACAGGAGCATCAGAGGTGTCGATGCCTGCCTGCGTGTTGGTTTGTGTGAAGGGTTGCATTTAAAACTGGGCTCTGACTGTATGAGCTGACCAGTGTGGGGCATTGTGCGGGGTTGTGTAATCTGGATGAAAGACCTCATTGTAGTGGGTGCTGCTTATGGCATAGAAAATTGTTGTGAGATTTTCAGGCTGAAGTCTCCTGTTAACACTATCTCAACACTATGTGGCTTGTGCATAGCTGGTGCCGTGTTCCCTTAAGGAGCTATCAGAAGGCAGTCCAAATGAAAGATGAGCATGCTGGAAGAGAAGAGAAGAGAAGAGAAGAGAAGAGAAGAGAAGAGAAGAGAAGAGAAGAGAAGAGAAGAGAAGAGAAGAGAAGAGAAGAGAAGAGAAGAGAAGAGAAGAGAAGAGAAGAGAAGAGAAGAGAAGAGAAGAGAGAAGAGAAGAGAAAGAGAAGAGAAGAGAAGAGAAGAGAAGAGAAGAGAAGAGAAGAGAGAGAAGAGAAGAGAAGAGAAGAGAAGAGAAGAGAAGAGAAGAGAAGAGAAGAGAAGAGAGAGAAGAGAAGAGAAGAGAAGAGAAGAGAGAAGAGAAGAGAGAGAAGAAAAGGAAACCAGTGTTTTGCACTGCAAAATCAGAGGTATACGGGAAGCCCCATCATCTATTACTGTAGCCATTTACAATGCAGGGTTACATCCACTGTGCACAGCATTTTTCTTTCTTCTATTATACGTTCTTACCCAGCAATTTTGTACTTAATGGTAAGTGCGTGAAGAATATTAATGCATACATAAATTAGGACAAAACCTCAAAGTTGATAAAGCCCGATGTAGACAGTCTGGAGCATTAAAGAAGAAACCAGGAAAATAACAAAAAAAGATCAAGACCTGAGTTGGACTAAAAATGTTTTAAGCCTATGTCTGGACTACAAAAATATCGACAGTTACTTTAGATCACATTTCAGATATTTAGAAGCAATACAAAGTTTCCTCTGTTAGTAAATTATTCCCTTAACTGTCCACTACAGAGTTTCTTTCATTTCCTTTCCCAAACATCTGGCAGTAGATGCTGCAGAAGCCCACAGTCAGCAAGATATGCAAGCAGGATCCTAACTTTAGTTCATGAGTCATCTCTGTGGCTGCAGCGGGACAGTTCAGGTGGTTAAAGTTAAGCATGTACTTAAGCACTAAGCTGAAACTAAATGAATCAGTGCCAGCAAGAGGTTACTGCCTAGGGGGAGAACCAGTCAGCTGCCCAATGGCGCCTCCTTAACCATTTATAAAACTGATTAATTTAAAACATAATTAAAAGACACATCTCTACTGTGAGAGCAGTCATTCATAAAAGCTTTTAGAAAGAGGACCTTTGTCAGCCTCTACAGACTTTGCAGCCCCCCTGTTACTCTCAAGGTGTAAATTCAAAACACTTCTATCAGGTTCAGCAGAGCAGGGACTGATCTAACAGGGTCAGTGAGTCTGCGGGTCACAGATAGAAAAATAGAAGTGGGGTACCTGCTTTGTAATGGAAGTTCTGCTTTTCTGTTAATAACAGTTCAGCTACTGGTCTATAACTACACTTTAAGGCAAAAATGTCAGTTCATGGAGTCATCATTTCTAAACAGAGTGCTTCCTCTCTGCCATCCAAACATTCAGAGAGCTTAAAAATACTGATTTTTTTTAAATCCATTTGGAGTCATTCCATGCAGGCCACGGCGAGCGTGTTCTTTGAAGCCCTAATTACCACCATGCCTGTAATTAATTCTGCTCAGACTGTGGCTACGTCTCCACTTTCCCTCTGGCTCTACAAACCCAGCTGCAGGTAAGCAGCTGGCAGGGAAGATGGCTTTGGGCTTTGCATTGAGCACATCTGAGCGGTGCTCACTTAGACTATGCCCTCTATTATCATGCCTGCACAGGAGCTCTATGATGCTTCCGAATAACCCTTTTACTAGAACCGGATAATTATTTGTAACTGAAAGAATGGTTTCAAAACTCTTTTTAGGAGCATCAGGACTCCTTTTTTTCTGAATATACTGAAAAGAAATTTAACTTTTGCCAAATAAAGAGCAATTTTTTGCTAAGCCCTAATATCTATGTAGTATTTCTCCTTTCACACTTTTCTCCAATCTGTCAAAGTCGTAAGACTGAAAATTATAAAGCCAGCAGCTTTGCTAGAAAATGTCAGGCAGCCACACATTTTTCAGAAGAACAACAGAATCTATTTTATGGTGGGCAGCATTGTTTAAAATTGAGTTTTGAAAGGCCCCAGTTTTTCATTTCCAAGTCAAGGCTAATGGAGAAATTTCACTTCCAAATGTAAGATAGGGAGCAACCAATAACAGGGATTTAGAAAAGAATTGCCATTTCAGCAATCATTTTGAATATTAGTATCTTTTGACATTTTAATACTGGTGGCAGTGATTCACCTAGAAGAGAGACTTAACTAGGATTTGTTTATAAATCTTTCAAATACTAGGTGTCAATCATCAGTCTTTCATGTCTCTGTTTTTTCCTCTACGGGGTCTCTATAAGCTCTCGGGGTTTCTCTCATACACTGAATCATAGTGTGGTATGGACTTTATTATTCACTCCCCATTCAGCATTAAGCAAACTTTTCCTTCCTTCATTAGTTTTATTCCTTGCCTATCGAGCATGGCCTGAATTGGAGACGTGTGCCTGGGGTGGAGGAACCGAGCAAATGCCACATGATGGTGTCTCCTTTTCTATGCGGCTTTAAACACTGCATCACTCAGAGGCTGAGATGATGCACGTGAAAGGCAGATTGTAGCCCAGTTGGTTGAGAAAAATAGTATGAAGATAAGTAACAGCATCAATGCAAGCTCAGAAGAAAGTTTTGAGTTGCCATCTTCAAGAGAAGTTAGCTCAAGGGACTTATTTTCATACACTGCATGGAAAGGTTGCTTTGGCCAGGTCCTAAGGAATGGATGCAAGAGAACATTGTCAGACAGTAATGCTTTCCTGCTGCTAAGCAAATATCATGGCCTTTATTTGAATACACATGCAGAATAAATCCTTGGCAAACAACCCACAAAAGCTACCAGCAGTTTCCTTGAAATTAAAAACATACAAATATTTATTCATTGCAAGAAATTTTCACTGCAATGCCTCTGTTCTAGCTGAGGAGCCTTTTCCAGTTCTGCCACACAAGGAATTACCCACCTTTCTTTTAAACCCCTGCTGGCAAAACCCGAGTGGCAGCCTGCCGTCCTGGGCTGGGAAGGTGCCCGCCTTCATTTCAAGGCAGGCAGAGAGAAGACAATTCACACTATGGGAGAGGAGCAGCATTGAAATGGCAAATGGAAATAACCTACCGTGGCAAGGGAGTAGAGCAGAGTAGTCGAGAAGCAAGACCATTCTCTTCACAGGATCATCATCTGCAGCATTTAAACACATATATATTCCTTGCAGGTGTGTTTCCTCCCTTTTTTTTTGGCTAGAGGAAATAAAGTAGCAGGGAGTACAAAAGGGCTGGGCAAAGGACCTCAGTCAGGGTGTCAGACTCAAATTACAGCTTGTACAGCTGTCCATAAAGCAAGACAAGGCTGCCCAAAGAAGACTAGGGAGGAGAGGACAGTCGGTCTAGTAGAAGAAATCCTTCTTTCTGCTCCCTTTCCCTCAGCACCTCCTTTCCCTTCCCATACCTTTCCCCTGACTCTTCTGTCCTGTTTTCATTCCTCATTGTAACTTCAAAGAATTTCTTGTAGTTTGTCATCAATCTTGTCACGATTTCCCATGCCACCATGAAGAGAGTACAGAAGAGAGTATTGGCGCTGAGCAACTTGCAGCATGGTCTGGAATTAGCTTTTTACATCCTCGATCTCCCTTCTTGTTCCAACCCTGTCCCCACTCAGGTGCTTCAGACTGTACGTGTCTACAACATGGTCACACACACTGCTGCTGAGAGCTGTTGATGAGCTCTTCTTCTAGCAGTCATTTATTTAGCATCCAGCAGGTATATACACTCCATAAAACTTCTTTAAAATAGTTTTCCTTTACATTATCCAAAGCAATTGTTTAATAGTAGCCTAAATTTCTTCAGCTGAAATGCATAACAGGACTTACACATCTATCACAGCTGCCACAGACAGAATCATAGCAATCTGCTGGATTACTGGTCTCTAGAGCTACGTTTTATCACTACAAATGCTTGAAAGAGCTGCTGCAGTGCAAAGGCATACATCCAGGCCAATTACTTATCGAGTGCAAAATTTTCTGAAGATCACTTCCATTTAGAGAAACCTAATTTTCAATTGCTCAATGCTAAAGAAATGCAAGAGTGTTTGGTGCACTAGTCATATTAGTGTGCCTCATAAGTCTGTCTGGAATAGGAAAGGAATATAAACAAATCATTTCATACAGTGTAGTTCTGTCTCTGATGGAGAGGAAGTGAAACTGTGCAATGACACTATTTAACCCTTGAAGGATCAAATAGAATCACAGAATCACAGAATCACAGAATCACAGAATAACCAGGTTGGAAGAGACCCACCGGATCATCGAGTCCAACCATTCCTATCAAACACTAAACCATGCCCCTTAGCACCTCGTCCACCCGTGCCTTAAACACCTCCAGGGAAGGTGAATCAACCACCTCCCTGGGCAGCCTCTGCCAGTGCCCAGTGACCCTTTCTGTGAAGAATTTTTTCCTAATGTCCAGCCTAAATCTCCCCTGGCAAAGCTTGAGGCCATTCCCTCTTGTCCTGTCCCCTGTCACTTGGGAGAAGAGGCCAGCTCCCTCCTCTCTACAACCTCCTTTCAGGTAGTTGTAGAGAGCAATGAGGTCTCCCGTCAGCCTCCTCTTCTCCAGGCTAAACAACCCCAGCTCTCTCAGCCGCTCCTCATAAGACCTGCTCCCCAGCCCCCTCACCAGCTTTGTTGCTCTTCTCTGGACTCGCTCCAGAGCCTCAACATCCTTCTTGTGAGCAGCATAGCTTAAATGACAGCATTGTTTTACGTGTTTTCTCATCCCAAGCAGAAGTAGAGGCAAGGGGATATGCACTCAAGGAGAAAGCACCTGTCAGAGTGTATACCTATCTCCTTTCAAAAACATTATAGGTGTGCATGGTTTTTTAATAAAATGAGATAAATGTCATTAGGCCATGGCCAGTTGTGCCCTCTCATTAAAACTAAACAGCAGATGAAGTCCAAATTTAAGGAGGGTGAAGAACTTGTTTTTAAGCATGTATTTTAAACTTACATGAGCATCTCAGACATGTTAAGAGTAAATGTAATTTGAATAGACTGCATACTCTTTCATAAAATAATGCAGGGGAAGTTTAGCAATCTGTGATGATGTGTGACCATTTAAATAACTCTCTGAAGAGTGTTTGTTGCCATTAATATGCTAAGTAGCCCCTCACCAGCAGCTTCAGAATGAGTGAGTTGAAATCAGCAGTCGAAGCCATTGTTGAAAGAAAGAAAATGTACAGACATCAAGGTCAAGCGCAGTAGGTGCCACAGCTGTACAAAAGTCTAGCCTGTGCGCTCTATTGACAAAACAACCCTGCCCTGGATACTGCTATATCGAAAAACCTTCATTTCTCACTGCTATAGCAGAACCACCACCCTTTGGAGGAAAGGAGTGCTGTCAATAGAATGTTGCAAGTATAGCGTAACCATGTCTGCACAAGGGGTTGCTTCTGGCAGCAAAGAATGCTAGATGTAGGTGTGTTGGCAATTTCTTAGAGCTGGCAAAACACCCTGACTGAGGCCTGGGCTTCTACAGTGAACAGTACAGTGCTATTTCTGAACAATTGTCGCTCTGAGTGTTTACACAGCTCTAAATGTAGATTACTGTTCAGAATAAAAATCAAGTAGCATCTACCTTTGTCTTTAAAGGGAGCCAACTGACGCTATTCTAGACAAGAAATAGATCGCAAGATGCTAATGGTAAACTAAACCAAACCAAATTTCATTACAGGTGTCAAGGCTTAGCTGTAAAGAAGCAGCTGTGTGGTCAGCATCACACTGCACAGAAATATCTGCATCAGTCCAGAACAAAGCTGAATTTGTGGCATTTTTCTTCTTCTTTCAAAAGCTTTTTGTTCTTTGTCCTTTGGAGAATGGAATGCAGTTCCTTCTTTCATCACTACCTTTCCCTCTCAGTCTGATGCAATTTTTAATGACTGCTTTGTGATGAGAATGCATTTATGATTCTGCAAACACAGAGAAATATGTTGCTCACATTTCCTCATCCTTCAGGTCCTGGGAGAGACATGGTGGAATTCCTCTGGCCAAGTGTGTGCTCCAGCAAGCCACTGAAGGCTCTCTGCAGTGTCAGCTGGACAGGCCCTTGTAGGGCATGACTCTCATTTTAGAATAGCTGTCTGTGGAGAGTTTAGCCCCTTTAAAATTTCAGTACGGTATGTGTCACCTTTAGATGTATGTATCTACACCGCGATGGGATGAACTGTGTCCTGAAAGGGCTTGTTTCACTTCAGTTCATAGAATCATAGACTCATAGAATCACTAGGTTGGAAAATACCCACAAGATCATCGAGTCCAACCATTCCCATCAATCACTAAACCATGCCCCTCAGCACCCTATCCACCTGTCCTTTAAACACCTCCAGGGAAGGTGACTCAACCACCTCCCTGGGCAGCCTCTGCCAGTGCCCAATGACCCTTTCCGTGAAAAATTTTTTCCTGATGTCCAGCCTGAACCTCCCCTGGTGGAGCTTGAGGTCCTGTTCCCTGTCGCTTGGGAGAAAAGGCCAGCTCCCTGCTCTTCACAACCTCCTTTCAAGTAGTTGTAGAGAGCAATGAGGTCTCCCCTCAGCCTCCTCTTCTCAAGGCTAAACAACCCCAATTCCCTCAGCTGCTCCTCGTAAGACTTGTTGACTCGAAAGGGAGCCTGGCCAACTACATGAGCAGAGCTGTCTACTCTGGAGGGTTCTAAAGTTATAACAGACCAATCTTGTCCCATAATGTCCTTCTACCTCTACCTCTTCAGTAACACCATTGCACAGGTGTGCATGCTTAGCATGTGCTTTATAGTTCCATAATTCTACTTTAACATCCCCGAGACTGCATTTGACAAGAACCCAGCTGCAGGCTGGCCTGCACACAGAGGTCTAAGCTCTTGAGGTCTATGCCTGCAGCTACTGGAACTCACTCCATCATGGGAACAGGCCCTTTAGGGCTGCAGGTAAAGCTAGCCTTGAATGAGAAGGCAATTGCATTAACAGTATGATAATAAAATGCTGCTGCCCGTCAGGGAGCTGCTGGTAATCGATCCCACACACTCACATAGCCAGATTCAACAGCAACATGGTGTATCCCAAGGTGTGGTTTGACATTACAGCTAAACCTGTCTAACAACCCAGTGCAGCTGAAAAGGTAGTCCTGCTTCCCCTCTGCTGTGTCCAGCTCCCTTCCTCCTCTTCCTCACTGGCACTGGGGCTCCTCCAGCGCTACTGGGAGTCAGTTAAAGCTCACCCTTCAGCAGGAGAGATTTGCTTTCTGCCATTTGGCTCCCTGGTCTGGCTTACTCTGGGGAGGGCAGGGGGACCTAGATGAGGTCAGAGTGATGGGAAAGGGCAGGGACTGCCCTGGCTGAACCTCCAGGGAGTGATTTTCTACCAAGGCACAATAGATTTCAGTTGAAGCATGCTCAGAACATTTTCCCTACCTCAGGTGATGGGAAATAACACTGTAACTTTACCACTTACCTTGAACTTCTGCTTCCCAGCCTCCTAAAACATTAAATCCATTTCCTACGAAGGAGATCAATGCTGCCCTTTAATGTGCTAGATGTGCTCCCACCAAGCACGGGAAGCCTTCTTCTCTAAGACAGAAACAGCAGGTAGAGTTCAAAACCATGGGACTACACGTGCTTCTCTGCTGCCTTTTCTACATCAGAGCTTGCACTGACAGGAGGTGGGTGCCTACAAACCCTGACTAGGCTGTTGTCTCAGATTCCACCTGCCCTTGAAATGGACGTTCAGCAGAGCTAGCAGGTGAGCCACGGAGCAGCACATCACTAGCCCTTTCTTCTACCAAAATGGGTTGTGGTTTTCTGAGTGCCCTTAATATTAATTTACAACAAATCCGTAATCTTTTCAAGTAATTGCTGCTCTATAACCATTTTTTCATTCTTGTAATTATAAAAAGGAGATTAGTTTGATTACTTTGTGTAATTTGAAACAGTTGCCAGTATGTGGTCCCTTTTCCCATCCTGTTACTTTGGTATCTGGAGCCAATAAAGAACCAGCAAATTACCTGGTGCAAAAACTACATGCAAGAGCTAGACCTTAGTTGAGTCAAGGCTAAGTCCTTTCCCAGGGACCTCAAATGAGGCTTCATCAAAAAGGCAGGTATGGGAACAAAGACCATGCTGAATCAGAGAGGCTTCTGTTACCAAGTCATTTTCATGCCCTGACCCAAAAAGCATCAACACAAAGCCAGGGGCCGGGGCCTTTTTTTTTGTTAAATGAGATTGTCCAATTCGTCTTCTATCTATGCAAGTGATAGAACCAGCCCAAAAGACTTCTAACCAATTTGCTGTGGATGTCATTTGCCAGCATCTCTGGCAGCTCTGAGGAAAAGAGCACGTGGCCCCCTCTACTTCCTCTGGGGCTGCTCTGTCAGTGCTCAAAGCAGATGGTGGTGGGAAGGCCCTTGCAGTCTCTTCTCCCTCTGGAAGAAGGTGAGATGAGGTAGATCCTGCCCCTCATCCCAGGAGGTTCCGCTCACGTCCCACATTGCCTGGTAGCAGCTTCTGATTAACTCCAGTCCTGGGCAACACGTCTGTATCCTTCTCAGGAGCAGTTACCATCCCCAATTCCTCCAGGCTGCACTCATTAATGTTTATAATTACAAATTAAGTGGGCCTACTGAGTTCATAATGAAGGCACATTTTTAAACGCTGTAATCAAAGCCCTTTCAATTGGATTAAGACTTCAGTGTATTAATGGTTTAATTACAGGAACATATAAGCACAAATAAGCTTTTGGTGTACTCCCATCCTTCAGGCAGGCCATGGCAAAGTCTTTCTGCCCATTTGTTTTCACTAAATATTTGATGCTAACTGTGGGCTGAGCCTCAATGACCACGACTCCTACACGGTATCCCAGGCAGTGAGAGTGAGAGTCAGCGCCAGACATGCTCAGCTCCTGGGTGAGTTGCCTCTAGAGGCACTTAGTCAACATGACAAATATCAGTGATTGTGAACAATTCCTTAGGAGGAGGCATCACGTGAAATAAAAAGTTAAACTGGTGTACTGTTTGACAAACACTCCAAGTCAGCACAGCCACTGAAAAATATTGTCCTGCTCTCCTCTCGTCTCCAACCATCACACTCAGCCATGCGACCTCCTCCCATCTGCTGGCAAAATTGGTCCAGAATCCACATGGCAAAGTAGCATCAGGAGACAGATATGGTTGAAAACTACTCTTTTATACTTCCTTTTTTTTTTCCTCCCCAGCTATATCAGTTCCTTGAGCAACTGCACAAATATTTACAAGAGCATGAAAAAACAGGGAGCACAGGGACAAGACGCTGGGGGGGAACAGAACCACTTAGTGCGACGGGAGTAGCAGCATCTGCTTAAATGTTGGTAAAGTTAAATCCTAAGGAGAAAGGTGAGAATGACTGTCAGCAGAAGTTTAAAGGTAGTTATTAATCTTGAGTTATTAATCTTGAGGTATTAATCTTGAAGACAAATTGTTGCTAGAATTTGGCAAATGTTAATAATTTCTGCACTGCAGCTCTAGAAAGGGCAACGTATTTAAACAGCATTAAAAAAAAGTGGTCTGTCAAACAGGCTTCAAACAGTCCCTGTTGGCAACTCTCCTAATTTGGGGTACGGTGAGACATAGTACTGCAAAGGAGATCTGAGCAATAAGCAAAACTAAAATAAGTTTTAGTTCTGCTTTACCTTGCTTGCAGCCTAGTCCTTTTCTAGTTACAGTATTTGAACTTCTCCCAAGCCCACACAAGGACTGGTCAGTAGAAAGGATGTGCTGCAAATGCCAGAGACATTAATTGAAAGAAAAGACCATCAGCTGCACACACACACACACTTACCAATTTCACTACTTCAGTTTAGGAAAGACTGAGATAAACAGGTACAATCTTCTTTTTGGACAATATTAGAATGTAAATGCCTTTGGCTTGTCAGGTGCAAAACTGGAGAGCTTTTGAGCTACATCACCGTCAAGAAAGGGAAACTGTGGCTGTGCCTCTATACTAACATTGCTATAACCAAACAGGTATAAAAATACCTAGAGGTATTTTTAAAAATACCTAAAGATATTAAAACCTGGGGGCTTTTTTTGCAGGAATTACATACAGCATACTAAGTGTAGTCATAGTTGATAGCATTTTTTCTAGTTGCAAAGTAATTGTTTTATTTTACTGTGGGGTAGTTTGCTTCATCTATCTGGGATGTGTCTGCGGTGATGTCCTAGCCCCACTGATGCCACTAAAAAGCTGTCAGTGATTTCAGGATGAGCGGGAATTCACATTAAATGACTAAACACAATGGGAAAAGAATTTAACAACTGCAACTCTGGACACTGAATTTTTACTATTATGTAATTTCTGAGATTTCTGAGATTTCATGGACATCTGTATTACATTTATCCAGGTAAGAAGTAAACCCAGAAATGGTTACTATTTCAAACATAAAAACAAACAAATAGCCTTGACCAAGCTGAAGCAACTATGACTGTATCTAAATGCAATTTATCTTCATTATAGAGATTCAGCATTGAAACATGGGTTCTCTGCTGATGAGCATACTAGAAATTACCCCAGCTCCATTTTCAGATATTAATAATAATGATACTAAATTATATTTTATAACTGTGTTGGTTATAATATACAGTATTAGTACATATTTTATTGAACATATTAAAATCATAATATAATCTTATCCAAAAATAGTAATCATCATCATCATCATCATCTCCTTCACCCAGGAGCCCCTGAGGGGATGCAGGGAAGTTTCAAAGCCATTGACAACTGCTTCAGTGGAAGTTTAAAGAAGCTGTTTGCTCCTTCAGCACTGAATCCTCCCGCTCATGAAACACTTGCAGACAATACCAAAGTGGATTTTTCATGAGGTTAATGTCACTTGAAGTATTCATGGGTTTTGCTTTCATTTTCAGTCTGACTGAATTTTATGCTGTAATCATATCAACCCTTTTATTTTAAGTTTTATTTCATGTCTTGCACCAAGGGATGGTTTCTATCACTATGTCTGTAGTTAGTGACAGGCAAGTTTACTCTCTGAGCTGTGTAACAAATTTATAGATCCCATTTTACTCTTCACAGTATTTAGTTCCTCGGACAACAAGCCAACATTTTACTCTTCTAGAGTAGAGTTTCATTTCTTTCTTATGAATATTGACTCCTGAATGATTAAACTTCAGGCTTATTTTGCAAAATTCAATTTCTGCTTCATCCAGCAGCTCTCAGCAGCTTGATGATAGGGTTGTGTGATGCATAGTCAGTGCTGGCAGCCCTGCTTATCCATGAGGATGCCCCTGCCACATCCCGAGGGGTACAAGGAAGAAACTTCCTCTTTTGCCTTTCTCAGAAGGACATGGAAGGAAAGAACAGTCTTGGAGCTACCCTCTTTGGAAGAGCAAACAAGACATCAGCTGCTCCCCGAGGTCTCATTGGGAAACACAGAGCTCAGAGGAGCTCTGGGTATTGCGGTTCCTCCCCATAAATGTTGCCTAAAAATAGAGCCGAAGTGTGACTGTTCAAGATACAGCCTTGCGGTAAACAAGGAAATTGAGCACATAGCCTTGCAAAGCTTTGTTTATTTTTCTATTGTGGTGTGTAAACTGTTAAAATCTATTGATTGCAGCTTCTTATTTCTGGGCCAATTGCCAAGAAGTTTAAGAAAACCTTCTGTTGCTCCACTGGTCTAGCTTGCTGCAAATCTCATGGGCTACTTGCATGTTTACAAGATTTTCTCCAGTAGGTACTTTGATTCATTTAGCTTAGGATTTAAATAAATATATTTGTAGCTACATGGCAACTAGTATAAACATTTACATTACGATTGCTGAAAACTATCCATTATAACTTAACTTTCAGTTGCCTGTGACTTGGGTAAGCATTTTCCAGTTTTTAAATCAGATTAAAAGCATAAGTCCATTTTCAAGGCAAAAAACCCCAACCCACAACCAAACAAAAAAGCCACAAACAGCTCAGACTTTTCAAAATACCGAAACACAGGCAGTCTAGCTAATATTAACCATTCTTGTCTTTAAATTTATCTTGCTTAAACATTTCTAAGAAAACCTGGGAATCATCAGTTGTGGACAAAAATATCTTTTGCTTTCTATGAGAAAGCCCATTCACAGACCTGACAGACTCAGAAGTCTTTGATGTGTACGAGGAACTTGCTGAGAGCTACAAGGAGCAGCACATGCCGGTCTTGTCACAAAGAAGTGAATCTCAGGGAGGATATATACAAAATTGATGATGCTTTTCCAGGCTTACATCACAGAGGGCAACCATGATTCTGGTATTTCCAACATCTGAATTTTCAACCTGAAGGATCCTACAGCTCAGCTTATAGGGTAGACATCAGCTGGTGTGTTTGCATGCGTGCCCACAGTCATTTGCCATCCATGCCTAAAACTTTCCTATGGCATCTTGGAGAAAGGCCACTCAAGAGGGAATGTCAGGGCAGGTACTTGAGGGCCTTGCAATAAGGGATCTAGAAAGCCTAGTGATCAACACTTCTCCTTTCCCAACTTCCTCCGGATGTACAGAGCTGCATCCTCCCACAGGAATGGGAGGAGGGGTGAGATAGAGATGTGTGAGACAGTTGACCCCAGCTATCAAGAAAATCTGCTGCCCTCCCTTGTTTAGAGATGAACACAAGCTGAACTTGCAAGCTTTTCTTCAATGATATTCACCGTAACCTCCCTCCCTGCTTATCTGTTATATACAGTGAAAGTAGAACATCCCAAGTAGGAAGACTCAAACACAGCTGAACCTTCTTTGGGGCAATTTTCAGTGTCTCCTCTACATTCCTCCTTTAGCCTGTACTTCTTGGGATCTGGGATACTTTATTTTACCATAGGTACTCTTTAACCCTGGTAGCTCTTCTCCACAGTTCACCTGTGCTCTGTCCTTCTTAGGAAATACCCTGATATGCAGGTAGCCAGTCAGAAGATCTTGCAGGGATTCTCAAGACTACGTGGAAGAGACTCCAGGAACCTCATTTTTTTGCCACACAACCACAATCATTTACAATTATCTTGCCATTTCTGGCACCCCTGTCAATTGATAGGACTAACAGTCAGCACTGGGAGCAGATTAAACATGTTGAGCTGCAATACTCTGAGGCCGAAGACATAAACCGAGCTGCTTCCCTTCTCTAACACCAAAGCATCACAGACAGCCCAGAAAATTTAGAAAGAGGACAAAAGCAAGAGTATGAAGACTTGATCAATGAGGTTTTAGCAATGTGTGTTGAAGGACTGTAAAAGGTCACGTGAGCCTTTCCAGATAAGCAAAGCATTATTCACACAAGTTTTTTAATGGAATCTGCATCCCGTGTCTTCCTGTCCTGCCTCCTCTCAGCATGCCTGAGAGTTTTCCCACCTAGTATAGCATCTTTGGTCCCCTTACCACCACTTACCTTATAGGTATCTATCAGCAGCCTAGACACTTCCATAAAGGAGTTTATTCCTTAAACCTGTCCATCCTACTCTCAGCTTCAACTCATTTCTCCGACATTCTTGTTTTTTCTCCCAGCCTGGGAGGATGATGCCCACACATTTGTCATGCAGAAGGAATGTCAGACAGTCCATGAAGGTAGACTGGAGGGCAAACTTTATGGGTTTTACCCTGCAACTGACTGACCCTTCCCCCACCAATCTCTCATGCTTTCATTCAGCTCTGAAAAATCCTGGTTGAGTGTTACAGTGGGACTTCACACCAGTCGGAGATGTCTCTTCCTTTCAGATGTTTAATGGGTATTTGTCTTTAGTGTCTCACCTGGAAGAGGATCTAGGAAACTAACCATAAAACTGAAGCACCTAACCTCTGTGATATGGACATCCAACTTTACTTTACATTTTTAAAACATCATGGTGCCAAGTGCAATAACGTTTACAGATGTCTTTTTACTAAATTTACACCTACAGTTTTTGTGCTGCCAATCTCACAAATGACGAGCACAGGCTTACTAAAAATAAGCTGAAAACTGCACAGAGGAACAAGGCTGGGGTGGAAAGGATGTTGTTGTTGTTAAGAATGACATGAATGAAGGAAGCAATGAATTCAACTGCCTTTCATACCTCAGCAGCACAAGAGCTGTGAAGGGGCCTTGACACGCTCAGTGCAACAAAAGAGAGAATGAGAGGGCTCCCTATGACATGTTCTCCAGCATGCAAAAAAAGGAACAGAGACTATAAGAAAATGCCAGAGGGAAGGAAGAAGTAAACACAGAGGAGGCTGGAGAGTCCCTGAAACAGGGAAGGGGGTGGGGGGGGAAGGCATGAGGCTGAGCATTCACTCTGTGAAATCACTCCGGTCACAGCTTCGCCTCTCTTCTCCCTGGGGTGGACAGCAGGAAACTGGGTTATGCTCCCACAACTTCTAGCTGCATATGCACATGCCTAGGGAAAGACTGCAGCTAAACCAGGCAGAGAACATGTGGGATGATGCCATGTGGATAAATGGAAATTTTGCCCATTTCAAACTGTCAGGACAGAAGACAAGGTATGAGCATGTAATGGAGTTAGACGTACTCCTAACTAAATACAATATGTATGTTTTAAATGTCTCAGCCCTAAGAACATAGCATTCTTAAAGCATGCCATAAGGCAGGAATCAGAATAGCTGTTATCCCTTGTCCTTTCAAATGGACAGATCTTTCCAGCAAAGTCCCTCCTTCAGCAAGAGGCTCCAGGAGGACATGAGAAACCGTAGGTCCAGGGCAGCTGGAATGAAACCAAAAAGAGAAAAGGGATTCCCCCAGTGAACCACATGTAGTGGAGGCAGAAGGGCACAAGGGATGGGGCAGCAGGGAGAAAAGGAGAGACTTAGATGGCTTTCACAGCACTCTGGGTAGGAAAGTTTGATTTACAGCTCTGTGACTTGCACTTACATCCAGTGGTTGAAACTGCCTCAGCAGTACAAATCTATGCTTCCCAAGTAGTGATTATTCCTTCTGAACAATAAAAAGGCTCAGAAGCTGTTACTGTTTGTGCTGAGGAATTTGGCACTGGCAGTGGTTGTTATTGCGTGCATTTATAGAAGTCCCCATCACCATCAGTACCTGAGCACACAAGGAAGTTGACAGAGTCGAGGCAGCCAGGTGCAAACCTGCCTACGGCATGTAATGTTCATTGCTTATAATTTTGTAGCTCGTTTGAGGCAGCCTCTGCCCATACTGCTGTACACTATGTACTGAAAAGAAAGCTTCCAGCTCACACACATTTAATTCCATTGATAATTTTAAAATATTTGTCAAGAATTATCAAGACCTATGCCAGAAATTATTTGTACATCGAAGGCATTTATAAAGTGCAGGAGGCTGCCTAGAAAAGCTAGTTTTAGTCTGCAAATGCTGTGGTATCATGATAGTTTTTCATTGACAGTTGTAGCATGTGTGTTCACACTTTCATTATAAATCCTTGTTCAGCTCCTGAAGGAGCTGAAGCCATTCTTAGGTTCTCTAAAAGACCTTTTTAATTCTCCGCTCTCCCTGTGGGGTACTGAAGGCCAGCTATTCTTTCCAGTTGAAGAGCAGGTACCTAGAGTTCATAACAAGTTCTTTGTAAGTGGACAAAAGTGGGCTAGAGGCAAAGATACTTGTTAGGAGTTATTTCATTACTTAGAGAAATTGAGAATTGTTGGGTCTTATCCTGATTTGTCACCCCATTTCTAACATACTCTATGGACTGTTATTCTTGAAGAAAAGACCTTTTTAATGAGAAAAAAAATCATATTTATATTTATATGGTTAAGCTGGCTCCTCACAGATAAGATACGGAAATACGACTACCAGTGACACAGTTTACTCATGGTTGAATAATCTTCCCACAGACTTTGGGGAGTGAATGATCTTGGCAGTTAGACTCTCAGAAATTTATTTATTTAAGTCTTAGCCTATGCTCTTGACAAAGCATTCCCCTTCTCAACACAGAAGAAAGAAGTGAACCCTTTATTTTCAAATATTTTTCTTTATTTTGCTGCTTTTCCCAATATTACATTTTAAACTGGCCTTTAAGCTATGTATACAGCTGCAAGTATAGAGCATGCATACAGCAGCTGTATACATAACTTGTACAGACCAGCTATCCTAGAAGCAAATAACGAATCCAGTGTGTGATTTTTCTTCTTTTAACTATTGTATGATTTTGATTTTCATGATCTGTTTGTAATACATTTGTTGAGGACCACTTAAATTATTGTTTAAGCTGGAAGGCACTCCTAATGTGGTATAAAATATTAAACATGTTTATGTTTTCATAACATAATACAATTCCCCTTTCCAAGCCAGATCCCATGTGCTAAGACAACTTCTTAGATCTTTCCTAATATACATCCACTTTGAAGTCAGGATAATTGGAGACTGCTAGTCCTACTCCAGCACATAGAGGCAATGAGCAGTTGCCTTCATGTTTTAGAGTGCAATTTGTACAGTAACTGGGGGAATTAATGTAATTTAATTTCCTGTGTGTTGGTGTCCCTCATCTCTAGATCGCCTCTCTCACTGAGATATCCTCAGGCACCACTCATATCGCATTGCTTCACCCCAAAAACCTGCCAAGCTCTGTGGCTGCTGGCTGAGTAAGGAGAGACCTGCAGTGGGCTGGGGCGCAAGCCACTCACCAGCCATCGTCCGGAACAGGCGTGACAACCAGCTCCCCTCTCCCAGCAGGATGCTGAGCTGGTCACTCTCTTCTATCCAATCATTCATGACAACTGCAGGAACAAGATTTTTCTGACTTCTTTGTACCACGGGTTTCAAACACAACTGGGTGAGCTGGGACTAACAGAGCAATTGCATTTATCTGAGTTCCTTAGGAAAGTCAAATAAAATTAAGCCAAAAAAGGTGGAAATTAACTCTGTCACCCTGATTTCCTAAACAAGAAAAACACAAGACATGCCCTCAACTGTCTTTATGTGCTCCTTCTCACAAAATAAAATAACACCTTAATGATAATCTTAACAGTTCATGCTTCTCTTTCTTTTAGCTTTCACTCTGTTAGTGAGAGACGAGCAAATTTTTAGAACAAATTACTTCATTTTTGATTGCTTGTTTGTTATTCATGTTCTTCCTAGTATGTGCATTTTCAGCTTTTATATCTTAAAGTGAGGCAACTTTGTCATCTGCAAGTTCATCACATTAATGATTTCATTAATAAAAAGGCAAAACCTGATGCATTTCCTTTAATGTTTTTTGAAGTGAATTCTCCAGGATTAGAAATCCCAACACCTTTTTGCTGCTTGCATTACCAATATTTATTCTTTGCATTTGTCAGTTATTACAACCTTTTCTCCTGCATTACCTCATTTCTTATTAGAAATGCACACTTTTAAAGTGTTAGATACTGTTTCTTTTCACTGTGTTTTGACTGGCAAAAATAAAACAGGAGCACAGCTGGTGGAATTATGCTGTCTTGGTGCCACACTAAGGGTCTTCTTTAATCAAACCCTTTGCTTTTCTTTCATCTTTATGCAGAAATAGCTCTTTAAAGTAATAAGCATTATTTTTAAGAGGCATTCAAGCACTATGTGGGGAATTCCCTTTGGTGATACACTTCTGAATGTTGCATGCCGTTCTGTCTTGTAATCTATGCAGAAAATTGTTAAGTCCTTATATCCCCTACAGGAGAAGATTTTACTTGGCCAGAAATCTCTTCAGGGCTGTCCATCCGAGCCTTTAAACCACTTCCACCATGCACATGATCAGAAGCAAACTCCTCACAGCCTAAAGTATACCAATCACATCTACGTGGCATCTCATCAAATGATGTACAACTCAGCAACTATTGTCCACCACAACTGCAGAGGAAATATGAACTACAGGAGAATAATCCTGCGTCCTCTCCCCAAGTGTCCAGAAATGTGATATACTTTATCCTGTGCATGATAGCGAAGAAATTTGCCCCAGGAAGAATTCACACAAAATATCTAGAGGAAGAAACATCTACTTGCCAGTGGGTGAAAGTTCCTTGCAAAAGGCTCATTTCATCCTAATCCTTCAGTCCTGACCCTCAAGAGAAACCTCCAGAAGATAAGCCTGGGAACTCTGGGCTCATATATAACTGCACAATCACAGAAGCCAGAGACTTAGAAGAGATATATTTTTGACATTTTATAAACTCTCTTCTCCACTGTTAAGCTCTCTGTGTTCTACAGGTTATAAAGTATGAGTCTCTCTTTTTTCCCCCAGGAGGCAGCAAGCCTGACATTTCTTTGTTCATTCTGCATTTTCCCATCTCCTTAAGTATGCCTCATATTTTGCAGATACCAATCACCCTTTTTTCAAAAAAGAAATTATCCAGGTGCAACATAGCTAGTGAAACTATGACCAATCATTCTCAATACCTATTTATCTTACAGACTCATAGAATCATGGGATTGTTTTGGTTGGAAGGAACCTTTAAAGATCACCCAGTCTAATTCCTAGGTCTTTGAAATCTGTGGCTTTTATTTCTGTCCTGAAGAATGACTTTTTTTCTTGCCTGAAAGTTTGTCTGAATTCTTCAACTATGACAGTTGGCATGTACGAGACTCATAGCTGCAGTAAAAAATTCTCTTTGTCTGATATTCCATAACCAATGAATTTATGCATTTTTAAGGTGCTAAAAAAGCCACAGTATACTTTATACTTGTTTCTTAGTTTATAATTAGGCATGCACAGTATATAATCACTTAACAATACATTACATTACCATGTATGACAGGGAAGGACTTAAGGCTGTGTATTTTCTTTTCACATTCACTCCTGTGTGAGCTGATGTGTAGTTGTACCATCATGTAATACAATTTTATATATTTATTTAATACTTCTAATAGAACTGACACTGATCACTCATATTTTGATTAGCATGGGATAGACCTTTTAATTATAATTTGCCTAGATCAAATACATCGCCCATTTTTACTGTACAAAATAACAGAATGTATAGATTATTTCTTCTTGCACTGCTAGGGATATCTATGAAATCAAAAAAAGGTCTCTGTACATATAGACGGAATAGCAAGTGAGAGGTAATTAGTGCAGTGAGAATCTGGGAGAAGAATTTGCTTACTGCCTTTGAAATTTTCCACATCTTAGGTGAGCTGATCAAGCAATAAGTGCTTTATGACAAGCTGCAAGGCTGCTTATATGCTTTGGGGTTTCATTTGTTTCAGATAGCATTTCCATGCTAATACGCAGTAGTTTCCTAAGTGAATGTGTAGCGATTATTTAGGCAAGACTAAGAAATTTTTTTTCTTGTTTACAAGACAATTGGTTTTTAAATTTTGTGTTAATATAAGCTGAGTAACACACTCGATGTGAAGTAATTTTTTGCCCCTTTACTCTACAGTGGGCTTTAGGAGAAGAAACTTCCTTAAGAGATATGTGCCAGAGAGAGGAAAATGTGCTGGTGTACTGTAGCTATGTGGGAAGCAATTAGATAGGTAATTGGAATATTTATTAAGCTTCAACTTTTATAAAAGCTAAAACTTTCATTGTGCATTTTTATTTAATGAGATAAAAAAGTAAGGGCCTTAGCAAGAATAAGAGAGCTTTCTAGCCTGTTCAAAATTCAGTGGGTTATGTCCTAGTGCACCAAACTGGGACATGGGATGAATTCAAGCAATATTCATTGAAAACAGGCAACTTATTCTTCCTTTATTTTTTTTCTATACAGCCAATATGAGACTGAATAATGTGTCAATCAGAAACTTTGATGGTCTTTCATGAGCCCACAAAAGAAAGATGAGAAAGGCAACAATACATTTCTTGTTATTTCTCTGCTTCTGTTGCTGTTTCAATGGTGTTACAATGGCAATCCTCAGTTTCTGACCTCCCTTCTTGGCCTTAACTAAGATTATAGAGTTAAAAAACAATATTCATTCAAGAAAATTAAGAAACAGAGTTTGAGAAAACTCATTTCCGCATGGTTTTGAATTAATCAAGTACTTATCACAGATAATAAGAAGAACTAATATAACTGCAAATACCAAATTTTGGCATTGAAGGCATCTATACGGCTTTCAAGGATGACCTTCCCTCATCATCAAAAGCAGGTGAACAAAAAAGTATCAGCCACATGCAGAAACTGAAAATAAACAAGAATGATCTTCATGAATTCTTCACATGTATGAGACTGAGCTGATCTGTCATGTATTGGTTCTTGCAAACATCACTGGCATCTAAATTCAGCATCCTTAAGGTAACTCCAAGATGCTATACCTGAAATGTGTTCAGCATGATAAGGCCCGAGTCTGTAGTACCATCTTAAAACAATTCTTTGAAGAATAACTTTATGTGCAGCTCCCAAGAAAAATCTGGAACCAAAATTTTCAGTCTATACATTAAACAATAGTCATCTTGCAATTTCTACTCCCTGATACAATGAGTTCAACCTTTGAAGGACAAGAATGAGGAATAATGCTTGACTGAAGTCAGACAGTGAGTATCCTCATGTGCAGGACAGATACTCATTTAGAATACCAGCCATTTCCCAGAGAGCTGACCAGAACTCAAATCATACAAATGTCACTGAACTCTAAGCAAAGGGCATAAACGCAGTTGAATCTAACAGCTGTTTGCTATTACAATGAGTGTTCTCAAGTTCTACGTAGGTAGTATTTGGACAGTATATCCCATTGTTAAGCATAAGCTAAAGAAACTGTTCTCTGGAAATAATTGTTTCTGCTCAGACTCCCGTTATCACATCTCTTTTCTCAGCCTATCTTTGTCTCCCATTAACTGCCATGGCACCTCATCTATGTCTGGTAAAACAGATAAGTTGTTGTCATCAACCCTACTACACGAATTACTCATTGTATCTGCTCTCTGAATATTTCAGATGCTCTGAACAGCACATTTCTCTTCCTCTGGCCCGGACAGTTTGTAATACCCTCGCAGTCTGTGTGCTGACTAAGGGAAATATGAGTTGCAGGGTTCCTCCTGGCCCTGACCTCAGGCACTCACTTGTTAGTAAACTCCTTGTGTGCAGCTTGCTTACAGCTGCAGAACTCACTTCTGGGCAGACACCCCTCTTGCTGAGACCCCAAATTTCATATCACCTAATCATAGAATCATGGAATCATTAGGTTGGAAAAGACCCACCGGATCATCGAGTCCAACCATTCCTACCAATCACTAAACCATGCCCCTCAGCACCTCATCTGCCCATCCTTTAAATGCCTCCATGGAAGGTGACTCAACCACCTCCCTGGGCAGCTAATGCTGGCAGCCTCGAAGTTATGTAGCCATTCACACTTTCTCCACAGCTAAAGGAAAAAGGGAAAGCGGCTCCAAAGGGAGGGCAATGATGGAGCAAGGCGAGTCACGCTCCGGGAGCACTTGCCTTTCCCCAGGGACTGCCCTGGGACACCAAGCAGCCCCACCTGACAAGGTGCCCCACTTGTAGGTGGTTACAGTTCAGTGAGATGTATCCAGTTAAAATGACTGTTGTTTAACATATTAGGAGCCTCCTTCTCCTTTAAAATAGAGACAGACTTATGATGGATTTAGCCCACTAAGTAGGGGCTAGATCTGTGCTAAACTGCAATCAGCCACATTCTTTCAGCCATATGTTTTTGATACTTGTAACATTCCTTGAATTAAAGTTCAACGAAGACTTCAAAGTCTACTATAGCTTAGTGAAATGAATACTACTAATGGCATTAATCCAGGGACTTCGGTTGGACTATCCACCTGAGAAGAGTAAGGAATTAGTCATTTTTAATGACATATAGCCATAACTTAAGGACTACTGGAATTTTTGTTCATCTACTAAAAAAAATCTCATTCAGAGAAAAGAAAAAAACCAGCATAAAATATGGAAGATTTAAGATTTTTTTCTGTCTTTTCAGAAAAGTAAGGAGCAACGATATTGCCTCTGGGAAGTTAATACATTATTTTGTTCATTTAGGGTTTTTTAATTTATTTTCTGTTTAAAACTTTGAGATTTTCTATAAATGGTTTAAAAATATAGAAGTATCCCTAAACATGCGTTACTACATATGCATGTATAAGTACTAACACAAGGAAAAGCAAACAATCAAAGGGACATTATGATATGAAATTTGCCTCTCATTTTAACTTAGGAAATGACCAGTAATAAGTTTAGAAGTAGAAGAAATACAGAATTCTGGTAGCTAAGATTTCAAAAAGGAAAGTAACTTGTTGGTATCAGATTCATCCATTTGTTCTCAATTTGTAACAGAGAGCAGTGCAAAGGATAGAAGTAGTGACAAGTCAATTGGACTTGCAAAGTGTATTTTGCTTAACATTCAAAAAAGCAAAGCACAGAAATAAACTTTTGTTTACAGCATAAACATTACCTTTTGTTCCTATATTCAGATCCTAAATTATATTTACTTTCCAAAAACAATAACAGAAAACAAAAAAATAGAAAAGAATTAGTGCACTGAGAAAGAGCAGATTGCCTCTGGATGATAAAGTATCTACTTATATATTGTTTCAATAGACCAACTGATATGTCTAGTAAGAACAGACAAGCTTTGATGCATACAATCCTGTTTTCAGATCTAATAAAAGATATTACCTCTCCTCACCAGTTCTGGCTTGATTATTGCCTTATGCCATTCTGGCTACAAAGACAGTGCTATTGCTCAAACATTATTACTACTACAAACCTCCCAGCTTAAACAACACTACTACAACAGAAGTCCTAGTATAAGTTACCTCATATTTATCAAATGTAATTTAAATGTATGTAATCTCTCAGGAAGGCTATAGGGCTACATAAAAATATGGTGTAAATTTTACCTGCATTATGTTCCGGAGTGACCTATCACAGTGAGATAATGAAATAGCAGTATAATCGCAGCTGCCAAAATTCAGTCTTTACAAATCAGCAACGTAAACTGACATTCGCTTACTAGATTGTTTCATGAAGAGGCAAATAATTCTTTTTTTAGAGAAGTTTTTGACAACGGGAAATATTTTTGCAGGTGACTGGCAATAAAGCACAGATGCTGAGAAAAGCTTCTGGCAAAAAGAGAAGAGTGGAGTGACAAATATGTAACTAAAGGTTCCAAAATCCTACTACTTCAAATACTGTGCTGTTAGATTCCAATTTAGACTGGAAAAAAAAAAATCTTCAGTCCCAAGAAAGAAAAAGAAAATTGATTTTATGAAATAACAAACTTCCTTCCTGCACGTATTTCTAGATTTAAGCCTTTCTGACAAGCTATTTTACAAAGCTTGGATAAAACTATTGAAACAAGATCTGAAATGGATCTCTGCTTTGTTTCAAATCATGTTAGTGTTTTTGTTTCAAATTTTGTGGTTTACTCTTAAATAATATTTTCCTAACATTTGTTTCTCTCTGATCACATCACTGTGGGTTGGTTTCTTCTTTTTCCCACTCCAAAACTGCAGTAGTATCTTTTCTCCTACCCGACTAACCTGGTTTGAAACTGTTCACTGTTTCTTAATGATACTGCTTTCACACAATCATGTTGTCTTGCTGTCGCCCTGCCTATCAGCTCCTCTTGAGCCTTTTAGCTGACTTCAATAAACTTTGAACAAGGGACAAGGGCTTCCAACGACACGTTAACTCCTACAAATTTTTGGAAGACTGTTAGCAAGAGGAGGAGGAAACACAAAAGAAGTGCCCACTGTTGGAAAAGCAAGTACAATTTTATAACTCCTGCTTGCTATTAGCTAATTAAGCTCCTGACTAGTCCACTATATTTAACATAAACCAGGCACTATAGCATGTGAGAGATGTAACTCAAGGCTGGAGGGAGATCAGGGTTGGAAGGGTGTGAGATGCCCAGCCTTAGGAAAACAAGCTGTTTTGGTTCTACTGTGCACGTAGCAACTCTTGTGTTTAGAAACCCAACGTAAGTAATAATGACCATCACATAATACATGAGGAATATAATTTTGTGAACAACAGTCTCCCTCAGGTTTGCACTGGTGCAACGACAAATGCTCTATGTGTAGAGATGCATTTAGAAAAACTGAGAAAATGGCAGTAATACATGAATCTACAAGATTCCTTGCAGTTTTTTTGACAATGTTCTCATCTAGCACGCTTGGGAATAACACCAACAATTTTTAAGAGCAGTTCCCTTCTTCCCTCATTCTATTCGTAAGGGTGGGAGGAAGTCAGGCTTCTTCAAGGTTCATGTGGATGAAGAAGACCATATGGTTGTCAAATCAATTTGTTGAACTCAGTCCAAATCCTTTGAGATGGATGCTTTTCACATGGACACCACATGGTTTACCCAAGGAGAGTTCAGCAAGAAACAAACTAGACAGTAAAAAGAAAGTATTCTGAATTGATCTCTCACTGAAAGATGGATGAGATGCACTTTTGTGCCTCTAAAAAAAAAGTTTTCACAACCAGTCTCTGATATTTGGTAGATACAGGGAATTTCTGTTGATGCTACTCATTTAACCTTGTTTGAACAATTAAATGAGTAACAGTAAAATGCCATATTTTTCTTACCGTAAGAATTGTTCCTAATCTTTCTTTCTTCACCATTCTTTCTTCAATGTAAGAGACCATAGGTCCATACAAAATCATTTTCTATGATTTCTACCCAAGCACGCATCCTTTTGTACCAGTAAGTATGGAGCATAAAGTGGGTTTAACTGCTTCTATGAGTCTTTCAAGAATAACATGCTCACTTCAACATCACTGTTAACATCTCATACAACCAGAAATCAAAAGTGAAAACACAGAAAGCTCTAACTGCGAAAAGAAGTCTAACACTGATGTGAGGAATGATAATTAAAGCAGCCATCTCAGGAGAAATAAAAGAAATGTCCACGCTCAACATTTATTTGTAACAGAAAAGAGATAGAGCATCACTCCAGAACAGTTTTTTCAACTTACTGAAACATTACTTGTATGGTAATTTTTTTTCTTAATTTTCAATGCTGATTGATATATACAGTAACATATATGTATGCAAGTCTGGTACCTCAGGGTGACGCCTCGAACCACCCCCCCCCCGCCCCAAGTTTTTTAAACTCAGGATAGTATGTAAGGTAGAGATTACATCTGAGTTTTGGACTACGTACAAAGTAGCTAAATATTAAATTTACTGCATTGGGATCCTGGCTTTGTTCCATATAGAAAAGCCTAAATAAATGGTGTATCAATACAGTAATTATATGGTGAACATTTTAAACCCATCTTAATTATTTGCTTTTAGAATAACTTTATTGGGTTTTGCTTATCAATTTAAGGGCTACAGAGGGCAAAGTTCTCACTGAGCTGCTTGGCATTCTCCCATCGGATACACTAATGACCTGCCATATTGACTATAAAATAGAGATGTATCAGGGCCCTGAGGTCACTAACAGGGCCCCTTGGCAGCCTCCCCAGAGCCTACTCATACCCCTGCCCAGGATCCCATCTCAGTCTAGGCAGTCATGCAGGTGCCTGATGCCTGGAGCTGCCTTGGTGGCCCTGGTTGCTCCTAACTGGGCTGGTGGGACAGGACTGGGCTGCCAGGATCTGCTTGGACACCCTGGCAGGCCCCTGATTCTCCCAGCCCCAGGGAAGAGCTGGTCCACGGGATACCCTGATGAAACCCATTTCCTGTCGGGAAAATCTCTGCACATCTTTGGGATCATCTTTTATTTTTGTCACATCAACCAATGCAATGCAACAACACATGCACAGAGTGTGAGGCGAGTGTGAAAATATCAGATACCATCCACCACTCATGTGTTGTATTTGGAACTAGTTATTATGTCCAGTATGAAAACATCATTTAATCCTCTATGTAATGTTCTGTGACTACTATGATATAATTACACTTACATTACTTACATTAGAACTGAGAATTGTGAAAAATATGAGCTCTTCTCTGTAAGGGATGACATCCTACAATTCAGTGTTGTACAAAATGACGTGTACCTGCACATCATTATCACTGAAGTACTACCCAAAACATATGCTGCACAAACCAAACACTTGGGCGAGTGCAAAGTACTATCTTCCTTACTGGTGCTTACAGACAGACTCAAATAAGTCAATGAAAAATTACATAAACCAAGAGCACTACTTGTGTGCTTAAGTGGGTCAGGCACAAAAATACTGAACATGTTGCAAGATTGATCCTTGACATGATCCCTTACAACGAATCCTAATGTACAAGCAGTAGCCTGTTTGATTTTCAAGCAGTGTTTCATTTTCTTTTTAATAGAAACTTTCCTTATCTGCTACAATGCTTATTTTGTTTTCTGAGAGGTACAGATAGTACATAATGCAGTGTCTAAGGGTATGATCCAGGAGAAAAAAAAAATCTTTCATGGGTGTGTGCTACTCCTCTGCATTCTTCTGTTATTGCTTTTTTATGCTACCCAGTTGCAAAGCTCCATAGCATAACCCTGCATCAGTTTCATTTTTGTCTATGGAAAAGCGCAGTGCCAATCAGAGTTTAAGAACTGGGGATAAATGCACCAGTTAACGTAACATAGATTTTCTAAATTCTGAATCATTCTCTCACTGAAATCTTTTATTTTTCATTTCTTTTGGGTTAATCAATGAACAATATAACCAGCTAGTCTGAAACTGGTTTCACTTTTTGTTTGACAGGCTGTCTGCAGTCTGCACTACGTGAGCTGGGAAAACTGCAGGGAAATGCTTCCATTCCCCTTTTTCACACTGAATAAAAAATGTTGCAAAAGCATTCCCGATATAAGTAATGGTTAAGTACGGAGGGGAGTTAACTAGAACTACTGAGGAATAAATTATTCTGTCATAGTTCTTTGTGTAGACACTTGTTTTAGAACAATCAGTGAGTTTTGTGAGTGCCCACTGTCTTCTATCTTCATACCACGGACACTCTTTAATCAGCAATTTATTTCACTCATATCCTTTTGTTTCCATAGTTGCTGCACAAAGATAAACTGATAACACTCATTTGAAGTACCTGAGAGGAAGTTAAAAAAATGTGACGATGCCCAAGAGAACACTGGAAGCCTGAGCAGAAAGGGACAGGCATAGATTTTGGTTAGGGAGAAGAGAAAGAATTCCCCAGTCAGAAGTCTGGTGTGCAGTTTGTTGTTCAGTAACCACAAAGTGCCAATATCTTCTTTTATTTGGTGCCATAAATAGCTGTCTACTTCAGCCTATCGTGACCTTTGATTAGCACGGCTACAAGCAACTGCTGGTCTGTCAAAGTACTTCAGAAAATACTTTCAAAACAGGAAGGAAGTCAAAAAAAGAAGAGAGCAAACATGAGGCTGTGTATTCCTTTTTTTCCCCAATAGAAGTGCAGAATTCCTCTTATATTTCATTATGCTTCTGCAAATTGTACATAAACGTAGAATCTAAAACTGGGAAAACACCACCAAATGTCACAG
This sequence comes from Phaenicophaeus curvirostris, assembly GCF_032191515.1. Classification (NCBI taxonomy): domain Eukaryota; kingdom Metazoa; phylum Chordata; class Aves; order Cuculiformes; family Cuculidae; genus Phaenicophaeus; species Phaenicophaeus curvirostris. Next base: position 119,826,629 of record NC_091392.1, on the reverse strand, counting down.
AAAGCTTAAGAGAAATCGGTTCTTAGTTTGTTCCAAAGCTAAGGTTTCAATTAAATTAATCAGAGCCTCTACTCTTTCTCCTGGCTGAAGGAACCCTTCTTCACAAGAGGGAATACTTGCTGCAACTTGTACCAGTATTGTCTCTACAAGTATTGTTCCTATCTTTTTTTTGTTGACTTTTATGTGAACTGACAGTCAATTTCTTGGTGGACAATTGCCCCCATTATAAAAATCCACTGATGTGTCACTGTACGGCTCTGCCAAAAAAGCCACAGCAGTTACAAGGAACACAATGTTTGGCCTGTCATTAAAACAAGGGTCTGCTTAACAGTAAAAAGAAATGAACATCAATAAACACAGAAGTTTATTTTTAAGGATAAGAACCATACAAAAAAACCGCCAACCAACTACAATTGTTTGAGGTGCTGCTGTGCCTCTGTAAGTCAGCATAAACAGCAAAGAGCTTGAGGGAGGGTACTATGGCAGGCAAGGAAAGTTAAATGCGTTATAGGCACAGTAATTTAAGACCCCTTCCCACGAGAACAGACTGGATAGATTGGAAATAGGAGTGAAAGCCCAAAGTACTTGTTAAGGAACTGAAAAGGAGAGAGAAGGCCACAATAACATGCTCAAAGGCATGAAAATCACAGATATAAAAAGGCTGTTCTTCCTATGATTTACACATATCTCTAACCCAAACATGAATAAGCTTACACTTACACAGATATTTATTGTTATGGTCTGGTTTTATTGTTGGTGAAGAAAACGCATGTAAAACTATTCTTGCAGTAAACAAACTGTTGTATTTGTACAGCATGAAGCAGCTGCATCCTTTGTTTTGTTTACTGAGTGGTTAATGCAGAGACACACTTCAGATTTCCTTCCCAAATAATGCAACCTAGTGATTAGCAAAAACCACACTAACTCTAACTTAATTTAAATAGAAAATAACACTGGGTATCACCATTTGGGTTTGAGCTCTAACAGAAAAACACCCACCCACAGGTCCTGCAATGAGCAACTGGTATTTTAGTCTTTGTCACCGCACGGTCCAAAAGATAAACATTTTGCACACGAGTGAAGGCTGTTAGTCCCAGCCTCTTGAGCAAATTCCAACCTGTGTGACCTGAATTCCTCCTGTGTTTTCAGCTGGACACTGTATTTTTCACTTCCTGCTCTGAAATTCTTGAATGATGTGGTTAAAATGGGACTTTGACCTTGGAACACAAACAAAAGATTAAGCACCATTTCAGGTACTCTCCGAGACCAGGTTCCCTATATCTACCTAACTCTGCCCTTCCACAAGGCATGCTCTCCTATATTTTTCCAGGTTTTAAATCCAGGTTTAAAGCATCCCTGATTGCTAGCTGATTGAGGCAGGTGATTTTCCCACTCTACTCTACACTGATGTGGCCCCACCTTGAATACTGGGTGCAGTTCTGGGTGCTGCAGTGTGAAAGGATGTAAAGCTTGTAAAAAGGATGTAAAAAGGGAGCGTTCAGAGGAGGCCACAAAGTTCGTTAAGGGTTCGGAGGGGAAGCCGTGTGAGAAGTGACTGAAGTCGCTTGGTCTGTTCTGCCTAGAGAAGACTGAGGGGGGACCTCATCCCACTTTACTGCTTCCTCACAAAGGAAGGAGGAGGAGGAGCAGTTGCTGATCTCTTCTCTCTGGTGACCAATGATAGGACCTGAGGGAACGGCAGGAATATGTGCCAGGGGAGGTTTAAGCTGGATGTTAGAAAAGGGTTCTTCACCCAGAGGGTGGTGGAGCACTGGAACAGCTCCCCGGGGAAGCAGTCATAGAACCAAGTCTGGAAATACTCCAGGAGCATTTGTTAAATACCCTCAGACACATGGTGTGAATGCTGGCGTTGTCCCGTGCAGGGACAGGAGTTGCACAGATTCTGTGATCTACACAGGCTGTGGTTCTACCGAGTCCACACTCTAAAGCAGTCATGTACGCAAAGGTGAGCGCACCACAGGAAAAAAATAACAACAAAAGACCCATTTAGCTTTTCAAAATGCCGGTGTCCCCTAACCGGGGATCCGTAGGAGGTAAAGGAGGATGTCCTGATAGGATGAGGGAATGGCCTCAGGCTGCACCAGGGCAGGTTCAGATCGGACACGAGGAAAATTTCTTCACAGGAGGGGCTCTCAGGCGCTGGCACAGGCTGCTCAGGGAGGTGGTCGAGTCCCCATCTCTGGAGGGATTTAAAAGACAGGCAGATGAAGTGCTTAGGGATATAGTTCAGTGGTGGACTGCTACGGTTGGGCTCGATAATCTGAAAGGTATTTTCCAGCCTAGGGATTCTATGATTCTACGAACGAAGCCACCCCCGCGGGCCCAAAGTCGCTCCCAGGCCCTGCCCAACGCCCGCGGCCAGGCCCGAGGCGATCCCAGCTTTCCCCAGGCCACCCCGGCCCCGAGTCCCTCCCCGACAAGGAACCCAAGCGCGGCGGCGGGGGCGCTACGGGGGAGGGGAGGGGGAAGAGCGGGGGGCGGGCGCGCCGGGCGCAGCAGGCAGCGGCCGCGCTGACGTCATCATCCGGGCCCCCCGGCGCGCGCCCGGCCGGGGGTTACAATGGAACCCGCCGCGGCCCAACCGGCGTGAAGCGGCGGCGCGCGCGAGCGCGGAGGGGGGGCGGGGCCGCGGCGCTGAGTGACAGCCCAGCCGTGCGCGCGCGGCGTGTGTGTGTGTGTGTGAGGCGGGGGCGGGGAAAGCCGCCGGCCGGGTCTGCGCCGCGGCCGCCATCTTTGCCCAGGGCCCCGCCAGGCGGGAGCGTTTGCGCCGCCGCGTCTCGCCTCGCTCCCTCCCTCCCCTCCTCCCCCGGCTCTCCCTTTCCCCCCCCTCCCTCTCCCACAACCCCGCACGCACCGAGCAGTCAGCGCGCAGCGCTCCAGCCGCCCGGCCCGGCCCCCCTCCCCAGCCTCTCCCCCCACCCCCCACCCGCCTCAACCTCCATCGCCTCTCGCTGCCTCAGCCCGGCGCGGGGTGCGCGTGCACCGCTCACCCACCCACCCACACACCCCCGCCCCCCATCTCCCCGCGCGGCCCCCGGACGGGGCGGAGCGGCGCGCGCAGGCCCCGGCCGAGCCCCATCGCAGCGCCCGTCGGGCACCCGGCCCGGTGACGCAGGAAAAACGCCCCGCCGGAGCGGCCCCGCCGCCTGAAGCGCCGGAGGGAGCAGCGGCAGCCGCTTCCGTTCTCCTTTCCCACCCCCCCGCCTCGCCGCCGGCGCCCGCCCGAGAAGAAGGAGGAGGAGGGTAGCCGGGACGCGGAGCCGCCCCCTCCCCGCGCCGGCTGCACCGCGGGGCCTGGCATGGGAGCGAGCCCCGCCGGCCGCCGGGGATGAGGCAGCGCCCGGCAGGGCACTGCGCCGCGGGACCGGGGGCAGCCGTGCGGGGGTGAGTGCCGAGCGCCGCGCCCGGGCGGGGCCGAAGGGCCGAGACGGGCCCGCGGGACGGGGAGGGGGACCAGAGACGCTGCCCGGGGTGCGGAGCCGCAGCTACACGGGCCGGGAATGCCGCTTCCCGGGGACGTCGCTCCACTGGGCTCCGTGGGCCAGGCATGGCGTTCCCCGGGGATGTCGCTTTATGGGCCGAGATGGCGCTTCGCGGGGTTGTAGCTCTCTGGGAAGGGCCTTCCCCAGGGATGCCGCTCCGTGGGCCGGAGATATTGCTTTATGGGCCCGGAATGCCGCTTCCCGGGGACGTCGCTCCACTGGGCTCCATGGGCCAGGCATGGCGTTCCCCGGGGATGTCGCTTTATGGGCTGAGATGGCGCTTCCCGGGGTTGTAGCTCTCCGGGAATGGATCTCCCTGGGCCGGGGATGGCGTTCCCCAGGGATGTCGCTCCGTGGGCCGGGAATGGCGCTTCCCGGGGATGTCGCTCCCTGGGCCGGGGCCGGTGTGCCCCGGGGCGGGGGTAACGGGGCCTCGGGCCGTGCGGGGCCAAGGGAAAATGGCCCCTCGCCCTCCCGCCGCGCTCCCGGTGCCCCCGGGCGGCGCCTGCCCCGCTTCTCGCCTCCCCTCGCCCCGAACGCCATTACTGAGGTGGAGCGAGCCGGGGCCGCGTAGGCCCGGGCGACGCCTGGAAATCGGGCCCTGCCGAGGCGCCTTCCCTACGTTCTCAATGAAAAAGCGCCCGCACCGGCTCGTTTACGCCCGCTGTAAACATTATCGACGCGCAGGCCCCTCCTCTGGCCTCGGCTTCCAGCGGGCCCTGCTTCGGTGCGTAGAAAGCGCCGGTGACTTTTCGCGTCTTCGCCCTCCTGCCGCTTCTCCCTTGAGTTCCGTGCCGGGTTTGTCTGTCGCGATGGATTTTAGCCCGAAATGTGCGGCTTGGGGGAGTCGCGGGCGGTTTGGCCGCGGCCGTTTTGTTATTGTCCTCAGGAAAGCGGAGGATTTTACCATTTGGATGGGCTGCTGGGGTGGGTTTTTTTTGTGTTGATAATGACTCTGTTAACTGCTGTGGCAGTTCGCCGTTGCAGTCCTTAAGGAAACCGAGAATTTTACGGATTGGATGGGTTGTTGGTGGGAGGTTGCGTGTTGATAATCTCTCCCTTAACGTGTGCTGTCCCACTTTGTACCGCGTTGTTTGTCTACAGAGAAAACAGCCTTTGAAAATAATTCATTTTATTCTGAAGTAGATTTTGTTCTCAGGGAAGCATCGGAAACCGTTGAGGTGTTTTTTTCTAGATGCCGTGTTTCATTTTCAGGTTGCTCCCTCAGAAGTCCGGTAAAGTATTTTGAAGACGGACGGTAACACAGAACGGTGTAAGGGAGTAAACTCTTGCAGAAAAGAATTGTTCTGAGTAAACGTTCAAGGGACTCCCAGGCTCACAGTAGACATGTTGGGTCTGTCTTCGGCTGTCTTCATGTTGTCTTTGCAACTTGATTTATATTCACAGTTCTGCAGTTGTGTTCGTGTTACTGGACGTTTTTATAAGCCCGAAGACCCTCTGAAGTCATGGAGCTCAGCCGAAGCTAGCACAACGCCCTCTTTTACTGACCTAGTTGCAGAACTGGGGCCTGCATTTTTAAAAAGTTGTTGAAATTACACATTAATATGTAGTGTTAAGTACACTAGTAGCAACACTCTTTGTGACTGACGGCCTATGTAACTTGTCTTTTCCAGCAGGCTTCTCAAATGCCTGACAATTGTATATTAAAATTTTTATGTTTAGGAAGGGACTGTTGATGGGTGTTTGGAAGGTGGTTGGCCTGTATTATGGAATTGAAATGGTGTCTCTAGTAAGAAATATTTAGACTTGAATATGTAGGCAGCTAACTTCATTCTTCATCTTTTAAGGTTTGACTTTGAGAAATTGGCAGGATTCCTCACCATAAATGATCAAGTGACATATTTCAGCAAAATCTTAAGTCATGTGTGAGAGTATTGGAGTGTTTGTTTTCTTGTGGTTGGTTTTTTGTTTGGTTGGTTTTGGTTTTGTTTTGTTTTTTTTTTTGGTTTATTGAGTCTAAGTACTGTTTATTCCTTCAACCAACAAAGTACAGAAGCTAACGTAAGGGGTTTGGGGAAAGCATATAAAATACGTGTATTGGTTATTCTGTGGTAATACACTGAACAGTGGAGATGTTTGATGATAACTTTGAATGAAAACATAAACATAATCATAAAGCTGCAGTGAAAGAAAAGTATCAGTGTTTTTGGACTAGAGGGAAGGATCTAGCTAAAAATAAATGTGAGGTTGTATCATAGTAACTTTTAAACTTTTTTTTCTCTTTCCAATATCTTTTGTACTTTTCTTTTTTGTAATTTTTTTAAATGGCGTTTCTTCCTGGGTAGTCTCTGTCTTGATCTTTCTAGGCTGCTGCTGCTTCATGTCTTGCAGAATTTGCCCTTCTGCCCATTGAATTGACAGGAAGGCTACATATCTGGAGGTGGTAATCAATAAGGATAGCAGCAGCAGAACTGTTTGCTCTTTCTGTATCTGTGGGACACTGTTGCCTTTATATAAACATTTTATTTTCCATATTTTGCGGCATTTGTACTCAGAAATAGACTGATGCATCTACTCTCTGTTTTAAATGCACACTTTTAGGTTTATGGATTTTATTAATACTCTGGAATTTTTACAAGAGAGACTTGGGATAAACAAAAAGAATGGATTAGTGTCTATGCAGCAGGATTAAATAAACCTTTAAAGGTGTCTGTAATACCTTTGTTCTAAGACATCTTATATTTAAAATTAACATTAGTTTAGGACTTTCTCACCTGTATACAACTTTGGGTAAAAATAGATAGGAATTTAGTTATTCATTAGTTGAATAAATTACTTTTAAATGGCTTTAAAGTTATGTTTCTGTCAGGCGTGTGGTGAAAATATATTAATTTCCATGGGAAATACTTCTGTCCTTCCTACTGCAGTTTAGAAATAAGCTCCGAACTTTTTTCAGGTATTTGAATGGCAGACACTTTTGTGTTAGGCAGTACTCTTGAGTGTGTTTGTGTGTATATATATATTTTTTTTCCAGAAATACTGTTTCATATATCCTAAGAGACCAAGAAATTGTAGTTATATTTTGAAGAAATCCTGATCAGGATAGCCTTGTTTGTGAAATAAATGAATCAAAGGTGTCCCTTACTGTTTTCTTACTTAAAGCCTGATTTTTTTTTTTTTTTAAAAAAAGGGCAAGCTACCTCAACCCCCCAAAACTATTACACTTGCTTTAGTTCTTCTTCTTATCACAAACATTGTTTAAACCAAACCAGTAGTCTTGTTTATCCAGCAGTTGCAGAGACCTGTGTGAAGCGGTTGTCTAAAGATGTTAAGAAACTTTGCTGCATTTTCTGGTCACTTGAAAACCTGCACGTGTGGAGGCTTTTGTGTCCTTTATGGTATTGTTTCCTGGATGTTAGCATTAGTACTAATGTGAACATGTGGACATGGTTTCTCTTGTTCAGATGTCTTAAGTTTTTCTTGTAATATGGGTATGTGGTCTTTTGAAACCTGTTGTACCTGCATCCAGTTTTATTATCCGTATCACCCTTGTTTAGAATTAGAGTTACACATTGTAAGCTGTACTTGAGGGTATGTTTAGGGAACACAGCTTCATAATGTCTGTCTTTTATTGTAGTACCTTGCCTTTTGCAAAGCTGGCAATGCTATGTGCTGTTGACATGAGACAAGTCTACAGTATCCATGATGTTTGTGGTGTAGAAATACACTTTTTCTACATGACCAAGCTTTTTATGTATACAGTCTCCCTGACAGAAATGTAATGTATTAAAAATTAATCTATACTGCTATACCTGCCCTTTATCATCAGTGTAGAACATTCACCACAATCTTTTTTTTTTTTTTGCTCCATTTTTCTTAAGAGCTCTCCTTAAGAGGTTCTTATTCTGCAGTATCCAGTAGTGATGAATGTCAGTTGCATAGTGGTCTTGCTGAGCAATTGGTTATATTTAGGAAGAGCAGCTTGGTAAATCTTTGTATTGCAGAATGGTAGTTAAAAGAAAGTCTTTCCATAGCAGAGGCAAGGGATGGTGAGGTCTTTCATAAGCATATGCTTGTGTGCATTGAGACTTAAATTTTTCTACCTGTGAAGTTTGAGCTGCTTTGGATTAATGTGTTAGAAAAATGCTGTGACTTTTTTATATATTACATCTAGGCTTTGTTCCCTTATTAATGTAGGAACGTTAAAATTCTCACGCTGTTATAATGAATGACAGTTCTGTAATGAGTTTTAAAACAGTTTAAGTTGTATTGGCAGCTTCCATTGTTCTGAAGGCTGTAGCATGACTTGAGAATATGGCTAACAGAGGTTCCCTCTGCACATCGTGACAGAACTATGCTTTGACTTAAATCTTCTTGTTCTGAGTCTTTAATAGATAGACAGTGGCAGAAAAACGTTCTGTCATGACTTTGCACCCTCAAAATGTCAGCTACTGCATTTCCGAGACATTGCTTTGTCCACTTGAGTCCATTGGTGCTTCGAGAACTTTCTCTGGATCTGAGTTGGTAAACTTGTTTAAAATATTGAGTGTCAGTAAGGTTTCAGGAGAGCTGTAAACTTTGCCCATGCTACGGAAGAGGAGGAAAGTGAGGTCTTAAAGTAGTCAGTTGTGACTTACTGTAAAATATTTTTGTTTCTTTTTGTTCTTAAAGAAGCTTAACAGCACAGCCAGTTCCTTTTGAACTTTCTGTTGTGAACTTTATGATATTTGCTTCGTATTTTAAGAAGCCGTTAGTTACTCCTTTCATTTGAGAATTGTATTAAATCTGCTTGATATCCATGCTCTTTGGTTGCCAGCTGTTGATGTGTTTTTGAATAAAAATTGAAATGCTGGGAGTAAAAACCATTTGGATACATGTTTGTTCACAGGCTTACTTTCTAAAGGAAACATTACTGATGCCTGGCTTTCTTAAAAGGTTAGTTAGCATTAGCTATGAGAATGATTACTTGCTTTTGTTTAACTTCTTTTGCTATACTAACACCTCCAAGAGCGATCCATGGGATGTAATTTAAAATATAGTCATGGTTTGAATGCTAGTATCTGCAGCTTGCTTCATGAGGTTAAAACAAAGCCTGCTCTAGCAGTAATGGAAAGCTATCAAGAATGTTATTGTGAGAAACTTGTATTTGTAGCATCCTTGATCTGCTTACAAAACCAGTATGTAACTGCCAACAGAATAATGTGATTTTCTTGTATATAGATCTTCTCATGGACATCTTAGCAAATCATACTTTTTTGTAGTTAGCATTTAGCCAGGAATTCACTCAAAAGAGGGGACCTCCACATTGCATCATTCCTGAAGGTTGTACATCTGTGAACAAAGAACCCTCACAGAAAAAACGTGTTTTCCACGTACTTTTTTAAACTGAGGTTTAAGAATATGTTGAAGGCAAGACACAAGTGTGACTCCTTACTGTTTGCTTGTGTTCTCTGCTCCTCTCTGCCATATACCATAAAAGACTTACCTGGTAACTTCAACAGAAGTGGTGTGACATTCGTGCTTCAAAGTAATGAAAAGTATATGGAAGGAGTTTCAGGGCTTACTGTTCGTTAAGCTTCCACGTAAAATAACCAAAAGTCAGGTAAATTGAAAGCTGTCCCTACAAGAGCCTCTAAGACACGTAGCACTTTTTTTGTAACAGCTGAATTGCAACATGTAATGACACAAAAATGTACATTATAAGTTCCATAGGCTTCAATACTTAAGTCGCTTAATTGCTGCTTAACCTTTTCTCTAATTCAGTGGAACTACGTGTGGGAAGAGGAAAAGGCATTGTTTTGTGTTAGGGTCATTTTAGCTATAATGCTCTGAAATAATGGAAGGAGATCATTGAAAATGTGTTCAGTAAAGAAAAAACAGTAGTGATGTGTGCCGAGTAGAATCCATTTGTTAGGGCTTTCTTGGTTGGAGAGAAGTGTCCTTGCCAGTCCTGTGGTGTGGGATAGTGGTGACAGGCCCATATTGGCTGTGAGTGGAATTTTGGTTTTCTTGCCCAGAAATGAAAATTGAAAGCAAGGGTAAGTAAAGTCTTTTACGTTTGTAATATAAGATGAGAATGGCCATTTTTGTTAAAATATATTGGCATTTCAGTAAATGAGCCTTGTATCTTTCAGTGTTTATTTTTTCTGCTCTCTGAGCAATGAAGTACTTCAGTGTGTTTTTGACTAAGCTTCAACAGAACAAGTCCATGAATTTGAAAGTTAAATAAAGATGGATCTTCTTAGCATAATTAAGTGAATAGGTTGGTGAAAGACCAAAGTTTTGATAAACCAGAAGCCTAAACTGTATTTTTTTATCCTATATTTGACTTTGTGTATTTGTAATTCAGAAATAAAATGTTAACTGTTTCTTGATGCTTTGATTTTTCCTTTTAGCACTTTTTTTCTGAATCCTTTAGCTATGAGGATTTACTTCAGTGACTTTTTCTACAGTTTCAGGCTCCAATTTTCCAGAGCCCTTCATATGCCTTGATGTTTCAGGCAATGCTTGGTTAATCACAGTGGGACCTTAAAATCCAAGATACTTTTCCTGAATGCATGTAACTATGTGTGTGTGTGTACACACATGCGCATGCGCACACATATATGCAATGGGACTTCTTTTTTAAGATGATGTACTGACTTTTATTTTCTCTAGGTGAGGTAGTAATGTTAGATTTTTTAAGTGCTTTATAGTTCTCTTGTTCTGTCAGAGTTTCTTCGTGATAGTTCTGGTAATTAGGCAGGTAGATAACTTCCAGACTGCCTGAAAATTCTTACTGTTCTTATTGTAGCAGTTCAGCCAGATTGCTGTAGTTGGCAGTTTGTAACCTGTCTACGTGAGGATCTAACTGGATACTTGATGTGCTGTTTGTTTATGTGCTTCGTATTGGGTGCAGTATCTCACAGGAAGATTGTGATGTTAAGGTATATACATTATCTAGACCAGCAGCAAGTAACCAACAGTTGAGAGTACAGAATCAAAATCTCTCGTGTGAGAACTACCTCATGCTTTTAAGTATGGGCTTATACCACACCTGAAATACGGTTTGGGGGATTTTCATTGTTGGTGAGCCACTGTGGTTCTTCATGGGTCTGAAAGTATGCTAATAGGAGTAGTTGATACCTACAATGAGGGCAAAGTCTTTAGTTCTACTTTTGATTATTCTAACGGCAAAATTTTGCTTTGAATGTGAGTGTATTATTGTATATCACAACTTCTAAATGGCAGTTGTCCACTAGGATTCTTTATTCCTGATTTCTTTAACATAATTAGCTTCTCTGTGTATTTAAGTTCTTTTCTCAGAACGTCTGTGCCAGAATGGGAGGGGACCTGGAGAAGCCTTAACTACTATGTTGACATTTAAACAATTCAGCTGCAGTATTTCTTCCATTTATAGGAGTTAGAAAGATATTGGTTTTGGGGTACATTTCTGTAGATTATTACAGTAGGTATAAAAAACTTCTTTGACAAGCTCTGGAAATGTTTGTTTTCTCTTTAGATAACTGTCTTATGGTTTTTAAGGTGTTTTCTCTTAAGAAGTGAGGATTTTTTTTTTGTTTAAATGTTTATAGTTTGCTACTTGCCTGCTTGGTCTGGTGTTATTAGTCTGCTTTAAAGAAATGCTGTGTTGAGGTTTAATTGCTTTGGTAAAATTAATGTCTATGCATTACCTTTTTTCTTTTCCTTCCTGAATATCCTCTGTTTAATTTGTTCTGCTTTCTCATGCTATTTTTCCTTGAAAATGTTACATATAAATTCAGAATGCCCAATTGTTTTAGTGACTATCTTCCTGTGGACTTCTTTTTTCTCTCTGTCTCTCATGTACTCCTGGGTAGCTACTGCTTCTGGGTAACTAATGCTTTGTTTCACCAAAATTGATGAGGTTAGTTTTAGCCTTTTCGAGAGACTGTCTTGCTGAGAAGAAAGTGTCTTCTTTACAGACAACAGGTTGTCACAGGGAGTATATAAATAGTTGGGTTTTTGCTTTGTTTTGCTTTGAATTTGTGAATATGAGGTTGATGTTTGTACCTTATTTTTGCTCAGATGCTTTAGAAGTGCAAGTGAAAGGTTTGATTCCTTCCCCCAAGTTAAAACATAAATTGAATTTGGATAGGAGTATTACTCTTTTCCCCAGCTATAGTATGTGTTATTTCATCAGGACTTGGGGTTGTAGTAATTCAGGGTGAATTCCTCAGCAGAACTAAAAGCTTGATTTTTAAAATACTTGTGTTATGCATTTTTCAGTTGGATTATCAGATGGCTTTGGTGAAGTTACTTAAAGCTTGTGTGTGACAAAAACCAAGTAATGCAAAGAGCCTTGAAAAATGCACAAGTAATGATCTATTTAAACATTTTACTACTTAAGGGGGATGTTTTCATTTGAGCCACAGGTAATTTCAGAAGGTTCCTCTTTTAAGTTTACATTAAAGTGGAAAGTGGGGAAATATGAGACTTAAACTTGTCGTTTAACCATTGTTGGTTTCCCCCACTTCATTATGAACTCTTTCTCCCACTGGATCCTCGACTCATTCAGTTTGGAAGATGGATTGAATTGGATTGTCATTCAATATTTTATCTTTGGCATTCATTCTGTAAATGCATGTATTACATCAGCTTAAATCCCATACTGAGTAGAAATACGACTCTGTTAATAAACTTGATAGGTGCGTTTCACTCAGTCTGTACATTTCCCAAATAGTGACGTATTTCTCGCATCATGCTGTAGATTAAAGGGCTTGTGTTGTCTTTTGTTTTATTGATGAAGAATTGAGGCACAGAGGTTGTAAACTTCAAAAGTATTCCTGTCGTAACTTTTTAACGAATTTTTGTTAGAAGTTCAGGTGTACAGACATGGTTTACATTGGCTTAAGTTACTGTTGTGCTCCCTTGCTCCTTCTCAGTTTTGCCTTTATCTTGGTACCCCAAAAACTGAGATGAGGGTGATGAGGTTAATCTGAAAAATATGTGATTTCTTTAGCAAGGATATGAACAAGGCACAGACAGAATTAACTTCTCAGGGGTTCTATATACCTGCCTTATAACAGAGAGAGTTCTCTTTGACTTTTGGAGTTCTATTTCGTTTCTTGTGAAACATCATTTAACTTCTGCAACAAATAAGGTGCGGATGATTTTTCTTCTGGGTGTCTCAGTTGACTGCAGTCTACCCAGGGGGCTTAGTTTGATGGAAACAAACTTTAGTTTGATGGAAGTTAAATTACAGTGGAAACAAGATTACTCTGAAAAATACCAAATTATGTAGGAGAAAAATGACAAAATGAGCCTTTGACAAATTGAGAGAGCATGTTCTCTTTCACACAGATGCAAAATTTTGTTACAGAAAAATTTCTTCTGCTAAGAAGTAGCAAAACATTGGCTATCACAGTGGCTACAGCTGTTGTATTCAGTTACTCATACTCTGTCATCTCTAATTCTGGGGGGTTTGACCTGAATTTCTAGATAATATTTGAGTTCTGCACTCTTATTTACAGTTTCATAACTCTAGCTTTTTTCTTTTTTTTTTCCTTTTTTTTTTTTTTGTCAGCAGAAGTAAAATTTTTGCCAGCTTCTGTGTTTTACATCATCTGCATTGTAGCTTTGTCTCTGATTTATGTGCTTGTGGTGAGTTTATTCTAAGTGTTACTGCTAAATTAATTTTCCTGACTCACTGGGATCTGTTAAGTATTCCACTGGCTTTATCATAATTTCCAGCGCAAAGGTAGTTTTTTGCTTTCACCTTTTGAGACTTCTTGCACTTAGCCTTATTTATGCTGGCTACTTACTATATCTTTCATGACTGAACTTGTGCTGTTGATGAACTGACGTTCCTGGCATTTATAGTGTACTCAGCTGCTTTCTCTGTGTGCATTTTCCTGCAATATCCAGTATTCTTGAGAAAAATTATGGTCTTTATGACATTTCTGTGTTGTCAAGACTCATCCCTGCTCTAACATATGTGAACCATAGCTAAATATGTGCTAACTGTAATTATCTATATTCAGTTTCCTTCATTTTTCCTTCTCTTCCAGGGTGTATCTTATGATCAATTTGCACTGGTGCTAGGAAAGTTGGTTCTATCCGTGGTTATATTCTGCCCTTTTTGTGTGCCATTGTTGGTGCTCAGATGACATGTGATGGAGCTGAAAACTAAAATTCTTTTAATTCCTTTCCTCCAAGTTGCCTTACAGCCAGATCAGCTTCTTGATCTGGCTGGCTGTGGTGACACAAGGGCTAATACAAGTGGCGAGAAGCTGGTTATGATGAAAGCGAGCAAGATCACCCTCCTTCTCTTCTGTTGACAGTGGAGACTTCCCTGCTTTCAAATAGACTGTGAAGTGGCACCTTCAGCTACGGCTTGTCCACGTTCAAAAATAGCCTGAATCTTCTGTTCTAAAATTTACCAGGATGTAATACCCTTACTGTGGGATTGCTTTTTTTTTAATGAGGTTCCAACAATGGAAGCTGTTGTGTTGGTTTAAGCACTGTCCCTAAAAAGAACAGTTATGATGTTCCTCTTGTCTCTTTTGGCTTGTTGGTGGATTCAGCTGAAAACTGGTGTCTATTTTGCATACTGAAGGAAGGTGCCCTTTAGCAAGGGGGTTTGGCAGCTAACTGTTTTCAGTGCAGGGAGATGAGTATTAATGTGTGATTTGGATTGATTTTTGGGGGGAGGGAGGGTCGTGTTTGGATTTTTATGACTTTCTGGTTTTCAGGCATAGCTGCAACAAAGTTTTAAAATCTATCCTCAGTCCTTAGGATGTGGTAGTAGTTGATTGCCGTCTCCTGCATTTCTCCATGAAGAACGTTATGACGTTGCTTTTGATAGGCTTTATGGACAAAGGAGTATTAAGTTTCCGGGAGAGGGAGGAGTCACTTTTTGGTTCTGTATGGAGCGAGTGTATTGGAAATAACACTCCTGTTTCCTGCGCTACTTGGTTCTTAATATACTTTCTAGGGGCTTCCTTACTTGTTGCTATACAACTTCCTCTTTCATTTACCTGTTTGGTTCTTTATCAAACCACAGCTTTTGTTGTGTTGGCAGAAGGAGCATTAAGACAGAAGACAAACTGCTGTTCCTGTTGCCACTTTTTATTTCCCTGCAGAGAGGCCAGGATTTTTAAGGGGAGTTGTTACACGAGTTCTCTGGAGCAGATAGATCGTTTTCTGATTCCTTGAACATTCAGTCTGCTTAGGCAGATGGCTTATGTGAGTTTAGTTGGAATGGATCATGTTTGAGGCAGTTTTTAAAAAAAAAAAAATTTAACTATCATCTTACAACACCTCTAGTGAGCTTGTGCAAGCTTGATTTTTCAGAGCAGGTATTGTTGAACTAAAGTGGTTGTAAGGCAACAGGAAATGTCAAAATATTTACTTGCTGATAGTTAGCCTTAAGATTTTTGTACCCTTCTATGCTGAGTTCAGCAGTTGGAAACTTAAACTAGTTGGGAGTTTGGTTAAATTTGTTAAGCAGTTACAAAGAAGCTTACTGAAACATGAACTCTAATGCTAGTATTTTTGTTGTGTATTTGGGACGTTTTAAGTTAATCTTGATGATGGCAATGTCCTGTGCTTACTTAGTGCTCTCTGATTGAACATTAAATAGCATCAGAGAATCATCGTTTAGGTTGGAAAAGACCTCTCACATCATAGGGTCCAGTCATTAACTGAAGGCTGCTAAGTCCACCACTAAACTGTTTTAATGAGTGTTTTAAATCCCTCCTGGGATGATGACTCAATTGTTTCCGTGGGCAGCCTGTGCCATTGCTTGACAACCCTTTTGATAACGAAATATTTCCTGATACCCGGCCTAAACCTCCCCTGATAAAACTTGAGGACATTTCCTCTTGTCCTATCAGTTGTCACCTGGGAGAAGAGACCAACACCTACCTCACTACAACTTCCTTTCAAGTAGTTGTAGAGAGCGATAAAGTCTCCCCTCAGCCTCCTTTTCTTCAGACAACCCAGTGCCCTCACCGGCTCCTTGTAAGACTTGTACTCCAGATCCTACAGAAGCTTCATTGCCCTCCTCTGGGCATGCTCTGGTGCCTCAATGTCTTTCTTGTAGTGAGGGGCCCAAAGATGAACGCAGGATTCAAGGTGCAGCCTCACCAGCGTTGAGTACAGGGGCACAATCCTTTTCCTGCTTCTGGCCACACTGTTTCTGATACAAGCCAGGATGCTGTTGGCCTTGGCCACCTGTGTACACAGAGTTTAAAACGAAGTGCAACTAAGGCTAGCACAATAATGAGGATACTTAAAATATTAGAATTTAAAGCATTTCAGAATACTTTGGTATTTCACAAAGTTAATTTTGTCGTGATTCAAGAATGTAAAAGGTTTACTACTTAATATCTGGTTTAGATGCTGTATCATGCTTTATTTATTATCATGCAGTTAACCAAGCAGTAAATTGTGTTACGTTTTATACTTGGAGGGAAAATGTTGTAATGTGGTGATAATGTCGTAGGATATTAGGAGTATAGACTTAGTGTGTTTAACATATTGTAGTTTTCAGAAGCTCTTAAATTCTCCGTAGAAAACATGAAGAGAGTCAGAAGGGACTAGTCTGATTTTTGAAGACTAACTTTAAAACCTCCCTTTTGTGTCAGAAGCCTTATAGTAGTGGTGGTGGCGGCATTGGGTACTGATGGTGCATGGCACCCAATGGTGCCATGTCAGGTGCTGAATGTGTGATTTAACAAAGAACAGCGTCCAACTAAAATGTATAAGTAACAATGTAGTAATATCTGTAATTCATTGGCTGAATAATTTCACGTAACACTTCAAATATTTATAGTGCTGAGTTTTGCAAAGCCTTAAGTGCAATACGCTATAAATATTCATGTTTTTAAGCCACAAGCAGAATGAAGCTGGATGATGCTGTTATGCTCCCATTCAAATACTTGAGAAAGAATGAAGGTACCAAAAGCCATACAGCACCTACCACTAGCCTGGAAAATGTATGAACCTCTTCAGAAGTAACAGAAGCCACAATATGTTTATGTATCTCTGTTTATGTATCTACGGGTGCTGCTGAGCATGAGAAATGATGATTTAAATATTGGTACAGTTTGACAGGATCTTCCAAGGATGGTATGTTGAATTTCTTCTTTTTCTTTCTCTGTTCCCCCGGAATAACCAAAGTTGTGGATAGTAGAGCAGATGAAAGGGTGTGCTTTTGACTTAAACTTTTTTACTAAGTTTTTGTTGGGTTTTTTTCTGCATTTAATATTTTTCATAATCCTGAGGCACTTGGACTAGATGATCATCATAGGTCCCTTCCAACTGAAAAATATTCTATTCTTAAATATCCTCTTCTGTTCATGGGAGGAGGAGACAGCGGGTACTTCATAGCTTTAGCTCCAACATTCCTGCCTACAAAATTGTGCTATAACAAATCTGAGATTTCTCTCAGAAATCTCTCAGAAATTTCTCTCAGAGCGCTGCAGCAGCAGGAGAACGCAACTTCCAAGGAAGTGTCAAAGGTCGGCAGAGCTAGAGAGTGATGATTGTTGGCAGTCTTTTAGGGTTTGAGCCCAACTCCCAAAAAGAAATGGGTTCTTTCTGGAATTTATAAAACTGATGTTCTTTTCTTGTCCACTATAGGACCTGATTTAGGGAGAAATTGTAGAATCTAATGCAACCTAAAATAATAATAATAACCTCCTGCATAATTTGCGGAACTGAAGTTCTAGATATGTATCAATGGTTTCACTGCTGTCCTCACAATATAAGATAAAAACTCTAAAGCTCAAGAATTTGACCGTTAAAGAGGAAAGGATTATCCCTTCCTAATGATGGAACTGAAGGAGCCTCTGAAGTGGTTAAGAAACTGGAGTTAGCAGTTTGGAGGACGACTGTGTTGATGCATCAACGTGTTTTTTATTTTTGTTAGCCTGAATGTGAATATTGTAGACTTCTTACAGCAAATCTGAACAAAATGGAAAAAAATGGTCTTTGCTGTGAAATAATACAATGTCTAAATATAAACAACACCAAGTAGTCTCAAGCAACTATGAAGTGTAGTATTGATGATGTTAGTCTCACAAAATTAAAGTGAAACAGCTTTTACAAACATATTTTGGCCTTGTTCTTATTTGTTTTAGTACTTTAAAAATAGGTACTGCCCGACACAAGCCTGTAAATATGATAGACTATTTTCTTATGTAAGCTCCATTGCTTAAAAGGTTACATGTTAACAATCAGATTTAATTTGTTTGTTTTAATATTACCTTTTAGAAGCTAGTTATCTTCCTGGCTTGTATGCACTGACTTTCTTGCTTTCAAGAAAACTAGACTTTGGTAAAAATGGTGTTTACAGTGCTCTTGCTGATGTGGTTTAACTCATTTTAGGAGCCTTTTGCTGAAGTGCTATCTTGGCTTTGGTTTTTAGTCCTTTACATATCTGGTAGTAGGTTTTTTTATACCCTCCTGTTTTTTGTTTCAAACCTCTTAAACCTAGAACTTCATCCTCATTTAGTTCTGTATTTTGTCTATATTTCTTATCTGCTGTCTACTTCAATGCTCAATGCAAAACCACAACCATGTCACAATACTTAGTTCCTTATATGTTGGAAGATACAATTACCGACCCTCTTCAGTGGGAGCACTGGATGGAAATACTACTTCAGTGTTACCCACTGTTCTGGGAATGCATTCAGCGTCTTCTCTTCTCCCTTGGTGTGAGCAGTAGTGTCACTGAATATATTACTCTTTGTCACTTATGTTTTAAAAGTTATGCTTAAAGATGGTTTCTGCGTATGGACATCATTTTGGGTTGAAAGTGTGGCTATATATAGTTGGTACTGGTATCAGCTGATGTTCTTAGCTCTGTGTGCTATTTCAGACAGCCAAGAAATGTTTTCTTGCGTGACTAGATGAAAACCAGCAAAACACTTGTTTTAGATGTATTGGTGCTGTTCTTGAAGACTACAGCTTAAAAGCTCTTAGCATGAAATAGTATCTTACTGTATTTATAACTTCAGGCGCTTCAAAACTGAAAAGGAAATATTAAGTTATGTGTTGAAAATGTGTAGGGAAAAGGCAGGTCTTCGCTGCTTTTTCTGAATTTGTTTATGTGCTTGATTGGTGAAGATTGCTTTTTTGAAATTAAAACTTCAGTTACAAATACAGTTCATATAGTACTTGTCTGTTGGCTTCTCAGTTCTTTCTCCTTTGATAGGCCCAAAAGTTGAAGAAGAGAGTAGAAATAGCAGTCTTTAAAGGACATCTTTATACCCTTACTGCAAGGCAATAAGATAAATAGCAGTTAGAAACCCCAGAACAGCTAGACTGCCTTGGAAGTGTACGGTCTCTGGTGTTCTATCCTGTGGACAGTCTTGTAATGGGTTTACGTATTTGATTCGGTATGTTGAACTCTCATCTCACTGGGGCAGCCAGTTGTTGTGGAGGATATCTTTGTTGCTACTTTTTTTTTTTTCCTAGATGTAAAAGGCTGTTATTCACAAGCTTCTTAATGGTTCTGTGACAAAAATTTTATACTTCTGTTAAATAGACAACAGCTCTGAATTTTATTTTTGTTGCGTACATGCCTTTTTGGTGCTGACATGCACTTGCTTCTCTAGAATAACTATTCTAGTCATGTTTCCCAATATATATATAAAGTTTTGGCTATGTCCTTTTTTCCTAGGTGAATGACCTGACCCTGGGTTATGTTAGTGCACATTTTATTATGTCAGTCTTATCAGATGATCCGAATTGTTTTGTGACATGTTCTCATTGCTAATCACCTCAGTAGTTTGTATTGCCATGTGCAAAATTAGCAATTTTAGTTTTCTCTGTGTTAGTGGTAATATCGAGTAGCATGGGACTGAATTGTTATGTGAAGGGTTCAACTAGGAATGTTGTCCCTGTTTGTTAAAGTGATGTTGTTAATTCCTTTTTCAATCACTGGAGATTTTTTTTTTTAATCTGTTTGGTTTTTTTTTACTGTAAATCAGGCATGCGATAAAAGTGCAGTACAGAAAGTCAGGTAGTCTCTAGCACCATTCACTTTTATGATAAAGAAAAGTATTGATTTGATCTTATTTATTAGACTGTAGCAAGTTGAATTAGTGGGTGAGAGTTTCACTAAAAGGAGCTAGGTCCAGAGATGGGAATTTGATTTCTTCTCTCCATTTCCCCTATTCCTCCCACCCTTCCTTGATGTGCTATTTTTTTTGGACTATATCCTCTTTTTCAAGATCCGAGTAGAAGTTACATTTGTAGATTTCTTTGAATTCTTGATCATACAGTAAAAAATCTTGAATGCAGCTTACTTGGTTTTCTGATTTTAAAATATTTAATATATTTTAAGATATGACATCATAAATATTGGGAACTGCGTTTTTTTATTACAACATTGATACAACTTTTGTGTTTAGAATCAGAGCAGAAATATTGTTTAATATCATGGCAGAAAAGGCTGAGAAGTTTAAAATCTATTGAATTATTTATAGGGTAACTGCTAGGATGTTTTTAATGTATTAGTTATGAATGATCATCATATACCTGTACTGGGAAATAGATATTAGGTAAAAAATAAATGTAATAAATTAGAATAAATTTGGAGACCTTGCATGAAATGAATTTCATTAAGGAAAAACCAACTTGGGATATGTAATTCTGTTTTGTTAGTATACTGCAGTAAGTTTACCCAAAACTAATATTGAAATACAAGAAAAATGAGGTTTTGTTTTCTACCTGCACTGGTATACAAACCTATATGTTCTCCTGGAACAGCTTTAAAGACTAATTCCAGTAGAAAATTGAATGTGTTGCTATCACTGTCCAGTTGTTTTCTGAATCACTGCTTGATCTTGATTATGACTAACAAAAAAGGAAACTCAGTGCCAGTACAGAAATATAGTTTGTCTGTCTGCTTTTATGAAGAATGTGAACTGACAAGAATTGTAGACTGTATTGTGTGCATCCTCATGTAGAGACAACTTAGGTGTCTGCTCTGTTATCTCTTTCAGACTTTGTAACACATTCCATTCTGTACGTTCCTGAAGGTTTTCATCACCCGTTTACACTGTGCTTTGGCAGCTGGTAGGAAGCCATTGATACCTCAATGCTCAGAAATTTTTAGATGCTCTTTGTTCCCTAGTGCTTTGCTGTAAAAATTTTTGTCTTGCTTAGAAAAGCCTTTGTTATTTAAGTGAAATTAAGCCTATGTTTCTTGCGACCCATCATACTGAGAATTTATTTTGATTTTCCTGTTGACTTTTTGAGCATCCAATAAAAATGTTCTTTGTAGCAAAAAGGCAGAGCAGTCAAGTTGAATATGAAGTAACATTCAAAGTTAATTATGCTTTTTTAAAAATTAGGTAAGATAATATCTTTTTAAAAGAAGTCTAATAGCGTAGCATCTCCCAACTGATTAGCATTTGGCTTAATGCTTTTAAGGAACAAATGGTGTTCTTAAAGTGATGTGGACAGTGAACTTTGCTATGTAGCTTGGGGAGGTGGAACTATCAGATCCATTTTAGAATTGGATAAACAGCTTGAAAATGTTTGATATAACCATGACCAAAGTACAGATTTAATCATCAGAAATAAGGAACCAACAGAATTTAATCAGTCTTTGCTGCAAACTTCAGACATACATTTTCATGAAGTAGTGTTAAGTAAATGTGATATAATAATATAAATGCTCCATAGATGATGGGCTGTCAGCTGCAGATGTGTGTATTCCTTTTACTCTAGAATATTATTTAAATGTAAACATTAAACCGTTATTTGTCCTTGCTTATAGTGTTCTACTGCTGCCTTTAAAGGACTGAGGCTGTAGTTGGACCCACAGCATCATCTCAATCCTAATTGGCTGTGATGCCAAGAACACAATTTTTTGGTTGTCGAAGGGCAGCTTTCTGAAAAAATGGACTGTAGTGTAATTGGAAAAAAAGTATAGCATTGTTTTGCTTAGCAGTGTGAGACTGAATCTGACTCTGTCCGAAGCAAATGTACCTACTGAAGTTCTTAGATGTGATTTTTTATTTTTTTTGGTTAGAGGTTGTTTCCTGTTGTAGTTCATTCTTTTAAAACAAGGTGAAAGGAAGTTTGTACACTTCTTTGCACGTTCATTGTGAATTCAAGAAAAGGGCTGCGTAGTAAGTGGAAATCATAGTTCAAAACATTTAAGCAAATTTTAAAAAAGATGTTTAGCATTTCCAGATAGAAATTACTTACTGAGTTTTCTTTTCTTGGGTTATAGTGCATGTGTTTACCAGTGCTTTTATTTAAACATTTTTTTCTTTTTAAACTTCATTCTGTTCTTGGAAAGTCTTCTGTGTGTTACTGTTATAACCAAAATCCTCATCTCTCAGCAGAAAAACCCACATTATCATCCAGCTACTTAGCAGCGCTTTAAATGTAGCTTCTTAATCTGTCATTCAGATATATTGAATATCTTTGAGGGTACAGTTTCGTACCAGTTAAACTAGTGTAACTGCCACTGAAAGCTTCTGAGAGTGAGAATGGTCATACTGGGAGAGAGCCCCAGTCTTGCTCAGTGCTCTGTCTTGACAGTGGTCTGAAGTGTGTGCTTACAGAAATGCGTGGCGGCAAGGCCATAGCTCCATCAAGGGAGCACTGTTACTTGCCTTAACGCTTGCTGGTTTGTGTGTAAAGCATTGCCTGCTTGGATTCTTTGTGCTGTATCTTTGGCATTCTCCTCTATTTGCTGTCACGTGAGTGAAACACTCAGAATAGGAACTGAAAGTGAATTTTCTGATTGGTAGCCAGGCCTCTTGTTACCTTAACTAACTAGTGGAACACCGTCTAATTGTTAATGCCCCAAGAATTATTGGCAAGTGGATGTCTTAGAAAAAGGCATTTGGTGCTGCTGTCTAGTTTGCTTTCAGGGCCTGACCTTCATCAATTATTGCCTAGAAGTAAGACCATCCTTTGAGTGGTGTAAAGGGTTTCCTTAGCTTTTTTGAAATCTTTGGGGAAGCTATTCCATGTGGAAACTAGAAGTCAATAGGTGTTGTATATATTGGTTTTGTTACCTTGGTGTGCGGGATCAAATGCTGGGTTCTCAGACTTAGCATGATTACAGGTTGCTTTGCTTAGTATTTGTTTGGGTCCAAGCTTGACACTTCAATGAGAATTTTATATTGAGACTGAAAAACTTTTGACCGAAAGGGGTCAGCTTTAGCCAGAGAAGCCTGAGGAGAGACTTGACTTCCAATCATCTGAAAACGAAATTTGAAAACCATAAGTGTAGGGTACCTGTTGCACAGGAAACGGTTAAATGTAGACAGATTCTGCTCTTTATCAGTACGACTCTAGTCCAGTTACAGGAGAAACCAAGATCAATATCCAGTTTTCTGTCTGAATTCTTTTTTTCAAAAGTTGAAATACTCCAAGTGGTTTTGCTGTAATAGAGCTATGTTTTTTTTAAAAAAAAAGTTATTTGTATCATTAAGTCTTTTGTACCTAGTTGGTTTGGTGTTTTAATAGTGATGGGAGAAATACTGAATTCTCAGTCCCTGTTCTTGATTTCAGCCACATGCAGGAGTATTTTAGCTTTCTTAGCCTGGAGTGTAAACATGGCATTTTCATTTCTTTAAGGTTGTTAAACTTTTGTTTTCACCAAATCTCACTCACATAAAGCTCCAATCTTTGAATGTCCTCAGAACTTTAATTTTTCAACCAGAACTTTGCATAAGTTTCCGTCGCTCTAAAATACGAGCAGGAAGACAGTACGATCAGACTGTCATACTTGTAGTTCTATAATACAGGCATTCATATTTGTTACTCTACAGGGCAACATCATTACTTAAAACCAGCATCTTCTGCAGTATTCTTCTGCAGTGTCTTCAGCATAGAATATTGTGTAGCTGGTACTTGAAGATCTGAGTGCATTTAGATTACTCCTTTGAAACCGTATTTATGGGGTTGAGAGTTGTGGTCCTTTGTCCTTTTCCTGACGGAAAGTGGTGATGCTTTCTTTTGGAAATTCATTTTTTGTGCTTTTACTGCTTGCTTAAGTTCATGTAAATGGCAAGTGTAGTAGCATCTTGTATGAAGAAGTCACATACCATTAAGGAGATGTAACTTAGCTACACTTAATTCTCAATACTAAGTTTTGAAGTTAAAAAAAAATCCTGAAAGAACTGAAGTATGTTTCAGGACATCATATGACATTTGGTCATGTGATACTGAGGGCAAACAGAATTGTATGTTTGCATGGATGTTCCCAGTGTTCCCAAAACTTATGCTGCCAGGTGGCTTAATTTCAGATGTAGGGTGTTGAAAGATTAAAAAAAAAGGTTACTTGAAATAACCTGTTTTTTCAGTGACAATAGTTTTAGTTCATAACGATTGTAGTTACTCAAAATCTGTCTTTTTACTCTATGACTTAGAAATTTGTGGCTATGAAATAATATGTTGGAACCTGATGCAGTTGGCCACATCCCACGTACACTCAGTTCTTTACTAGGAAAAGGAATCTAAGTTAATTTGCTTTGTAATATAAACTATTTAATATAAATTTCTGTGATCACTGCTAATTCGGGTATTTTTTAAACATTGATAGTTACTCGTCTAGCTGTCCTGACGAGTAGATTAATGACAAGTTTTTCATTAATCATTGAATGAATTTCATGTTCAGTGCATATCAGTGCTAATGAGCAAATTGCTGGGACCACCAGTTTGCTATTCAGATTATATAAATATCCTCCTTCCTGGAATACACAAGGCACAGAGAAGAAAGAAAATGATAAATGCATGTGGGTGTCTATAGATTGTAACTACTGAATTAGGTCAGTGTTACAGTTTTGGGGAGGTGTTTCTAGATGAGAAGGCATTTTGATTGAAAGAAAGGAATAGGGTAGAAGGTTAGGTTCCCAAGAGTAGTATCTTTAGACTAGAATCACATCATAACCCTTGTTACAAGTCAGTATTTATGAGGAGCAAATCCCAGAATCCTATATGAAACAGATCTATGGTGCTTTCCAACCTAAGATATGTGTTGCTGCAGTTAAGCATTTTTTGCACTACAGCACTTAGGATGAAAAGCTCATCTTCTCTGAGGTGCTGTTAACATAGGAATATCATTCTGTAAACAGTGCTGCAGACACAATAATTGTATTTTTTCTTAGCACAGTTGTATGATTTTCAGAAAGCTCTGTTATTCCATGTTGAGTAGGCTGGTATCCTGCCATACACTGTTACCACACTACAGAGTAGATTTTGTGGCATGTACCCTCCCTTGTATATAACCACAAAACTTGATATAAAGGAGAAATAGGTCTATGTCCCTAGATAGGGCTTAGGTAATGCGCAGGTATAGTGAATTGTGTTTTGAATTCTATTCCTGTCATCTGTCACCTTGTATTTGCATTTTTTCTGGGACCCTATATTGTAAGAAGCTTATTCAGGAGAAAGTCTATATTGGGGTATTTCATTTGCTAGGAGGTGTCTTTGAGAAACTCAGATGCAAGTTGTTCTACAAGTCAACTGTATTACAAAATTATATGTGTTCCTTGATCATTATGCTAAAATGTTGTCCTTTGTATGTGCTGTTACATGTTATTCTGCAGCAGAGAAATATGTACATATAAATATATTTTCTGCTTATCTAGCACTTACCCAGGAACCCAGATCTGATGTTTTTTCGCTGGCTTTTGAAAAGGTGCTTGGCTTCTTTTCTTCCCCAAACAAAATTAACTACTTCTGCCACACAGGCACAAGGTTGCTTGCTGTGGAAACTGAGGTGAGGCTCAGATGTGCAGCTGTACTGAATGGTTGGGCCTGAAAGCAGAGGTCTGATCCCTGAGGGCAATGCCATGGCTGGTGTCTGCAGTCTTCCAGTGCTCTGTTGGAATGTGACTTGCAGCAGGTGGTGTCTTCTAAGTGGGGAGTTTGCAGAGTCAAAAAACCTATAGTTATTTTTCCCTGGAGTTAGTAAAATGACAATGAGTCAGGTGAAGCAAAACCTGACTTTCACCTATGATTTAGTGGTGGATCAGGATGACATAGTGAGATGGAAGAAGCATGGCAAATAAGAATTTGCTCAGTAGGCAATCCAAAGCAAATGTCAGTGGAATTCATTTGACTTGGTATTCATAGTCTCAATACAGCGTAGTTAGTTTGTCATTTAAGAGGTATTTGTCTCTGTCTTGACACTGTTGAAACATCCATCCAAAGCTTTGGGTAAAGATTTTTTTTTATCATGTCCTAGTGACCTGAATAAAAAATCAAATGCAATAGAAACTATATATACTTATATATTGGTGTGTGCAAATAAAAATTAATATGTCTCTGTGTGTGTGTATATATATATACACACACATAAAAATTAATATAGGCTCCATTAGAATTCAGCTGGATAACAGGCAGTTGGAATTGTTGCTGTTGGGCTGCCTCAAAACCAAGATGATGTTGCATCAGTTTACATATGTTCATAAATAATCTAATTAATTATAAATCGTTGTAAAGGCTGTTCTTTAGCTGAGCCAAACTCTGCCTTAATGAATTTAACCCTTAAAAATGGAAATAGATTAGTCTGATACAAGAAGTGATGGGAATTCGAAATTTCATGGTTAATCAGTTCAAGAGAGATTTAAAGCAGAAGTGTTTTTTCTGTGGGCATGCAGTTTGTTTTCTCTGAAACAAATGGTTAAATTGGTGGCTGACAACAGGACTTGTAAATTGTTCTCTTCTAATACTGTTTAAAATACATAAATTAGGTTATTTGTGCTTACGAAAACGTTTGTATTGTCTGTAATAAGAGGGAAAACACCCGAACAAGGCTGTCCTTTCAATTTAGAATATGCAGATACAAGAAGAAGCAATCGTAACATTTGTCGGAGGTGACATGGTTTTAGTTAGCTGCAGCATAACTTGGAGTTTCTTTTGTATACCTGAGGAGTGGCAGGGGAGAAACGAGGAGCTCAGCTAAGCAGTTGGCCTTGTTCTATGCACATGGCTGAGCCAAGTGAAGTTCTCTGGAGGCTCTGAAATACACTCTTCTGGGAATGTAATTTAAGTCACGTACATAAAGTATTATGATTAGTCTTAAGCGAATAGTCACTAACTAATAGGAAGAAAAGGGTAAGTTAGTCCTTTATGTAAATGGTCTGTATTTAGCAGTGTCTGCAAAAGTATGATTTACTCTATCAATTTACAAGATTTTGAACAAGTTGGTTAGCTCAGTAGTAGTTTTCTTGTATCTTCTAGTTAAATTATGTCACTTGCCTTGAGCAGAAAGGGATTGGCAGGAATGCTTTGCCAACCAAGACCCTTAAACAGAGACAAAATCTGAGGCTAAATCCGCACTAGCTTAAGTCAGTCTTAACAGAAGAGCTACAGTTTTGTCCTGACACTTTGACTGGCATTAGGATGAGTACTCTGGCCTTGCAGTGTAGTACACCAGTTCAGGTAATTAAAGAAATTGAAAAATAATCAATGTTTGCAAGTTTGGGTTGGGTTTATTTTCATAGTTTATGTTCCTTTAGTTCTCTGAACTGTCTCACTTAATGATAGTTCAGCCAAAAACATTAGAATAAGAGTTAAGATTGAAGCCATTTGCTGCCAGTCGATACTTCTTTCTGTAGTTTAAGGCAGCCTGGTCCAGGATTGCTCCTGAAAGGAGCTGTTTCAGCCTTTCCCTGCTTCTTTGCTACCTGACTCCTGCCAGTTCAAGTTTTGTGTGAGGCTGTGTTATGAAGCAGACCTGTTAAGGAAGAACAGTGGTGATTAAGGAAGGTTTATTGTGGGAGTAGGGTTGACTTTGGGTTCTTGAAAAGTGCAGTTGAAGTTGACAGAAGGTTGATTTCGTTTGTTTGTGCAAGTGCCTAGAAGCGTCAGTCAGGTAGTGCACGGGAGCTGTGTGCATTGAACTGCAGTAGACTACAGTGTGTGTATGTGTAGGCATGGGTATATATGTGCAGGAAAATTAGTCTTGCTAATACTTCCTACCTAGTGATCTTTCTAAACATCAATGGAAAAATACTCAAAGAGGAGGGCATTTAAAAAGAGCATTGGTTAAAATAAGTTAGTTTTAAAGCTTGCATTTAAAACATCAATTTCTTTCTAAAGAAAATTTGAGTCGGTAATGCCTTTGTTCTGAATTTAGCAGGCTTACTAAGCCCTGTGAGTTTGAATTCTGAAGGATGAGGATGGATTACAATTGACTATATTCACAAAGAATACAGTTCTTTGATATTAGGGAAGTCTAAATTTGTTGGACTTGTTAATATTGGAGACTGAGTACGGCAGGAATAGCATATTCAGTCAAATTATTTATTGTAT
Source organism: Phaenicophaeus curvirostris (assembly GCF_032191515.1). Taxonomy (NCBI): domain Eukaryota; kingdom Metazoa; phylum Chordata; class Aves; order Cuculiformes; family Cuculidae; genus Phaenicophaeus; species Phaenicophaeus curvirostris. The sequence continues at coordinate 119,798,904 of NC_091392.1, read as the reverse complement.
ATGTAACTGGGCTTGCAAATTTGCACAGTTTAGGGCAGTATTTTAAAGTATCTTGGAGAAAGATTACAATGTTGAAAATAATTTGAGATGTTATAATAAACCAGTTACAAATATGCAAAGTGTTACAGCAGAAATTTAATTCTAACTTGTTAACTCAAAGCTTTTGCTGACTGAATTGTAAACTTAGCACTGTGAAATTAATCTTGCTTAAGGCTCATACGATTCCCTCTACCTACCTACTTGGCTTTTGAACTTTGAGTACTATTGTTTATTTCGTGCTTGGAAGTCAGAGTTGCTCTGAAAAATTACACTTCGTCTTCTGTGGTTTTACAGTGCCCTGTGGTGTTGAGTGGAATTATTGGTGTAGCTTAATGCAGCTGTTATATCTGTATTTAAATGACACGCAGTGAAGTTGAAATACGTAGTGATTATTGAACTATTGCTATATCATGATACAAGGCTAGCACATAAATCTGATGTTACAGTTTCCTTCATAAAACCTGCTGAAATACTTGGTGGAAACCTGATGGGCTCTGTAGTGGACCTGGAAGGCCAGAGGAGAACAGACTACAGTTCACATGCTCTGAGTAAATACAGATGTGCTAATTTTGGTTGTAGAGTATCCATGAGCCTTAGCTGAGGTAAAAGCAATTTCTAAGGCCCTCTCAGACATCTGCAGTTGGACTGTGTCAGGAGAAGAGAACTGAAAAAGATGACAGATTTGGCTGTTTATGCTCTTAACTAGGCAATTTCTACCTAAACCTTGATCAGTGCCTTGAATTCAAATTGGAAATGTACTGTAGCAATGGAAGTAGAGTCGAGTCAGAGTACACAGCTGCATTTTTGATCTGTGTGTCCCAGTTTAGCCCCCCTTCCCCTGGGGAAAGGGAAATGAGAGACTTATTGGTTAGGAAGTAAAACTGCTTTAATGAAACAATAATAATAAAAAGGAAATAAGAAAGTATGTACAAGTATATAAAGAATAATAAAGTATATACAAGTATATAAACCAAGTCAGATTTCCGGGTGATTGTACATCACCACTGATGCTGCAGGGCATGTGCAGGGAAAATCCTGGACTGGAATCGGCAACAGAGAGGGAACCTGAAATCAGGAACTGGATTCAGGAACGCATGGACTGGGATCAGGAGCAGACAGACAAGATCCTCACTGGATGTGGGCCATCAAAGAGGGCTTGACCCTCCTGATGCCTCTGCTTTATACAGAGTATGGTGTATATGGCATGAAACACTCTGGCCAGTTTGGGGTCACCTGTCCTGTCTGGGCAGGTGTGACCCTTTCTGTGACTTTGACTTGTGGCATTCTACCCACCCTAAGATGGCTTTGATTGGCATAGGAATAGGAATAAGTATAGGCAATTGCCTCTTTACATACCAGTGACTCGTTTCCTTGGTGATAAACATCAGGCTTTATTACTTCTAGAGGCAGTCACTGTCTAAAACACATTGTTGACTTTCAGAAAATGATGTTACTTAGAAGAGGCTGAATAGTTAGAAAATGGATTCTGCTTTAGCTCAGGCCAGAACAGTGTGTCAGTCTCTTAGTGGCATAGAGGTAATTGAGTGTAATTTTTACTTGGAACATGAAAACCATGTTAAATATTTAAAATATTTCCTTCTTCTGATGTCAGCTGTATTCAATAAAAATAAATGCTAAGTCTAAAACAAAAGTTTCTTTATAACAGTGTGTTTGTTTTTGTAGTAGTCTTTTCTAGGTATGAATGACATTTATGTGCATATGTCGGTATAATGTATTGTTGTTTTGGGGTTTTTTTCAGGTTATGCAATGGTCTCTGCAAGATGTCATGTTCTTGAGTTGGAGCTTTTTAAGACGAGCATATGCTGGTACTTCAACTTTACTAAGCGGACTATAATTTCTTCTTTCACAACAACTACATAAGCAGACAAAATTGCAAAGATCTGCCCTGTGTCGAGTATGACAGCCACGACTCGTGGCTCTCCGGTAGGAGGGAATGACAGCCAGGGCCAGGCTCCTGATGGACAGTCCCAGCCTCCCCTCCAGCAGAATCAGGTATGATATTAATGAAATGATCAAGCTGTCTGAAAATGAAGGGATTAGTTCTTTAGAAATGATGTTTTCGAATTATTTGAGTTTGTATATTCCTAGAGATGTCTAGTCAAGTTAGATATACATTTTGTGCATGTGTTTGGAAGTACAAAAATATTTTGAGGAATGAAGGCAGTGGTGTTGACAAAGTAAATACTCTTGGGGAGCACTGCATTGCAAAAGATGCACCGTTTTCAGGCAGTGACATAGTTCTTTCAAGCATGTTTCTTTGGGTTAAGAACCCTTCTTGCAGTACTATCAGAAGCTTCCTCAGAACCACATTGTAGGCTTAACGGTCACAGAAGCTACTCTCTGAGTTCTCTTTATGCTCAGCTCTGCAAAAGCACTTTTTGGATAAAACGTCTTACAGAGCTGATACATGCTTGTAAGTTCAGCTTCATTGTGCTAGACTTCTTGAACAACTTAGCGTTTCTGTTGAACAGCTTATCTGTCTTCAAAAGACAAGTATGAACTTTTAAATACTACATCATAATGTGGTGATTCTTTTTTTGTTGGGGAAAAATAACCAGAAAAGGTGGTTTTAAACAGTGCAGCAAAACCCATTTAAAAGTCACACTTGTGTCATGTAATTCAGTATGGCGATGATATTTGTTCAATACCGTAACGTTTAATGATTGTTACTTCCCAAGGATGAATTGTTTTTTGGAATGTTTGTGATTGCCTGACCGTGGCTACTATGTAAGCCCCCACTCTGTCACTCACTCTGTCTCAGTGGGAGAGAGGAATAGAATTGGAAGAGGAAAGTGGAATATTTTATAGGTTGAGATAAAGGCAATTTAATAATTGAAGGGGTAAGGGAGGAAACAGGTGATGCAAATGCTGTCACTCACCACCAGCCTAGTCCCCAAGCAACTGCTACCTCGTTAAAAATTGTCCTGTGTTTTATTGTCAAGCATGACGCTATATGGTATGGAGTATCTCTTTGGTCAGTTCACATCAGCTGTCCCGGCTGTGTCCCCTCCCACCCTCTTGCCCGTTCCCAGCCTGCTTACTGCTAGGGGCAAAATGATAAACCCAGGGCTTTGAATCTGTGCAAGCACTATTCAGCAACAGCCAAAACACTGATGCGTTATCAATACTGTTTTGTTCACGGATCCAAAACACAGCACCATGAAGGGTGCTGTGAAGAAAATTACCTCCCTGACAACTAGTTGCAGTGCAACATGTCAAAAGTGTTCTTGAGGTTTTGGTACTCCTTTTTTCTCCTAAATCTTGCTGTTCTGATTTGAATTGTTATTGTCAATTCATACTATTTCTGAATATGAATAAGCCCGTGTCTACCAAATGCATTGTATTTTGCATGGCCCATCAAAACAGTCTGAACTGATTGTGTTCTTGAAGGTTAGTTAGCCAGCAGTAATAATGTGTTACTCGTGTTTAGCAAACTTGTTCAGAAAATGTGTCATGATCATTTCCTTCTCTTTTCCTGAAGTTGGTCGTTCTACCTGAAATAGTCATCTTTCCTGCAGAAGATTTATAGAAGCTGGACCATCTCTATTGTCTTTATTTTCACTTTCTAGTGAAAGTGGTCTGCTGAAAGTAATGGTCTGTTACAAAAATACCTATGTTCGTCACTGGAAAAGTGGCTAATTTTTATGCTGTCAAGATAGAAAGCATGTAGCACTTCTTATGCTCTAGCTTTTGTCAGTAAATCCTGAAACAAATTGATTTTGTTATATTTTATGATGACAGGTACTTCCTTTATGTGATTCTTGGAATCAGTGTGAAGGAAAAATACCAAAATAAGTGGCTTATAAGTGCAGGCAATATTTAAAGTATTTTCTATACCGATTCTAGACTTCTTCACCTGATTCTTCCAATGAGAACTCCCCAGCTACCCCGCCAGATGAGCAGGGCCAAGCAGATGCTCCACCCCAGCTTGAAGATGAGGAGCCTGCGTTTCCACACACAGACCTGGCAAAGTTGGATGACATGATCAACAGGTATTTTCAAACTTTTTTTCAAGGGTGTACATTATTTTTGCTAACATCTTGATAGTGAAATCAAAATTCTTGCATCTTTTTTATTTCGGTGGATTTCTTGAAATACTTTAATTGAGTTAGAGTTGTAAAGAGAAAGAGGCTTAAATCAGAAGTTCTTTTTTTTTTTTTTTATTTGAAAATGGAGTGCTCATCAGGGCCTTTAAAAGTGTATGTTCTTACCATGTGTTAAAAGCATTAGAAATGGGCAAGGATGCTTGATTATTAAGAAACACAATTGAAATACTGAGCGGGCGTCATTTTGTTTTTTAATATAGGCCTCGATGGGTTGTTCCTGTGTTGCCGAAAGGGGAATTAGAAGTTCTTCTAGAAGCTGCTATTGACCTAAGTAAAAGAGGTAAGCTGAAAAGACAGTTAATGATTATTGGAACATTATGTAGTCTTATCTTGCTCTTTTCAGTCTCTGGCAGAGGCTTAAATTCTTAATTATTTGTTACAGCCCTGGTCCTAAAAATTGTGTCAGAGTGCTATGCATGCAGAACCTTCATAGATCACAAATTTTAGGAAGCCATCAATGTACTTCGAAATTAGTTGCCTTACCATGAGTAGGGAAGTTAAATAAGCTCACAGCAGTAAAAGTCTTGTCTTTCCTGTCTTACCTGTTTTCTGCATTGAGCATGATATCAGACCTAGTGGGTTTGGTCTTTATAACAAACTCTAAAACTCAGAGAATTCTTGTTTTTTAAAAATAAGTTGCTCATCTAGCTTGCCGAGTGTCTTGCCTTAAATTTTTGTATATACTTTTGAAAATAATAGAGAGAAGGTTGAGTTCTAAAAGCATAGCTCAGACTGATTCTACTGTATTGCTTGCTGTGCTTGGAAGTAGAAGGGTTCCATATCAGGACTGTGTGAGGGTTTGATAAAATGTACCAGTCAGATTTCGTAGTCTCTCACGTGTTCAGGAAAGTTCTCTTCTTCTGGGAAGTCGCTTTGGTCTCCTGTTTCAATCAGTATTTATGGCCCCAGGATTTGAGTAATGCTAAAAGTCACATCAAAATATTTGTCTAGATTTCCGCTTACCAGCTAGTTATGTTTTAAACATAGTGACATATAAAGTGCCTGTTCCTTAGTTGTGCATAGCTGGACCAGGTTGACTTCATTTCCATGTTCATTTCAATGTTAATTCTTAGGCAGCTTTAAGAATAAAAAGCTCATTGTGGTCATGATATTCTGGCTTAACTTGATAGTCTTCTGCAAGTCTTTGTTGCTTTGGACCATTCTTGGAAGAAACAAAAATGAAGGTGCACCTTTGTGATCCAGAATAACATAATGACATGTTATTGCCAATGTGATTTATCAGTTGTAGTTGAATTTGGATTTGCCATCTTTGCATGCAGCTAGGTCTGGCAGGAATGCTAAAGTGAGGGTAGAATTTTCAACTGATTGCATGTGTCCAGGAGCAGAAGAAATGCCGACTTACGGAAAGAAGATGCAGCTATCTATGTATCTAGTCTGTTGGAAGAGTGCAGTAAAAAGAAATTCTCTGCTTGTGATTTGTGAGAGAGGAGATATATGTACTGCCAGCTGTTAAGTCATCATTTAAAAAAAAAAAAAGGGACAAACACAAAAAACCGCCAGTGCAATGAAGCAATAAGAGCAGACTGAGTTTTTTGGCTATTCCTAACATCAGTGTACTTCTCCAGGGTGTTGGACTTAGTTGAAAGGAAAGCCGTTGGAATTAGTTGTTTAACTGTTATCTTTACAATTACAGCCTGGATTTTTTTTTCCTTGCTACTTGAAGTTACACGATGGCTAAGTTGGTTCTTTTTAGAATAACTTTTAGTACTTAAGGAATGTAATAGGTTGCTTGCTTGGTGTAACTGACACTGGGTAGCTCAAAACTTGGCGGACTGTGTTTCAGAGCTGTTTCTATATAGGGAAGTAATAGAAACGGTTCTGTTGTGTACATTTTTTTTTTACTAGAGCAAAACCATGTTTAGATCTTAGTAAGATCTAAAATCGGACACCTTGCTACCTGTCTGCAGGCATATTTCTTCATCTGAGGAGTTCTGTTTTGAAAGGGAAGAACTGAAAGGTGAAATAGAAAAACCAGCTGTTGAGTTACATAAATTTTTGTATTACAATCTGTAACTCATTTTGATTGTGAAGCAACAAAACCTTTAAAGAGCCTGCTAAATTTTGTTACCAGCTACTGTTTTCTGGTGGTTAGGGTTCTTTAGCTTTCATTCCTAACATTGCCAGTGGCAATCAACACTGGCTTTCTGGAGTAAATCTGGGGTAACTGCTGTCTTTGTGACCCTGTCTAAAGCAAGAGTTATATTTGCGTCCTCTTTAAATCTTTTCAGGAACTGAAATTGAAAGGGACAGAACTGAACCACATTGAGAGTACTTGTAAGAACTAAATGTTATCATTACCACTTTCAAGTGCAAGGAACAAATTTGACAGAGTAGTATGAGTCCTGTCTAGCTGTGACTTGCATTCTTCCTGGCAGATGCATTTGTTTGTGGAAGATTATCTTCTTACGTGTAGGCATCAATGTAGTATTCCTCATTAAACAAGCCATGAGACTATGAAGTGATAGTCTGGAGTTACTTGCTAATAGAAGGAAACCTATTTGAAAAATAGCGTTTAATAGCAAGACTGATGTTTATCTTTACAATAATTCTGGAGTACTTATGCAGTGTTTTGAGCGATGAGATTTGCCCCATAAATAAATGTCATAAGTAAGTTGGATGCTATCAATTTAAAAGTTAAAAAAAAAAATTTGCCTTAGATTTTTGTGGATTTTATAGGCTAGAATATTATCCACTCTTTCTTTCAAAATCCCCTGAACAGCTCTGTGCTGCTGCTCTGCTTTGTTGTGGGTTTTATTATTCTGAATAGTTAAGTTCAATCTTTAACATGCTGCCAAAACTTTCCAGTGTGAAACCCAAGCAAAATGCAAGGCAACTTTTAGAATTTTTATCTTATTTAAACTGAAATGAGATTTCACTGCTCAACTTAAGCCTTCGGTTTTGATCCCAAATCTTTGTTTATGAGGAGTTACAAAGGACTGGCCCTAGAGCCTCAAAAAACTTACGTATGTGTGCGCATGCATACAAAATCTAGGCAGCCCTGTAAGGGGAATTCTCTTTCTGGGTGATCCATCTACGTTTCTGTGGGACATTCTTGAGTTCCTTACCAAAGCTGTATCTTCTGCACTTTGTTGAAATCATTTAGCTCTTGGCCCAAAGCAGGGGCATCAGATTTGTGTTGTCATGTCCTGAAGTTTCTTAACCAGGTATTTGGGCTAGAACCAGTTCAGTGAAATGAACTGCAGCAGTGCCAGTGCAGTGTCTTGATGCAGAAGGACTGTCCTACTCTTGATAATTTAGTCATAGAAAGTCTGACGGAATCTGAGAGTGCCATGTTGTAGCCACTGGGCTGATGGACAACTGTGGGTTTCCTTAGAGCTTCTTAGGTCCAGGTCACTGTCGGTTCTGCAGGGTCTGAGCCAGGCCCTACCAAGCTGCTGAAAGGTTTTTGTGCTGCACTTCCTGCAGCTCCAGGTTTTGGGGGGCTTTCACCAGCAGCACAGCACCACAGCAGTGTGTGCAGCCAGCTCAGCTCTGGGGTGACAGCTACAAAGTTGGGTAATCAAAAGTCCTGTAGAAGAGGAGGAGGTGGGTGATTTTGCTTGAGACCTTGGTGCTCCAACCCTGTATTGCTGAATACCCTTCAGATGCATCAGAGTTTGTTCAGCTACAGTTGCATCTGGACTGACAAATTTTATGGACCCAGAGTGTTTCTGCTCTTATGGTTTATTTTCTGTGGCTTATCTGGCAAACTGGCCACTTTTAAGCACAGGTACAGAAATCCAATGGCCCTCTATTCTTCCTTTAATCCCTTAATTGCAGCTCCTGTACACTGTACGTTGCATTTCACCATTTCCTTCCAAGTTTACTTTTTTCCCCGGTGCATAGTCAATTTCCCTAGCTTTTCGCTAAATATTTAGCTCAAGGCTGTATGCACTTAGTTCTCTTGTTTTCTTCCTTATCCTTCTGTACCCACAGAATCTGGAGAACAGGGAGGAAAATGGCTGCTTGTGGTCTTAGACCTAAGAGTCTGATTCAAGACCTTAGAACCTGATTCAAGTAGTAGATACTAGGTGTTCAGTGCAATTGCTGTTCTCTTCTCACTGTCTTTGGATTGCTTTTGCTTCCTTTCCCAAGCTGAGTTTTCCAGGACTCCTGTACCCTGCTCTTGATGATACTCCAGTCCTTGTCGGCACCCGGTCTTGTTTCCTTTCATAAGTGTAATCTGTTGTTGCAGCAGTGTGCAGTATTTTGAGGAAAGGTAGAAGGTGATGTATATCCAGGAGTTATACAGGTATCTTCAGAGATTCTACGTCTTCTCTCTCTTTTTGAGTGCAGTGAAGTGCAGAAAGGACAGTGTATTTGTGTTAAGTGTACACGTTCAATGTATTTTTCTGTTGACTTACAGCCTTATTTAGATTTTCTAACTGAACCTTTGAAGATTTCTTTAATTACTGGGTTATGAATAACTACAAAATATTAAAATAGCTGAAAGAAAATTATGGACTACTGTTTTATAAAGTTAAACTTGACAGGCATACATTGACTGCAAATGTTTACAGCGGTGTTGGGGTCTAGGTGTGTAGGGTCTTGTGAGAAGAATTACAAGAAACGGTACCTAAGCTGAGGACGAGAGACAGAAGGATTCATGTTTAGTTTTGCAGGTTAATAGTGTTTGGGAAGCTGAGCAGGACTCGTCCTTTTTCCTCTTCACTCCGTTTTATTGGTAGCAACTAAGCAAGAAAACAACATAAATGCATGTGCAACAGCAGAATGGAAGATAAAGATTGTGCTTACTGTTAATTTTGCTGCTCTGTCTTTGAGTGTTACAGGCAGAGGGGGGGAACCTGATCACATGTTTATAAAATAATGTAAAAATTAATCTAGAGGGGAGTGCAGTTTCTGAGGTTGCTTTAGTAGAACATTAATCCATCAGGATTTTGTGCATTCAAGCTTACGTAAGCTTGTCTTCTTCCAAGGCTTCTCTTTTTAAAATAATTCAGAAACTTTGAACACCAAACCTCTGAAGTCCACATAGCTGTTTTCAGTATCTAAAAGTTCATGTAACAGCTAATGAATTTCGTAATTCTAATTATGTATCTGATAGTTTTTTCTTTTATTTTTGTTTTAAAATAGGCCTTGATGTCAAAAGTGAAGCATGCCAGCGATTTTTTCGAGATGGGTTAACAATATCTTTCACAAAGATCCTTACAGATGAAGCAGTGAGTGGCTGGAAGTTTGAGATTCATGTGAGTTTTTAAACTTGTGTTTCTGTGAAGTGTAGTAATTTAAATGAGAAAGGAAGCTGCCTTTTTGTGACTGTGAGGAGACTGCAGAGACTGAATCTCAATTTTGAAACTCGCCTAACATAGAACTGGGAGAACTATTGTATGCATGCCTCTTGGCAGGAACAAAAAAGAAGTCATCCTTCTATCGTTGTTTCATCTTATTGCCTCTGGTGTTTCTGGAAGGAAAGAAAGCATGAGAGATGATATGGGGAGGACCTGAACTGTGTACAGTCGTGCAGCTCTTGTTAGGCAGGCTGCCTTTCACCACATGTATAGAGTCCTGCTTATTTTTATGTGCATGCTAGGACATGAAAACTTGCTTTTTTTAGTAGAGGCTTTTAGCAACCAGGAAAGGCTTTTATCAGCCCGCTGACATCTGCATGTTTGTAGCAGCTGTTTGAATATAAAAACTACCTGTTGGACAGCTGGTCACATGCCAAATGAGAAACTATGAAGATCCTCATAAGCAAACTAAAGTCTGTGAGAGAAGTGGATGAAAGAACGAAAAGTTAACAGTTCAGTGGTGATTTATGAATGTCTCAAGTAGCCAGAAATATTTTTACCTTTTCCACTAAAAATTTAATCTAGGAAAAGCAAATAGTTTAAAGTTTGTTTAAAGCCTTTATTGGAGGAAGTACAAATTAAAATGCAACATTGTAAAACTTACACAACTCTGCATGCCAGGTACAAATGATTCAGAGTTTATAGTTCATATTTGTCATACGGTCACTTGCCATATTCGTGGTTGTTGGTTGTTTTTTAATAGAGATGTATTATTAACAACACTCATCGGCTAGTGGAACTCTGTGTGGCCAAGCTGTCCCAAGATTGGTTTCCCCTTCTTGAACTTCTTGCCATGGCCTTAAATCCTCACTGCAAGTTCCATCTATACAATGGTACTCGTCCCTCAGAAACAGTTCCTGCAGGAGTCCAGCTTGCTGAAGATGAACTTTATGCCCGTCCTCCTGACCCACGGTCACCAAAGGTACGAGAGTGTTCTGAGACCTGTATTTTTAATTTTATGCAGTGTTACCTAATTACACAGCAGCCATAGAAATGTGTTTTTATGGGGGTGAGGCAAACCACTGTTTTTGTCACTAAGCTATTTTGCTGCTTTTTGACTTGTACATTAAATTGTGATTGGTTCAATGTCCCTTCCCTCAGTCTGGGATTCACAATCAGTGTCATGTGTTTCTGCAGTAAGCTGGCACAGCCCTATTGGAATGCCATTCCTACTATGTTAATTGGCTTGCTTGTATTTGCCAGCTGATGGATTTACCTCTTCAGTCAACATGGTTTTGTAGGTGTCTTTTTGAAGAGAAGATTGTGATAAAGAAGGAATTTTCTCTCACATTTCTTGTAGTTCCCAACGATGGGAGAAATGTTTTCAGTTGGACATGGGATGGTAGTGTTGGTGTGGGTTTTTGAGGGGTTGGTGGTGAGGTTTTGCTGGGTTTTATTTTGGTGGTCGTGGTTTTTGTTTTCTTTTGTTTGTTTCTTTGGTTAGTTTTTTTTTAACTGGCAGTGTAGATCTAGTAATCTGTTCTGATTCTTCAGTTAGAATTTTTCAGAATTGTGTTCTAAATGGCATTGGTACACCTTCAGAAACTACCCGAATCATATTTTTGTTGCTTTCTTCTTTTATTTTAATATTTATATAGCCAGAGATAATTAACTCTGTGTCCTTGGATTTTCTTACATTGTTAACAGTGTTTAAAAGACAGTTATTTTGCATTCTTACTGCTTTTACACATTATCACATCCAGGACCAGAAAAAAGTAATGGAACTGTCATGCTTTCTCTAGTAAATTGAACCTGAGGGATAGTCATTTTTATTCCTTTATGTTTGATAAAATCCTTCGAATAACTAATATGTGGCATCTGTTTTTCGATACGACTGAAAAGATTACATTGCTTATGCCTAAGCATTTCCTTAAAACAGTGTATTCAAAATACATGGGCAAACTCACTGTCAATTCTATTAGCCCTAACATTTTATTGTGTGAGGACTTTTTAAAAACAAGTTTTTTTACTAACGGGTACTTGAAAGTATTCTTAGATGGTAATTTGTAAATGTCAGAAAATAACTTGTTTGTTGTATTGCAGGGTTGGCTAGTAGATCTTATCAACAAGTTTGGCACGTTAAATGGATTTCAGATCTTGCATGATCGCTTCATGAGTGGATCAGCGTTGAATGTTCAGATAATTGCAGCTCTCATCAAGTAAGTTTCTGAAAAAATAATAATTTACATATTTTGAAAAGTTGGACTAAGTAAAATATTATGTTAGCACAAACCTTAGTTTTTCCTTGAAGCACATCCCCTCACTCCATCTGTCACGGTTGTTTCTTGAATGAATTGCTCCTCACTCTCTTAATACTGTGCAGCTACCGAGTATGGCACTTTGATCCATTTTGTCTTTCTTTTTAGGCCATTTGGACAATGTTATGAGTTCTTAACATTACATACCGTGAAGAAGTATTTCCTTCCAATTATAGAAATGGTTCCACAATTTTTAGAAAATTTAACAGATGATGAACTGAAAAAAGAAGCAAAGAATGAAGCCAAAAATGATGCTTTGTCAATGATAATCAAATCTCTAAAGAACTTAGCTTCGAGAGTTCCAGGACAAGAAGAAACTGTAAAAAACTTAGAAATATTTAGATTAAAAATGATACTTAGGTAAGATGCTACTCCTAATATGATACACTACTTCTGACTTTCTTTTCCACACTTCTTACATTTAGTTTCTCTTACAGGTTGTTACAAATTTCTTCTTTCAATGGTAAAATGAATGCACTAAATGAAGTTAACAAAGTAATATCCAGTGTGTCATATTATACGCATCGGCATGGTAATCCTGAAGAGGAAGAGTGGCTTACAGCTGAAAGAATGGCAGTAAGTTCTCCTCTTCACTGAAATTCATTGAATAGATTTTCTTCCTTTGTATTACTTTACTAGTGGAAGTAGCCGTATGTTGTTATCCTGCACACACTGCTAGTTTTCATATCTGGTGTTGTAAGCAGTAGGTGTCATGTCATGGTAATAAGTCATTTTAATAGTAGTCTTTCTGTGGAAAAACTGCTGTATTAGTTTCAAAGCTGCTGTTAATTATATTCAGTGCTGCTAAAAACATGCTTTAAGGAGGGATTGTTGAGTAGTATGGGGTTTATATTATGTTTAAAAATCAAACCAAACAACCATAGGTAATACAGGTATGATTAATTTGAAACTTCAGTGTTACTGTACTTAAAAATTAAATGTTCATTTAAATAAGGCTTTAGTCTTTTTGTGATTTAAGTAATTTTTTTTTCTTATTAGAGTTCTAAGTGACTGCTCTGCTTTTCATGTTTCAAAAGCTGGGTTCTTTGGTACAAAAAGTTGTAGATATCACATTTATATTTTATTTAATATTTACATACTGTGCTGTTTCATGCTTGAGTGCATATGTAGGGAACTTAAAATCGGCATTTATGAAGTGAAAGTAAGGACAGTTTTCTCTTCATCTTTGTGAAATTTAATTGTGTTAAGTGATTTTTGCACTGTTCTGCCTCATCTTTGACTACCTGTTATGAGGTTTACGGTCGGCAAAAGGGCTGCTGTCAAAAAAAAGAAGACTACACTTCACTTTTTTAAAATGTCTCTTTTTTTAACATACTCCTTTTAGTTTGACATTTCAGACCAGACCCCTGTTTTTTAAATGAAAATGTCTAGATTTCCGTATTTCATGAGCGTAGCTTGAATATTAAAGGTCTATAATCAAGGATGCTGTTGGACCATATGATGCTGTGTATGTTACAGTTTTTTCAGTGTTCAAAGCACTCACTGCTATGCTTCAGTTGAAACAAAAATTGTGACCCTGATCTGACTGAGTCAATGACACCACTGAAACGAATTGCATCTACTTAAATAAAACTTTAATATTTCCCTCTAATTCAGTTAGAAGCATTTTTCAAAACCCTGTAAGTGGCAGTACTTAAAAACATCTAACCTTTCCATAATTCAATCCTTACTACCTTTTTCATGATATACTGTATGGGTACCAGTAAAGCTACGAGTGTCTTGAACACTTGGTGAATTGGAAGAGAAAAAATTTGTTCCTTGAATAGAAGAGTTAACAATCAAGTTTATCTTTATATACCTGAGAAAATATTTCCCCTTAAGACATCACAGGTGACTAGCATAGTGGATTGTTTCAGATGCTGGGTTTTTTTAAAGAAGAAATGAAAACAAAGAGATAAATACCTTCCTCTTATGACGCATCTTTCTCACTTCTCCCAATTAGAATATTGTATATAAAGTCATTGATGTGTAGCAGGTTGAAATTTTTCTTTTTAGGTTAATTATCAGTGACAACACTTCAGTAATTTGAGATAACATTGCTTTATTTTTATATTCAGGAATGGATCCAGCAGAATAATATTTTATCAATTGTGTTGAGAGATAGTCTTCATCAACCTCAATACGTAGAGAAGTTAGAGAAAATTCTTCGTTTTGTCATCAAAGAGAAAGCTCTCACTTTACAGGATCTCGACAACATTTGGGCTGCACAGGTAAAGAATTCAGCTGCTTATCTGCTGTTGTTCTGCATCATGTACTGAGAAGACGATGACTCGTACTTTTTATGCTTGGTGTTAGACAACACTAAAAAAAATTGAAATCAAATGGTGGGTTTTTTTGGGGGTCCTGAATCTCAAAAATATCTTCTAAAATGTCTTCAGTAGAAGGAGTCAGTTACACGTGTATATGAAGTCTAAAGGAGCAGTTCAGAACATGGTGCGACGTATTTTTTAAGTATTAAAGAACTTTTCACATTGAGCAAAGTTTAGATTATGAAAGAACATGATACACTATGAATTAATATTTAAAAATGCATTAAGATTACGGAACACCTACCCTATGAAGAGAGGCTGAGAGAAGACCCTGAGGAGACCTTATTGTGGCCTTTCAGTACTTAAAGGGGCCTTATAAGAAAGAAGGGGAAGAACTGTTTAGCAGGGCCTGTAGAAATAGGACAAGGGGTAATTCTTTTAAACTGAGAGAGGAGAGGTTTAGACTAGATATTGGGAAAAAATGTTTTTCACTGAGGATAATGAAACACTGGAACAGATTCCCCAGAGAGGTGATAGATGCGCTATCCCTGGAAGCACTCAAGGTGTCAGGTTTGATGGGGCTCTGAGCAACCTGATCTGGTTGAAGATGTTCCTGCTTACCACAGGGGGATTGTACTGGGTGATCTTCATGGTCCCTTCCAACCCGAAGCATTCTGTGATTATGTATTACTAAGCTCCGAGTTTACCACAGCTGTATTATTTTTTTCTAGGCAGAGTGCTATATAATGACTTGGTTTATAGTAATGACTGATGTGGAAGTTGTTTAGCAGAAAATTATTTTCTTTGTGTTATAATTATTACTTTGGAAAAATTATAAATTCTGTCTATTGGCTTCTTTAGTTAAGTGATTGATGACACCGGGCTTCCTAGCTGTGGGCTCTGTTGGTATAGCCCACGTAAAGAGTAGTTGAAGAGAAAAAAATCCTAATTATTTATTGAGTAGACAGGGAAAAAAAGGTCATTTTAGGACAGAAACAAGCGTGAGTGCATATATCTTTGTTCATAAGTAATTGGTAGTGAAACTAACTTAATTGTAGAAGTAAGCCATTAGGCTAGTTTTTCAAGTGTGGGAAGGCTAAGTCCAGTTTCCAAGATAGAGGGTTGTACTGATTGTTGCAGAGATAGAGTTAAATTTCTTCATAGTAGCTTATATGGGGCTGTGTAGGTAAAGCAAAAGATTTATATTCGACTCTTATTCAGCCACAGATTTTGTCACTCTTAACGTTCTGATTCTCTCCCATCCCACTGTGGGGAAGGGAGTGAGCGAGTGGCTTGGTGGTGCTTAGTTCCCACCTGGGGTTGTACCACAACAAGGGTTAACACAGAAATTAGGTAGTTCTATATCCCTAGTTTGCGTGTTCACATTCTTCTGAAACTGTTAGTTTGACTTTAGTGGACTTATCCAGGGGTGTCTATTTTCAGGCATGCTATTTTCAGGTTGTTTGAAGCACTTGAGATTACAGGTGATGTAGTGGTGGTCTGACTTGAGATCTTAGGTGTTTCAACTAACTTCATAATCTCTAGCCTTCAATTTCAGCATGATAGTAACTGCGCAGGCTGAAACCTGAAACTTTTCTTGTCATCCCCAAGTCCTATTGAGAAAATTACATCATGTAACAGAGTAATAGGCAGCTTGCTTTAATAAGGTTTGTGATCATACTGTTAGTTCTCTATTTGGGGTCTGTAGACCTTTCCAGACTATCTTTGTAAGAAGTCTGTGAGGAAAAGAAGATTTGGAGAAGTTAGTTTGTTGTTATTGGGCTTGTATTAGCTATTTTAGAGCTCAGGTTTTATAAGAAGAAAAAAATCTGAAATTTGGAAAAAAGTCTTCCAAGTAATTACATTACTCATAGTGCTTGGAAATGGGATGTGTGGATAAATTAGCTTAAGCCAAACTTTTTACCCTTCCAGAAAAGTGTGAGCAAGAAGTGCAACTCTTAAAAGGTAGGGATAGTCCACCCCAAAAATTGCAAAAAGGAATTTGGAATAAGTTTCCCATGCTTTCACATACCTGGCTTTCTATTAGGTAGTTGCCACAGCACACTTGCTGCAGTTTAGCCCTGCATTATTTTTTGTGTGAAAGTTGATTTTTAGTGAGTATTAATTAGATAGATGGTTTCACTGTCACTTTGCCCATGGAATTAAAATAGACTAAAAAGGTAAGAATACCAAAATCTGCTAATGCAGAATGATTTTTACTAACTTCACTACTCCTTGTGTTTAATATTTCTTAGATGTTCTTTTTAAATGAGTGCTGCTAAGAGTAGCTGGAGCATGAAATTCAGTAGCAAAGGTGTTGATTTACTGTGCAGCTTTATATAACAGGCAGGCTATTTTAGCTCTGGCTTAGTGCAGCAATGGTGTGGTTTTCTTTCAGGCTAGAGCCACAGTGTTGCTGCCTGAGTTTAGAGGGTGAGCATGCATAAATTTACAGTTGAAGGTATAGAAGTGCCCTGAGAATCTCAGTATAGAAATAAAACAAGTTGTTTATTAAAAAAAAATATGCTGCTTTTGCCTTTAGAAGGCAACGTAAGTTTTATGTTTTATTGAAGTGTTTTCATGTCTAAAAATGAGTGTTCACAAAATAAAAGTATATTTGATACAGAGAATACTGTTGGAAGTCTCTGAAGGCAAGCATTAAGTTGCAGCCTGCTGAGTTGCAGGGAAGAATCCAGTTAGACAAGAAATAAAATCGCAGAGATTACTGTTGGAATCTCATTACTTACATTCTGGAGAATTTACCTAGAACTTGATGCGTGCTTCCTTGTATGAGCACAGCAAGCTGGCAGTTCACACACCAGGTTCCTTACCTCCCCCTTGAGCTTTCCCATGCCTGTTAAAATCCTCCCAATACAAGATTGTCCTATGCCTTATTCTTAGTCTTTTTGCCCTGCTCACCCCCCATGGTAGCTGTGCATACTTCTTCTTTTATTTGTTACATTGTAGATGCTCTTTCTGCCCTGTATACTCTCCTGTTTTCCCTTCTATCCAGGAAATGGTCTGGTCAGAGAAAAAAATTTCATGATGATTTGCAGAATCAAGTGGAATAAGTTGTTTACCAACTCCTTCTCTCAGTCTCACCCATAACATGAAAACAAATGTTACTACTTAATTTCAGTTTGGGATTTTTAAAGAAAAATGTATGGCGCACTGTAAAGAATTTGTGGCACAGTATGTAACAAAGTTATTAGTCTTGTTTTTGTTGTTTTTTTAAGTGAACTACTGATGCAGGCTTTTAGAAGGAAATGGATTTCAAAACTGCTTGTGCGTGCATTTTTAATACTGTATGAGATTAATTGCATCAGAGTTTGTTTTCTAGGTATTTGTTTTTTGGTTTTTATTCTAAACTTACAGGAAGTTTATCTACAGTAAATCAGCTATTGAGTCACATGGCCCAAAATTGTTGGGTTTGGGTGCACATTGCGTTTTCCAAACCTGGGCATGTAGGAAGGAGACTTTCTTCTTGATGGAGTTAAAATGGAGCTAGCTGCTTTTTCATTGTTGTCTTCTTCCTTAATTGTTACAAGTGTGATATACACCAAACTCAAATTTAAAACTAGTATATAACTCAACATCTTGCCTTTAGTTGCTTGATTGTTAGACTTCCAAAGATAATAAGCTGCTGGACTTTAAAATGCTATCTGCCAAGTAGCCGTTTGTCACAGGAGGCTTTAGTTACCCATGAATCCAGTAGCACAAAGGAGGTACTTCAGCCTGAGAAACTATTTAGAAATGATAAAAATTGGTTTATACCTTAAAACACATCACTGAAATTCATTGAGGAAGTGAATTTTGAGTACTTCCTTTAGAAAAAAACTGAAAGCTACATGAAATGAAAATGCTGATTTGCAATTTAAAGCGCCTTTTAGACTTTGGTGTCTACCGTCCCAGCATGATTGTGGTAAAAAAAATCAATATTGTGACACCACTGTTGTTATATTCAAAATAAGTACTTGCGTGCATGCACGTGGATCACACTTACATACTTACATATACAAGGGAAATTTAAATGTCTGACTTCCCGATGAAGTAGGTATTCAGTTTGTTACGCTGCTCCCACGGCATCAGCTTTTCTTCCTGGACACCTTGAACAGTTTTCTTGTAAAAATCATGTAGGATGTCTTGCTGCTTGGCTTAATATTGGTTGCTACAAATGTTGGTCGATTCTTTTTGTCTTCTTGACAGGCAGGAAAACATGAAGCAATTGTAAAAAATGTACATGACCTCCTTGCAAAATTAGCTTGGGATTTCTCTCCTGAACAGCTTGATCACCTGTTTGATTGTTTTAAGGTAACTGTGCATGTTTTGACTGTATTCAGGAAATGGCTTGTGAAGTTAGATACAGATTTGTGATTCTTTCAATGTTTACTTTCTACTTACTTTAGATACAGGCAGTTTCCTTGTGCTGGAAGGCTTTAATGTGTGTAACAAGTCTGTGATATTTAATATTACAAATGCTGGATTGTGCTATGCTTTACTGAGCATTCATTGTGAGATTTTTCTGTTAACTTCCTGTCTAAAGCAGAGACTAGCTATGCTAGTTTAATTTACAGTTTTGTTTTCTGGTGTAAACACTTAGATAATGCGCATGTGTTGAGACCTGCAGTATTGAAGTGTCATTTAGCAATCCTAGCAATATTGAATTTTGCAAATAAAATATTTGTCCAAAGTACCTTTTTTTGCATTTGTTACAAAAAAAGTGTTGGTGGTTTAGTAAACTGTCTTAACATTAGAGTAGGCTTCATGAAGTTTACCAGGCATTGCTGCTTTCGATCTTTAAGTAGAAGAGATCAAGGACTTCCGTTCCCCGCTCCCACAGCTTCCTCTTTATCATGTAGTAATTTTTTTCTCTGGTTAACTTAGATATAGAAAGAATCACTCTCTGGAAGATGATATTGAATGTTTAGAAACTTATAATGGTTTGATTTGAAATTGCAAAACAACTTGTTTCTGAAGGTTTGTTGTTCATTGACTTTTCATGTACACTAATACTGACGTTTGTAGTTTCGAGTAGTGGTGCTATCCAGCTTGTTTTCCTATTTCACTGCTAGGACATGATCTGCTGTACTAGGAAACACAAGCCAGTTTTGTAGACTCAGTTTTCTGTTTATAGATATATGCATTATAGCCACATTTGGGCTTATGTGCAGTTTGTGCTTCAATTAGTGGGGGGCTCCTAGTTTGGTCTGATATTCTGCTATCTAGATACTGATCTAAATGCTAAGGAATTGTACATGTAAGCTGCTGCAAGTTGTGTCTGACCTTGAGATATGAATATGAAGTAATGTTATATTGGAAAGTTATTCAGAAAAAGGTTAGCTTAGTGCAGAGGGTGTTTGTTTCAGACAGATTCAGATGCACCAGTGATATTAAAATTTTATTTAATTAGTGATTATAAGTTATTTAAGAAATCTTTTAAGTATAAGCACAGGAGTTTTGAGAAGGCATTTGCAAGGAACAGCTGAGTCTGCTCCGTTTGGACTGTTGGTGAGGTTGTCAGTGGTAGTGTTAACTTTTACACGCATCCTGTGATCTTGAAATGAAGATTTTTTTTTTTAAAGTCTCAAATACACTTTAGTTGTAAACACTAGAAGATCTATTCAATTGTGTGACTTATGTATTGATCTAATGTGTTACTTCTAATGGAAGGAATTAATGTGTAAGTTCTTCATATAGTTGCATCAGTTTATTGTTGCATCTTTTGTTAACAGTGCAGGTTATGTGTGGAATTTTAAAAAAAAGAAAGAGACTGGTTTTCGTATCAAATAAAATCTTTTCTTAGGCAAGTTGGACAAATGCAAGCAAGAAACAGCGTGAGAAACTACTTGAGTTAATTCGTCGTCTTGCAGAGGATGACAAGGATGGTGTGATGGCACACAAAGTGCTGAACCTCTTGTGGAATTTGGCTCATAGTGATGATGTTCCGGTTGATATCATGGACCAGGCCCTTAGTGCCCATATTAAAATCTTAGACTACAGCTGTTCACAGGTGAGTATTCTCGTATGTTCTTCTGTTAAATCAGTAGGAGTCAGTCTCCTTCCATCACCCGTGAAAAATTCAAGGGGTTTAGTAATTTAACAGAAATGTTCCTTAACATAGATTAGTATTATTCTACTAACATCCAGCTATTTTTAAAATGTTACAGGACATGTTTTAAATTACGTAGTCTGTGCTTTAATTGAAGGGAGTCTGCCTGTCTTGTTGCAGTCAATGATGTACTGACTACATTGGAGGAGTTGGAAAAAAACCCCACTGAAGTAAACAGGGGGAAAGAAAAAGTAGTTCCCCTCCCCACCCCTGCTTTTTCTCGAGCTTAATTATACCGTTATGTTTGGATGGACTTTTTTTCCCAATAAGTCCTAATATTGGAAAGGACCTAGCAAAGGACAGGAAAAGCTATTAACACGCTCTTGTTTCCCACCCAAACTTCTGTGGAAGTCTGCTAGAAAAATCATTCACAGGGGTTCAAAATGAATCCATTATCTGTCTTGACAGCCACTGGCAGGTTTTATTCTTAGTTGTTAAGAAAGAGTTTCTCATTGTTTCATGATATTTTATAGTGGTTTACTCTGAATACCAGTGAGCAGAAATAAAGGAAGGGAGGAGATAAGCAAATTATTTAAACACTGATGATCCTATCTAGCCACAAGCTTTCTTAAATATGTGCTGAATGGTTGAATGTTTGAGGGCAGAGTTTGTAACACACTGATAGCTTCTGCCAATGTGTAGTGCTGCTCAGATATTTTTCTTATGTTTGTATGCTTCAGAACTCAGTTGTTTGTATGTGTGTGTAACTTATACATTCTGTTCTATCTTGGAAACAGATAAAGTATGGGAATTACAGTAGCTTCTGCAGTATACTTGATTTTGATTATAAACACTTGTTCTTTAAGGATCGAGATACACAAAAGATCCAGTGGATAGATCGTTTTATAGAAGAGCTTCGCACAAATGACAAATGGGTCATTCCTGCGCTGAAACAAATTAGAGAAATTTGCAGTTTGTTTGGTGAAGCGCCACAAAATTTAAGGTAAGAATGGAATGCAGATTAAATTTTGTCTGTTAAAAGTTAAGTGGGTTGGAATGAGGCAGAGGCTAAATCTTTTTACAAGAGTCGGAGAAAGCTTAGGTGAAATCATAACTTGTGTTTGAAGATGTTCTTGAATTTGTTTTAATCTGTATAAATAGCCTCTAAAAATTCAGACACCTGGATTCAGTAAGAGAGTATTAACTCTTCAAACACACTTTTATTAATTTTTAGAGTGCTTTCTGGGATTGTTTTCCTGTTATCCACGGAGTTCTCAGCCTAACAACGGAATTAGCTTAGAAAATATAAACATGTGCATTTGAGTATGCATGGACACACATACATTCACACAAAGATACCCACCCATCCCTATTCTTTAACAATAAATTAGTTTGGGTCATGTCATTTATTTGCTTTATATCAAAAGTGACTGTTTTGGGAGGAATGCTGGTTCTTCTGAATGGAATAGATTAGAAATGTGTTGTGTTTGGTTGGGGGGAGGGGGTGGGGAGTGGGGGACAGACACACGTTGTTTCTTTGTTTGCTTTTAAAAGGCAGAAGAAAAGGAAAGGAAAAGCAGAGCCGTTGTCGTTTCGAACTCGCTAAAATATACGTGATTATTTCCATTATTTTAAATGTCTTCCTATTACAGAAATATCTGAGCGTTTCTGCTCCTAACTTTTTTTTTGTATCCACATGAGAGTTTTTACAAACCCCATAAAAATGTTATTTGCTTATCAGTGTTGCTTAATGGCTTTGGTTTAGTTCTTGTAAGTGGATAAACTGTTCAAATCAATGTTGCTGTCACAGTGTGCTTAGAAGAAGGATTAAGGCAGGGAAGATTGAAGAAAATAAGCCTTCAGTTTACACTTTGCTTTCTTCTTCCTGATACACTTTTTAAGGAGTTGTGATAATATAGCATTCCTGGCTTTTGGAGGTATCTTTATTCATTGTTTTCCACATCTTTCTCAGTTTTCATGGCATTTTAATCCTTTACAGTTTCACATTAATGATCGTTTGAGATTTTTCCAATGAGGTTAAAAAGTTACCTGCTTAGTAGCAGACAAGTTTGTTTTCTGTGTCTTGGAGTGCTTAGCTGTTTACTTGGTTGTTCATGGTAGTTGTTCAAGTTGGAGGCTTTGCTGTAAGTAATTACTGAAGTAGAGCTCATTTCAGACACTAATGAGGTTTCTGTTCTGAATTGATCTTGGGAGGAACCTACCTTATTTTGATTGTGGAAGTTTAGGTAACATATGTGTACAGTTAAATGGCTTGAGTATCTCTCGATTTTTTTTTTTTTTTATCTGTCAGATTTTAGCGCAGTCTACATTACAGTATGTGATAATACCTCATTTTTATGCAGAATTTGAAAATGGGCTTGGTAGGAAAGTAAACTTTGAATTAAAGATTTTAATCAAGGGGTTTAAAGATCTCTTCCTGTTGAGAAGCCTTTGTTGGTAAGATACTGTTGAGGGAGTATTTTTTAGTCAGATAGTATTGCTGCCCACATTACTGGGAAAACCCAGTGAATGAAAACATCTTTTTGAGGTAATTGATGACTTCCCAGTCATCTGAGTTTTCTGATAACTCTTGCATTGATACAGCTTGTAGATTGCAATGCATGCATCTAATACCTGTTTATACCAACTTCCCTTATCTGACCTACTCTAATCTCTATCGTCTTTATAGAATTTGGATCAAAACCACATTAAATCAAATGTTTGAGAGAACTGCCTCAAAAATATTCTACAGAGCTTTGTGTGCAACATTAATCCCATAATTCATATACTACTCTTTTGGTGTGGTTCAGTTTGACACTTAAAAGTTTGATCCAGAATGACTAAGGTGCTGATTTTTTGGGGAAAAAAAACGTTGTGAATTATCTTATTCCATTCACACTGTAGGGATTCTTTTGAGGAAGAAGGTTTTAATTGTTGCTAGTTGCTCATACAGTTGAGCAAAGTGACAAATTGACTATACAGTTGTTTTGACAGAATATAATTCTCTGACCACAAAGATATGCTATGTGTTTTGGGAAGTTTTAGCTTAGCCAGAATTGCAACAGCGTAAGAAAATAATCTGTATTTAGGTGGGAGTATACTTATTAAGAAATAGTCAACTTTATTTCCTAACATACTGACCCTTAGTGTATGGATAATTAATTATCTTCATTTTCCTGGTGATGGCTGATGGAGACAGAGCCTCCTATAGACCAATTTTAAGCACTTAACTTTGACCCGTAACTTTGACCCATGTATTCAAGCAGTTTAAGATAGGTCTCCTGAATTGCTTGCCCAGAAGAATTAACTGAATGTTGAGAGGACCTTCTGTAAGAGTTTTGGGGTTTCATTAGTGCTTGAAGGCAACAGTAATGTGAGCTTCAAGTCACTTTTTAGCCTGAAAAGTAGAATTTGCCGGGCCAGGTTCCTATTATTTGGATCTCAAATATCTGCTTTTAATGGTACGTAGCACTTGTTAGTCTCATAGAAGAACTCTCGACTTCAAAAGCAGAGTTACATATGCAGTATTATGTTGTGTAAGTTATATGTGCAAATTAATACTTTAAAGAAAATTTTTAATTGTTTGGAATTTTGCCTTTGTCGCTTTGCCAATATTTTTCTAGCAAGTAATCATGTATTTTAACTATTAAATGTCCTTTTCAGTATTTCCGAAGTTCTTTGGCACCAGTTTCAAAAGGCTAATTTTAGTTCATACACATAGGCTTTTTGTTACCGATTTAGTAGAAACACAATGAAAAGAGGAGTTTTGCTGTTAGCTGAGGAACATGAAAAATTGAAGTTAGTACGAAAGGAATATGTCCGGGTGGCAACATCATTGTTTAGCTTAACCTCACATGCTTAAGGAATGATTCTGTAGTTGCTTGTGGAGCTTGCTTTAATTCTAGAAACGGAGTCTTCTCAGATCAGCTTTTTTCTGTGCCCAAAGACAATTGTCTTGCCTTTGACTCCGTGCTAGCAGCTGAGGAAAATAGTATCTTACATGTTCCTCATAAATGCTACGAAACAACTCTAGTTCTTAGAACTGTTCAGCTTTTACAAGTAATTGCTAAGGAAGACAAATCCGTGTGCCAAATTTACTATTTGGGCACGTGGGTGAGAAAGGAGAAGAGTATAAAATGTATAGGGCAGAAGATTTTAGTTTTCTGCCAATAAGGCTTTCCTTTTGTAATAATTTGTAAGATTGATACAAATGCATAAAATCATAAATGTATAAATATACACATCAATAGCGTCATTCAGCAAAATATACTGTCTTTCTGCTTGTTCCTTCAGTTGTTTCATCGTATGTATTTCCCAGATAGTCAGTGTTCATATATACTGTTATCTTATATGAATACACTCTAGAGGTAACATCTTAGGTAGCCACTAGAACAGAGACATCAAATCCTTTGCTATTTTTGCTGCTGATTTATGTCGACCAAGGAGGGTCAGTGGAGATGGGATTAAATGTAATTGAAAAGTAGTTCATAGTGAAAACAGAGGATTTTTTTTTTCCTGGGTAAATGCAGTCCTGTATGTTTTCATCCTTCATGCTTACATCTGTTTTGTTTTCTCTGACAAATGTCTGGGTCTCTTTTAAATGCAGTTTGTGTTTTGAATTGCCTCTTCCACACTTTGGGAAAGCTCTGCATGTTCTGAAACTTAATCGTCTGAAGATCTCTATGCTCAGCAGGCCAAATTCTGTTGATTGCAGATAACAAAATGATTGGAAGTGTGTTGATGGCTTCTGTCTTTTAAACCCAGATTGACAGGGATCTTCGGTTGAGTGAATGAATTTATCTTTCATTCCTACATGTACAGTGAAATGTGGTTAACAGCTGCAAGATCATTATCAGCTGATGCTGGAGCTGGGAGCTGGGGTTTCTTGCCTTCTCCGCTGTTCTCAAAAGATGTGGTGATGCTGTAGAGTGCTTTAGGTCGCCTAGTGTGGAGACCCCCTTTCCTAGGAATGATGAGAGTTTCTACCTGTAATCCTTTCAGCTAATTCTGTAGTCTCCTTAATCTTAACTCTTGAAGGAAAGTAGAATGGTTCTGGAATCACATTTACACTTCTTCAGGGCAGGCTTTGGGATCAGCTGAGTAGCAATGCAACAAGGCATGCTTCTCTCTTACGTTCTTCTTGTTCATCTTGTGTGTCCCCCTTGCTTTCTTTCTTTCCTTCTTTACTGTGGAAGAGCAGTGCAAGTCTGCATTGTTTATGCAGCCAATATCAGTGCTGTGATCTACAGAAACTGAGATGTTTTGAGACTATTCTGCAGAGGTGATTGGTCCCCAATTTCTAGAATTTTAGTGTTCATGCCATGTGGGTTTTGGACCCAAGCACTATATTTTGTTTGAACAACATTTTTGGTCAGATCTTTATAATGGACTCACTTTATCATATAATTATAAATTTAAGTAATAATTTATTAAATTACCATATAATTATGTATGTGGGGTATTTATTTTCTTAAATGTTGGGGTTTTTTCCTAGATTGTATGCTCTGCATAACTCTGCTTTTTTGTTGTACCAACGTTCTTTCAGATAGATTTTCTTAGGAAAAAACAATGAAAAGTTGTGCATTTTTTTTTTTTTCAAAGTATTGAAAGAGTTGTCATGTTTATAGTTTTAAGACCATAAGCATTTGTTTTGCAAATTGACCTGGTTCTACTTGATGTTTTAATATTAAATTTAGAAAATGAATATCAGATGGAATAAACTGTAGTTATGTGTATTGTAGTTATAGTACAGTTGAGGGTCTCTGCTATACAATTTGTGGGCAGGTATTTCTATTCCTGTCTTGCCGCAGACGTTTACTGCAGCATACAGAGCTGGTCAGATTGCTTTGGTATTTTTCATACATACTGTAATTGTGTAATCCTTGTTAATTAACTGCTTTTAATAACCGGTAAGAACTGTTGATGTGATGGAATAAAAAATACTGTCAGAGACTTTAATATGCTTTCTGATAGAGATCATGTAGAAAATTGTTAATTGCATCAAAGACCAGTTTTTTAAATGGATTTCTGAACTGTTACAAGTTCTGTACTGTTCCAAATACTAGTACAAGACTTCCCTGCTTTTCTTATAATGCTTGTATTTTAATTTCAGTCAAACTCAGCGAAGTCCTCACGTGTTTTACCGACATGACTTAATCAATCAACTTCAGCACAATCATGCCCTAGTCACATTGGTTGCAGAAAATCTATCTGCCTATATGGAAAGCATGAGGCAGTATGCTAAAGGTAAGTTTGAAAATAAAAATTGCCTCATAAATGGTGCAGGTGAAAGCTCCAGTTGCAAATGGAGTTACAAGGAAATTGTCAAAATAACTATTAACCTTGTTTGTATAATGTTTGAGCATCTGTGCAGTTGATAGACTTCCTGGTATCTGAGTGGGCAAAAAAGGCTTAAAATGCAGACGTTTTCATAGAATAACCAGGTTGGAAGAGACCCACCAGATCATAGAGTCCAACCTTTCCTATCAAACACTAAACCGTGCCCCTTAACATCTCGTCCACCCATGCCTTAAATACCTCCAGGGAAGGTGACTCAACCACCTCCCTGGGCAGCCTCTGCCAGTGCCCAATGACCCTTTCTGTGAAGAATTGTTGCTCTTCTCTGGACTCGCTCCAGAGCCTCAACATCCTCCTTGTGGTGAGGGGCCCAGAACTGAACACAGGATTCGAGGAGCGGTCTCACCAGTGCCAAGTACAGAGGGAGAATAACCTCCCTGGACCTGCTGGTCATGCCGTTTCTGATACAGGCCAAGATGCCATTGGCCTTCTTGGCCACCTGGGCACACTGCTGGCTCATGTTCAGTCGGCTGTCAACCAACACCCCCAGGTCCCTCTCCTCCAGGCAGCTTTCCAGCCAGGCTTCTCCTAGTCTGTAGCACTGCACACGGTTGTTGTGCCCCAAGTGCAGGACCCGGCATTTGGCCTTGTTAAACCTCATGCCATTGGTCTCAGCCCAGCAGTCCAGCCTGTTCAGATCCCTTTGCAGAGCCTCCCTACCCTCCAGCAGATTGACACTTCCACCCAGCTTAGTGTCGTCCGCAAACTTGCTAAGGGTGCACTCGATGCCTTCATCCAGGTCATTGATAAAGACATTGAACAGGGCTGGACCCAGCACCGAGCCCTGGGGAACCGCACTTGTCACTGGCCTCCAGCTGGATTTCACACCATTTCCCACCACTCTCTGGGCCCGGCCATCCAACCAGTTTTCCACCCAGGAGAGCGTGCGCCTGTCCAGGCCAGAGGCTGACATTTTCCTAAGCAGAATGCTGTGAGAAACTGTGTCAAAGGCTTTACTGAAGTCCAGGAAGACCACATGCACAGCCTTTCCCTCATCCAGCAGCCGAGTCACTTTGTCATAGAAGGCGATCAGGTTAGTTTGGCAAGACCTGCCTTTTGTGAACCCATGTTGACTGGGCCTGATCACCCGGTTCTCTTGCATGTGCTTCATGATAGCACTCAAGATCACCTGCTCCATGACTTTCCCTGGCACTGAGGTCAGACTGACAGGCCTGTAGTTCCCTGGATCCTCCCTGCGACCCTTCTTGTAGATGGGCACAACATCAGCCAGCCTCCAGTCCAGTGGGACTTCCCCAGTCTTCCAGGACTGTTGGAAGATGACGGAAAGGGGTTTGGCCAGCACATCTGCCTGCTCCTTCAATGCGCTTGGATGAATCCCATCCGGCCCCATAGACTTGTGGGTGTCTAGTCGGGCTAGCAAGGCTCTGACCACCTCCTCTTGAATCATGGGAGCCTCATTTTGCTCCTCTAGCTCCTAGGTTTGTACACAGACAGAAGGACTTTCTTTGCAATTAAAGACTGAGGCAAAGAAGGCATTAAGTACCTCAGCCTTTTCCTCATCCCCTGTCACTGTTGTTCCTTCTGCGTCCAACAGGGACTGTATGGTCTCCCTAGTCTTCCTTTTATTATTTATATTTTTGTGTATTTATAGAAGGATTTTTTGTTATCTTTCACAGACTTTGCCAATCTCATTTCTAGTTGAGCCTTAGCCCTTCTGATTTTTTCTCTACACAATCTCACTTCCCTCCTGTAGTCCACCCTAGAGGCCTGTCCCCTCTTCCAGAGCCCATAAACATTTCTCTTCTTCTTGATATCACTTAAGATCTCTCTGTTCAACCAAGCTGGCTTTCTCCCCTGCCGGCTTTTTTTTCCAGAACATGGGGATGGCTTTCTCCTGAGCTGCTAGGATTTCCTTTTTGAAGAACTCCCAGCCCTCATGGGCTCCCTTGCCCTTAAGTACTGTCTCCCATGAGACTTTGCCAACCAGCCTTCTGAAGAGTTCAGGGTCTGCCCTCTGAAAATTAAGTGCTACTGTGCTACTAACCACCCTCTTCACTTCACCTAGAACAGAAAACCCTATCATGTCGTGATCACTTAGTCCTAGGCGTCCACCTACTGCCACATCCCCCACAAGGCCTTCTGTGTTCACAAACAGCAGGTCCAGGAGGGCACCCTCCCTTGTTGGTTCATTCACCAGCTGTGCGAGGAAGTTGTCTTCCACGCACTCCAGGGACTTCCTAGACTGCTTCCTTTCTGCTCTATTGTACTTCCAGTAGATATCAGGAAGATTGAAGTCTCCCACAAGAACAAGAGGCATTGATCTAGAGATTAACCCCAGCTGTTTATAGAAGAGCTCATCAGCTGCTTCTCCTTGGCTGGGTGGTCTGTAACAGACTCCCATCACAAAATCTACCTTCTTATGGGCTCCTCTGATTTTAACCCACAGGCACTCAATCTCCTCATCACCACAATCCATCTCAATGGTGTCCAAGTCCTCCCTTACAAAGAGGGCTACCCCGCCTCCTCTCCTGCCCTTCCTATCCCGCCTGAAGAGTTTGTACCCTGCCATACCTGCGCTCCAGTTGTATGAGTCGTCCCACCATGTTTCCGTGATGGCAACAACATCATAGGCTCCTTGCACTATGACAGCTTCCAGCTCTTCCTTCTTACTCCCCATGCTGTGTGAATTGGTGTAAATGCACTTCAGCTGAGCTGCCGAGCCTTCAGCCCTCTTAGAGGGAACAGAGTTTGTTCCCAATTGCCTGGTAACTGGAGTACCTAGCACCAGGGTGCCCGTATCTCCCTTAGCACCCCTAGGTGTGTTCTCCCCCACTTTCTGTGTGGTGAGGTACTGGTGGTCCACACCAGCACACCCTCTCCAAATCACCATTGCCCCACGTCCAGGCTCGTTCCTGTCTAGCCTGGTCTCAACCCCCTCCCCCTTCACATCTAGTTTAAAGCTCGATTTATGAGCTTAGCTAGGTTTCTAGCAAGGGCTTTAGTCCCCCTCAGAGACACACGTGTCCCATCCTTAGCAAGAAAGCTTGAGGGTGCGTGAGCCACCCCATCATCAAAGAAGCCGAAGCCCCTCTCCTCACACCAGGCTCGGAGCCAGGCATTAATCGAATTCTTCTTCCTTACTTCCAGCTCCTCTCTGTTTAGCCTTGGGATGGAGCAGAATACTATTTGTGCCCCAGAGCCCTCCATCATTTTCCCAATGGCCGTGAAGTCATTCTTGATGGTTTTGGTCTTTTTGTTTACTAGATCATCGTTACCAGTTTGGACTACTATCAGAGGATAGTAGTCTGTCTCGTGGACCAGGGAAGGAAGTTTTCTAGCTGCCTCCTTCACTGATGCCCCTGGTGAGCAGCAGACCTCTCTGTGGAGCGGGTCCAGTCTGCAAATGGGTCCCTCTGTTCCTTTTAGGAGGGAGTCTCCTACAACAATCACCCTCCTCTTCTTCTTGATGGAGCATGTTTTTATCTTTTTCTGAGGATGGTGCAGCCTAGGGAAGGATTCTAGGCTGTGGGAGCCATCATCCTTATCCTCAGGGTTGGATTTCACCTGCAGCACCTGGTACTTGTTCACCAGGGGGATCTGGGGTTTTGGTGTCTGGGTGAGGGGAGCAGGTTTCTTTCGTCTGGCAGGAACTTGCTGCCATTCCCCATCTCTTGTTCCCCCAACCTTGCAGTTTGCAGGTGGATGGTGTTTGGACACACCAGCTCCAGCAGGCTGCTGAGTTAGTGAGAGGGCGCTATTCCACTGGTCTACCTTACTCTCACACTCCCTGATGGTCCTCAGCCTCTTTACCTACTCCCTTAACTCCTCCACCATGTGAAGGAGTTCCCCGACTCGAGCGCAGCTTTCACAAGTGGAGCCAGTACCAAAGGCACGAGCCGGTGTGGGAGGGGGGCACTGCCTGCAGCCCAGGCTCTGGGGAGCTGCCTGCACCCACTGTGGCTCTGGCTGGGTGGCAGCATCCATCCTGCCTGCTGCAGCACACGGAGCAGCTTTAATCTTCTGCCGGGTGGCCACCATGGTCCTCGGTGTCTTCTGTCTAGTCTCTAGGTCCTCTCTGCGCCCTGCCTTCTCGAACTGCCGCTCAGACTGCCCCGCACCTCTTCGCGGTGCTCCCTGGGGACTGTTTAAATCTCCCGCGGCAACCGCCGGGACCGCCCCCTCCCGTCAGGCACCGCGCGGGACCAGCGTGTGGGGCTGTCAGGACCCCCGCCCCCGCCTGGGTTTTTCTGGGATTTTCCCGCCTCAGGGAAGCTCCCATCGCCTCAGAAAGTCCACCCCACCACAGAACTCACGGTCCTGCTGCTGGGGGCTGCCGAAGCAGCCTTGTTTCACTATTGAAAATGTGGCATTTCACAGCAGAAAATGGGGAAGTGGAAGCACTTGTTTATCTGTGAAACAATAAACATCATCTACTAGTTAGGCTAGGGCAGTTATTTTTGCAGAAGATCCTAATTGATAATACTAATACTGGATTTTGTCCCACTTCTAGTTTTGAATTTTTGTAGGCTTCTTTGAGAACTTTTTTAATCACCTCTGTTTGAAGGCACTTGTTGGCATTGGTCATGGAGAAGGACTTTAGACCATGGGGATACTGTTTCTTTTTACCGTGCAACTCTATTCCTGTTCAGTTGCCTTCTGACTGCATTTGCTACCAGCAGCACTTTGGCAGCACATCATGTTAGTGTTTACGTGTTTCAGGCAGTACTCAGCCCTTGGCTAATGAGTTTAGGCTTCTGTTCTGCAGTAGATTTCTAGCTACTGAGTTAGAAGTAGGGAAGTGAAGAATAATGGTCTAGAAAACACTTGTTACGCTGGACTACAGTATTTCATGTATTGAAATGGAAATGAGAGATTTGCTCACTCCCACGTCTACTGGCTAGAACTAGGGACTGCTCTACCCTGCCATCGTAACATCTTACCAGCCTTTCAGTTACATCTCAAAAATGACACAGTATGTTATTTAAGAATTCATTGTAGATTGTTTGGAGAGGACAGGATATTTGCACATTGCAAAGCATGTGTGTGGGTCTTCCAGTGCTTAGGTGAGTTGCCTGGACACCTTTACTTTTGGAGTACTTGATAAAAGATATCCAAAATACATCCTTGAAGACTTTTTTGAACAGTAGTTCTCTATGAAGATGATAGCTCCAGCCTGGTGAAGGTCAGTGAGAACATTTAAGCTAAATCCACATGCTGCAGCTGTATTTCTCTGTCTAGGAATACTTGAGGGGGTTTACCCTAATTTAAGTTCCTTAATTAATTATCATTAATTAGTATTGCACTAAGTAATGTTAAAACACTTTGTTCTGTTTTCAAGCCATAGTGTCTTAGCCTCAGTCTTTTTCAGGAAGGTGGAATAGACCAAGTATTTTTTCCTGTAACTTCTGCAAGTTATTGGAGTTCTCTTCAATTTTGCTTAAGTGATGCAAAAACTTCATTTCATTTCTACTGAACCTTGCATCTTAACTATGTGGATAGTTTAGAATCTGATTTTACGATTCTCTCCTTCTAGGATTTGGCTACAGAGGTATGAAGGAAATATAAACAACTGTATTCTAATGCTGTGTTGTTGTTGTCCAAAAATAACCTACATGTTCTATTCATGTATGGAATATTATTCATTAATTTATTATTTTTAAACTCTGAACCCAAGGTCATTTTTGACAATTTTGTTTACCTACCAGATTGTTGGTGTCTTTGGCAGAAAAGTTAGGCTATTTTCTTGCGTAATTCTTTCTTGTGCCAAATACCACATCCCATTGCCCTGCCCCTCTCCATCTGGAATGACTTGGTAAAGCATTAGTGTATAAACATCATCTGCACGATATGAATTACAACTGTGCGAACTGAATCTAATTACAAAGGAATTAAGTGTTACGTTGCTGAGATGAAGCTACTGCAGAACTTTTACTCATTTGCATTAGAGAGCAAAACCAGATGAGCAACAGTGTGGATTTTTTTAATTAGTTCTTTATTAAATTATTAAGAGCAGAGAAAAAATTTCTCCTAATGTTCTATACGCTGTACTAAGACTCTAAACACAGCTCCTGTGCATCTTCTTCGGTTTCTGTTTCATATACTAAATGGAGCAGAACATAAAGCATGGTGAAGTTTGCCTTCCATGCCTCCTGGGGGAGGAGGAAAGGGGGAAGGGCAGGGAAGGGAATAAATGAAAGAAGATTATAATTATGAGGGCAGAAAGAAAGAACTGGACAGCTGTAGAATTAAGCTGAACTGGAGAAGGTGAATGAGGCAAAGGGAGAAAATTCAAGGCAAACATCCAAATAGCAGAAGTCAAAAAAATTCTGTAGGAAAAAAGAAAATCAGTTGCCCACAGATCATTTTGGCGCTTAATGCCACAATTACCGTGCAATTAATGATTTTTTTTAATTATTATTCATTTTGAATTTGACATGTTTTTGTTTTCCTTGAAGGCTTCCATAGTTATGTTCTGTGATGGAGAACAGTATTCCTATTCTCCTGTTACTTACTAATGCGTATTATTTTCTGATATACTCCCTTTTATAAGATTGCCTTATTTAGGTTAAAGAAAAGCCTAATCTATGTTTCAGAATTTTTTCCATGATCTGTGACTTTCTCTTCTACTGAACTCAGCCTTTCCTCCAACTCTGTAAAGTCCTCTCTGAGCTGAGACAACAGCTGTTTCATTGTGTAGTCCTGCAGGAGGAGGTTTCATCTTTTTTAGCTATTTATCCAAGACCTTTTGGAAATCTTGAGACCAAAGCTGCTCAGTTCTTCTTTATCTTCTGCTTATCTAAAATTATAAAAAACCCTAAAGTATTAGCAAATGTAATTATTTTTAGAAGTCATGCTGTATGATCTTCTATATGTGTTTATTACTAATTATACTTAAATTTTCAAGCAGTCGTTTTTGATTTAAAATTTCTCTGTTCTTTTTTGTGCTCCTGTATGTAGAAAGAATTAAGAACATCAAACTCGGGTTTGCTGTGGGAAGTGCAGTGTAGAAAACAAATCAGGAAAATGTAGGAAGAAGCTGAAACAGAGAATATTATGGGAGACTGAAGTTTTTTTTGTAGTTCAGAGTTTTTCAGAATGCTGAAGTATATGCGTATTGCCTTTGGGCAGCTGACTGGAATTTATTACTTGGATTCTTTTATCATTGCCACTTGTGTCTGCGAATTAATCTCTATTCAGAAAAAAAGAAAAAGACCAGATAGTCCCTGTAGTTAAAACAAACACTGCCATGACCTCCTCACAACAAAACCAAATCAAACAAAAAAAAAGACCCCACCCAAACCACCTAACACTTCAAGTAATTTGTTTTAACTTCTCTGCAATATACTTACCTACTGTAATTGTTTCTTCTACCTCACACACAGTATATTTTTCAGACTTTCTACTTCTGAAATAAATTTCTTCTGTTACTTTTTTTTTTCATATTTTTCACATTTCTTCTTTTGATACTTTCCCATTTGTGCTTACTAGGATTATAATTTAAATTTTTTAAGGATTTCTGGTGAACTGATGTCTACAAAACTGGAGACATAACGTTAACTACTAATCTTCTGGTTTCCCTTTTATGTAATTTTTAAGCCGATGTACCTTTTGCATTTGTATCTAGAGAGCAGTATTTGTGACACTTGCTTATCTCCTAATTTTGAAACACTGATGATGCACTTTAGCTGTTAGACTTGAGTTCACCACCACCACTGATCTTCAGTTCTGAAGATAAGTTTTACCGTGAGTCTGGATGATGTCATAATAGTGTCTCACAGCTGGGTCATCAGTCCATATACCTTTGCAAATAATACATGTACCATTACTTAGTTTATTTTGGAGTTGTGATAGTGACCATGTGTCATGATGAAGTATTAGGAGTACAGATTAAGGCAGTGCAAGGACGGATCTAGATTGTATCTTTTTTAAAAAAATAAAACCCAAACAAAAGCGCACCAAAACCAGGTTCCTCTGAAGCAAACGGCTGTTTGTTAAACTGAATATTCTATTGGGATTTGATAAAATACAGATAGAATTTTGACTTCTTGACTTACCTGCAAATTATTCCAACTACTTCTGTTTCAGGCTTGTCAGTGTTACAGGCATCTGTTTTTAGCATTTGGAAATCTGCAGTAAATAAAGTCGTTGTTTGCTCTCCTCCTCCAAGCGATGTCACATACATAGCTGCTTAGAAAGGAGTTAAAGAACTGGAGTCATGATTTCATCTGCAAGGGAGAAACCCCTAAAAATGTAAAACTGAAATATTTGAAAATATGCTTTGTATTGAAATTAAAGCATCCTCAGAAAAAAAACAGTGGACAATCTGAGCTATGTACTTGAAGTGTGTTTAACTGAATTCTGGCTTGAAAATGACTAGTTGAAATAAGAATTCATCTGAATCAGTAGAATGCAAATTCGTAATTCTGCTGTAATGCTTACCTTCTACTGAATGATGAGCCCATGTGTTTGTACATAAATGTGTGTTGATTTGGCTGTAGCCCTCAGTAATCTTTGCTTTATACCCATTTTAAGTTAGGATAAAATACAAATTGGTAGCAGCCTGCTGAAAATGAATTTCATACACCATACCAAAAATCTATTGTTGAGTGGTTTAAATTATGTTCAGACTAACAAGTATTTAAACATGACCTGTCTTTTAGAGTCAACATGTCCTTTCTGAGTATATTGTCTAATAAAACTTTTTATATTTGCAGAGCATGGGGAATATGAT
This sequence comes from Phaenicophaeus curvirostris, assembly GCF_032191515.1. Lineage (NCBI taxonomy): Eukaryota > Metazoa > Chordata > Aves > Cuculiformes > Cuculidae > Phaenicophaeus > Phaenicophaeus curvirostris. The sequence goes on along the minus strand of NC_091392.1, from coordinate 119,763,782 downwards.
CCTCAAACTGTAAGACCAGGAAGCAGGTACAGTCACGTGCAGGAAGTACAGGAGCGACTTAATTTTTTACGGTTAGTTTTAACTTGGTAATTTGTTTAACTTCTGTAAGAGTAGTTTTATTATTTTGAAGGGAAAAACCTGTCTTTTTCTCTCACCTAGTTTTAAATTAAGATGTTACCTTCTTTCAAAACACAAATGCAAAAATACACTTGAGTGGGTTTGGTTTGGTTTCTTTTTGTTCTGTGTTTTCCCCAGAGGGCTTCTATGTATCAGTATATTCAAATTAAGTTTACTGGGTTTTTTGCAATCCAAGGCTCTCATTCTACACTATCATTTGTATGGGCTTTTTCTGTTTCTTTGCAGAACCTAAATGACTTTAATACAGTGCGCGTGTGAATGCAGTTACATATATACTGGGGTAACTTAGCTGAAAATTTAATAAAATCTTCCATGTAGGGATATGCCTGTGTCCTCACGTGTTGTACCATACCAGAGTTAAATCCATGATCATAAACTGAGCGTTATAAAGAGGTTGGAATAAAAAAATTATTTGTTGGACTTTTGACCAGCTGCTTGAGTAAAATAAGAAAACAAAGTATCTTTGCTCATGGCAGAGTTGCAGAATGCTGATGCTTTTTAAGCTCTGTCTCTCTTGGCTATTTCTTTTTTGGTTTTAACCTTTTCTAGATGAGTAAAAATACATGAACTGTCAAGTTCTGAAGTATTTTTTGCTTGTTTTCTGAGATGGTTTTTGCTTTTAAAATTTCTACCAAGAATTTTATTAATTAAACTGAAGTGTTTAAACAACTGTTTAATGAAATTTTACTATAGAATATGCATAGCAGTCTTAATTTATCACCCCTGCACATTAAAAACTGTAACTTCCTTTATTTTCACTAGTTGACAATGTAGAGGAATGAATGCAGTTCCATGGCTGTCAAATGTAGAATACGTGGGTAGTGATTTCTGAAAAGCAGTGCTGCAACATAGTTTCAGATTTCTCTTACAAAGAAAAGCTTTTGAATCCGAAAAATTATTCTGAAGAACTTAAGTTATTGTTTGTTCTTAGTGACATGTTCTTAGTGCTAACTCTCAGCATTGAAGTTCTTAATAGTTCTTTAATAACAATTTAACACAAAAAGTTATTTCAATAAAAAGAAAAATTTACAGTTCATTGACTTCTGCATCTGGTTCTATTCTACAGAATTGATACTTTATTTTGTAATTTTGCTGAAGTGAGTGCTAAATGACTGAATGATTACGGAAGTTATTTAATCTCTTGTGTTGTGATCTGACTTTTAATGTAAATAGTTTACGTTGAGAGATGTGTATTTATTTGTATATAATAGGTAAACAGTGCTTGGTATTTTTGTCATAAACTTTTTTTTGATGAATTTTATTCTTTTTTTTGTTTGGACTGATGGTTTTGATCCATTCAAATTTGCTAAGAAATCGGGGGGCTAGTTATGACTGGACTCGTAATCTAAATAGTGTTTTCAGGTCATGCTTTTGACATATACGTATATAACATACATATTCATCTTTATGCCTGTACTTTTTTCTGAATTATAAATGTAGATGTCTATTACACTGTGCTGTTAATTGTCTCTTTGTTTTGCTCAAGATTTTTGTTGAAGGATGGTCAGCTGTGGCTCTGTGCCCCTCAGGCGAAGCAAATATGGAAGTGTTTAGCTGAAAATGCGGTTTATCTTTGTGATCGCGAAGCCTGTTTTAAATGGTATTCCAAACTAATGGGGGACGAACCAGACTTAGACCCTGACATTAATAAGGACTTCTTTGAAAATAATGTGCTTCAGCTGGATCCTTCCCTATTAACAGAAAATGGAATGAAATGTTTTGAACGTTTCTTCAAAGCTGTGAACTGTCGAGAAGGAAAGCTAGTAGCAAAGAGACGAGCCTATATGATGGATGATCTGGAATTAATAGGATTAGACTACCTTTGGAGGGTAAGTTAATTGGAGGAAACATCTGAAAGGCAACTGCTAAGGCTTTCTCAGTTTCTTTTTATATTTTTAGGAATGTCTAATTTACTAGTTAGACTGATATTACAAAAAGATGCTTTTTCAAACTAAATGCATGGATATTGACTCCACTGTTTTTCCAGCAAGTATGCAAGTTGGTAACTTTGCAGGCTGATGCTTAAAGAATAGTTATTTGAAACATTAAGTGTATTTGAGTATGCACAACATAAAAAATTTGTCTATACTGTTGAAGAAGAAAGGTGAATTAACTGTAGTTTTCTCTTACACGCGTTAGAACTAAACTTTTGGTTTGTGCACTTCATGAGCCAGTTAATGTTATTTAAGCTGGAGTGATTCTAGATAAGACCAAGTGATCACTGGTCTGATTCTTACTCTTCTATATCCACAGCTTTTTGCATAAATGTGTTTATAGCTTTTCAGTAGGAAGACTCTTGCTTTCTGAAGCTTGCCAGATCTATTGGTGAAAAGCATCAGTTTTTCAATTTGACTCTTGATTTTTCCAGAATATTGCTGGTTTTCAATCAGCATTAGAACCCACAGTAGCTCACTGGTATGGTTGTCATGGCTGTGTTTTGTAAAACGTGCTGTACGTAAAGCAGCAGTCGTCAGTAATTTTGGTTGTGCCTCGTTGAAGGGCTAGGTAGCTTAATCATAGTTAATTAACAGTTGAAACCAATGTAGATCACAGTTTTTATACAACTAAGTTTTCACATGGTGTTTATATATGGAGTGCCCACATAATGCTAGCATGTTTTACTTTTGGGAATCAACTTACTTATATCTGCACTGCTGTTTGGCAGCATGGCAGAGCTCATGAAGCCTAAGTTCTGTATCCTGCAGGAGTTGTTTGTAAGGGCTACTTTCAGACCTAATGGCTAGTAATTAAAATGTAGGTTATCAGGTTAGAAACTGAACTCATTTGCCAGTCCTCCTCATACTATCTCACAGCTATTTAAATACTTTAAAATTCTGTTTTTAAATCTTCGGTAATGTAGATTGTTCAAGCATCTGAAAAACAGTTGTCTCGTTCTCTGAAATGAGTGAAAATGGAACTGTAATATGAAGATTAACACATAAGCAGTACTGACTTTCTGTTTATAAAGCACTGACTTTTCTGCTAACTGAACTCCATTAAATTAATTCATTCTTAATTTTGACTCTTTAATGTAAGCTGTATCAACTGTATTTTGTAACTAAGCATCTTGGTCATTTTCACCTCAAAATAATTAGGCATCCTGTTGTATCTATGTGTTTATTTAGTCATTTTGTTTTAAAATTTTGTACCAGAAACTTCCGAAATGTTCTAATGCTGCTTTTTTTTTTTTATTTCTGCTAGGTTGTGATTCAGGGAAATGACGACATTGCAAATAGAGCAATAGATCTTCTTAAAGAGATCTATACTAATCTTGGCCCAAGATTACAAGTTAATCAGGTAAAAAAAAAAAAGAAAACAACAAAACCCAAAACCAACCAAACCAAACAAGCAACAAGAAAACGGGAATATAATATGACAGAAAAACAGTGATAGAATTCAATTTGGTGATGTTTTTATACTTGAGAGCTTTGAAAACGGAATGGTTTTCGTGTTTTGGAGAGTTATGTCCTAAGTCCAGCTGTCAGGTTCTGGGCAGGTACAAAATTAAGAAGTTTTTTCTGATATTTGTAGACTGAACTCTGATTTTTTTTTTTTTTTAATATTAAATTGATCTGCTGTATTTGTTCCTCCTACTCAGAAAATGGTTCGTGTCTCACTCATATGTAAGCCTGTTGTTGAACTTCCAGTTGAGGTAATTACTTGTACTAGTATGTTCACTGGATGGGTCTGTTGAGTGTTGTTACAAGCTAGTCTTATCCTTTTTGTCACATGCCTTAAGAGGTCACAGAGTTTCCATGTAAGGGTCAAGTTGAGCTCTAGCAAACTAGGTTTTTTCTTGCAATGTTAATATTTGCTAGGAATTGTGTGTCAGTGGACAGAGAGAAGAGATAATCAGTTTCTGAAAGGTTAGAGGAAGTAAACTGTTGGAATTTCACAAATCTGGGGGAAATGTTGTCTTCCAGACAAACTCCAGATGGTAGCTTGCCAGTTGTATTTCTTAAAACTCTGATTTTCATTCTTGTCCTCAAAAACACTTTTATACTGTCTAGAGCTGCCAGTCTGCTAGATACAGCACAGCTGCTATAGGTGGTGCATTTACAGCCATTCGAGCTATATCTTACTGTAGTGGCAGATGGACTGTGTGCTTCTTTCTTGCTATAGGTCTGGGCTTGCCAAGCATACATAGATCTGTCCAACTGCACGTGGTTAGATCTGATGCTTACAGGAAGGGTTGGATTTATTTAACGTGCACGGAAGTGTTTTGTTCAGTGTGCTGGTAACTCCTCTGGTGCTAAGCTGCCTTTGAGAAAAGCAGCTACTGGACTGTTGTACTGCTCTATCTACGACTGTTAGTGTTTCCATTGCAGTACCTGGAGACGCTGCGGAGTGTTTATAGGGGTGCCATAGGTTATACGTCAGTCTAGGTCAGGAGCAAGGAGATGTTGGGTATCGAACAGAAAGAGGAGATTTGCTGCAGCTGCCACTGTACTTAATCTAGCTCAAAGTCCATTTCTGAGTGTATCTGGAACTGGATTATGTGATGTGGGGAGCAGGAATAGTTGTCTTAGTGGTCTATAAATGTTTTTTGTTCACTCTTGGTGCAAAGTTAACCTGTGCTAGATTATCAGCTAGGGATTCTTTAGCATTGTCTAAGGAAATAAATGAGAGAAAGTGCCAGTTTAGTGTTCTCTGTGCAGACTTTCCCTTATCGTGTTTAAGTGCAGGTTTGAACTGTAGTTAAGGCTACTTATGACATGCAAGGTTTTTGAAGTGCACATTAAATGAGAGCTATTTGTCAATGGGAGTTTATTCTGAAGTGAAATAAAACAGCTTTATAGAGTAACTTACCTGGTTTGGTTTGGGTTGTTTTTTTTTTAACTTCTGCCAGCAAGGATCCTCCTGAAAAGATGGGGTTTAATATTTCTTTTAATTGTGCCTTTTTTTTTAATATTATTAGGTAGTGATTCATGAAGACTTTATTCAGTCCTGTTTTGATCGTCTGAAAGCCTCCTATGACACGTTATGTGTGTTGGATGGAGATAAAGACAGTATCAATTGTGCGAGGCAAGAAGCAATACGAATGGTGAGAGTGCTGACTGTTTTAAGAGAGTACATAAATGAATGTGACAGTGATTACCATGAAGAGAGAACTATTCTACCTATGTCAAGGTATGTGTGAAAATGCACTACTGTGATTTTCATTTCTGTTAACTAACATATTACTAGTATCTTGTGATTTTTACATTGTAAAGGGCTTCTGTTCAGGGAATGTGTTTACAGAGTTTAAAAACTCCATTTTCTCTGCTAGTACATCTAAACTCCCATTTGTAGTAAAAAGAAAAAAAAAAAATTGAAATATAGGGCAAATGCAGGCTTATGAGAGAGGGACAGCAGACCTGAGAATAAACTTGTTTCTGGTGGTTTGTTCTATAGCTAGCACAATGTACCTTGTGGCTAGATTGTTTTGACTGTATTTCTTGTTCTCAGATAATTTTTTCAAAGCAATACCATTCTTAAAGTTAGCGTAGGCAAACCTTTGTTTTTCTTAGTTGTGTTATACAAAAAATATATCGTTAAAGTGGATATTCACGTTCCAGTCATTTACAGAGAGGCTAAACTTTGCAAGCTTAAAATTAATATTATCTTAAAGTTAATATTAATATCTAAGTGACATATTCTGTGTAAGTTCCTTATAAAAAGTGGAAGAAAACAGCACTTTGAAGTGTGTTTATTTTCTGTGTACCTTCACTGCTCTTATACTTGTCCCTGAGTAAGAACTTAAGTCCTAGCTGCTCCTCCAACTATCTTTGGTACAAAGAAAGCAGTAACACTTAAATCCAGTGTAGTGTAGATAGTTTCACAAACAAAATACTTCATTTCCTGAGAGAGGAAAGCAGAACAGAAAACTGTTTAATTGTTCCAGTGTTAGTAGCTGCTGTCTGTGGGAAGAAAGTCTCAAAAATACATATGGAATACACTGAGATTGCTGTGGATTTATGATGCAGATAACGTATTTTTAGACTTGGTGGTGGTTTGTTGTCCCCTGATTTTAAATGCCCTTTTTGTCAAGAAAATTTGAGATTGCTGTTTCTTCATGATGTGTCAGTAATTTGCAGTGCTCCTACAGCATCTTTATTCTACATGTTGATTGATTAGGACTAAGTTCTCTGATTGATTGCAGATGCACCTTTCTTACATGGGTTGCCCATTTGATTAGATTAACTTTGTCACAGGTCCTGTAAGCAAGAAGCTTCTGTGAGGAGTACTTGCTAGTTTATCATAGAATGGGAAGTGTTGATTTGGCTTATCTGGTCACGTCTTTCCTAATGAGTTCCTCATCACTGTGGAAAGTATGATCACTGCCAGTGTGAAAACTTTCCTCCTTTTTTGACCTCCTTGAATGTTAAAGAGCATTTTATTTTTAAAATCAGGTTACTAATATAAAACTTTAAACGGCTTTTGGCAAAAGGCATTAAGACTTGTTGACCTGATGGTGTTTTCTGATCTTGATGTATTTAAAACTGAGTTGTTCTGCTACAACAGCATGGTTGCCAGTCTGAGCTTTAGTTGTACATTTTAATCAGGACATTACAAGCAAAAGAGAGGATCTAAAACTTATGAAGTGGGTTGTTAAAATTCTGCCAATGTTGCTAACCTGACTTTAAAGTTGACCATGTGTTTAATGCGCTTGTGCGGAATGTGACTTTTTGAAAGTTTCTCTGTTACATTTGCATAATTGTTGCTGCCCCCATGAAATAACGTCGTGCCGGAATATATATACCACCATACGTAAAAATTTGATGCTGAAAGATCTGCAACACAAAATATGACAGGAAAAATTAATTATTTAATGAGGCAAAAAGATATAACTTTGTCTGGTTTTTTTTTTTTTATTTTCAGAGCTTTCCGTGGTAAACATATCACACTGGTAGTTCGTTTTCCAAACCAAGGCCGACAGGTGGAAGATTTGGATATTTGGTCTCATACAAATGACACAATTGGCCAAGTACGGCGTTGTATTCTCAATCGTATTAAAGCCAATAGTGCGCACACAAAAGTAGAACTCTTCATTGGTGGTGAGCTGGTGGACCCTGCAGACGACAGAAAATTAATAGGACAGTTGAATCTTAAAGATAAAACGGTAAGTGTTTTGGGTTGATTACTTCTGTCCGTTCAAGTGTTGGTTCCTTTTTGGAAATGCTTGGAAAAGGCCCTGCATGGGATCTCTTGTTCTTGTAAAATAGTTCCTTTCTTCCTCCTTGTGTTATGCTGTTAATGTATCAGATTCTTATTTAGTAAAGAATCTTCAGGTTTGCATAGTATTGAAACTGTGGTTTTGTTTTTCAGCTAATTACAGCTAAGCTTACACAGATAAATTCTAACATGCCCTCGAGTCCAGATAGTTCTTCTGACTCTTCAACTGGTTCTCCAGGCAACCATGGCAACCACTACAGTGATGGTCCAAATCCAGAAGTTGAAAGCTGTTTGCCTGGAGTGGTAAGCATATACTTAGATTCTGAAATGAACAGTTTAAAGCATTCTTTCCCTATTCTTTGTCTTTAACTAATTTTTTTTTTTTTATTTGTTTATTTTAAGATCATGTCATTGCATCCTCGATACATCTCTTTTCTTTGGCAAGTTGCAGACTTGGGCAGTAGCCTAAATATGCCACCTCTTAGAGATGGAGCACGTGTTCTTATGAAGCTCATGCCACCAGGTAAAAGTTCATTTTATGGTCTTTTGTATTATAATATCCCATATAATAATTTCTCACCTGTTACATAAAATGAAGTTAGGGAAGTGTTTTCCACTTTCTGGTAATTTAAAACTGATATTCTAAGTAGGATTGTATGCATAATATTTCCCAAATAGTTACTTCTTGTCTGTCATATAAAGTTGCAGAGTTTGCAGTTAGCACTGGGATTCAGTGCCGTGCCGCAGTGAAAATGGGGAGAAGAGTTGTCTTTTGAAGTGGTTTTGTAGCAGTACTTTCATAGGATCACTTTTGTACTGACAGTAAAAGCATTGCAGAACACTGTCATTTGGTCTTGTCTGTCAGTTACATTTTTTAAACTTCTGATACATGTAAAATTGTTCAGATTTGTAATTTCGCATTCTGCTGGCTTATTCTGGAGTAGTTGTGTTCTAACATGTTTAAAAGTTGTGTTTTTATTGCAGATAACACTACGGTTGAGAAACTAAGAGCTATATGTTTAGATCACGCGAAGCTTGGGGAAAGCAGCCTTAGTCCATCCCTTGATTCTCTCTTCTTTGGTCCCTCTGCCTCGCAAGTGTTATATCTAACAGAGGTTTGTGATGCTTTGCCTGATCTTTAAAAGTCTTCAATTCTGTCATTGTCAGTCCTTTCTGTAACATTGTGGAAGCCTAAGATCAAATTCTGGTTTGAAATCAATGGTGTAAATATTTTCAATTGTTAATTCCATTAAATTGTTATGGCCAATGCTGTCAAAGCATTTCTTAAGCAGTATTCCAGTATAGTCTCATGTTTAGTCATCTATATTCAAGCATTTCGCTTACTGAACTCTGTTTTGTTCTACAGGTAGTTTATGCCTTGCTAATGCCTGCCAGTGCACCTCTGGGAGAAGACGCCAGCGACTTCCAATACAATTTCTTAAAAAGTGGTGGTTTGCCTCTTGTATTGAGCATGCTGACTAGAAATAACTTCCTGCCAAATGCAGATATGGAAACTCGAAGGGGTGCCTACCTTAATGCTCTAAAAATAGCCAAATTATTGCTAACAGCAATTGGATATGGCCATGTTCGAGCTGTGGCAGAAGCTTGTCAGCCAGTTGTGGAAGGCACAAGTACAATTTCACCGGTAATATAAATCTTCCTTGATGGAAATAGCAATGTACTGGTTTTTATATTGTCTGCAGCAATATCTGTCTACTTTCCATTAACAGTCTCTTTGAGTGAGTTGCATGTCAAAAACTCATGGTGCTTTCTGATAACCTTGACTGGAGAAATGTTGTGTGAGAGATCCACCTGCTGTGTGTATGATATTCAATGGTTTGCATGATTGACATCTCAAGTACCTTTCCATTTTGATGTGTATCTCTTCCATTAATGTGTGTCCTGATCTTTTGAGCTGTTGGGTCTGTTGAATCATGTGCCTCTGAATAACTTGTATCTCCTATTTATGATTTCTCAGAAAAGGAGAAGTGTAACATGGGTGTTCTAAACTGTGGTCTCCCATGTCTGTAGTAGTAGATTTTGTGTGTATTTGATACTGGCTAGTTAGTTATTCTGTGTCTGGGCAAATATGTTATGGATCGAGATTTTATTTCTGCCCCCTTACAGCAGGTGTACAGCAGAGAGCCCAGAAATTAAAGTGTGCTGCTGTCCTTCTTGGGCATTTCTTTCCAGCTATTACAGCTTTTTTTTTTTTTTTTGTGAAGTTCTGTCCCAAGTAGCTTGAGCTGTCAGCCTGTACTCAAGAATACGTGCAGGGCCCCACTTCAGAGCACCTTGTTCCAGAATATTTACTAAAATCCATCCCTGAAGCAGAGAAGTACGTTCCCCTCAAGTCTGAAAAATAAATACCTGTTCTGGGTAGCTCCAGGATCATTCCTTTTGAAGGAAATCAAAATTCTTGATTAAGAGATGAAGATTCCCTTTTCATGTCTCATGTTAGAATATAATAGAAATGTCTCAAAGCAAACATATTTACCACTCTATTCTTCATCTATTTAAAATCAGTAAATTTTACTCCCTGTTTTCTAATGACAATAATTCAGAAGGCAATTAGGACACAGATAACATCAGTTGAGGCTGCAGCCATGTTCTATCCTAGATGCTATTAGCACTCCCTGGACAGAGGGAGTCCCATTTCTTTTAAAAGCAGTTTCTTACATCAACATCAAGAAAGGGAAGGAGATGTAGTTCTAAACATTCTGTTAACTTGAAATAGCCTGATCAGTACACAAACCCCCAAACGTAAGTAGTTTGAGCATATGCCTCTCCTCTTAACTACTTGTACTCTATGATTGTGCAGTGTAGCATACAGTGTCTTCAGATGCAATGGTACCTCTTTGAAAAGGGGGGAGTTTCTTTTTCTTGGTGTTTGCAGTTTCTAAAAGTACTTTCCTTTCCAAGATCATCTCTGTTTCTACTAAACCTTTCCAGATAACTCTGTATTACTGTATTTTCTTGCTTTCTTTTTTTCTGTGTGAAAATAAGTATAAGAAATACTTTATTCCAGATAAACCAGGCTACGCATGACCAGGCAGTGGTGCTACAAAATGCCCTACAAAACATTCCTAATCCGACATCAGAATGCATGCTCAGAAATGTAGCAATTCGTCTTGCACAGCAAATATCTGATGAGGTTAGTGAATTCCTTTCCCCTTTGTTTCTTGTATCTTTAAAAATAAATCCTTAAATTTATTACTTTGTAAGACATGGATTTTTCTTCTGAAGTGTCCTGAAACATTGTAGGTAATGTTCTTGTGGTTAATAAGCTGTTAACTTAATTAAAAGCTTTTAATTGTTTCCTTATGCAATTACAAAATGCAGACACTCATGCTACTAGTCTAAAGAGGCTTAAGTGAACTAGGCAGGTTCTCTACAAGCTTTTTAATGAATTGTGAATATTGTTACACTTGGATCAGAACTTTAGAAGCTTCATGTAATAGACTTAAATAAATGGTTTTGGTTTCTGAGTAATTTTCTCATCTTGAAAAGAAACAGAAAAGGGTAGAGAGTTTCTAAATCTTGAACGTGATTTTTAAAAGCCGGAAAAGTCTCAAAACATTGAAAATGCTTTAATGATGGGAGTGAAAAAGTGGATTGTAGAGCTTGGTAGGGCTAAACAATGTGCTTTGCAAATATAGTAGTCTTATCTGTGTGGTGTGACGTAACTCCATTTGGATTTGGAATGAAGAATTGTGTTAGTGACTACATTAGTGAATTCTGCTGAATTCAGCAGGAGCTAAAATAAAAACTACTGCAACTTCCTCTTCACAGTGATTTGGGATTCCTCAGTTCCCAGCGTTGAAGCAGTGAATATTGTGTTTCTGTAATGCATAGAATCTCTGCAAAACTATCTCTAAAGCAATTCTAAGCTATCTAAATAACGGTGTTCTTGTATTACTATCCTAATGTTGCAAAGTACACTTTCTTTTGAACAAAGAGCAGTGTCTAAAGAAAGCACAATGTACTAGGCCACAAGACTGAACCGTCTGCCTTCCATTAGTGGTGGTATTGCATCCGTAAGTGATTGTATGTGCAAAATTAGCCAGTTGCACTCTGATTCAGTTAAATACATTCCACAGAAGAAAGGTCTTTTGAGGTGAGGTATGAAGAAAGGTTTTTAATTGTCTTTGTCCTTTTTGTAGGACATCTCATAAATAAATAAATAATTTTTCTTTGATGAAGCACTTTGAAACAGACAAAACCTGAACCTCTTTTACGAGAGCCTGCACAGTATTAATCTTAAAATATTGTCTATAATTTTCTGAAATTATGAAAGCTTCTGTACATCTGTATTTCATATGTATTGTAGTTTGCCTTTGAAAGACATTTCTTTCATTTAATGTTTTAATGGTCAAAGACTATTTTTCAACTGAACTCGCTTAAGAAAAAGTCCGACATGATTTCCATAGGCCAGACAGACGACAGCACAGAAATCTTTTGCCTTGTTAAATTTTAGTACTTCAGGGTTTTAAAGCTACAAAGATGTATAGAAAGAACATCGTCTTTTTCTATGTGCCAAATTTTGCTTGTGATGCTGTTACTGTAAGGTTGCATTGCTTGTGGCAAAGGTGAAATACCTACTATTTTTCTTGTAACTATTGTAAATGTCCATATCAGTAGCCAGCAGCTACTGATATGTTGCAGCTAGCTTGTCAGTTAAGCTTCTTGGTCTCCCTTTTCTGTTAAGGCTAAGCATTAGAAAATGGAAGTTTGAAATTTTTGAGAACTTGTCTAATATCTGCTTATAAGGTTTCCCTGATTTTTTGGAGAGTTTTACTTCAGATACAGACTCCAGATAGGCTGGAGAGTTTTTTGAAAGTTGATGCAGACTATAAATAATGACAGTTGGAGTATATTTTGTAGTGTTTGAATATCAGTAGAAACTATTGGATGGCTAACTCTGACTATCCCCAGAACTCACTGTAGAGTGAGTCTGCATTTGGAGGATCCATGATCTGTGTTCTTGTTAATTTTAAACTCTGTATAACTTGAGTATAGAACGATCACTTTTTATCTCTGTCATGTATTTGATAAGCATTAGTTTGCCTAGCTAGCAGCACAGTAGATATCACAGGGGAGACAAACCCTAAAATAACTTCAACTTCTTCTATTACTTAAGAGGCCAGCTGCCTTCTAAATGGAGGCTTTGTAGTTTGTTGTGGGTTTTTTTCCCTCGGAAACAAGAATGGTTTAGTATTGAAGTTGGTAGTTTCTGGCAAATATAACTTGGAATCAAAGATTTACTGGTTATTAATTGAAAATGTTCTCTTTCTTGTAATTCCTGGTACTTGCAACATTGTGGTTTAAGAATCTGTGGTGTATCTAAAATACATGCTACTTTCTATTAAAAAATTAACTTTTACATAACTGAATTACAAATGCTTTTCTATGGGGTTTTTCCCTTTACTTAAGAACAAATTATTTTTTAGTTTTTAAATACATTTGTGATAAATTAGAGTCCACTGTAATATTATTTGCAGCTGCCTTTTAATGTTGCTTTTGTCTATTCCTCTTTCTTCAGGCTTCAAAATACATCCCTGATATCTGTGTTATTAGGGCAGTACAAAAAATTGTTTGGGCATCAGGTTGTGGGTCAGTGCAGCTGGTTTTCAGCTCGAATGAGGAAATAAGTAAAATCTATGAAAAGGTAAGAATTCTTAAGCAACTTCTTTTCTGTATAACTGTTCAACCAGCATCAACCATGTCAGGCTTATAATGTGATGTACTTGCATGAGTATAAAATGCACTTTGCCTTTCTGTTACATCTCTCCACCTATGCAGAATAACTTTATTTTCTAAACAGGGACTTGATGCAAAGCAAACACAGCCCTGAACTTGTTGAAAGCATTCTGCTTTTACTTTCATATCTTGAGATGTGTCAGAATTACCACATCCTCCCACTGCAGTGGTAGTGACTGTCGCTGATTTTTAGCTGTTGTGCAAAGACAAAGTAGTGTCTGTTGCCAGACAGAAACATACTTTGTCCTCTGCTGCTGTTTACATTTAGTTGTCTCTTCTGCATTGTAATCCTTCTTTCTGCCTACTTAATTTTGATAATCTTTCCATGTATAAAACAAACACATGATGTCTCTGGTTAATGTTGCTAATCTGCAGCTGTGATTAAAGATTTAAGATACAAACCTGCTGAGATTCAGTGTCTTCAAAACTCTTCAAATTAAATCATTTTGGCTTATATGGAGGAGAGGGCTTGCTTTTTTTTCCCTCAAATTATTTATTTTGGGAATATGCACCAAAATCAACTAATTTGATTTGAGCATTTAATTGAAATAATAGCCTATTTACCAATCAGGAGTGTTATCCTTTAATATTTCAAAAGTCACCACAGCAAGTGTTTGAAATTTGGTTTGGCTGTTTTGTGTTTCTGAAAAATGGTGAAGTGCTGAATAAATACCAGCAGTGTTAAGAAGCTTTTGATCAAATAAGTTCTGGAAATCAAAGCTTTGTAAAACTGGATTTTGTGACGAGTTATACAGCACTGCAGCCTTTATACAGCCTTTCTCTGTTTAAATAGTAACTGTTTCCAAAACTTTAAACTCCAGATTCTGAGTAGTGAAGAAAAGCAAGTTAAAAAGTTTAAAAAAACCTAAACAAATAGACCCAAAACCAAAGAAAGAAACCCAACAGTACTTACTAACTGATGTAATTTTTGCCTACAAGCTTTCTGTTTAACTTCTGATTCCTTAAGTGCTTGGAATGGATGGCACGGGTGGACGAGGTGCTGAGGGATATGGTTTAGTGTTTGGTAGGAACGGTTGGACTTGGTGATCCGGTGGGTCTCTTCCAACCTGGTTATTCTGTGATTCTGTGATTCTGTGAATCCTCCACTAAGAAGCACAGTACTGAAACTTCAGGCATAATGCTTTGAATTACATCTGAGTGGAGTGCATAAATACTTTGAAGTGATAATCACTTAGTATACAAATTAGTGGTTTGTATTTGTATTGTGTGTATACCTTGGAATTGGTTTGGTTTCTCAGGATTTTTTTTATACTCACTTTGTTGCTCTCTTGTTTATTTTCACAGACAAATGCAGGAAATGAACCAGACATGGAAGATGAACAAGTTTGCTGTGAAGCATTGGAGGTGATGACACTATGTTTTGCATTGATTCCAACAGCACTGGATGCCCTCAGTAAAGAAAAGGCATGGCAGACGTTTATCATTGATTTACTATTGCACTGTCACAGCAAGTAAGTTTTAGTGGGTGTTTTTTTTTTAATCACATGTATTATTTTACAATTAAAAACCAATATAAAGCCTAAACACAGAATGGTCACTTTTTATTTAGATGATTTTTCTGCAATTTTCTTAATTTATTGTTCAGCTATGTATTTTTGTTATTTGAGTACCTGCCCAAAAGTGGTAGCTACATCAGTCCCATCTTCTTTGTACTCATGAAGAGGAGATTATCAAGCCAGATGCTTGATAGTGTGCTATTGATTGCTTTGGAACATCTTCTTTAGAACAAAACAATAGGTACTTTCCACTTCTGAGAAATACTGCGAATACTTACTACAGTAGAATATTTAAATTGCAGTTACTTAGGTATAGAACTCTCCTATGCTTTCTCTGGTAAGTGAAGACAAGATACAGTGCTAGCGGTTTGAGGAAAGAGCAAAGTTAAGACTGAATCTTGTGGTTTTCTTGCATTGGAGTGGTGCGATTCTATTTTTCATGTGATTCACATGTTTCACGTAGAGCCATCGCACTGGAGCTGTCATCTGGTGCAGTAACAGCATCATGGTAGAACCCTTAACCCTGTTGGGGGACAGATGGACAGGGAAAACCAGCAGGAGCTGCCAAGGGCACTGTGGTTCAGTTGCCCTTACTGTAGAGTTCATGGCTCTCTTGTTATTTCTAAGCTGTCCCTACAGTTCTCCCTAAACAGCATCTGCATGACTCAGCATCTGTATGATGTGTGGCTTGAGACTTGTAGCCCATCTGAAATTGGGTTGTGTAGCACTGGGGGGCATGTTGGGTGTTTTTAGAAGCCATCCAAGTGGAAAGGCTTTGTGTGTCGTTATTAAACTTAGTTTCCAATGCTCTGAACTGTTACTAAAGATCTCTGCTGTACTTCCATGAATGTTTTAACTTTTCTTTGAGAAATGACAGAGATCAGAAATTAGTGGAGTTGTCTAAGCCTTTCGTACTTTTTAAATGGAGTGAGGTTGTGGTGGTCCGAGATGACTGGGGTCAGAGTTCCAGCACCATGTTTTGGGGTTTTTACTCCTCTGGGTAAAACAAATTGGAAAAATCTTATGTTCAGGAATATTCAGCATAATAGAAAGATCGATAGTATCATCAGAATACGTCTTTACAATAAACTACTTTGCACACGTTGGTGAAACTGTGGAGTGTTGATAGAATCCCCCAAGTTTTATTAGTTTGCAACCTGTGATATGGGATATTGAATTTTGGGCTTCACTGAAGCTTGTTATTACTGCTTCAGTTAGATAAGATTTACAAAACGTGCTGACAAATGTATGTTGTAATTTTACACGTTAAGCAAAACAAGCTGTCTTTCACTATTTTTGGTAACTTTCAAGGCTGATGAGTAAGAAATCACTGAATTTTATTTTTAAAACTGTCAACAGTTGATATCAAGTTACTGTTTTGACAGCAAGTGCATGTTGGCCGCTTGTCAAATTTGGAGTACCAGTACAGCCAAATAGCATGGACAAATGCTATAGCTGCCTTATGATTTTCTTTTTTTATGTGGGTTCAGAGATTTATGAGATTGTGGCTTTTATATCATCTCAATTGTACAAATATAAGTAATAGGAGATAATTTTTGCAATAAATTTCATTGTGTTATCAGACTTTCTGGCATTGTACTTGGAAGTTAAGTGACATTTCTCAAGTGTTCACCATCATTTGTTTATATTTCAGTTAGTGCTTGGTATCTACACTTTGCAGACAGAAGTATTTCTTTGCATATTAAGTTCAGTGAGCATTTGTTGGCTTAAGTTTGCAAATAAGTTTATTTGCACAAATAATATCTTTGGGGAACTTAGAGATTATTGTCTAAGAGTGACCAAATCTGCATGATCTCCGTGCTTATTTATTGGCCGTATTGCAACATTAAAACTTCTGGAGCTGCTTCTGTTGTGATGTCTCTTATGAAATGGTCATAAAACCTTTCTTTAAGCTGTGGATTTGAAACTGAGGTTCTTGTTGCTTTATGCGGGCTGGAAAGCTATCATTACAGCTGGGTATCTCAATTTTTTTTTTTATCTCTGCCAACATTTACCAGGTGTTAGAGTTTAAAGTTTCTTGTTTGCTATTACTTTCACCGGTTTGGGTTAATAGGCTAGGATTTTGTTGTGAAGAATAACTGAAAGAAGAAAATACTGGAATATTCTTTCTTTGCTATGAATCTTATTTCGTGATCCTTCCTGCTCTAAAAGTGTTGTATCTGTAATGCCTTTTTTGCTGTTTTAATGTTCACTCTAAAAAAGAAAGAAACAAACAAAACTAAGTATAAGTACGTTTAACTTTTAATTGGTTACAAAAAATAATTAGTCTGCTTTGTTTTACAGCATAATCTAAAATATTAAAATAGTTACTAGGCAGATAGCAATATTCTGCTTTTACAAACAGAACACTGCCGATGACAAACTTTCATCAAAGATGACTTCTTGCCACTCTTTCAGTCTTCAAAAATTGCAGATACTCTTCATAAGGATCTTTCTCTTCTGGTCATATTTCCCTAAGAAACTGAAGTACTGGTTCCAGTTAGGAGCTTCTAAATCTTTAAGTCTTAAGCATTTTAGTCTGTAAATTTCATTTTAGAGGTTCCATCTCACACAGTTTGTGATGGAGTTAGTCTTTTTAGCAAAACCTACAGTCTTGATATACTGATGGGAATACTTGTCATGGTTCTGTCAGCCCCTTCCAGTGTTTACCCTTCTTGCTGATTGGAGTTTTGATTGAGTTTGATTCTCAGCTATTTCATATTGTTATTCCTAGTGAATAGTTGCTTGGTGTACTTTTCTTCCTAAAATACTGGAATAAACTAGATGTATCCCCTCACTGGGGCTTCTCTTTCCGCTTACTTTGTTGGAATGTCAGCCCAAGTATGAACAGCAGTGGCTTAATTCCCCATGTATGTTAGCTTTTTGGCCTTTAAAAATACGAGTAGCATATATGGATGGGGGTTTGGTTTTTTTGTCAGAAGTGATACAATTTTTAAGGGCTTCTTTTAGCCAAGTAGACTTACACTTGGCTCCTTATCTCTCTTCTCTTTCTCCGTGAGTGTGGGAAATGAGCTGAATTATTTGTATGGAAAAATGGTTCGTACTGTCAACACAAGAAGCTAACCGTTGAGCTCTTTCCTCTCATATGCTTGTAAAATTTCCGCTATGTATGACTATCACTTAGAATGCAACTAAGTTCATTGTTACATGATGGTTAGAGTAGCATAAACATGAGTAGAAATGGAAGACTGCTTTGCAAATTAAGGCAGTGAAGTTGGAACTAAGCAGAAACAAACCTTGCAGCTCAGAGAAAGTTTAGCAAATAACAGAAGGAATTCTGAATATCCTTCCATTTTCAATAATTGTTCCCTGATCTCCTGTCCTCAATCAGAGAACAATGTGAGCAAAAATAAATGTTTGGGGAAAGGAAGATCATAAGAGTTCAGATCTCACGAACGTGATAATGGTGGAAAAAAAATCAGATTGGTGGGTTTTGTTTTTCTTTCAGAGGTTGAGTTTGTATGGAACATCTGCTGTTTCATTGTAGCATACTTGTAAATTGAGAAACAGGTTGCAGAATATTTAATACTAAACACTAGAGCAGTTCTTATTCTCCAAGGTAATAGATTTTGTAGTGGTGACCCCTGAATACACTGGCTTTGTCAACATGAGCTAGCTAAACAGTTAGTCCTAAATGATCCTTAAAACCCAGAAGTACTCTGGTGGTGGCTGCAGTGTGTGGTGGTCATAAAAATGTCATAAAGATTCTCACTGCCAGTGGCACTAAGTCCCGTTGAAGAGGATGATTTTTGTTAGGTAAATATGAATCTGTGTTGTGGAGTATTAGTAGGACGGGATCGAGGTGGCTTGGTTTGGCTTGGCTTAATGGAGGTGTTTGCCCTCCAGCTGTGGAACCAAGTGAGTGGGAGTTGATCCTGCAATTCATGTCCTAGCTGCCAGCTCTGTACTGTTGTCATGGTGTCTATCATGGCATTAGCTGCATTGAGGCAGCTGCATCCCTCCCATGATTCCTTATGAGCTCTTAGATTGTTACAGCCTTGTGAATGTATAATACTAGTGTTCAAATACTGCGTGTTCCTTAGAGACAATGGTGGGAAGTATGCATTGCCTTGGTCACGTTTCTCTCTTTAGGAAAATACCACCCTTATTGATTTCATTCTGCTTTTTAAGTCCATGAACCTGAGGATTGTCTGAGATGTGTCCCAGGCAGCTGAAGGACATATTAAAAAGAAATTTCCATGAGAAGTTTTATGAAAATGTCAGCTCAGCAATTGGATCCAATAGCAGCCCCTCTCCACCACATGGTCTTGTGTGACTCAAAGCGGTGTAGTGTAGTAGAACTTCGAAAGATCAGAGAAGGATGACAAGGGACATCAGTGTTCTGAAATCCCTTCCGTCTGAGGAACAGATGAATAGCTTGGGGCACTTAGTCTTTGAGAAGAGATAAATGGTGAAAGGAGAATGCCGCAAAGACCTTTAAATTCAGAAATAGCAACGGGAGGATAGAGAACAATGTTTCTTGTATAAGAACTTCTTGACCATAACATTTAAGCAGGGTAAACCTTAGGTTTGGAAATCGTTTGAAGAGTTCTTTTATTAATTTATTCAGTGAGTGGTATAAAATACTGCTTTTGGTAGACTTCCTGAACCACAAATTGTTGGAAGCTGAATCAACATCCTGGAGAAATGTCACTGCGTGCTTCCTTCTTGTTGTGTGCTTTCTTACCTGTGTACCAGGGATGGAGTGATCTGCTGAGTGCATCTTCGCTCTGACCTCACAGTCATTCTTGCACATCATTGAAGCACAGTTAACCACACATGAAAGAATCTGAGGGAAATAGAATTCTTCCATGTGCAGTCACCTCATAGGCCAAGATATAATGCTCAATCAGTCTTACAACTTCAAAGAATAGGGTTTGCATTTTGGGTTTTGGGTTTTTTTTCCTTAAGCTTATGCATTCCCATACTATTCCATTGGTTAGGTTAAGTTCTTGGATGGAAATGTCCTTTATTTTAGCCACTTGATTTTTCAGAGGGCCATCTTTTCTCATTTTTACTAATGGTAAATTCGTATCACTTCATAGGCCCTCAGCAAGCTGCTGCAGTGATACACGAGGGAGGCTTTACTAGAGTAGTTCCGTTTTGTCTTTCAGGCACAACTGGTGTGTGAATATAAAAACACAAAAATTTATTTAGGGTTGCAAATTCCTATTTGTGTTATCCAGTATTTGCTGGCAGTTGCAAGGGTTTAGTGGTTAGGTGCTGATAACTTTGGTTTACCTTTAAATATTTGATTTGTGCAACATGTTTTATAATAAGAATTCATGTGTCTAAAATTTCACTACAGGAGAAACAGTGTGATGGGTAGTGAATAATTGAAGTATTCTCATTTATTACATTATGTGCTCTTTTAGAAGATGGCTTTAAGCAGATCAGCACAAATTTAATTGGTTTTTTTAATGTCCTGGTTGGATTGGGAGATTGTATTTAATGTTTCTATTAAATGATTTCCAGAACTGTTCGTCAGATGGCGCAGGAGCAATTCTTTTTAATGGCTACCAGGTGTTGCATGGGACAGAGACCTCTCCTGTTCTTCATAACCCTGCTGTTCACTGTTCTAGGGGTAAGTTTTTAGAGGTAAAGGCCTCAGCGCAGTGTGAATTCCTGTAGAAAGTAATAAGACAGAATATTTACAAGAAAAATTGCTGCTAACAGCAGTCAGTAAAATTCAGATTCCTTTTGAGTTATAGGCAAGCAGCACAGTCAGATTCAATCTGACTTAGATTGTGGGGGGGAAGGGACTGTTTTGCATTTTCTGATAAGAACATGAACAATAAGCTTTAATATATGCATTTCACCTTCAGTGAATGCTAAACTTCAAGTAAAAATCATTAACAGATCAGATAAGATACCTGCAGGGTTTGCTTCATTTTACAGGCTTGTTGGGGCTTTTCAGTTCTGCATGTTCATGGATCTTGAACATACCACTACACTGTTTCCCATTCGGGTATAGAGATTGCTACTAAAATAGTCCAGAAGTCATACATTAACAGCTAAATAAAATCACACACTTCTAAAAGGTTAAAAATGATCTTACACTTTTTTACTTCATATTTACTTCCAGTTTTAGGGAAAATGATAGTGTTTCACTGTAAGTAGAAGCACATGTGAATTACATGTAATGTTTTTTGGCTTATGTAGAGTACTGCAAGAGAGAGAGCTAAGCATTCTGGAGACTACTTCACTCTCTTAAGACATCTTCTTAACTATGCTTACAACAGTAACATCAATGTACCCAATGCTGAAGTTCTTCTCAATAATGAAATTGACTGGCTTAAGAGGATTAGGGTAAGTTTTAGGACCAGTTTGTTTCTGTAAATCAGCTATTTGCTGCTTTGTTCTGAAGTACAGTTTTAAGCTTGGAAATGTTTATAATTTAGAGTATCCCAAATTTCTTTTAAATGGCAGGATGAAGTAAAAAGAACGGGGGAAACAGGTGTTGAAGAAACTATCTTAGAAGGTCACCTTGGAGTAACAAAAGAGTTGTTAGCATTCCAGACACCTGAGAAGAAATACCATATTGGTTGTGAAAAAGGAGGTGCTAATCTCATTAAAGTAAGTTCAGGGGGTTTTCGACCTGTTGAGTTATTTGGATTTTATTTATTTATTTATTACTATATATAGGTAAAAAGAAGCTTTCCATCTTGTGGTCTGTAACCATAAAAAGTCCTAATTGAACTGTTTGATAAGGGCTTCTAAATGGAATTTAATGTTTTCTTCTAAAACTAGACGTTTTGTTCGTTAGAGTACTTAACGTTCTCGTTCTTCAGAACCGCTGTGTATGGAGCAGCTGTGATCTGGAGAGCTTTTACTCCAAGACTTGGCAAACAACACACAAAGATAGTGAGCTAGATACAGGATATTGCTGTACAGGACTGCTTTCTTTCATTACACCTGTATTGTCTTTTTTCCACATATTCTTAATTAGTGATCTTAATGTTTGTGTCAGGTTAGAACAAACGCATGACATGTGAATGTCTCTTTAATCAGCTGTGTTTGCTTTGTAGCTCCGATATTCTTGTTCTTTTCAGCACTAATTGATAAAGAGCTTTGTAGATAATGCTGACTTGTTTTTAATTTGCACTGAGAAGGTGGGTTTGCAGGGAGCCACCTCAGGATGGAGCTATTCATTTCTAAGTTTAAAAGCTTGTTATGGTGTTTTAACTTGTTTTTTTTTACATACTACTCTGGGTTTTAGATGTTCATTTATAGAGCAACTCCTGTTTTATTATAAAACAGTGTGCATTTCTATGGTAACAGGTGATTTTTTTTTCTTCTTTATTTTTCAGGAGTTGATAGATGATTTCATCTTTCCAGCATCCAATGTTTATCTGCAATACATGAGAAATGGAGAGTTGCCTGCTGAGCAGGCCATACCAGTCTGTAGTTCACCAGCTACTATTAATGCTGGCTTTGAGCTACTAGTTGCACTAGCAGTTGGATGTGTCCGAAATCTCAAACAGATAGTAGACACCTTGACCGAAATGTATTACATAGGTACAGCAATCACTAGTATGTAATACTTTTAATTATCTTATTTTCTACTTTTTAATGTATATATTATGCATAGGATTTGTTTATATTATCAGCTGAACTAATTACTGGATTTTTTGTTGGCATTTGTTGGTGGCTGCTTTTCATGTTGCAAAGTC
This sequence comes from Phaenicophaeus curvirostris, assembly GCF_032191515.1. Classification (NCBI taxonomy): domain Eukaryota; kingdom Metazoa; phylum Chordata; class Aves; order Cuculiformes; family Cuculidae; genus Phaenicophaeus; species Phaenicophaeus curvirostris. The sequence goes on along the minus strand of NC_091392.1, from coordinate 119,741,518 downwards.
TGGCTCTCAAAATTTAGACAAGTTAGTATTGCAGCCTTGATTTGTTCTTCTTTATGTAGTGAATGTACTGACTTATATTACATGGTTGCATCCAAGTTCCAGCCCTGATCACTTACACAGTCTGATCCTTTCTACCCTAATTTCTGACTACTGCCCTTTGTCCATACCAGCTCCCAGGAACCTCATTTGATCGGTCTTCTCCTTTTGTCTCATTGTCTCAGGCGCTGCCTAACCAATCCCAAAACCCCACAAAGTATCCTCACGTTAGTTTTAGTGCTAGTCTCTTGGTTGTTCACCTAATTTGTCGTCGTTACCCACACAGGCACACGTCCCTTGCCCCGTTTCCCTTTTTAGCTCTGTACGTATTCTGTGCTTGTCGTAGTCCTTTCTCAAATGTTTGTTCCCTCAGTTTTGGCCCTGTCTGAGCACAGCTCTGCATTTAAAGAACTTCCTCTTCACTGGAAAAAAAAAAAAGATTATAGCCATCATTGTATGTACAAAACTTTAGAGATTAATCAAAGGTGGTAGTCAAATGAAATGGGCTAGTTTTCACAAGGATGGCAAAGGGCATGTACATAACACAGACTTCTTTTTTAACCAATAAAAAAGCATATAAGTCTTTCTTAAAGAAACAGGAGCATATTTTCTGCAGCCCTGAATGTGATAGCTTAACAGTTTTGGCTGTAGTATAAACAAGGAAGGAAAGGGGGGTGTAATTAACACACACCTAACTCAAGGTAATAATGGGAATAAAGACAGAGAGTTGTGGTTGTTCAGCCTGTAGAAGAGATTTTAGAGGAGACGTTACTGTGGCCTTTCAATATATAAAGTGGGCTCGAGGAGGGACTTTTTACCAGGGCCTGTAGTGACAAGACAAGGGGCAATGATTTTAAACTGAAAGAAGGTAGATTTAAGTTGAACATAACGAACACAAAATCTTTACAATGAGGCCTGCGAGCCACTGCAGCAGATTGCCCTGAGAAATTGCAGGTTCCTCATCATTGGAAGTATCTAAAGTCAAGATGTTTGGAGCTTTGGGGAACTTAATCTAGTGGAACATGTACCTGCCTATGGCAGGACAGCTGAACTTAGGTGGTCTTTAAAGGTCTTTTCCAACCCGAACTATTCTGTGATCTAACAGAACGTTTAAACTTAGTTAAGCAAAACTATAGGCAACTTGTAATAGTATCCCATAGTGGAAGTTGACCGTTGTCTCTCAGGATGACAGTGCTACTTGCCCAATCTTTCTTGTTTGATTCCATCTCAAATGAACAAATGAAAAAGGCAGCTTTATGGTTTTCCCCTGCTTCATCCTTTTTTCTTCACCCTTTTCTATTGGGAAGTATCATATTTCTTACCACCTCACAACTTGAAGGATTTTACGGCATTTCCTTCTATTCACGTCTTTGATAAGCGCAATAGAATTTGAGATCACCATGGTACATCAGGCAGAAGAGAGAACACATAAATGATGCACCCAGCATGCACAGTTCATACATCAAGCAAAGCTTGCTTGTAAGCGTGCATACTCTTTTACTTTCTTTTACAATTTTTGTTAAAAAAACACAGATTAGTGTAGTGAATCTGTGATCATAAATGTTATCTGAAGATAAGTGAGAGGTCTGAGGGAGACGACTCAGGCAAAAAAATCTTATCATGAATCATAGATTGCATTATCTAAAACTATTTCCCATTCTGACAAGGAAAAGTGAAACATAAGGGAAATATTATAATTTTTAAAGGCTTATGAATTTGCTAAAGACTTGTGAATTGGTTATATGTTCTAGACTTGTTCATCTGAATTCTTCAGCTAAGACATTGGTTGATAGTGAGGGAAGGCTTCTGTTTGATACATAAATAGACTGAATTTTTGTCTGGCCACATTTTTGGTACAAGAAAATGGTGTAATGCTAAGTTTACAGATGCAACTACCATTTATGGAAGTTGTGTTCATTTTAGTAATTAAATTTCCTGGTGGAATGTTTGTTGTATTACACAGCAGTGTGATACAGGCTGATACTAATTTTATGTGACAGATATACTTCACTGACTACATACTTCAGACTTTGTATTTTCTTGATGGTCTCATTCCTTTGTAACAAAATAGTTTACTAATCGCATTCTGCCATTTTCTTTTAGCTTGTGAAGCGCTTACAGAATGGGAATATCTTCCACCTGTTGGACCTCGACCACCAAAGGGATTTGTAGGACTAAAAAATGCTGGTGCCACATGTTACATGAATTCTGTCATTCAGCAGCTGTACATGATTCCAGCCATCAGGAATGGGATTCTCGCGATTGAAGGCACAGGCAGTGATGTAGATGATGACATGTCTGGAGATGAAAAGCAGGACAATGAGGTAAATTTAACTATATAGAACTTGGTTATCTTTAAGATAAAATTCTGCTTTATGAAAAGGTTGTGAGAAATTTAAGTTACTAATTGTTTTGCTCTCTCCTGCTAGCAGTGAGGACAGTAGTGTGAGGACTGATATTCTTAGTCGAATAGGCTTAGTGCTAGAGAGGCGGTTCAAAACATCAAAGTAGCAAGGTTTGCAGTCTTCCTCCTGGTGGCCTTGTACTTGAAATCACTGTACATTACTTCTTCCACTAGAACTCTGTTAATGCATACAAAGGCATTATTTGTTTCTTTAGATGAGATATGAAACACCTTAGATTGTTAAATTAAAGAAGTGGTACAGCTAGCTCTGAGACAGCTACATGTTGAAGTTAACTGCACAAATTTTCTTCTGCTTTTCAGAGTAATGTTGACCCACGAGATGATGTGTTTGGTTATCCACATCAGTATGAAGACAAACCGGCACTGAGTAAAACAGAAGATAGAAAAGAGTACAATATTGGAGTCCTGAGGCATCTCCAAGTTATTTTTGGTCATTTAGCAGCTTCCAGGCTACAGTACTATGTGCCAAGAGGGTTTTGGAAACAATTTAGGTAAATAGAAAATATAGTATTGATAGATGTTCACTGAACCACTGAAAAGCAACAGAACTGATCGTAGTAGAAGACATGATAGTGATATTAAGTGTAAATTAGCAGAAATTGTTCAGCATTCTATCTGTTACCCTACCTTTCACCATTCTTTATAAGTCTTAATAATCCAAAATTCACAGCAAGGTGTAGTTGTTTTGAATTCTAGTGATTGTTGACCTTGATACTGACTTTGAATTAAGTGCGATGTTATATGCAAAAGCTTGGGTTTACTTACCAGTCAGTGTCAAGGAGAGAGTAACAGTTGCTATACTACATCACAAACCAATAAATAGTTTTACCCACTAAGGAGGAGGGATTAAGACCTTGAATACTGTTGTTTGGGCTTTCTGAGAAAATAAATTTTTGGACAATAAAGCAAAAAAATATTTGATGAGAATGTGCTTTTGTTTTCAGACTTTGGGGTGAACCTGTAAATCTCCGTGAACAACATGATGCTTTAGAATTTTTTAATTCCTTGGTGGACAGTTTAGACGAAGCTTTAAAAGCTCTGGGCCATCCAGCTATGTTAAGTAAAGTTTTGGGAGGGTCCTTTGCTGATCAGAAGATTTGTCAAGGATGCCCGCATCGGTAAGTGCTTAAGATGATTCTTTCTTACAGAAAACCAACCTGTGTTTTTATCCTTATAAAAGGTACTAAAGAGTCAAGAGTGATGTTCTTGTGGTGGTTGGGTTGGGTTTTTTTCTTAAATTAATGGAATTTGCTACTGTATTTTTTCTACAGCCTTAACATTATTTTGTCTTCAAGTGCCTTCAAATACTTGATTATTTCTTCTGCTTAGCAGATTTTATATGAAGCATTGTGTATTGATCAGGGAAGGAAAAGCTACAGCTTTTTCATGTTAAGAGTGAAGACAACTCATGGACCAAACGCAATGTGTAAAATTTCAAGACGTGACCAATAGCTGTTGATGTCTTTTGTCTTCCGTAGTGTGGAAGACTGACCCAAGTATGAGTTTTTAATTCCAGTAATTAAAACTCCATTCGTGTACCCACTGTGTAACCTGTAATTAAGAAGAATGATGTAGAAAGTTCCTCTTTTTTCTTCATATTTCTGCTGTATTTTTAATTGAATTCAAATGTGAATATTTGAAGTTCAGCTTCATGTGAGGTATATATGAAACCACTCATACCAAATCAGACTGCCCACTATCTTGATGATGGTGATCAATGACAAGTGCTTAGTGAAAGAGTAGAACTAGCCGTTGTACAGTTATACTTTCCTAAACTTTTTATTTGAGGTGGATGATTAGAAATCTGTATTTTGTATCGCTGACTTCTTACTGTTCACCACATCTTTCAGAATATGCATTACTCTTAAACCATATGCATCTCTGCACATTACCATTGTGCATTCTCATTATTGTGAAAGCTGGCCGTTTAGTTTTATCCATCAGTTAGCAATTAAAGTACATGAAAAAACTTGGTACTCTTTCAAATTCAATTGAGCTGAGTTGAGTTTAGGGAGATGAAAACCAAGGCTAAACTAAACTGTTGGACTGAGGTGTGACAGATTAAAAGGCTTTCTAAATTTGTGAGTTACTTACTAGGTTAATGAATATTACTGTTTTGGTTGAAGAGTTTCTAAATACTAATTTATTCACATTTATGGAACTCTTTGTGCTTGACTGCATATCAGAGAAGCAAACCCTGCAGGGGTATGTTGGTATAGATGCAGCTTTTTAAATTTAATCATCACTTCTTTAAAGATTTGTTTCCAAGATGTCTTAACTGGTTGTCTCTCAAACATTGCTGGTTCATTGCTAGGAATTTGTTTCAAGGTCGTAGCAGAACACAGTAAGTCAAAGCCAGTCGTAAATATGCAAAGTGAATTTATGAAGACAGCTATTCAGTTGTTTGGGGTTTTTTTAAGATAGAAAATTTAAAAAGCTGCTTTTCAAGAAGGAAAGTCTATTTTGTACTACTGTCTTTAGATCTGATGCAATATTTGTGTTTATCAGTGTAATCCGTTTGTCAAGTTCAGCATGGAAAGTACCCTGCTTTGCCATCTTTACAAGCTTAAGTTAGCCAGCAGTCTGTCACACTACTTTAGCTGCTTTAAAACCAAAATGTGCTAAAAGATTCGACTTCCACAATCTTTTCAGTGAACTCGAGACATACAAGTTGCTTCTGTCATCTTTGTAAAATAGCTATAGCTGGTGCAGATCAAAAAATACACTATGCAGAGACCGTAATCTAATCTAAGGAAGACTGCAATAAGAAGATTCGGTAATTTTTTTCTTTACTGCTTCATTTCTTTTGTCAGAAGTTAACATCGAATGCTGAGTAACAGTTTTGCAGTAAGGTGCTGTGTAGCACTTATAAAACATGACGATTGAACACATTTCTACCTTTCTCTTACCATCTGTCTGTACATTGGTAGGTATGAATGTGAGGAATCCTTCACAACTCTGAATGTAGATATAAGAAATCACCAAAACCTTCTTGATTCTCTGGAACAGTACGTCAAAGGGGATTTATTGGAAGGTGCAAATGCGTATCATTGTGAAAAATGCAACAAAAAGGTAATTATTCCTTATATATTGAATTTGTGTGCCACTGTGGTGTTATAGCTGTACTAAGTTCAGTCTTAGTTCATGTTCCGGGGAAAAAGTTTATCCTTTAATTACTGAATTCATTTGTTGGTTAGAGTATGTATAACTGTTCGTGACCTTTTTTTAGGTCGACACCGTGAAACGCTTGTTGATTAAGAAGTTGCCTCCAGTTCTTGCAATCCAGTTGAAACGATTTGATTACGACTGGGAAAGGGAATGTGCAATCAAGTTCAATGATTATTTTGAATTTCCGCGAGAGCTGGACATGGAGCCTTACACAGTGGCAGGTGTAGCTAAGTTGGAAGGAGATGATGTAAATCCTGAAAATCAGATAATACAAAATGAACAGTCAGAAAATGAACACTCTGGGAGCACGAAATACCGGCTTGTAGGTGTACTTGTACACAGTGGCCAGGCCAGTGGTGGACATTATTACTCTTACATTATCCAGAGAAATGGTGGAGATGGCGAGAAAAACCGGTGGTATAAATTTGACGATGGAGATGTGACAGAGTGTAAAATGGATGATGATGAAGAAATGAAAAACCAGTGTTTTGGTGGAGAGTACATGGGAGAAGTTTTCGATCATATGATGAAGCGTATGTCTTACAGACGCCAGAAGAGGTGGTGGAATGCTTATATTCTTTTTTATGAACGTATGGACACGATAGACAAAGACAATGAACTAATAAAGTATATTTCAGAACTTGCTATCACCACTAAACCCCATCAGATTAAAATGCCATCAGCCATTGAACGAAGTGTACGGAAGCAGAATGTGCAGTTCATGCATAATCGTATGCAGTACAGCCTAGAATACTTCCAGTTCATAAAGAAGTTGCTTACTTGTAATAGTGTCTACTTAAACCCTCCTCCAGGTTAGTATGTTAATGCAGTAATTATGGATTAGTTTCTTGCAAGAAGAATTTTGATTTGTATTGTCAAGTATTTGTCTAGCAAGTGAAAACTTCGTGTGTTCTGCTTTGAATACTCTGTGGTTCTGGAGTCCTGCAGTTAAACATCTGTTGTTGAGTTCATCAGTGATAACATGCCAGAATATTTAGCAAAAAATACATTGATAAAGTATTCAGTTTATGTAGTAAGTCATGTTTAAATACTGAAGTTTCTGGACTGCTCTGCTGAAGACAGTTCTCAAAGCGGAGATGCTGCATTTTGAAAAATCAGATCTGTGTTAGCCTCCAGGTAGTTGTTAAAGTTTTAAAGCTTGCGTTTTCAAATGATGCACTACATAAGCTAGAGGCTGTTTTGATCAGGTTTCCTTTTAAAACTGGAACACAATGTCAGACAAAATAGTAATCTGGACTGAGTTAAATTATTAAGTAAATTGCTTTTACTTTGTCTACATGTGAGTATTTTGATTTTTCTTTAGGACAAGATCATCTGTTGCCTGAAGCAGAAGAAATAACTATGATTAGTATTCAGCTCGCTGCTAGATTTCTCTTCACCACAGGATTTCATACCAAGAAAATAGTCCGTGGTCCTGCTAGTGATTGGTATCTTGTCTTTTAAAACCAATTACTGTTCTGGAAGTTCAGTGTCTGCTACAAGATCTCAGTTGTATACATATGACAATAAAAAGTGTTAGCGGTCTATCCCATTTTTGCCCCTCCCTCAAATACACAGTTGAGGTGCATGTGAAAATGGGGGAAAACTTGGAACAGAAAATACTGTGAAGAAACTGAGTTGTAAAGTAAGCTGCTGAGCTGAACAGCTTCGAAATTAATTTTCATACAGAGCTTATATCTACCTTTTGTCTGTCTTGTAAAAAGGAAAAAGGAGTAAAATCTGTTGCTAACGCAAAAGTAACAGGTCATATATTCGGACTTGAATTCAGAAGGGCTTGCTTCTCGTTTTAGTAATTTTAAACAATGCTCTTATAAACCTGCTTTTGCAGCTTATATTTTTATTCTGTTTCTGAAAGATATCTATATAAAGTCTGTTAGCAGAATGCTTTATGTACATTGCTATGGGGTCTGTAATTCAAATCTGTAGTACAACAAACACTGCAGTCTTATTCATAGCACCACAGCATTTTCATCTTTAAGCTGTTTTTATTGGTTGGGAAGCATGAGTTTGCTACTAGTAGAACTATAGAGAAATATCTAGTATTCATGATGACCAGTAGTTTGCCAGCTACTACTATGTAGTTCTGTAACACATGGCAAATACATCCCTCAAATTTTTCTCCAATAGCAACTTTCAAGGGTATGTAAGTTGCTCCTTTTATTTTAAGAGATCAAGAGGAATTCAAATATTGCTGCAGGAAGGGGGGTTGCAGTCACACAAGACCCTCGCTGGAACAGATATTTTACTCTTTGGGGTTCTGGGTTTTTCTAGATATGTAAATGAGAATATAAATTCCTAATAGCTTGCATAATTAGTTACCTGTCATTTTACAAAGCTTACGAAGTCCACCTCACGTGTTCTTTGCTATTTGCCCTCTCTTCTAGTAGTTTGGGAGTTGGAGGATGTAATACTGTCTTAGAAGTATCTTTTTACATCGTGATTGCTAGTAAGACAGTATCACTGTAGGAACTAAAATTTTTCTAATTTTGAGAATTTTCTGAGCAAAAATGTTTGTGGAGTCTCTCTTAACGTATGTTCTATTCAAATTCTGTCCAAATTTGTTAATGTCTACATTTGGTCAGTTGTGTCATCTTCTATTTCAGGTATGATGCATTATGCATCCTTCTTCGTCACAGCAAGAATGTACGCTTTTGGTTTGCACACAATGTCCTTTTTAATGTTTCAAACCGCTTCTCTGAGTATCTTTTGGAATGCCCTAGTGCTGAAGTGAGGGGTGCATTTGCAAAACTTATAGTATTTATTGCACATTTTTCATTGCAAGACGGACCATGTCCTTCACCTTTTGCCTCTCCTGGACCTTCCAGTCAGGTATTTAATTTTCTACCTAAAAGCTTTTGAAACTTATTCTTACTTCTTCATGATAAGTGTTGTAACTTAAGTTCTGGAGTGCATAAATCGGTACTTGACAAGCAAGCTATACAGTCTGCTTTGTGCTACATACATCATGTTACCTTGACTAGTTTGTGTGAGTTGCTCTCAGAGGGGTTCAGTTTCATCTCATTTATAAATCTCTGTGAAGACTAAGTAGGGAGAACTTCTGAGTTTTGTGAAATCTGCAACATAAAAGGAAACCCTTGGTTTTCATTTAGAATTTGCAAACAAAATACAAACCCCCAAACAAATCAAACAAGCAAAACAATAAAACAACAAAGAAACCCAAACAAAACCCACAAGAACATACAGGGGTTCCCTAAGTGTTCTTCTTCTGGGTCATACAACGTTTAAATTGTCGAAACTTGTAACTTTGCAAAGGAATAGACAGCAAATTGCTTAATTCTATACACGTAGAACTAGCAATCAAAAAAATCCAAAATCTTAATGTAATACTTGCCACAACATTTTTCTTTCAACTGTACTCAAATTTTAAAGATAACTTTTTTGAGCCTTTGCTATGTCTTATTTTTAGTGTCTACAGTAAGACAGTTTTGTTTGTATTCTCCTATTTACCTTCTCAGGATGTTTTCATTACTGTATACAGCAAATTTGTGTTAACTTAAAGCTACATATGCTTTGATAGTGTTTTGTTTCATGAGGTGTTTGAGATATACCTGTACAGATGATTCCATTGTCTTTCTTAGTCTATGAAAGTTCACAATGGAAGTGCATGTGCTTTTCTGAGTATTTAAGCCTAACTGCTATTGGAGAAAATGCTCATTTAAAAGCTCCAATGCTTGCATAATTTCTTGGACTTACACGGTATGTAGCTATGGGAGTCATTCCCTGTTTTTCTGTCTGTCTTTGTGTGAGATAACTAACCAGCTGCTAGTATTTTGGAGCTTGTGTGAATCCCATACCTCTTAATCAATTCTGTTTTCTGCCGTAGTAGAAAGTATGACCTAAATTAAGATTTGATAGTTCAACCACTAAATTAAAACTTTCTTTAATAGGCTTATGATAACTTAAGTTTAAGTGATCATTTACTGAGAGCGGTACTAAATCTTCTGAGAAGAGAAGTATCTGAACACGGGCGCCATTTGCAGCAATATTTCAATCTGTTTGTGATGTATGCCAATCTAGGTAAGCAAATTTCACACATTTTACTGACAGCACAGTAATGAACTGTTTTTTAATGGTGAACCAGTTGTACAGATAACAGCTGGAGAATCCAGTTTTTCAGGCTCGGGCTGATTGTTATCGTTAAATGCCATATGGATGTTCTTTAGAGCATTTGTCTTCCTCCAGTTTGGAGCCTGGGGCTTTAGTCCTCCTGCCACCCTTGGAAGGTGAATCTTGGAGCAATAAGAGTGTGTCGTTCTAAGAGGGTGTGGGGGGTTAAAAAATGGCAAGAGATGGTGCTTTGTTCAGGGCTCCTCTGCAGGGAGGTCAGGAGACCCAAGAAGCATGTGCGGCTGTTGGCTGTTTTGAGCCTGAAGAAGGTGAGGAGGATAAAATTTCAAAAGCGAGATACATGATTCTCCTTTATGGAAACATCAATTCAGATGGTCATGCTTTGTCTATGTATTCCAACTGTGTCCTTTCAATATTAATTTATTTAGTTCACCTTTAAAGTTCACAACTCTGAATGCAACTCCCTATCTGTATTCCTTTTGAAGACTTTTTGGAAAGCTGAGGCAATAGCTTAGTCTGTATATGCTCTTAGACCTCATTGCTTGCCAGAATGCTTTCACCATAGACATCATAGGAGGTAAAAGAATGCAGGAAAGTATTACTTATCAGGTATTCTAATTCTTTCATGATAAACAGGCAAGAAAATCCAGTGTTTATGCAGTATAGGAAGGCTTAAGTAAAGTTCTCCCTTGCTTGAGACAGTGGTTCTTTTCATAAAGACTATGGAGTCCTAAATTTTCTGGTGAACGGTTAGATTAGAGATAGAGTATGACCACAAATGAGTTTTTTTAAGCACCTTTGAATGCAAGATTAGTAGGACTGCCTGTATTTGCAGGTGCTACACTTAAAACCCCCTATACATGTGTTATGATACAGCTGAGATGAAGTGGTTATATGTTTTTGTGGTGATCCACATGAAATACTGGCTGTAGCATTTCCAGCATCACTCATTTTTCTTCAGAATCTTTCAATATTCAACCTTATGAAGATTGAAAATAAGTACATGCATATAAGTATTTATAAACTTGTATTAGATTCTGAATTATATAGGTTCTCTGCATAGAAAGTAACTAGACTGTGTACTAAGAATAAAATGATGCCAATGGTATCTGAAATAACTATTCCAAACAAAAATACTTTTTGCAGTTAAACTAAGATCAGTCCTATTTGCATTCACGTGGACAGCTATAATCATGCTTTTTCTTAACATTGTCAGCATGCTGAAAATCAATTGATGATTGATCAAATAAACTGTTTCTCAGGTGGGCTAATCCATTGCTGCTTTATATTTTTGCCATGAGGAAGAGAAATTATGAGTTATAAAATGCAACTCAAATGAATAAAGGATTGCTTTTTCCCTTTCAGGTTGATGAGAGTAGTCACAGGTGATGAATTTTGACAGAGCTCTGTGTTTTTATTTCTGCCAGTTATCTGGGTCTTCTATTAGGGACCTGTTTTGTATTAAGTGACAAAGCATCTTTCTCTATGGCAGTTCCTAACCAATATATAATATTCTTCCATAGTGGAAAAATGCTCTCCCCCTCTTACTTAAATACAAGATATTTTCATCCTTTCCTGTGAAGTTGTATGAAGTTAGGAGATCCAGTTCCTTTGGAAATCTCACAGAATGCCCATAATACAGAGCAGTTCAGCCATTGCTGGTTATGGGCTTTTGCAGGCGAGTCATACCTCTGAGTTTCTGTTAGATTAGTTGCGGCTGAAGTATTTAGCAAATGCATGAGTCCGTATGGAGCTTTTTCACGATTTCTGCATAGAATAGACACATACAGAGTTCTGGAAGCTCTTTTAAAATTGGCTACCCACATGAGAGAAATTTAATTTCCTGTGGTTGTCTTACTACTGCTAACTGAAGGCTTCCACATGGATGGAGTGTGTTCATTCAGTAAAAGCCACAATACATCATTCCTTCAGTGCCCCAGGTTCTGGGAAAAAGGTTAAATTGTCCGACATTTTGAGAAGTCAACTAATATATTGTTCACATCAAAGCAAGTGAGACATCAGTTCTACAAAGGATGCAACTACAAAATAACATAATAAAAAGGTACTGTAGAAGAGCTCTATTAAGATGCTATCTGGATTCCTCATTCTTATCAGAAAGATGGTAGGTAAGGTCCAGTTGTATTCCAGAGTAAGAAAACCCTTGGAAACGTATGAAAAATCATGATCTTTAGCCAAATTGTGAATCAGAATACGAGATCAGAAGGGATATTATTTAATTTACTGGTAAGTACCTCTGTAGTATGCAGAACATATTCTTGCAGTCAAACTAGCTGTATGTTTGGATATTTTTGGTTGGTTGGGGTTTTTGTTGATTTTGGTTTTTGTTTTTTTTCTTGAGTTGATCTTGTTGCTTTTATTTACACTGGCTGCGTATCATGTACGTTTGGAAATGTCCAAAGTTTCTAATTGATGTATCTAGGATGTGATAGAAAAATAAGGAAATACGCTGTGGGGGTGTTCATGCTATCCTGGGCCACACAATGTAGAGATCAGTCTTGGTCCAAAAGTCTTCTCTGAGGCTTTACTGTCAACACCGATGTGTGTTACTTAAGTACTAAGGAGCACTGTTAAGAACTTCGTTATTTGCAGCTCTCCTCTGATGTGATTTTTCAGCTGAACGTAATTTTCTTGTGCGTCTTTACTGATTTAGTTATTTTCCCCCAGAAAGCGTAAATGATGATTATAATATAACCCAGCAAGAGAAAAGTTACAAGTCATGTAAATAGTAGTTACTTTTCTTTTTAAGAAAAAAAGTATTGTCAGTGCCAGAAAGAAGTATCTTTTTTTTTTTCCTCCTCCTTGTAAAGGCGTAGCAGAGAAGACACAACTTCTGAAACTAAATGTTCCTGCAACCTTCATGCTTGTGGCTCTGGATGAAGGTCCAGGTCCTCCAATTAAATACCAGTATGCTGAACTGGGGAAGCTGTACACAGTTGTGTCACAACTGATCCGTTGTTGCAATGTGTCATCGAGGATGCAGTCTTCTATCAATGGTATAATGAATTTTAAGTTTCCCTTAGATTAATTGAATCTATCAGTAAATGTCTTTTCTATGTGTTAGGCTATTATGTATAACTTGGATAAGCTGGAAAAAATGTTTAACGCTTTAAGTTTAGCAACTTCTTTTGTTTAAAGAGAGAAATCTATTTGTTGTAAGCAAAACTGATTTCTTATACCAACATACTAAAAAGTACAAGGTAGAAATCTGTTCTATATTTTACATATCTTGGCTTATTCCTTAAAGATACGGGAAAACAAAGGGGTAGTAAAGTAGTAGTTCGTTGATTACAAAATAATAATGATTTTAGAATAGATTAAACTCATTGTAAAGAGTTGCATAAGGATTTTTTGATTCTGAGTATGCACTAAAATAATAGATTACTTCGGTGTAACCAGCATAAAAGTAATCTGTACAGGAAAAACACTGCAGCACGCTCTACAATAGCCGATACTGCTTACCAGTAAAGATATTTTGCATTGTCCTGGGTAGCTGTTGAAAATTATTTGGTACTTGTTCTCAGTCAGGAAGACAAACAGAAGCCAGCACGTTTAATTTATGATAGATAAAGAATCGGCTAGAAATTGGTTGACCACGGTGTAAATCATTAATATCTCCAGTAGCTGAATGGAGTGCAGTTATTTTTGAGAAATGATGGTAGAATACTGGGCTATGTGGACTCTACAGCCTGTACATACTGCATTAAGCATATTTTAGAAAACCTGATTAGGAGTCTGTAGAGAAGCTATTTAATGGTAAACTCATTACAGCTTGATGTGTCAGGCTATAAAGTCAATAGGCTAGAATGTGCTATAGTAAGATTAATGAACTGGAAATTTTACTGAGCCATAATAAGCTTCAGAACCATTTGGCAGTTATTATTTGGTTTTTGTTTGCGGCGTGTGGAGTCTTACACTGAAAAGGTACTATTATTTTTCACAGGTAGGATATATTCACTGTATTCGTAATGTACTAAAAAAATTACTTTGAACATTACTGTGGCTACTGTTTATGATTACTATTTGTAGAGTAAAGCTAATTTTTTTGCTTCAGCATAACTAAAGAACACTGCTATATTTGGAAACATCAGGAGCAAACCAACAGTCTTTTCTTACACAAAATGAAGCTTACTAAGCAAGATATATTAATTTATATTGTTTCAGAAGTGTATTATTTCTCTACACTTGAGATTCTGGTGTGATTATTGTGGCAGATACTCCTCTGAAACTTTTCCATTGCCTAGTGAAGTAAATAGGCCTTGTGTCCCAAAATAGATTTGGCTTGTGTTACACAAGCAGTGAAGCAGATAAATTCAAGAGAATATAGAAGATTTCACTGAGCAAACTCTGCGAACCTCAGTAATTTCTCTTCTTGCATATGGACGTCTCCAGCTGCTCTGTTTTCATTGTCGCTGCATAATGTTACCTGAGAGGGGGAGTTAGCATCAAGCTTCACAGTCAGGAAACTTAATTATTTCACAACATAGTATTTTTCGAAGAAAATCAACTGCTATGCAGGGGTTGGATTTTTCCTACATCTATTGGGTTTTGAGTTTTATATCAGTTATACAAATTTATACTAATTTATATTTTATGTCTACGCTGAAAGTAGTTCAGTACCTTTTCATCTGTAATAACTGTTTGTCCTAGGTAATCCCCCGCTTGCCAACCCTTACGGTGATCCTAATATATCTCAACCTATAATGGCACTTCAGCAGAACGTAGCAGACATTTTGTTTGTGAGAACTAGTTACGTGAAGAAAATTATTGAAGATTGCAGCAACTCTGAGGAGACCATCAAGCTACTTCGTTTCTGCTGTTGGGAGAATCCTCAATTCTCGTCCACTGTCCTCAGTGAATTACTTTGGCAGGTAAAAATAGAAAGCTAGGAGAAAGACAGGAGTATAAATGTGTATGAAGGAAGATTCTATATTTATATTTAAAAGATTCTATATTTATATATAGGAATGTTGTATTAAATACTGAAGAGGCACTTTATAAACTTCCCTTAAGGTGCCATCCTGTATTTAAGACTGTATTTACAGTCTTAAAGTCTGCATCATGTTGGAGTACTATTAGAAGTCCTTTTATGACTTTAGGAAAGCAGCTGACCTCTTGTGAGTTAGGAACACTGTGGTAAGGATAGAAAACAAGTAGACTGAGGAGGATTGCAAAAGCATTTCCTTCATCTTTTCTGTCATTGTCCATAAAAGAACTTCTTAACGTTGCATGGAAAGTTAGAATAATTTCATAAGATCTCTCTTGTGCTTATCTTGCGTATGTTCATAAGCTGCATTTTACTAGTCTGCAGAACATACTTGGCTTCAGACACAGGAAAGAATCTTTGAGACTGTCTTGTTTCTCATTTGTAATCTCTGTAAGGTTGGTTACTTTTCCACTCAAAGTAGAATTTTTTACTTCTGTTGCTTCCCCTTTATATTCACACTTTTTTTTCCCCATGCAAACTTCACATTTTTATATGTCCTTTTGTTAGGCATTTTAAGGAATAATAATAAAAATCACTTTACTAATAGTTTGCTAGCTGTGTATTTGGGGTTGTTTAGCCTGGAGAAGAGGAGGCTGAGGGGAGACTTCATTGCTCTCTATAACTACCTGAAAGGAGGTTGTAGAGAGGAGGGTGCTGGCCTCTTCTCCCAAGTGACAGGGGACAGGACAAGAGGGAATGGCCTCAAGCTCTGCCTGGGGAGGTTCAGGCTGGACATTAGGAAAAAAATTTTCGCAGAAAGGGTCATTGGGCACTGGAACAGGCTGCCCAGGGAGGTGGTTGAGTCCCCTTCTCTGGAGGTGTTTAAGGCACGGGTGGACAAGTTGCTGAGGGGCATGGGTTAGTGTTTGATAGGAATGGTTGGACTCGATGATCCCGTGGGTCTCTTCCAACCTGGTTATTCTATGATTCTATTTTATAGTTCAGCATCACCTTTGAACACACTGTGTAAAAACAGCAATATCAGTGAAAAATAGCAGTTTGTAATTGTGCTTTTCTGAAAGTACTTTTTCCAAGGTAGATTCTTAGCATTTCATGCTTGGGGCTTCAGATAATTGTGTTAGAAACTCCTGAGGAAATACTTTGTCATTTCCGAAACCTACTATATTTAAAGCAAACAAACCAACCAGCTCAGAGACAAACAACAGAACTAAAACCACAACACCCAAAAAAGCCTGACACAATCAGCATTTTTTGAAAAACAAAGTATGCATTGTATCTTGAAATATCCTTTAAATTACAGTAAACGTAACTTCAAATGAATTGTGTTCTTCTACTGCAATGTGTAATCTGCATGCTTCAGAGAATCCTTTCTTATGTACTCTGCATTTTTACTTTTGAAGGTTGCATATTCATATACTTATGAGCTTCGACCATATTTGGATCTGCTTCTGCAAATCCTATTAATTGAGGACTCCTGGCAAACTCACAGGTTAGTATTTACCTGTCTTTATAATTCAAAATTGTTGTGTTTTGTGTAGCTTGTTTTCTCAGTGATTCTCTTGCTAATCCTTTCAAGAAGTTTGTTTTAAGTGGATATTTCTTAAGAACACAGAAATAAAGCAAGGCAGTTGCTTTTCCTGCAGTGAGTGTAGCTCCTTGTAGGTCTCATCCCCTCCTCTGGCTTTTTTTCCCCCCCTCCCCCGACCCCCAAAGCCAGAAGTGTGTTGATTCTCAGTTCTTGCACAGTTTCAGGGTGGTAGTTAACTCTTCTACCCCTTGTTTAAGAGCAGAAGGCACAGAAAGTGGGCTTAGTTCCAGGAAGTGCCCAAGTCCCTTATCCCCTTGCACAAATATGTACAATTCATTCCTCTGCAGAGGAACTGCATCTGAAATAGTGTAGCTTTGGGAAGCATGATTATAATGTAAGTTAACCACTCTACTGAGAATTTAACCGTTCCAATTCTGTATCGACCTTTTGGGTTAACAAGTCTATTTTGTAAATGCAGTTGATTTTTAAAATAAGTAATAAAAATTAATCAAAGTTGATTGCTGCGACTAGAATTATACTCGCATGTTTTATATATCACATTCAGAGAGTTTAAATACTACCATAATACGGGACATGGTGTGTCAAGTTAGTTCTGTGGTTTTGAAAAAACATCTCAGTAAAACCAGAAGTCAGAATATGAGATATCCCTTTTATAATTACATTGAAAGTGAAGCCTTTATTCAGATCCTAAAACTCTTTAACACTTGAAGTTGCCGGTTTGTTTTTTTTATTTGTAGGATTCACAATGCACTTAAAGGGATCCCAGATGACAGGGATGGATTATTTGACACCATTCAGCGATCTAAGAATCACTATCAGAAAAGAGCTTACCAGTGTATAAAGTGCATGGTGGCTCTCTTCAGCAACTGCCCTGTAGCCTACCAGATCCTTCAGGTGATACTTTTCATTCTGTTTCTTGCTATTTTTATCCCAGTTCTGTGTATTAAAAAAAAAAAAACTACCACCAAGCCCACTATTAGTCAGTTTTTATTACCTTGGTGAAAGCACTGCTTCCAAGTACAGCTCATTTTGAACCTTCCTAGATGAGAAGGTCAAGAGATGGGATTGAAAGCAATTTGCTTAAACTTGCACTTGTAATTCTATGGTTCTATGAAATCCACAGACTTCATTTCTGATTTGAAGTTTTCTTTGTGAAAAAAAAAAAGATATTTCACTGAGTCTTTTAAACAGCAACATGTGTTGGTGGTCAGTTTTCTGATAGATAATGTATAGGAAGGGAAAAATATTTCTATTTTGAAGAACAGAGAAAATAATACTGAATTACTGATTTTTCCATCTGCAGAGCAATGGAGATTTGAAGAGAAAATGGACCTGGGCAGTAGAATGGCTTGGAGACGAGCTTGAGCGTAGACCATACACTGGCAATCCCCAATACACCTATAACAATTGGTCTCCACCAATACAAAGCAATGAGACATCAAATGGCTACTTCCTAGAGAGATCACACAGTGCTAGAATGACTCTTGCAAAAGCTTGTGAACTCTGTCCAGAGGAGGTAAAGAATTAATTTGACTTCTGTTAAAAAAAAATGATTGAAGTGCTTATATAAATAATGAGCCTTTGCAACCATCTCCAGTCATTTTAGGGCTAACGCATTTTAGAAGTGCTTTATAAATATGTGTTCCTGGTTTTTTTGGCAGGTTATATGCTGCTGTGCATTTTTTTACTTCTGTTACTGTTTCTACAGATATCTGTCTCTTTAGGAATTAGTAATATAGAATTTGACCGTTTGAAGTAGATTATGAAGAGGTCTGTTTTTCTAGTAATATGTTGATGGTGGGAATTTTTATGTAGTGCAGTACAAGCTATGGCTGACACAGTGGGGCAGAGGTTTTCTCTGAGGGTGTTTGAAAGTCAACTGCATGTAGGTTTGGTTCTGGATAGAATAATTGTAGTATGTTTCATCTAAGTATATTATTTTTCAAACTGTAGGAACCAGATGATCCTGATGCTCCAGATGAGCATGAGTCTTCTCCACCTGAAGATGCCCCTCTTTATCCTCATTCACCTAGTTCCCAGTATCAACAGGTAAAAGCTCAGAGCTGAACCATTTATTCAGACATCGGATAGCTTTTTGTACCATTTGTGGTTAATTAAACTCTAAGCAGTTAGCCAGAAGTATATCATGGTCAAATATCACATTTGGAGGACCAAAGATAAAGACACACCTCTATTTTGCCAGGAACAGTTACACCATTAGGTGAAAATTTTAACGTTATCAGGTCAGGGATTAATGATCCCTAGACAGAACAGGGGCACAGATGTGGCAGTCTAGCACATAATGAATTTGGTTCTGCCATATGTGTTGACATTGATAATAATTAGTGAGTTGCTTTTGTTTTTTTAAAAAAAAAAAAAAACCTCAAGGCCTGAATTTCGATTTGGGTAATTGGAAGGCTTTCAGAAAAATGCAGGTGACTTTTACATATAACTTGTGCTATGAACGCTGATCTCTAAATCTTAAGTACTTACAAAATGTGGTTTTATATTAAAAGGCTGCTTTGTTAATATGTTTCACTGGAAAGCCAGATCTGAAAGAAACCATAACCAGGCTTTTTATCGAATTGACCAAGTTAGTAGATCCCCCACTTAGTTGCCATTTTTTGTTCCAATTCATTTGATATATTCCAAACCTGCTAATTTAATTTCCTTTCCTGCCCAAACCCATTTCCCTCCATCTTGCTTTCCTTACTTGATGTTCTCAGCAGAGCAGTTGGTAAGTTATGCAGATTTTCCCACTCCTTTCTGAGCTCCTGAGTTCAGACACATACCGTAACCTCACCGTTACCTGTGTGATGTGTTCACTTTCTTGCAAGAGATGGCAATTCTCACTAACACACACAAAATCCTTGTATTCCTAGTTTCTCCACAGTTGGTTAAACTGCAAAACAGTAGCTAGATGAGATGTTCTCATTTGCTAGATGAGTGTATGACTTCTTAAAACTGAGACAGAACATCTGGAGAAAACTACTGGTCTAGATTTCATTCAGTTGTTTAACATTAAAGTTTTATCTTTTGAAAAGTTTGCTGCATAAATACAGGTAGACTTTTTCTATTGCCTTAGGAAAACAATTCAAGCTGGTCAAATGCGTTCATAAAATATTTGCACAGTTTAATGTCCACAGCACATAGGCAGCCTCTTTTCGTCTCCCTTTTTTTTCCTTTCTTGCTGCTTTTGCTTTGCATGTGAATGTTTGTTATTCAGAAGCTGAGGTAACTGTATTAACTAATCCTTTTATTTTTACAAGTTGAAAGTTTGTTTACCTTCTGTGTAAATTATAGGGGTAAGCAAAGGATGTGATTCATAGAAATGAAGAAACTGTGATGTGTGTTCATGCAGAAGTTCCGTGTGCTTGAGAGTAATTTTCAGTGGTCTGAATGCAAAGGTGTGAAGCGAGTAATGGGTTGGGAAATGGTCCACAAGCTTAATGTCCCTTTAAAATGATTGTGCTTTATTACAGAATAACCATGTGCATGGACAGCCATATACAGGCCCGGCAGCACATCATATGAACAACCCTCAGCGAACTGGCCAACGAGCACAAGAAAACTATGAAGGCAGTGAAGAAGTTTCCCCGCCTCAAACAAAAGATTAGTGAAATGCACATAATCAATTAACTTGCTCCATCAAGACTGTGCACCCAGGCCTTACAGTCCAACCTTTCTCTGTGTCTGGCTAATATTTAAAACTAGAAAAACTATTCCTAATCAACATGGAGTGGAGAGTCTATTCACTGTCTTATCTGCAGAAAATTGCTGTCAATATATAACCCGCCTGCAGTGGAAAGTGTATAGTGTTTTGTAATAAATGGCCTGATGCTAATGTGTAAATGGCAAAGGTGTATATAGTATATTAATGTTTGACTGTTAATTCTTGAGCAAGAAACATTTTTTTTGTCTTGATGAGACTCACAGATCTACAAAAACAAAAAAATAATTTCTTGATATATCTGCTGCGCTCTGCAACCAGTGTTGCCTGCCTCATGGCAGTTGGATCAACTCCTTTACAAAAAAGCCTATCCATGTCAACCACAAAATAGTTTCATGTTAATTCTTTGCCACTGGAGTCGATTTTACTATGAGCAACGTAATGGCTGGTAACCTTTTAATTATTTGGTTGATGTGGAAAATTGGTGATGTAACATTGTTTCTAGATCTTTTTTCATTGCCTTTTTCATTCTGGTATTAGGTTAATCACTTTGAAGCTATAGTTATGCTGTAACATTTAGCATGGCTTCACACCAAGTTAGTGTAGCCAATGAGGGGGAAAAAAAAAAACGTGACAGCAGTTGTCCCAATGTGACAACTGTATTGCTCAGAACTTTTTCTTCTTACACCTAGACTATAAAATGGGGAGGGAAAATGTGACAAACAAATGGGTTTCAGTTTCACATATGTTCCTCACATCTGATGTTTGACAGTTCTGTCTCTGGGTGGGATAAAGAACACTTAGTTTTCAGTAATAGGAATTTAAAGGATTTAAAACAAATATGCAAAAATTTGCTATGCCAGGATGCCTGGAGCATAATAGACTGTATTTGGTGTGCTTGTTTTGTTTCTTTGGTAGAGCTTATTAGATAAACTTCTAACACTTTCCTTCTACTGCATCCCAGTGAAGTGGAAGTCATTAAAATCACACAGTACTTGTGAGTGCCACTGCACCGAGTTAACTTGCTGGTTTTCTGCTCGTTCACAGTTCTACTTGAAAGCGAGAATTGTCTTAGCTCTTTATCCATTATACAGGAAATCTTACCGTTAGAAGCAGGGTTTAATTATAAAAGAAACTACTGGTTAGTCAAATACAATTCTGAGGTATCTCTATTCCAGAATAAACATTTGTTTGAAGACTTCAAGAAACGCATCAGTAAATACTGTATTTAAATGAAAATTGGTAACTTGAATGTGTGTAATTTTTTTGGAACCTGTCTAAAAACCAAATACCCCTGCAAAACAGATACAGCCCACCCTATACTATTTAAATATTTTGCTGTTTTATTTTATAGAAATTATTTTGCTGAATTCACAAATAGAATTTGATTTAAGAAGAATGTTTTGTCCTGTGGTGTGTGTTGTTTTTTGGGTTTTTTTTTTTTTTAAATGGACTGCACAGAAAGGTGAATTCTGTGCAGCGGCATTATGCTGAATTCTGGAACAACAGTCGTTGAGATTCTGTGCACAAAAAAAATTGGCCCTTAAGAATAAAATAATCAGGACGATTACAATGTAAAAGTTTCTTAATGTGATTTATCTTGTACTTTTTGTATGTTTTTATATATACATATATATATTTAATGAGCACAAGCTTGATGGTGTTTTTTACAAATGAGTTGATAGAAACAAAGCTGCTGCTTATCAAATTCAAGGTCTGTAATTTTGAAATGAACAAGGGAAAACTCAGTCGCAAGTGCATTCCTATGCATTTAGCATAATAAGGAAGAGACACGGAAGATTTTTTGAATATGCGATGATCATTTTTATGCTTCCATGTTTTCCCTAGTGCTCAAGTTAATTCAGATTTTTTCATAGTTTTTTAGTAATACCATTTTACCTGGACTTAGTAAATTTGAATAAAGTGTTCCCATTTATGTTTGGGAATGCTTTGTGGAAGTTTTTACTCAAAAATTCTTCCCTGAGTACTCGAGTTGAAATAGTTCTTATTTATTTGGACCAGTAATTCTTAAACAAGCTATCTCAGAGGCGATTGTTATGTATTTTTTACTATATCGGTAAAATATATAATGTGCTAGTTCAGCCTTGCCAAATGTGTTTGCTTTTGATAGTGCAATGATTGTGGAGACACGTCAAACCTGTGACACTTTAAGGCTGTGACTCTCTTCAGTCATATACTCCTCTGCCCCTGAATTGAAAACGACTGCAGTGGCAGTTGTTTTTCAGGTGGCAAGCTGAAAATATTGTGCATCTTTGTGACTTTGAAGGAGAACAGCCCGTTCTGCTTGTTGCAGCTGCTGCTTTTAAACAGACGGCTACAGTGAGAGGGTGCAATGTTTTCTTCACTCTAGGCAGGCAAAACAGATTTGAACTGTACTTAACAAATAATTGTACAAGCAAAAAGTTTCATATGCGTGTTACTGTCACAGCATTTTGACAGCGGTGTCGTGTTGAGGTGATGCACAGTACCTCGTTGTTGATGGCACACTTTAAAATAGCAGTCCTCAAAGTGCCTAAAAATTTCATCCCCCCATCGCTAATTTCAGTCCTCTTTTCTGTTTAGAACAGTTACTAGGGAATCTCTGGTCTTCCATGAAATGAGACAATAAGTAGTAAAGTAATTGCTTATGTTTCTGACAATGTAACATCAAATGCATAGAAGCTGAAAATTCATAGGTGATGTTATGTGGGGTTAACGTATAGTTTGACCTAGGAGGGAATCCATAACATTACTATGCGGCGTTTCTCCCTCGTACATTTGGATTGTGATGGTTTTAGTGACTAAAATAAGCTTTTAACACTTGTTCTGTTAGTGTTAAAAGATCAAGACAGTGATAAACAAAAGGAATTTGCTTACGATTTGTGTATTAGTAAATGTACTATGTTTCAGTCACAGACTTGGTCACCTATACCTGTGTTGTCCCATTGACAACAATGAGGTTGCACAGGGTTTCATCCAAGCTTATTTGCCCTTATTTGCCCAGTACAATAGTGATTCATAAGCAGAAAAGTTATTTTCTGATTGTTTTCCCTGCTGACTTACCAGGTCAAAAAAGTAACTTATCTGTTTTTAAAGCTAGTGTATCTTGCTGAAATTGAGACAGAAAGAAATGAAATTCCACTATGACATTACTTTTTTTTTTTTCCAGAAAAAAATTAGACAACAGGAGAAAATTGGGTTATGGTGATTGCTGTTATGCCTTCTCAGCCACTTTTTTTGTGCCTAGCTTGTGCATTTTAGCATACCTATAATCAAAAAGCACTTATGGTTCCAAAACTTTCTATACATTTCCTGAGTTCTAGGGGAGAACAAGATTAGCCATTCTGCCTAAGTTAAAATGCGCAGAAGTTGGCTGCTGTAGCAATTTACTTCTTTTTTTGGTTTCAATACATTTTGTCTACCTCTGATTCTTTTGCTAGAAATGAATAGGCTGATAACCTATGTCAAAGCAAAGTGGCTCAACGTTTTTGTTGGCATGTGTTTCAGTTTCAGGCACTGCAGTGAGGCTTTGAGTGCAATGAATTTAACTTCAAATGAAAGTTACAGACTGGTGATTTAAACAAGAGGAAGAAGTGGCATATTAGGAAATTCGCAGTGTGCCGAGTTAAGTGTTTTAATATCTTCATTCAACATTCTTAGTCCACACTTGAAAATCCACATTGAAAGCACATTCACCCCTGTGGTGAAAGACACACACCTTAATTTTTGGGAGAGTGAGATGCTGATGCCCACCTTGTATTTCTTAAGACAAGTGGGAATTTCCCACTTGTGGCCCTGTTCCAGCACAGTGTAATCAGGACAACAGTAATTTTGGCTCCCTGTCTTACTGCCTTCTGTGTTCTCCATCATGTTCACAGTATCATTTTTCTCACAGCCAAGAGGTCTTGGGAATAAAGTCTAAACCTGCCTTCTATCTAGAGCAAAACTAGAGGCTTTCTGGTGGAGAAGTAGGAACCAGTGATACTACAGTGAACAAGGTGAAAGAAACCCAGCCACATCCTGCATGATTTCTGTTCCTCTTGCGAGTGGTCTCATGAGGAAGATAAAAGCAAATGGGTCTTGAAAGCTTCGTGTATTTTCTCTCTAGCGTGCAGCTAGAATCAGTCTACACCAGTGCAGTGAAGATCTCTGTGCAGCAGCAGCACAAGCAACACTCCTTGTGCCCTCTGTGCTGTTCCAGGGTGTAACTATTGGTCTTTGGGGACTGTCATGTTAATACATTCAGTTAGACTTGCCCTCTGAGATAGACTAGACAGCTCTACTGCACTAGAAGGGCTTTAACCCAGTCTGAGCACTGTCACTTTTTACGCTGTGTAACTTCTTAAGGTTAGTACTATAAATGTCTTTCTAAGGTATAAAAGAAGATCTTTCAGACTAACTGTTTTACAAAAATAGCCATTCTTTTGTCCTTTTTTACAAGAGAAAATGTTCGGTCCTGCCTCCGTGGTGTCTGTTGTGGTAGGCTGTTACAGAAGTGTGTTGACAAAGCTTCCAGCACCTCAATTCAGATATTTTAATCCTGTCATCTGATTTTTCCAATGCAACTTGTGGTGTATCTGTGGATTTCAGTGGCATTTGTATGAGCCCTGTTGATTTCAGCACCGTAGGAGTTGAAGTTGGTGATGTTTTGCAGGAATCCACACAGATAAGTCAGTAGGTGGCACAAAAAACTTAACTTACTTGGTTTATTTACACTTATTTGCAGACAATGAGATCAAAACAAGCACAGGAGAAATAGTTTCTGAAGGAGAAAAAGAGTCACCTAAATAAGGGCTAGCTTTTCATCAGATTTTAAATACTCAACTCTGTATTTTTTAGCTTTATAATTCCTTAAAGCCACTTTTTGATAATACAACTGACCTACAGGCTGTTTCCTTGGAAGAATTTAATATAGCCTTAATTATATCAGCACAATTCTGAAATGACAGTGTCATTCTTCAAAATTACGTGCAGATGTCTTCTCGTTTTTAACAATGAGCTAACGATGAATAACAAAGACAGCAGGAAAAAATAGAAATCAGGTTCTATGAATTCACAGAAAATCTAACCATAGAAAAGCATCCAGTGCAGGAAAACAAGGTCATTCCCTTCTTCTCTGCCTCTGAACTACTTAAAATGTCTGATAATGTTATTTTTTTATTCTTCCTTTACAACTGCTGTTCTAGTAGCTTGGTTTATGTTGCCCTAAGCAGCGTTAGCTGCACAGATTGCAGCTTCCTGATGCATTTGCAGTTCTCTCCCCTTTAATCCTTACCAGAGCAAAGTGTGTGTTTGTTTTTCCCCATACGAGCTGGTTCCCTCTTCTTGCATTTTGGTGGTTGTGATGTGCTGTTTCTGTTCTCATGCAATGATGGGACTGGATGAATACTTTCCAAGCGTGGTTTCACCTGAGCCATTAAGCGAGCAGTTCTGTTCCTTTTCTGTAATGATACCTCTGTGGGTGCAGCTTTTAAAGGTACTGGTCTTTTCCGTAGCTTTGTTTACTGGTTCTTGGCTGCTTGGCTCTTGTCTATCACCTCTAAATTTCTGTTTGTTTCTTCCCATTTTTTTCTTACAAAGTTTCTCTCTCTGGATTGGCAGGATCACTTTCTAGTTAATATTTTTGTATTTTCTTGGAATCAAATCCCTTCACTTGCTAGGCTAAGCTTTTTAACTCCTTTTCTACCTACGCCTGATGTTTTGTGGTTAGCTGCTACAAAAAAACTATGTTTGCCAGACTGCCCAGTGCTCCCAACCGGAGCCTTTTCATGTGTGGAAGCAGCAGCCACAGCCTTGACCGAGTAGGCTTTGTCATCTCTTGAGTCTTCTCAGAATTTATGTGGGATAGGAAAGCTTCATGCTGCTGATGGCAACCTTGAATTCAAGGAGTTGGTCACTTATTGGGGATTTTTTTGTTTGTTTTGCTTCATTTTTCTATCTTGAGTAGTTTCTACAAGTGAATAAGAATGGTAGCTCTTGCAGGAAACTGCTTTGGGAAAAAGGCTAATTGAAAACTTGGACACTTCTTAATATACTTGATTGTATTTAAATATCTGGTAGGTGCTTTAAAGTCCTTAGAAAGCCTTCTGCAAACAAATTCAGAAGCTTAGAACCATGAAGACTAGGTCTTCAAGATTGAGTGATACTCACAAGTTCTATCTACCTGTCCTGCTGTGTGATTAAGAACAGGTGAAATAGCAGAAATGGAAGGGAAAGAGGTCGTGCTATGTGAAACCTCTTGGGAATCAGAAATGCCTGAGCATGCGTTGCCTGGGCTCACTCTGCTCACTGGTGGAGTGAGTGAACCTGCCTGAACCACAGGCTTTACCAAGGACCGAAGAATTGATTTTTAGCAAGAACTAGCATAAGGAGCATTTTGTATAAGTTTTCTCCTCTAAGATCTGTCTACGAAGTTGAATCCTATGAGCAAATAAAGACAGGGAGTGGGCTGAGGGAGAGCCTTCGCGTGCTTGTTCTGATAATACTTTCTACCTCTTGATGTTCATTGCCGAGTCGCTGCAGGCTGGTGTGCCAGTAAGTGGCTTTAGCGGCACGACAGCTTCTTGTGGGTCAGGCCAATACAGGCGCAGAAATACATGGACAGGCACAGAGGGGTCCCTGTGTCCCCCTGGGGATGGATTAAATCCTTCGAAACATGACTCTAGGTGCGGACATTTTCATCCAGAAGAAGGAACTGGCGTTTTTCAGGTGGCACCACATGGACTCACAAAATGCTTCTACTCAGTCTCTCGTGCTACCTCCTTACCAATGTGAAGTAGCAAAAAATCTTTTCACAACTCATGTTGTTCAAACGATGTAACTGCAGGGAGGTATCCTGGTTTCTAGCTATGTTGACATAGCAAAGGGTTAGAAAGGGGGAGATGCCAGAATGTGAAAAGCCAGAATTCTGCAGATAACCCAGGTGTTTAGAAAGAAATGTTACCGATTGCTACTGTGGTTGTGTGTTAAGACTGAAATGCTGAAAGAGAACTGTAACCCTCCCACTCCGAGTCTGAGAGACACCTGGCATTGGCTGTCTGACTACTTCTGCAACCTGAACCAAAAAACTGCTGTGGGAATGTAGACTTACCATATAGCTGTGGAAGAAAACTTCAATCGTGTCACTTCTCTCGGTCTTCAGAGCAGTCAACATGATTTTGATGTAGGTTTTAGATTATGTATATATAAATCTGATTGAAGTACCAACAGCAAACCGTAAATAAAATGTGGACTTAACTGAAGAATGGGCTAGTGGAGGACTCTTGTGTTGAATTTATTAAAATATGATATGACAAAGTTGTCAACGGAAGAGACTGGCTGCGATGAAGACAGGGAAATAGAGCTGGGGTGTCCTCAACTTGGGAGAATAGCCAGATTCTCTGTTGCCTTCAAATCTATAATTGCACATAAGGACCAAACTGGCTGCGTTGTATTCACTGGAGGAGTTGGCTGCGTGGGAATGCACCTGAGGGTCACTCCACCTTCTCACTTGCTAAGGTCAAAGCCTTCTCTAACTACACTTTCCTCTCCTAGGCACCAAGTGGTTATTCCAGGGACAGATGTCCTTCCACCTTTCTGATGGTTAAAAGCAGATACAGGCTGGGGCATCGCTGGTGTTACCCCTGTGTTTCCCTAAGGTGCCGATTACCCAGTCTCTCTGCTCCACCAGAGCCAGGGGCTTTGTGTAAAATGAATTCAAAGTGGGTGTAATGGAGAGTTAACAGAAACCCCTGGTTTGCATCTTGGCACTGGTTTTCAAGATGTGTGAACGATAACACAAACCAATGGCAAATTACTGAGGGTTTGTAGTACTATCATTAAATGAAAAACTATTTAAACGAGGCATATGTGGAAGCAGGTAACACCCAAGTTTATCATGGCTCTGTTTCGTTGATGAAACCTGTCTGAGGGGACGTGTGTGTGAATTCTCTGGATGTCGACGTGTTAGCAAAAATAAGAATTCAAGACAAGTTTTATATGTATCCATTACCAGTTGGGGGGGTTGCTGTTAATTGGGAGAAGAAAGCTTTTGAACAAGGGGGCACACCTGTAAAATGACTCCTGTCAATATGTTCTGGTCTCATGTTTCTCTCTAAGAAATAGTTAAAGCCACAAAAAAAAAAAATAATTTAGCTTCTGTGGGGAGTGAGAAACGTGTAATGATTTATTGATCTCCTGACTCCCTGAAGCCCTTTAGAATTTGGGTTCCTGTGATTTTTACATGAGGTGAAACCATGGCCCAAAGCTTTTCTGCTGGTTTGGGTTTGGATCCTCACCTGGTTACTTCTACATAACCAAGCGCTATTTTTTTTGCTGAAGTTAGTTTTTCTCTCTTTATGCGAAACCTCTC
The DNA here is from genome assembly GCF_032191515.1 of Phaenicophaeus curvirostris. Taxonomy (NCBI): domain Eukaryota; kingdom Metazoa; phylum Chordata; class Aves; order Cuculiformes; family Cuculidae; genus Phaenicophaeus; species Phaenicophaeus curvirostris. Next base: position 119,713,244 of record NC_091392.1, on the reverse strand, counting down.
TGGACGGATTTGCTCCGACCTTTTTCTACCTTACATGTTCTCCTTGTCTCTCCCTTTGTGCCTCTTCCCCCCACACTGGTGCGTAGCAGGTTGTGAATCCTCCAGAAATGCCCCCCCGGGGTGATTTATCGAGGGTGTTTCCTTTCCAGGGCTCCCAGTAGTGCTGGGAGATGCCAGTGTGGAAATCACCAGAGAGCTGAGCCTGACCCAGCTTTGGATGAAGTCTTGCTTCTGCTTTTTGTGTTTCAGCACAAGTTAGAATCGCGCACTGTCTGATCAGGCCACTTGAGATGTTGGTGGAGCAGTAGATGGCAAAGGGATAATGATGTTAACAAGGGTGTTATGTTATGGTGAAAGAATTTGTGATCCATGTTGGTGCTTAGGACCTGGTGTTTCACAACACACCTTTGAGAAAGTATGAAGAAAATGCTGTCTGGTCTTTCAGTAGGTGGAAATTTGACCCCCTTCTAAAGGAAGACTTTTTAGTGCTTCACTGGTAGGTTGGATTTTTGTTTCTTTTCTTCCTTTTGTCAAACCAAGATTTGCACTGAAATTGCTGCAAAAACACTTAACGTTTTCCTTTAAAACAGAGTTTGCTTCATTTCAAGATTTCTGATGTCCTTGTAGCCATGATAATCGTTATGGGAGATTTCTTTTATTATTATTTTTTTAGTAATAAGCCTGGCTGCAGTTTTTGAAGCTTAACTAATATGCATAGTGGCTCATTTCCTCTGAGCACCACTAGGGCGGGGAATTGAACGGTCACCTGTGAAGTAAGCATCCTGGATATAAACTATAGAAGCAAATCAACTCTGTAGTCTGTCATGCTGATAAGAACAGCTGGTTTGAGCAAGAGATTGCTGAATATGGTATAAATCTAAAATATAATTACTAGGAGCAAATATAAATGCATACAATGAGGTGTGAGGGTAGGAGAAACACAAGACTGTGTGAAGGGACCTGGACAATCTGGAGAAGTGGGTCTGTGCAAACCTCATGAGGTTCAACAAGGCCAAGTGCAAGATCCTGTACCTGGGTTGGGGCAATCCCCGATTTCAGTACAGGATGGGGGACTGAGAGCTGCCCTGCAGAGAAGGACTTGGGCGTGCTGATTGATGAGAAGCTTAATACGAGCTAGCAACGAGTTCCCACAGCCCAGAAGGCCAACTGTATCCTGGGCTGCATCAAAAGAAGCGTGGCCAGCAGGGCGAGGGAGGTGATTCTGCCCTTCTATTCCTCTCTTGTGAGACCTCATCTGGAGTACTGTGTCCAGTTCTGGAATCCTCAACATAAGAAGGATATGGAGCTGTTGGAACGGGCCCAGAGAAGGGCTACAAGGATGATCAGAGGGCTGGAGCACCTCCCATACGAGGACAGGCTGAGAGAGTTGGGGTTGTTCAGCCTCAAGAAGAGAAGGCTCTGAGGAGATCTTGTAGCGACCTCCCAGTACCTAAAAAGGGCTACAAGAAAGCTGGAGAGGGACCATTTACAAAGGTAGGTAGAGATAGGACACGGGGAATGGGTATAAACTGGAGAGGGGCAGATTTAGGCTAGACATAAGGAAGAATTTCTTCACCATGCGGGTGGTGAGGCTCTGGCACAGGTTGCCCAGGGAAGCTGTGGCTGCCCCATCCCTGGAGGTGTTCATGGCCAGGTTGGATGGGGCCTTGGGCAGCCTGGTCTGATGGAAGGTGTCTGTGCCCATGGTAGGGGGGTGGAACTGGCTGATCTTTAAGGTCCCTTCCAACCCAAACTGTTCTACGATTCCATGAGGATGCCGTGTGTTTTCTATTGAATGTGGTTTGTGTTTATTTTGCTAACGTACATTTGAAAGTGGTTTTGTGTTAAAGCTTCTCCGTTAAACCTAAGAGCTCAGACATACATCCACTTCACCACCAGGACAGCAGTTCTCTTTCCCAGCATCTGTGGTCAGCAATTTCTCAACTGAAAGGGGGGCTTGGAGACACGGGTGGAAGGAACTCGCTGCCGGGGGGAACTGGTGCCTTGTGCAGGCCCAGGGGAAGGGTGCGAGAGGGGGATGCTCAAGTTCTGATTTCTTCTGTTGTCACTTTATGACTGTAGTGGTACCTGAGCTGTGTCACAGCAGCCACCTGTGTCCTGCAGGATGGAGGTGATGTCAACCGAGGCAGGAGATAAGAGGGGCTGTTTCCAACTGGTGTACTTCACTGTATGATCTCTCACCCATCAATTCCAGCACCAGCCAGAGCTTGTGGCTCAATGTGCCAGATCACGGTGACGAAACACTCTTGCTCTGATGGACTGAATGCTGTCCCACTTGATGTTGCCACCTCTGCACCGCATTTCTGCTGTTTGAAAGTGACGAGCCTACACTGAGGATCTTGCCAGCCGAGGTGGCGAAGGAAGGCAGCCTGCTGCTTTGTAGCGTCCCTGTCTTGCTTAGTTTGATTTCCACAGTGTAAAATCTGGAGCCGCTACCCTGTTCATCTGAACCTCCTGCCCTGCCTGAGGAGGCTGATGCTCCTTTCAGTCCACACGAGGGCCAGCAGCTGACCTTAACTTCAGTCCCATTTTCATCTTCTATTCAGTGCTTTTACAGCTCCTCCGTGGCTGAAGCAACCTTGTTAGTAACTCAGCAGTGTGTTTTTATATTTTGGGCCTTTTTTTTTAATCCTTTCCTTGTCATGTTGTTGCTTCTCTTAATTTCCCCTATTATGGGATCTGCTGGAGTTAAGATAAACCGTGGAACAGAGGGATAAGTTCAAACTTCAGTTTGAAAAACTTATTACAGCTTATTAAAATTTTTCATTTTCACCCTCTCACCACAAGAAGGATGTTGAGGCTCTGGAGCGAGTCCAGAGAAGAGCAACAAAGCTGGTGAAGGGACTGGAGAACAGGCCTTATGAGGAACGGCTGAGAGAGCTGGGGCTGTTTAGCCTGGAGAAGAGGAGGCTGAGGGGAGACCTCATTGCTCTCTACAACTACCTGAAAGGAGGTTGTAGAGAGGAGGGAGCTGGCTTCTTCTCCCAAGTGACAGGGGACAGGACAAGAGGGAATGGCCTCAAGCTCCACCAGGGAAGGTTTAGGCTGAATATTAGGAAAAATTTTTTCATGGAAAGGGTCATTGGGCACTGGAACAGGCTGCCCAGGGAGATGGTTGATTCACCTTCCCTGGAGGTGTTTAAGGGACGGGTGGATGAGGTGCTAAGGGGCATGGTTTAGTGTCTGATAGGAATGGTTGGACTCTATGATCCGGTGGGTCTTTTCCAACCTGGTGATTCTATGATTTGATTGGTTTCTATAGAGCCTCTGATTTTTCAGTCATTCCCTTTGTTTAATTCATTCTTCGCTCCCATTTCTTTGCTTACATATTTAGCCCCCACCACGCTAGTGCTGGGGGAAGCATTTTGCCCCCTGGAGAATGTTTGTCTTGTGCTGTGGTCGCTCGCTAGTATCACTGCAGCTTTTAAAATTTAAGTTAACCTGTTACTGGATTTCAAGTCTCTTAAGAGCGATTTTCCCTCGGAAAGAATCAAGTTCTGGTATTACTCCTCTATATTTAGCCCTGGGGGCTGCTTTGGCAGCCTGGCTGTGGACACCCAGTTTCACTAAGAAGCTGCTTCTTTTATGCCTCTCCACCCGGCATCAAGGGGCTGGGCTCGATGCCACCAAGGCTGAGGGCTGACTCCCTGGCTGCTAGTGGCTCTTGTGCCACCCTCCCCAGTTCCCCAGGAAACACACATCAACTAATCCAAGTGTGACTGGAAACCATCGTTTCTGTGAGTCCTCTGAATGCAAATTGTTCTGGAAGTTCACTGTAACAACAGCCTGAAAGTAGAGCGCTCAGCTGAGGAAACTTCTACTGCATTCAATGTACTGTCAAATCTTTTTTTAACTTGGCTCTCATCATGGTTGTCATTTGAACATTAAATATTGTTCTCATACTGTTTGGGAGGAGTCCTAAATTTAGCTCCATGGCAGAATACAGGCACATAATCAAAAGCTTGTGGCAAAAATGAGCTGTGAACTGTCACCAACTCTGATGGTATTAGGGGCATATAAAAAGCAAGAAAACTTGTCAAATTGCTTTTTATATTTTTCCCCAAATGCAATCCATTTCCTTTCTTCAAGGTGGGTTTTTTGATGCTCTTTTCCTCTCAATACTGTATCTCGCCCCAGGACTAATTTTTGTGGAAAGACATAGAAAATAATTTATCTTGCTCTGCATTCCATGGGATTCCTATTAATATGCTGTCATACTCACATGTGCAGATATAGCACAGGCATTTCGGGATCCGTGGATATTTTGGTTCCTGTAGGTGAACTACCCTGCACCTTAAGGGAAAGCACCTCTTTGCCCTGAAGAGCAAAACTGGTTTTCCATTCTGTATCTCTTCGTGTAGTGTCTTCCTAACGATCATCACTCCTAAGTTTGGGAACATCTAGCCCTCAGAGGAATCCACATCTATTCCGGTAGCACTTCCAGCTCTGCCACAGTTAACGGTAACAGATTGAATGATAAGGTGAGAGACTCGGTTTTTAGAACCTGGACCCGACTGCTTCCCTCTGCTGTGTCCTGCTACCATTGAGATACTGGCTGCAGTCAAGTTATGAACTCAGCTGAAATGGTTAAAGGGTGCACAGTTTTCTAAGTTAAACCAGGTAAGCAAGGGATTACTCGCTCCATCTGTAACACTTTGTTAGGCCTAAGCAAGGCTGTAACTAGGCCAGCGTTAACATCACACCCAGGCACAAAAGCACGTACACCAAGCATTATTCCAGCCTGTAGCACCAGCTTACGGACTGAAAGCATCCCTCCTTTTGAATGCAGGGGAACAAAACCTTTGTCTCCACTCCCACTTTCCCCTGGTGAAGCTGAATATTGTCCCTATTTTAGGCAGATGTGAGCAACAGGTAACTGGAACATCACACAAGCTCTGTTTTAAAAATTTATTCTGTAACCTCCACGCTGGATCCTTAGTTCTCCTTTTCCTGCACAGTCTTTGTTCCACGCAGTCTGCCCGTGCGACGGGCAGCAATGAGACCAACTTTGCGCCCAGCAGGAGCGTCTCTCCTGATGGTTGAAGGCTTCCCGATGTGCTGATGGTTACCACCACCAAAGGGATGTTCTACAGGCTGTGAGAAAGGAAATCGAATTGTCAGTGTAATTAACAACATAAATTAGTGATGATGTTTAAAATCAATACATTCCTCATGCCCTTAAATCAATTTAACTGCCTGATTTTTTTCAGACGGTGCAGTAACTATCGAGTATTGCTAACTAATTAGTGTGGGAAGCTATTTTTCCAGGTAGAGGTCAGACTCCTCCCCCTATCAAACAAATCCTTTCCAAACCGTAAAAGAGGAAAAAGAAAACTCTATCTGAAAATGGACTCACGTTCATGGCCACACCACGGACACGCGGCCAGCAGTTTCTCTTTGCCTTGTATTTGTGATAGGCACGGCCAGCCTTCAGGATGGGCTTGTCAATACGACCTCCACCAGCAACAATTCCTGAAAGAAATACAGGAGTGGTAACACACACGGAATGGACAAGAGTGTAGAAGGAACAGTTTTAAGAGCAAAGTGACTGACCCCTAATAAATCCAAGTTCTAAGAATAAGATTAAGCTCAAGCTACCAGCCACACATGAAGACACCTGCAAGGAGGCACATACTGCAATTACTGTTCTTCTATCCATCCACGCAGGATTAATCTTGGCAATTTTCTAAAGCAGTACCAGTTTTATTACTAGAATTTCTTCAGGAAAGTTTTGTTAGTGTGACAGATAAGGAAACTATGACTTGAAAGAGCTCAGTGGAGTTTAGAGCCCTTTGAAGTCTAATACTTGAGTTATTCCCTTATTCATTTAATCAATTTTCCTGGAGTAACAGGCCACAGATGATTAATTTTGCAGTCTTCTGTTTGGATGCAGGGATGTTTGGTAATTTGTGTCTTATCGGGACCAGCAGAACTGCTTGAGCCCAACAATTCTCTCTCCTTCCACCTTTAATGCTTGCCTGGAATGACATCAAAATGTCAAAACCCAACTACAGCTGCCAGCCAAGTATTTTAACAAACCTGGTCAAACATTTCCTCCTCAAAAATGATATTTTTATTCATTGTCAGACCCTCCACAGTACTTCATACCCAGCTGAGGACACCCACCACAGACCTTTGGCCCTGCACCTACAGCCTCCACTGCTGTATCAAAGGTGCTGAACCATCAACACTATTTTCTGCAGTTTTTCTCAGAGGACTGTGGATTTTACAGGCTGAGCGACTCCATTACAGCCTGAAGACAATTAACATGTATTTTACTGCCCTCTCACCGGGTCAAACTTTCTCAAAGTTTAAGTTCCCATTACCACAGGTAACACAGATGTAACAGACAAGTTAGGCACCTGTGCACAGACTATTCCTGTGCATAACCCTGGGTCCAGCCTGTAAATGATGCAGTTTTCTAGACTGTATTAGGAACGGGGGCCCTGTCTGCAAATCTGCTTAAGCAGCAGGTAAACCCAGGGACAAAAGAAGTTCCTAGTTGCCACTCCTTACCCACAATAGCTCTATTTGCAGAAGAAATCACTTTCTTGGAGCCAGAAGGCAGCTTCACTCTGGTTTTCTTGGTTTCAGGGTTATGAGAGATAACGGTGGCATAGTTTCCAGAAGCACGGGCCAGCTTTCCACGGTCACCAGGTTTCTCCTCGAGGCAGCACACGATGGTGCCTTCCGGCATGGTGCCAACAGGCAGAACATTGCCAATGTTTAGCTGAGCTGTGAAGAGCAATCAGAGCATCAACAGCTTCCTTCAGGCTCCTGTACTTGAGCTACAATTCTATATAACGCGGCCCTCTCTGCACAGCAGGGCACTGCACAAATGCTGGCAGGGCCAGTTCATACAGTTTGAGTTTAAACACAAGTTTCGTGTTCAGTGTAAGAGAAAAGCAATCCCAACACTTGGCAAGAACTGCAGTTAAGACTTGTCAATCAAAGCAGGCTGCATGAGGAGACTGCTGTCTCCAAGAAGGAAAACTAGGTTTGCTTGAAGGCAGCAGGAGGTGCCACTTTGTGATGGCTCCCAACTGCACTTAAACAACCTGAACTTCACTTATTCAGATGACACCTGCTTTAGCCTTCTGAAACTGCTCAGGCAACACACTTCGCATCTTCACTCACCTTTCTTGCCGCAGTAAACGAACTGACCAGTATGAATGCCCTCAGCAGCAATGAAAAGCTCAGTTCTTTTCTTAAACCTGTACGGGTCGCGGAAGGCAATCTTGGCTAGGGGAGCACCTCGGCCAGGATCATGAATGATGTCCTGTTGGAACACAGATGGGCTTTAGAACAGAATACAGCATTTGTCATGGGTTCTGTAGAAACCTAAGAACTAGAAAAACTGGAGATGATTACTACTGAGGTAATTCACATCAGGATCTCGCCTCTCCTCTCAGAGGGATCTTGACTTCTGCTCACGTGAACGAGCTGAAGATTCACATTTGTAAGAACACAACCCCAAGTATCTGTTATCACAAAATAGTGACTCTGGATAAATACGCTGCTTGAAACTAATTGCGTCTGAGCTGTTTTATTCATGACATTCCACAGGTACCAGATCTCTCCGTACTAAGAAATTCACTTTTGCTAGCTGTCCAATCACCTCTGGGCAAAGACACAAGCAGCAACTTCTGAAAAGCGTTTTCTTAAAATGGAAGTGTTTCTATCCACCTGACATAAAGTACAACGAAATTCTATATGCCCCTAAATGAGGAAGCACACTTATTGTTTTATTTTCCCTTGGAAAAATATGTCAATTCTGATCCTGAAGCACACTGAGATTCCAATACACAACCATATTTTCAGACCGCAACTATGTGACTGAAGAGGTGTCTATTTTCTAGGAAAGCTCAGATGCTGGCGGTGCCCAGTGTCTGCTATTTTCCACCTTCCAGGCACCCTGTCTCCCCCAGGTGTTACATAAATTAAAGTAAAACCTACCTACCTACTTTTCATCATCAAACTCAATTATGGGGAGCACGAAGAAACTTCTTTCCACCACCTGCAGATGACCTTGCTCTAAAAGGCTGAGGGACAACCAGATGTCCAGAGCACCAAGCTAGGTACCTGGTGGCACCGTTTTCTGCATGTTGATGACTTTGACAGTAAATACCTACAGCACACCTAGACACTGTGCTGTACCCCAAATAAGAGCGCTGCCCTGCTCCCACTGCTAAGACAGTGGACAGCACTTCAGTCTTTATAAAGTGCTGTTTTTCTTTTTAAAAGATGTGATCAACTACAGGGAAGACTCTCCCTGCCCACGTTTTGTGAGGTATTGAGTTCTTAGCCACTATCAAAGCACACTGATATTCCTACAGTAGTGAAGCTCTATCACCAGACCATACCGCTATCTCCATGCTACCAGCTTCTCCATTTACATGCTGTCATACGTCCAAAGTAGCTTCCAAGGATGATGAGTTATTTGACAAAGCACAACAGCCCTGAACAAGGAACACGACTAGCTCAAGTGCAGCTGATGAGGCTTCAGCGCACTTGCAGAGGCGCCGAGCTCCTCAGGACCCCCAGCACTCTGTGACCGGGATGCTCCTACCTTGACGATGCCCTTGATGTAGCCGTGCCTCTCAGCGAAGTCGACGGCGCGCAGCTTGGCTGGGCCCTTTCGGTGCTTCACATGGGCACGGAAGACGGAGCCCGCGCCTTTCCTCTGGCCTCGGATGACACGGCCCATGGTGCCCTGCGGGCAGAGCAGGGTCAGCACCACACTGACCAACCAAGGGGACAGAAGGACAGAGGAGACGGACCAAGCGGACCTACTACACCTCCCCACTTCTTCCTACTCCCTCTTTCCCTACTTCCTCCCTCTTTCCCCTTTCTCCCTCCCTTCCTCCTCCTCCCTCCATCACCTTCTCCTCTCTGACCCCTTCCCTTCTCCCTCTTTCCCCCTTCCTTTCTTCCTCTTTTCACGCCTTCCTCCTTCTTTCTGTCCTCCTTCTCTCCTTCCTCCTCTCCCTGCTTCCTTTTTCCCCTCCCTCCTTTCTCCCTTCGTTCGTTCCTTCCTTCCTCCTTTCCTTCCCCCTCCCACCCGCTCCATCCGTCCCCCTCCCTCCTTTGCTTCTCCCTCCCTCCCCCTTCCCCGGTTCCCTCCCTCCCCCTTCCCCGGTTCCCTCCCCTCTCTCCTCGCCCCGGTTTCCCCGTTCCCGGCGCGGATGGCGGCGGATTGAGGCCTAGGGAGGGGGAGACGCGGCGGCCACTCCGCTACCTCCTGCTCGGGGCCGGCTGGGAAAGAAGGAAGCGGAAACGTCAGCGCCGCGCCGAGGCCCTTCCGGGGCGGGGCGGAGGGGCGGCTGTCGCGCCGCTGTGACGTCAGTGACCGCGTCGAGGCGGTGTCTCGGGGCTCTTCCCGGCGGCTCCGCGCATCCCGGGGTTTGGGTTCCGGGGAAGCGAGCGGCCCCCGCAGCGTCACGCAGGGCTTGGCTGCTCCGAAGGAGCTGGAGCTGGGAGGGACAGCGGGAATGCCGGCAAATCAACCCCCCAGGGCTCGGTTTGGAGTGTTGGGAAGCGAGCAGAACTCTGCCAGGGCTGAGCAACGCCAGGGAGCGGTCCCCACCGATCCTGCGCAGCGAGACGAGAGCTGGGACGGGATGAATTTCCCACTTAAACGCATATGGATAAATCCTCCCAGAAATCTTAGGCCTATTCTGTTACTTTCCAAGGATTGATTTTAATGTTACTGTGAACTTTACAACCATTAAACCTCTTGCTGATTTGGAGCTGGCTCCATCTCTCTGTCTGACCTTGCATGTGAGACGGGGAGAGGCTGCAAAGAGAGGTGCTGGAGCGCCTCCCATACGAGGACGGGCTGGGAGAGTTGGGCTTGTTCAGCCTGGGGAAGAGAAGGCTCTGAGGAGATCTTATAGTGGTCTTCCAGTACCTGAAGGAGCTACAAGAAAGCTGGGGAGGGGCTGTTTACAAAGGCTTGTAGTGATAGGACTAGGGGCAGTGGGTATAAACTGGAGAGGGGCAGATTTGGACTAGACATAAAGAAGAAATTCTTCACCATGAGGGTGGTGAGGCCCTAGCACAGGTTGCCCAGGGAAGCTGTGGCTGCCCCATCCCTGGGGACGTTCAAGGCCAGGTTGGATGGGGCCTAGGGCAGCCTGGGCTGGTGGGAGGTGTCCCTGCCTGTTGCACGGGGGTTGGAACTGATAAGGTCCCTTCCAACCCAAACTATTCTATGATTACAAAAGAAGAGATGTCTGTTCAGCACAGATCACACTGAACACAAGATGTTATCATCTCTAATGAATGACCAGTGTCTGGAAAACAGTTCTAAAGAAAACATGCTATCAGACGGACATTCTGTTTAACTTTCAAAGAACACAGTTACTTGGATGAAACTTAACTCTATCTCGAATCAAAAATATTCCGCTTTTTGTAATAGTAACTACTTGTATTAAGAGAGCTGGGGTTGTTCAGCCTGGAGAAGAGAAGGCTCTGGGGAGACCTTATAGCAACCTTCCAGTACTTAAAGGGGGCTACAGAGAGGGGCTCTTTATCAGGGAGTGCAGTGATAGGATGAGAGGTAATGGTTTTAAACTGAAAGAGGGGAGACTGAGATTAGATATTAGGAAGAAATATTCTAGTGTGAGGGTGGTGAGGCACTGGCACAGGTGGCCCAAGGACTTCAAGGCTGCCCCATCCCTGGAGGGGTTCAAGGCCAGACTGGATGAGGTTTTGAGCAACCTGATCCAGTGGGAGGTGTCCCTGTCCATGGCAGGGGGGTTGGAACTACAGTATCTTTAAGGTCCTTTCAAGCCCAAACTATTCTATGACTCTTCAGATTTTTTTGAAGCAAATACTCTTTTAAAACTGAGAGGGCTGATAGTCTGTGACCTGGAGACCTGGCATAAACAGCAAAGCTCCCCAGCCAAGAGCCATTCCTGAAATACACTGTCATGCCCAAACTTTTCTTAGCTGGACCAAATATGCTGTTTGCAGGAAGAGGATTCTTGACTGATTATACTTACTTTTTTTTAAGATTTTATATTGTGCACTTTAACCACTGCAGATTTCAGACCAGGAATTAGCTGAAGATTATTAAAGTAGGTTATTACCCACTTTAAGCTGCTTTCACCGGGTTTTTGTCAATATTAATTAAAACATAACTGAGATAGAATGCAAAGCAGAGGTAATCATCTTCAAGTTCCTAATCAACTCGTGCTACACCCTGGAAGGGGAAATGAAAAGTGCCTTCACTTCTTCAACAGTCTACCAGGTTTTCAGCATCAGAGGCCCTTCTTCCCAAAGAGGTCACTACAAACAGACTATTTGACTTTAGATAGACTCATGGGAAGTTAGGAAAAGTTCGTTAGTATAGTCCCATAGATGCAATTGCTTTCCTTGCCTTGAACTGAGAAGAACCTAAATATCCACCATTTCTTGTTAAATAAGCTTTCCCACATTGGTCTCCCCAGGACAAATGCAAGTCACCCCCCTCATTACAGGCAAAAAATCCCAATACTAAGAGCTCAGTCATGGTCCTTGTCAGATTTAGCCACTACAGGTATTAGATCAGCACAGCCAGTTGCCCCTTCTGCCCATCTGCTGGAAGCTACTGTCCCTGCCGCAAACAGCCGGTGTGCCAGCTTTGCAGCCTGAGCCTCGTTTGACATACTGCAGCTCGATGTATTACAACAAACTGCCTCTTATTTTGGTTTACATTGAGTGTGAATAGCTGGAGACTCTGATATATGGTCCCTGTTGGCTTCAGCTGGGTGGGCAGGAGCATCGTTAGATTTTCCTACTATATCTGACAAGAATCAGAGCCCTAAGGAACTAGCTGACTTTCCAAATTATGTCCATATATCCCGCAAATTACCTTGGTCACTCCTCTTTCATGCTCATTGTAGCGAATTAATTAAAGGGCTTAATAATCGGTCATATAAGAAGACAAGTAGTTGTGTAATGATTTAGTACACTCATTTGTTTTATTATCCTGTATCAACTCTGCTTCATATTCATGTTATTATTACTTAATTCACGATGCAGTCTTCCATACTACTGTCACCATCTGTAAAGCTGAAACCTCTGTTATGTTGTGAGCTTGGTCAGCCACCTCGATGCTAAGGTATTGCTGCAACACAGAGTAAGGCTAAAAACCAAAATAACCCCTTGCTCCTCCCTACCTGCTTTTTGGATGTTTTAAATATTGTTAGAAACATTCATCTTGTGTCAGGGTTCACCACTGCAAGAGATGCTGTTTCAACCTTTCATGCCAGTAATGTTGAATGGTTATTACCTATTTGTACCACCTCAGGCTGTGTTTATGCTTCCCTCTGCATGCTTTGTGCCCAGGATTCCAGTGCTGTTATCATTCAAACTGGCTCTTAAGTGTTTTTCCATTAGAGAAAAAACAGGCAGAGGCTGGGAACGCTCTGCATCTATGTCTCATCTCTGTCAGTGCTAATAATTTCCTTAGGGTACACTCCTGGATGCAAAACTCTGAAAGCCTCACAGGTTTTCTAGCCTTGATGGAGTTTGGGAATCAGAGAAGATATGCAAACAAACGACAGCTGTGTCAGTGATGACTTAGCTTTGTAATTGATTTCTCCTGCTGTAAGAGACAATGTGGGCTAAATTCATCATCAAGTAGTAATGGCAATTATGTTCCCTGACCCAGCCGAGCACCGATTGAACTCACAATGAGGTTAAATATTTTGTTTTGCTATGCCATCAAAATGTCATGGATCCAGAGAAATGTGAGAAAGTAGTTTACACCTGATGACAATTAAAAAAAATACCGTCAGGGGTTCATCAGAACAATGTGGCTATGTATGGTACCTCTCAAATCTTGGTGCCGAAGAAAAAGGAATGTTGGGCACTACTAACGATCATTATTCTGTTAAACTTTTAGGAGGGCAGAGGTGGCGCTGCGGTTTGAAATGAGGCTGTTCCTGCTGCTTATAAACTCCTGTTCCGTGGGGTGATGTTGAGTCTCCATCCACAGGGGATTTCGCTGCATGAGGAGGAGGGGCATTGTCAGACGTACAGCAGAACAAGCCCATGCTGGACAACACAACGTGAGACATGGGGTACAGATAGCACAACAAAAGCATTTTCCACCGATATAGGTATCACCTGGCAGAGCCTAGCAGCAGCACTGCTGGGCGGCAACTGTTCTCTAGTGCAGCTTCGAGTCCTGAGATTTTGGCCTTCAGGACATCAACTCACCATGGTGACTGCAGCTGCTTTGGCTTAAGATGTTACTGCCTTTATCGGCTGCCCTGCCTCTCTGCCAGGAGTTACAGCTGTGTGGGAAGAGAAGCAGAGGCTGGGCCAGCATGCTGGATTTCCCCAGCCAATGCCTGTTTTCCCACCAGAACTCAGGCTGTGCTGGAGCTGGAGGAACCGGCTTCTCTGCCTGAGGGTCCTCTGAGGCCTGGCAGCAAGCACAGGGACATCTGGATAACCTGGGCATGTCCTGCACATGTGCACGGGTCAGTTTTGCCGTACAAGGGTTGAGGTCTAAGGGTCTTGGGAAGCCAGATATGTGCACAGGAATCTGCATGGAAATCTGACAGTGTGAGGCAAAATAGGGTATGTTTGCAAACCCACAGCTGCTGTATATCACAGCCTGATATTTTGGCAGCAAATGCCTTCTTTGACTGCTTAAACTACAAAACTGAGCTTAGGTGGCTGAGGCACAGCCCCACTTACTTGCTACCAGGGCAGTAACATCCAGCAATCCACCCCTGCTGCTGGGAAAGGCCAGGTCTTACATCACCATAACTATAACTATCTCCATGGGTCTGTTGGAGCCCTCCCTCATGCATCTCCCCACGCCTAACAAATTTGCTGAGATAATGCAGAAACAGGTAAAAAAGTACCTCCGTGATTCTGGGCAGTTTTTGGTGGAGTTGTGGGTATGCTGCTGCAAACACAGCGCACTGTGTGCACGGTGGGAACAAGTCAAAGGTGTGTTGCCTTAATTAATCCTTTCTTGGCACTCCCAGGCTAATTTGCTAAAGGTTAATTGCACTGTAAATAGCAAAAGGGGTGGTGTTCTGCTTGCGACAGATGGCAGCTACTGCGAAAATTTGATGAGATTGCTGTTTGGAGAGGGGGAAGAACCAGCCTTGAGAAGGGAACTGAGAAGGGAAGCCCCTAACTCAATGCTACAATACAAATAATCCTGACCTCCTTCAGGTGGGCACATGCCTCTTTTCATGGTCTTGCTGACCTCTCTGGGGCTTTGCACGGGGTCAGGAACTGACACATGGACTCTAGCCAGGCTGCAGTGTCACAGTTCCAGTTTGCAAAAATAACATACCTGCTAATCTCCAGCAAACACTCAGGGTGATCCTATTACCGCGGGCTGCTGCTCCCAGGGCAGGGCACAAGGGGTGCAAGCCACCTGCTGAAACTGAAGCAAAGGAGGTTCCATGGAAAGGAGCTAGCAGACAGACTGTTGAAGAGGCCAAGACTAATTTCCTGCTGTGCAGCCAGAAAAACTCCCTGAACTTAGAGGAAATGTCCTGAGCCTGCAGAATCCTGTATCTAAAAGCAAAGGAGCCCTTTGTGAGGATTCCCTCACAGTAGCCCTCCCCTCTTCCCTGCTGGCACCCTCAGCATTCTGGAGAGGCACAGGTCCCTTGTCTGTTTTCAACTCTTTTGGTTTCTCAGAGGAGATGATAATCTCTGCTGAGACACCACAGGCCTCCACTCCAGCGACTGCTCCCCAAATAAGTATCTTTGCTCTCTTCAGAGGAGCTTCTTCTGAAAGGACCAGCTTCTGTTTGTGGTCTTGAAATAAATGTTCTCCCTCAGCTGTCTGTACCCAGCTCCCTCGTCCCCAGCCTGTCTCATTCTTAAACCCTGGAGGGAGCTCCAGGAAAATTACTTGCGCTTTCCCTTCTCTTCTCGCATGAAGCAGATGAGGTCTCTAGGCTCATGACAACCACTTAATCATAGTTAAATTGTAGCTTCTCTTTAAACCTGCCCTATAGATATAGGACCTGAAAAGAAACCTTACTCTTTACACGGGTTTACACGGGTTTCTCATGTCTGCAGATCATAATTTGCAAGGTGAAAATATATACATAGAAAATATATACATAGAAAAATCCTTGCCAGTTACCTAATCTGCACAATCAGCCTGCGCACTACCTTTGAGTTACTGCTTTCATGTGTCAGCACAAGAGAAAGAACTGGCATCCCCCTCCCTTTGGTAATACTCACAGCATTCACAGGGCTTACAAAGGTGTGGCAAAGCCATTGCCCATGGGGCACAAGAGACTCAAGCTGTGCCAGGGCAGGTTTTATCGCAGAAGCACGCAGGTAAGACTGGAACTGTGCGCAGAGGAAAAGATGCCAATGAGGTGACACTGCTTTTGTACACAAAAGAGAGTTGATTTCTGTATAGCCAAGCCTCTCCGGGCGGGTATGGATTTGCAAGCATTTCATGGTATTTGCCATCTAATGACAGTCTGGATTTCTTGCGAGAGGGAAGATCCAGAGCTGCAGAGGTGGAAAGTCCCAATCAAAACAAAGCAATTTACACTTCACAGATGGGTTTAGCAATGCTTATTAATTAGGTTCTGGTGACCTCTAGAGGCCTTTAACCCAAAGCACCTAATTTCTGAGGATCTTTCACAATAACAAGCCCGACAAGAGTTCTGCTTTATTTTAGTTTCAAATCAAGATTAATTTTAGCCTTAACAGGGAAGGTATTGGAGAATAGTAATTGATAGTTATTCTTTTCCTCCTCCTAAAGACGGTAATAGTAATTCCCTGTGTGTAGCAACCTCAAAGTCTGCACAGGAACTGTTACAGGTATTCTGGATATTCCCCTTTTGCAAGAAATTGGCTTTGTGCACTGTCAAGCAAGAGAGGAACTACTTTGTTTCCTTCATTATCTCTAACAATATACTCAACTAATCACTTACTCTGGAAAAACTGCCCACCCTTGTGGCATGATAATCAAGTTGCTTACATGCATATAAATTATGTGTGCCTAAGACACAGGTAGATGCATGAAGACGTCTTTGCAAAACACAGCCTCTGTGGACTAGTCTTTGGGAATACTCAAATACTGTGCCTGTCCTCTCAGAACGGAATATGACCATATTTTCTGATAAATTATTTTCAGCTGCAGGGAAAAATTGACAACCCACAAGGTTCAGGGCCAAGCAACACTGTATGCAGGAAAATTGCCTTCTACTTGTATGGTAAAATAACAATAAAATTACCTGGAGGGAAGAGTGATGTGAGAAAATGTCTAAGAAAAAAATGTGTTGTTTTAGTTGTACATCTGGATCAGCTTTTTTTTCCTTAATGAGATATATAATAGGGGCAGCTGATGGAGAAGGAGAGAAATCCACTGAGCTAATTTTCTTTCCCCTTGAGCAGCTGAGATATGGGATTGAAACCAAACTGAGGAACTAAGAAAACTGGAAGGAGAGAGAGAAGAGCAGTGAGACCTGCCCAGAGAGACATTGGGGAGTTAACCCAAAGAGGCTTACAGCTATAGAGAAGCTTAGCAAGAAACAGATAGAGAGGTGGAGGAGGTGAAGCATATCTGCAGCAATGCACAGCTCAAAACACTCTTCGGGAAACTTGAAATCTTACAGGGATGTGTGGGAGACCTCCTAAAGATTTCTAATTTAAGAGCACCCAGCTGTACTTTCAGATTTAGTTATTAGTTACTTTCCCTACCCAACCCCCACCAAAACTGTTTTTCTCTTTTCCTAAAGGACCTCCTGCCAACACTTTAATGGCAGCATTCGTTTGGAGACAACATCCCTGGAGGCTTCAGCCGGAGCAGTGTGTGCATCCAGCTTAGAAAATAAATAGAATAGCACAGGATTTTCTCTTGCTTAATAGATGTGACCTGTAAGAGAGGAAAAATAAAGTGTATGTTTTTGTATTTTTTGTCTTCTTATGGCATACTGATGGATAAGCTTTTTTAAAAAAAAATAAATTTCATTATTTTATTGGGGTTTTTTTCATAATCTCTTGCTTTGTTCTTGCTCCTTTTGCCATGTAGGCAGTAAAGCCAAAGGGATTTCATGCCACAAACAGAAAGGAATCCTGAGCTCCTCAGGAGAATTAAAAATGGAGTGAGGGGGAAAGATTAAAAAAATATTTTAAAAGAATATTTATACAGACCACATAAAAATTTTCTGAGATTCTTTGGGTCAAAACTCCTGAGAAACACATGGGAGAAAAGCTCAGTTGGTTAAAGATCTACATTATCCTGTATCTTCTCAATGCAGCCTACAAAACTAATTTGATTTCTTTGATCCTCTGAGAAATCCTCAAGCAAAAGAAGGGGGGGGGAAATCTCTCTTTTTCAGGTGAGATAAAAAGAAAACGAAGCTCTAAGGCCACTTCTGTAAACTTTGTAAAGCAATGCGACGTTAGTAAAAATGGCATTTCTTCTCTAGTCACCAATAAATGCTGACTCCATATAGTCCACAGGCATTTTTAATTTACATAGATTTTTTGGCTGAATAGTTTGGATTAACAGTACAACAGTGCTAACCAGAAACTGACAGGTACTTTTCAGGGTGGACTTTTTCTAGGTAAAACCTTTTGAACTTTTCGAATGTCTTAACCAAAAATAAGAAGAAATATTGTTCCTGCCTTTCCTCCAGATGCTATTTTTCCTCTCTTTTTCAATGATAAAAGAAGAGAATGAGTAAAAGCAAAGATGGAAGAAAGAGTAAGAGGAAAGAAGGGAGAAAGAAAAAATAACATAAAAACATAGGAAAACAGAGAAGTGAAACTTCCTTCCCTCCAAGTAACTATTGTTTTTTTCATTAAATATGCCATTGCATTTAGATTTCCATTTCCAAATGGAAAAAATGTGACAGGCTGCAAATACAAGAACAATGCTTGAGGGCAGGCCTAAAGAGAGCAATAAATCAGAGCAGAAAGTATTTTTCTCAGGGAACACATCATGATTAGAACATAAATAATCCTCTTTTCTTCTATATGCAACATAAAATAAACACAACTGTGTGCGCAGGCGCACGCATATCCACATGCTCGTACACATAGACACGTCTCGGCCCCATTTCCCCAGGGCAGTTCTCTGACGGCACGAGAGGTGAAGGGTTATGACAGATGGATCGGTGTCATTGTGTCTGCTGGAAATCTCCATAAAACAGAGTAGGAGAGCCAAGCTCACGGGGAGCACTCGGAGATGTTACCAAGAGGAAGCAACCCCTTGGTTGCTGGCCAACAGGAAACTCTGCGTAGCAGTCTCCACAATAAAACGCTACTTATTTCTTAACGATGGTGACAGTCACAAATTATTTGCTTCTCTGTGGCAGGATCACAGAGTGGAGGATGGCCTTAAATTGCTGAGAGGCTTGCCAGGGTTTTCTGTCTACTCTGAGCTTT
This sequence comes from Phaenicophaeus curvirostris, assembly GCF_032191515.1. NCBI lineage: Eukaryota > Metazoa > Chordata > Aves > Cuculiformes > Cuculidae > Phaenicophaeus > Phaenicophaeus curvirostris. The sequence continues at coordinate 119,694,839 of NC_091392.1, read as the reverse complement.
ACTCTGGAGCACAAACCACACACAGGTTGCCTGTGTAGGCTTAGATGCTTGTATGGGGCTGATTTAAAGCACAGTATCTGACCTGGGCTCTCAGGAGCCTGTTGCTAGCACACAGCAAGTTTAAGGGTCATGCTGCTGAACCTGGCCTTGCTGCACAGACCATGCACAGACCTATCTCAAGGCCCATGGGAGAGAGGTTGCTCCCCGGGCTGGGCAAACCCAAAGCACTGCGGGTACTGCAGATGAGCCTGTGCACTCCCCCTGTGCCCTCCTGATTCTCAGCTCAGTCTCAAGCACAAGATTTTCCCCATTTTGGGCCCTCTCAATAGCCTTCCAGAGTTTGCTCTCCCAATAAATGTGGTGTTATTCTTCCTTGTCCACTGTACAGCTTCTTGGTCGTTTTCAGCACCAGACATGAATAGAGAGGTTTTTCCATTAAAGAGCCCTGAGGAAAGGTAGCTTACCCCAGTGTCCTTGGGGACACTTCCAAAATCCAGCCACGTAAGCGGGAGTGATGCTGGGGCAACTGCTTTCCTTACTGGTCCTGAGGAACTTCCAAGATTAAAACAATTTAAAGTGATTTTGAAGCATTTAGAAGGATCCTGTTTGAGCCAAAGCTCTTTTGCAGGGAGAAAAGCAAATTCATATACTAGCTGGGATTTGTGTGGCAAATTCCTCCTTCTTAGATATTCCAGTGAATTTTTCCATGACAGGGATAATCCAACTTAATCACTTCCATTTGACCCAGTTTAATCACCACCTTCCTGAAATGGAGTTAATAGGTGCTAGATGCTAACCAGTGAGTGAGGAGGATGGTTCATAAAAGATCTTGGAAAATCACTCAACAGTTCTTATCACACTCTGTTGTTTTTTTTAATTTTAATTCATTAATCAGAGCTGCTAATTTCTGCGGACGAAACGACACATCTTGAGCTCACTAAGATAAAAATACTGACTTACCAATGAGAGAATACTAATGAATTCTCCACAGGAAAACTAATCTGTCATTTCCTTCCCTGCAGGAACACACAAAAAATGGTTAAATACCTAAAGATTTTGTATAACCTCTCTGCCTGTAACATTGTGCACGAAGATATTGTTCAGGGTACTGTAGGCATATATTTTCCTTCTTTTAAGTCTTGTTTTTGGCTTATTATTTGATGTCTGTCATCCTGCAATAGCACTAATTTTAATTTTGCTTTGCAAGTGTGACAGCATTCATAAATAGCCTGATCTAGTGGGACGTGTCCCTGCCCATGGCAGGAGGGTTGGAACTAGATGATCTTTAAGGACCCTTCCAACCCAAACTATTCCATGATTCTATGATTCTATGAAATAGAACCACACTTTTGAGATGGTTTTGGTTTTACTGTTAGATATATGTCAGACAGCAGCAGGAGCAAGGCTGCTCCATGCCAGGGGATGAGCCAGGCAGAGTCCTTACCACCATCGTACAGACCCAAGCATGGTGCTCCCAAACCAACACGTGCTGGGGTGTGGGTCCTGGGTTGGGCTCCTTGGGAAGGCTCAGGGCAATTAGTCCACCCAGGCCCACAGCAGGACAACAGTATTGTCCTAGTTAAAGCTCAAGTCTCCTTCTTGGTTTAGCCTATTCCGTATTCTCTAATATTCACATCTGTCACATAGTCTTGAAACCTCTTGGAAGCAAGGGAATAGAGCAATTTTGATCGGTCATTTGAGCTGGGGTTGTCAAGTTGCAGGCACCTCCTCCTCCTTCATCCAAGAAAGTAATTGTATGCATATTTCCATGTTCTCCTTTGAGTGACAACATTTGTAACCGCTGTGCTGTGGTGATGCTGTGTGTACATGGTACGCCATGCTCTGTGCTAAGAGCACAAGAATGCTCACTGAGTTCATTGTGTTTCACCTCCATTACCTGACCCGAGATGGGAGTTTCTTCCTTCAGCAAGACCACTGCATCTTAGCCACTTTATGCATTTGTCATCTAATTAGACCAAAAGTTGGTTTTCTCCCTTCTCTGCTGCCTATTGACAACTCTTTTTTGGATTGTGGAATTTTTTTGCCACTTTATTACTACTTTTTTTTTTTATTTTTGTTTGTTTGCTTAGGCTTTAAACATGGATCTTTGAAATAGAAGAGATACTTAATGCTTTCAATCCCTGGAAAAATCTCACATCCCAGGCTTGGGGCCCTAGTGGACTTATATTGCAACAATCTCAATTGCCTATTTATTGTCTTCTCATCAGTCACTGATGATACCATCACCCTCTCTGACTTCAACACCAAGGTCACCTGCTCTTGTTCTGCTGAGAAAAGGAGCTTGGCATCATGTGTGGACAGAGTGCATTTACTGTGTTCAACCTCATAAGCAGGATCAGGGGTGAGTGGGATTCAATGTTCACACAGGTATCCTACCAGGGGCATTTCTCTCATGCCCCAGCCAGAGGTGGGTATCATAGAAGAACTGGAAGTTTTCCTATCAAGTACAGTTTCTGGCTCCTTGCTACTGGAAACTTATTCATTCATGGCAATGTGGTAGTTTAAGGCAGAGGCTCAAATAGCAAGTGCTTACGTTGTCAGCCTAAGACCCACCGTGCTATACTCCTGGCTTCCCCAAAACCAGCAAGACTGAAGATGAGAAGGGATTCAGGGACAGCTCAAGGACTTGCGCTGGCTGTGGATTCTCACTGGCAGCACCGTTGCCAAGGCAGGGGAGGCAGTGGAGGTGCACAGCTGGGCTTTGATAGATGTTGATCCTGAAGAATAACTATCTAATGAATAAACCGACAAGACATTATATCCCCACAAGCATTGTTAGCAGTGAATCATAGAATCATTAGGTTGGAAAAGACCTTAGAGATCATCAGCTCCAACGGTACCTGTCTACTGCTGAATCACGTCCCCAGGTACCTCATCGACCCACCTTTTAAACACCTCAGGGATGGTGACTCAACCACTTCCCTGGGCAGCCTCCGACAGTGCTTGATGACCTTTTCTGTGAAGAAATTTTTCCTAATGTCCAATCTCAACTTCCCCTGATGCAGCTTGAGGCCATTCCCTCTTGTCCCGTCACCCATCACTTGGGAGAAGAGACCAACATCCACCTCTCTACCTTTTAGGTAGCTGTAGAGAGCAATAAGATCTTCTTTCAGCCTCCTCTTCTCCAAGTGGGTTCCTTGTGGAGCCTCACAACTGTCTTAACAAATTAAGATGATCTATGCTTAATCCTTTGAAAGTTCCCAAATAAGAATTCTTTTGACATGAACTGGAATCTCTGGCCACCATAAAATACACGGTAAAGTTACATGGCCCTGCTTCCTCCTTGTTGCCGCAGTACGGCCTTTGTACTTCTGTGTTTGAATCAGCAGGTTTCCAGTGCTAACACCCAGTCTCCAGCAGTGTTACTACACAGTAGGTAAACAGAACACGCGTCAGACAAAACCTGACAAAGCAACACTTGGATTTAGGTCAGGCACAGCAAACAGGAGTTACTTGTATGCTATAACTGGCTTCCATTCAAACACGGAACCTGATGAATTCACACTAGCCCAGACATGCAGAACGGTATCTCCATTTTCCCTTTCCACAGAGATTTCTTTTCAGGCAGTACCTTCAGCTCTTTGTGTCTGTGCCCCCACAACTACCATTCATGGAGACGGCCTGACTGCTGACCCCCATGGCAAGAAGACACACTTGTGTTGCTCCTACTATTAACCCAAACTGCAGAATTTACTGCCGATACAGGGCACGTTTGAACCATCAAGACACACGTACCTCTCTTACTGCAACCACAGCTCTGCCAGCACGCTGCTCTTCACTCACCCATTCACTATTCAATACTGCTACAACTAATGTCATAAAGTAGGCAGCAGACAGGGCTGAAACTCCAACTGCACGTCTTAAACCATCCAGGTTGTCTAGATTGGCCTCCTGCATAACTGACCAAGAGATCCTCTGCAGGACCTAAGACTCACAGGGCATCCAGCCTTCATTTGATGACACTCGTGATGCCAAATTCACCTTTCATCTTCATGGTCTTTTAGCTTTTGTATCTCACCCCACTGTTTCTCGATCCATTCCCATTTTCCCCTGGCTGCTATCGCTTCCTGCTGGTGAAAGAAGACTTTATTTTCTGTTCCAGAATTGGCAGAGGTTTTTTAACTCTGCACTTTTAGTCTGGTTTTGCAAAGGCTTCAGTTTGTAATACCTCAGCTCTTCCTTTGGTGGTCGCTGGAGCTGACTTCTGTCCCGTCCTGTCTTTTGGATCAGTTCAAGGCTCTGTGGTGCAGCCCACTCTGGACTAATGAAATTATGGGCCAAGGTTACAAAATTTTTTATTAATATAATTATTAATTATTCAATAATAAGTGCCTGATAAGTTTACACATTTATAGGGATTATCTTTGCTTACGTTTTATGTTCGAAATAGAGAAGTATAAATATCGGAAACACATAAATATGCTGAATTTAGCCATAAAGTATTTCTCAGTGCTGCCAGTTCCTGATGGAAAGGAGATTAAATCAGACTGGGAATGTAGTAACCTCCCCTACAAATTTAAGACTGATTTGGTGGTAGGAGTTCATATAGATCCTGGTGATTTTTATAGGATGACTTGGAATTATGTGGCAGCGTGAGTATTTCCTCGGGCTGTATAAGAAGCCAATTTAGCATAGCTCTATTGGTGCATGAGAAGCTGGACATGAGTCGGCAACGTACACTCGCAGCCCAGAAGGCCAATCGTATCCTGGGCTTCAAAAGAAGCATTACCAGCAGGTTGAGGGAGGTGATTCTGCCCTTCTGTTCTGCTCTGGTGAGACCAGACCTGGAATACTGCATTTAGCTCTGGAGCCCTCAGCACAGGAAAGACATGGACCTGTTGTAGTGGACCCAAAGGAGGGCCACAAAAATGGCCAAAGGCCTAGAACACCTCCACTATAAAAAGAGGCTGAGAGAGATGGGGTTGTTCAGCTTAGAGAAGACTCTATGGAGGCCTTATTGCAGCTTTTCAATACTTAAAGGGGGCTTATAAGAAAGATGGGGGAAAACTTTTTAGCAGGACCTGTAGCAATAGGACAAGGGGTAATGGTTTTAAGCTAAAAGAGGAGATGTTTAGACTAGATACTTGGGAGAATATTTCTTGCTGAGGGTGGTGAAACACTGGAACAGGTTGCCCAGAGAGGTGGTAGATGCCCCTTCCCTGGAAACATTCAAGGTCAGGTTGGATGGGGCTCTGAGCAACCTGATTGAGTTGAGGATGTCCCTGCTCACTGCAGGGGGCTTGGACTGGATGATCTTCCTTCCAGTACCTGAAAGGAGCCTATAAGAAAACTGGAGAGGGACTATTCATAAAGGCTTGTGGTGATAGGACAAGGGGCAACAGGTATAAACTGGAGAGGGGCAGATTTAAATTAGACATTAGGAAGAATTTCTTCACCATGAGAGTAGTAAGACACTGGAAGAGCTTATCAAGGGAGGTTGTAGCTGCTCCATTCCTGGAGGTTTTTAAGGCCAGGCTGGATGGGGCCTTGGGTAACCTGATATAGTGGGATGTCCTTGCCCATGGTGGGGGTTTGGAACTGGATGATCTTTAAGGTCCCTTCCAACCCTAACTATTCTATGATTCTGTGATCTTTGTGGTCCCTTCCAATCCAAACCATTATATGATTGTATGATTCTATTTGTTCTTCAGCTTATACTCAAGGTTTAATATCCATATACCTCAACTTTGAAACAATTTTCAATGTTTCTATTGAAAACACATGTGATCTAGGCACAGTCAACCATGGCATGATTTCTCTTAGTGGTATCTTAAGTGCTGGGACTCCTCAAAAGCTTTCAGGCTGTTCTGAAGGGAAACACACAGCTCCTGTCTACGGCATGTGTCACACCCAGCTTCTGCATTTGTGTGCAGGCCTGTAAGGCCAAGTTCATAGAATACAATAACTCTTGTGCTCCCAATTTCTCCATACTCAGTGCTTTAAAACAGTTAACATGTGTGGGTTTGCTTCACATGGCTAATTCTTTGTTGGCTCTCGTGTGCATGGGCATCCCTTCCATAGCAAGCAGAGTAACTTCCCAGACATCATATTTTCAGCGCCCATTTAAATGTCTGGAATGGGGCAGGGAATTTGAACCCTAATGGTTGCTGTGTGCTGTAATTGTTGATTTGGATATACTCACTTCTTTCCTTTTCTACCTTTATAGCACATTTATATAAAAATTAAGAATCCTGGCAGATATTTTTAGTGAAGGTTCCAGGGGCTTCAGAATTTTCTTAAAGGTTTAGATAGGGGACTCCAAGTCCTTTGTTAGCCAGTGTGTTGTCTGTACTGGCGCCATACATTAAATGAGCTGAAATAAAATTGGCAGAATATCCAGTTTCACCCAAATGAGGCTGTTGAACAGGATCCAGAAGATCTGTATCCACAGAGGGCAAACACAGTTTTTTAAAACAGAAACAAAGCCTGTGATTTATTTCATTATTTACTAAGTGCTGTCATGGTGTTCAGAACTATATAAACATTCTCTGCCCCAGGTTAATACTACTAGGCACAAGCAGGTTCAAGGTTAAAGAAACTTTACATTAAATACTCCGAGAACAAAAACTTGAACAACAAGTTAAAAGGACAAGTTATCTGTAGAGGAATCGTGTTAATGAAAATTCAGACTTAAAAAATAGCTACATGTTCCAAACAGAAAAAAATTGCATTTGAGAACCTAACTCTCTACTTATCCCCTATAACTACCTCTTACTGACTATTGCTCTAATACATTGTCTGCACTGTTGGGTGTGTAAGTGCTGCCAGAATGGTCTTTTTGTTGCATGATAAGGAATATTCACCTCTCCAACAAACGCGGAGAACTAGTAAGAGATCAGATTTTATGGGTTATACTACATAATGATCCCATGTTTAAGACAGACAAGAACGTCTTTAGACTGGTCAGCTCTGGTAGTGCTAGGGAGTCACTGGAGGGTCCCCAGCCTGTGTTGTAAGTGGGTGGACAGTAAAATAGAAAAAGTGCTGGAGGAAAGACAGTATAAAAAGACTGTTAAAGGGCATGTCTTTAACTCTCATAGAAGAAGAATTGTTTTACTTAAAGATAACTTAAATGCATTATAAAACCTTGAGAAAGGCTGGGGAAACTCTGTTGTTACTTACACATATCAGGTTGAAGCAACCCCAAAGGTATAGGATTCCTTGATGAAAACATCAATAAATATAAAAAAATGTGTCTGCATGCTTAGGTCACTGAAGATTATATCTTCTGAAAGGCCACTTAAAAGACAGAGCTCTCACAAGAATTACAAATTATTCTGGGCCCATGAAAATCATCCTGGATTTAATTACAGCATTAAAGACAAACCCACAAAGTTATAAGTTCTGCTGGCATAGCAAGCAATGATTATAAATCTGGACAAGGGATCACACAGAATTTGTAAATAATGACTGTGAGAGATTTCAGTACTAGCTATTTTTGTCTTTAGAAATGTTTTTCATTTTAAAAAAGTCATTAGCACTTGTGCTCAGCCAAAACTTGCTTATAAGACTAACCAGGATTTCTTAACATAAACTGTTCTTAAAAGGGCACTGTCAACTCTCAGCTAGTCAGTTTTTCAGAAGAATTTTAAAGATGTTTCAGTACATTAATCCCTGGGGGGATGCCTTGTCCTTTTCTCACAGTATTTTACCTTTTTTTTTTTTTTTCAGAGCCTTACCTTGCCCGTTGCAACATCAAAGGCTCCACACACGCTCAGGGAACCAGAAAATAGGGAGGAAGCAATGAAACTGAGATCCTGAAAAGCACTGTCAAAGCTGAAAATAAGCCAGAGAAGGTAAACAAAGGAACAAAAAGGTACGTCTTAGTTTATTAATTTTCAGTTCCAGGAATAGTTTAGAAAAGAGAGAAAAGACGGGTACTTATGTCTCTGTTTAATGTTTAATTACAACCAATATTGCAGTAAAAAGAGGAAAGACAGACAGAAAGAAAATTATCATCTGATATTAAGATGACTTTAAAAAATAAAAACATTTTTAAATAGACAAAAAAATCAGCCAAAGCAAGAGTGCAGAATGTCGTGGAACAGTTGTGCAATAGAATTCCTCTGTCTTGGCAGTTAAAACCAAAAGTTTGTCATGAATGTCATGATCCAATGCCAGGTCGAGTTGTTGGAGATTGTTACTCTGATTTCAGTGGGTACTTAAGGCCAGACTAGGAGAGGAGTCCCTCAGATCATCAGACAAGAGTTGTACAAATCTGTAATGTGTTTTATTACATCACAGGTGTTTCAGCAGCTCTACCCTGACAGAATAGGATGGAAAGTTCTCCAAAGCTTGAGCTGATAGAGTTTAAACTACACTGCTTCTTCAGGTTTATCTCAGGACTAGTCACATAATTAGTACCACACGAGGAAAAAAACTCTGACTTTCAGATTCTAGCTATTTTGTCATTTTGCCTGGAGTGTGACAAGGATAACTGCATGTTTATCCAACTTTGGCTGATGACTTTTTGGGAAAGTATTTGTAAAGACGGAAAACTCTAACTCTTCCTGTTTGTTGGAATAGTCTAGATGCCTGGAAATTTGTGACTGGTTAGACAAAAACTTGTACAGATAGACCTGTATGAGTAAGAAGCATTTACTATTACCATGGCCTGATAAGTGGGATTTCACAACATTAAAGTACCACCCAAGAATCAGTTCCTACGTGAGTGGAAGGCAGAGGTGGTTGAAGGGGAAGAACTGCTGACAGTGGGCTGGATACATCTGCTGTATAATCCTTTCCCTTCTCTCAGCCTCTTTTTAGCAACTTCCTTACCAGAATTCCACCACTGTTGCCCTGCTTCTGGTGCTAGATTTGTATGAATGTGAAACCTACCAGTACCTTCATTTAGCCTTTTCTCGCCTTTTGCTTTTTTTTTTTTTTTTTTTGCATTTTTTTGCATTCTTGAGAAGGGCTGCAAGAGGGGGTCTAAAAAACAGCCACTGCTATCCCTGCCCAGTCTAACACCGTGTTTACTCCAGATTAAGAGGTTTGGATCTGGTAATCCAGATCATCCATGCAAAATGAAATTCATGCATAAGCAAGCATGCATATGTGCCTGTCATTATAGGCTCATACCACATAACTTTAGCTGTCTAACATTAGATGACAAGTAGGCAGAAGGACAGTTTGGAGGTGCTTGTGCCTCCTGTTGACTCAGCAGGATGACTAACCTCCTCACTGGTGCCCACAGCCAGGCTGGGCATGTTCCCCCTCCCACTGTGCCAGACCCTCACTACGCAGCTTTCCATATACAGCAGGCAACTCACACACTGCATGTACATCGCTCGTGGTGTCTGCTAATATCTTAAGACACAATTATAAAATAGTTATTTGGAAATGGCAGAGCTTCTTAGAAAGGCAGACTAAGCTAAAGCTTGGGACACAACTCTTCTCTGGTTTCTTCTTTCCATTTGTCTTCTCAGCTACTCTCATTTTTGTTTAGCATTTGGCGCTGCTGTAAAAGTTGTTGTGCCAGAGTGTTTAAAAAAATAGGGTTACCTTCTGCTGTGTTTTATATTGGGTCCATTCATGAAGACCAGAACTTTCTGTCTTGCAGTGACAATGAGTTAATATCCCCGAGATATTCTGCTATTATACAGCTGTAAGAAAAAAAAAAGAACGCAAATAAAACCTAAAAGAATTTAGTATGGAAAACATATTCCAGCTTTAATGACACACTGGGATTTTGTTTAGGTTTCTTTATTACAATGAGTCATAGTATGTAAACTTCACAGAGTTACTGAAGTCACTTGGTTGCCCTATGTTAGCTTTGGAAGAGCAGCAGTGCCAACATATTTTGCTGCCTTTGAGGGAGGACTTGAGAAGTACCAAAACACAACGATGTTATGGTACCCTAATAAGCAATGTGTTGCTTTTTCATCCTTTGGCTAGAAAATAAAGTGGTAGATTCTCTAGGCAAACCTTCTCCACATTAAGTCTTCCTATAAACACTTTGACGTTGCTAATCCTGGCTCAGCTTTCCTGGTGGCAGCAATGGTGGCAATTCCCATTTGGGTCGCTCTAACAAAAGGATTTCTTCTGTATCTATCTGGCCCACCTTAAGCAGAAGTAAGCCAAGCACAGAGGAAATCAGCAGAGCTCTGTCAGCACTGGTAGTTCCACTGCTACTTTTATTACTGGAGCTGTACTGATCAGAAACCCCTTCAGAAGGGTTAAGTTGAACGGAGTCCAAAACCAGCTCACCACCTCTATTCTTACCTTTCAACTAGGCCCTACAAGACTTAAACTAAGCAGAGAGATTTCCACTGTTCTTATTCATCAGGTGAGTTTCCTGCAGTGCACCTCTGCAGCCCTGCAAATAGACTCACAGAGAGAGAGGAATGGAAAGGTAGACAGAAGACTTTCCTGGTTCAGTAAACGCAATGCCCATTCTTGCAGGTATAAAAGGGCAGCATGCAGTCATCTATATAAAGAATGTTCTTCAGATGGGTTATGTATAACTCCCCAATGGCAAGGGTATCAAATGAAGGTCGAACATCAGAGACCTTTAGGCTATTACGAAATATGACTCATGGATTAGTTAACTGCCTGTCAGATTTTCCATTATGAAACTTTAACCACAGCCCATATCTACATGGCACCAACACCTGTAGATTCACAAACAAACAAGTGGTTATGTATGTATTTGCACTGAAGTGGGTCAGGAGGTGTGCTATAGTATCAAGAGAACCTTTTTCCTTAATTACAGACTGTTAGCAAAGCAATAAAAATGGGAAAGGGAGAAAATTCTATGGCCTTCAAAAAGATTACTTTGAAGTATATATTTTCTAAAGATTCTGCAAGATGAATCTTTACAGTTGAACTGTATCAGATGAATCAGCCTAAAAATCCCCCTCTGTAGAATGTAATTATTTTAGCTATGATAAATATCAGTGATTACTAACCCAAGCATTTTCTTTTCCAGCTCCACATGCTGGCATGAGCAGAAGTGAAAAAGCAATTGTTTCTGTTCCAAAAAAATGATTATGTAAATACTAAACTAAAAGAGAAGGAGCCATGACATCTGGCTGTTTTGAGGTGGCTGTAAATTCAAAAAGGCAGAAGGTGTGCTCTGAAAATTCCCCATAGGATGTAGGGCTTTTGACCTGTGCGTCATCAGTTTAATGGCTCCACAGGTGAGATTGAGCTCACCTAATTTTAAATGTCTGCAGCATCTATCTCTACATCTAAGCCTGTTGCCCCACAGGCACTTTAAAGATATGTCTTATCTGATCTGTTTTAAATATCTACCTTAAGATGAGATGATTCATGATCTCAGAGTGTCTTTTTCTCCTTTGTGGCTGTAGCAGGGGCCTGAGGAGCGTGGCTTGGCTGAAAAGCCTTCTTTGCAGCCATCTACAACTGATTAGATGAACCCTGCCTGAACGCTCTGCCTCCACAAGGCTGGTAATTTATGTGAAATGAGTTGGTTAACACTCCTCATTGCTAATGCAATGTTTTGTCTGTATCGAAAAAATACTACCACATCTGGCACAAACGAATCCTAGCAGGCTGAAACAGCCTAGAGGCTACTGATTAAAGAGGAAATCTGAACCACGTAGATAAATTTCATCACTACATCATCTTGCCTCGAGAGATGCTCCAGATCACAGGTTTAGTATGGAGTTCTCACTACACCTACCTCTGTGGCGTATAATCTGTGAAGACAGAAGTCTCCATTTCCATGCCTGTTAGTCCAGCTCATTTCATAAACACTACATTCATTTAAATCTTAAGCTGCTGCTCTAATGGAAGTTCAGAAGATATAAACTGTAAGGCACAATGAAAAACAATTTAGTCTCAAGAAGCGAAGTCTGAGGAGAGGCAAAATGACACTACACACAAATATATAAAAAGTAACTGCAACAAGGAAGGAAATAAACTACTCTTCCTGTTTACCAGGAATAGGCTAAAACGCAATAGGCTTATAGTAGAAGGAGATTTAAGTTACTCCAAAGCAAGGTAGCATGCAACACTGAGACATGCAGACACTAAGCTGGGTGGAAATGTCGATCTGCTGGAGGGTAGGGAGGCTGTGCAAAGGGATCTGAACAGGCTGGACCGCTGGGCTGAGACCAATGGCATGAGGTTTAACAAGGCCAAATGCCGGGTCCTGCACTTGGGGCACAACAACCCTATGCAGTGCTACAGACTAGGAGAAGCCTGGCTGGAAAGCTGCCTGGAGGAGAGGACCTAGGAGTGTTGGTCGACAGCGACTGAACATGAGCCAGCAGTGTGCCCAGGTGGCCAAGAAGGCCAATGGCATCTTGGCTTGTATCAGAAACGGCGTGACCAGCAGGTCCAGGGAGGTTATCCTCCCTCTGTACTTGGCACTGGTGAGACCGCTCCTCGAATCCTGTGTTCAGTTCTGGGCCCCTCACCACAAGAAGGATGTTGAGGCTCTGGAGCGAGTCCAGAGAAGAGCAACAAAGCTGGTGAAGGGGCTGGAGAACAGGCCTTATGAGGAGTGGCTGAGAGAGCTGGGGTTGTTTAGCCTGGAGAAGAGGAGGCTGAGGGGAGACCTTATTGCTCTCTACAACTACCTGAAGGGAGGTTGTGGAGAGGAGGGTGCTGGCCTCTTCCCCCAAGTGACAGGGGACAGGACAAGAGGGAATGGCCTCAAGCTCTGCCAGGGGAGGTTCAGGCTGGACATAAGGAAAAAATTCTTCACAGAAAGGGTCATTAGGCAATGGAACGGTCTGCCCAGGGAGGTGGTTGACTCGCCTTCCCTGGAGGTGTTTAAGGTGCGGGTGGATGAGGTACTGAGGGGCATGGTTTAGAGATTGGTGGGAATAGTTGGACTCGATGATCCGGTGGGTCTCTTCCAACCTGGTGATTCTATGATTCTATGATTCTTGGAGGTGAACAGCAGCATTGTGCAGTCTTTTAGACACAGGGGAAGTCAACTATTGACTTAAGTGGGAAGGTTGCAATGTGCCAACTGAAGCCTGAGCTAACCCTCTTACAATGGAGTGGGACAGAGCTTCATCTGTGTGAGCTGCACCACTTACAAAAGCCTGCAAAAGGGACAGGGTGGTCTTTGAAAAAAGCCATCTAGAAAGAAAAGCCTCTTTTCTCCTAAAATAACTTTTTTATGGTTCTTTCTCTGCTGCCATCACAAGAGACGTGACTGAAAGATGATGCAGCTGGGTGCTTTCATTGCTGCTCCTTCTTCCTCTGTAGGAAATACTGTTGCAACACTGTACCAACAACATAAACAAAAATGGGGGGGGGAGGAGGGGGAGAGGGACCCCACGACAGCAGGGACTGGATAGGGATGGGACAATTGAACAGACCAAGCCATCCACCCAAAATCCTGGTATAATGAAGACTGTGCCCAGGTTCTGTTGTGATGCCATGGAGAGCAAGGGATGCCAGCTATCAAGTACTTTTCATGTCTTCTGGGTTATTCTTGGGTTGGTGGCCATGCACAAGGCTTTGATATCTTTTCTGCATCTTTTTGGAACTGACAGTATCTCCATCCTGTCCCAACTTCAGCAGTCAGCAGGACTAATCACTTTTGTCTCCAGATCCCAGTGTCTTGTGAAAGATCACATAGATGCCCTGCTGTCTTGATGACCTGGTAATCTGGATGTCATTAATCCAAGGCATTCAGAGAGCCCTTCCCCTGCTGAGCGAGTGCTCCTTCTGGTGTCTTCACACCCAGGTCTTCCCACTCCTTTTCTGTTCAGACCTATATGAACCTTTGTATTACATTACAAGTCTGTACACTGCTTCTATTCCCTTGGGGTTGCTGGAGACCCTTCACTGGCCAAGGGACAGAGCTAATCAATACTCAACAGCAATAGTGAGGCAACTAGGAATGTGGGCCTTCTTCCCCTTTTCTCCTGAAGACCTCTGCTGGGTTTGGTTCATTTGTCCCTCAGCCTTCATTATTTAGGTCTCTTAGTTCCTGGCAGAGCACAGCAAGAACAGCAGCTCCATTGGAGCTGGGGACCAGGACTGCAGGGGCTCCCTGGAGCATAAGGGCAGAGCTGGGCAGAGCCTGGCAGCCCAGGGCTGTCCCATTACCTAACCAGAAGCAGCTGCGGGTACCAGGGCAGCCTCAACCCTAGGTACTAGGCACCTTCCCAGCTCAGGAACAGCCAAGGCTGGGCCAGGTCACCGGCCCATGGCTGGGCAGGGCAGGGCTGTGGAAAATGGAGACCCCAGTCCTGCTGTGTGGGCTGATGTCCCTGGGGAAGTGACATGGCATCCTGGACTGTGAGCAGCTTGGGGAGTAGCAGGAGCCTGACATGGGGTAGTCGGGCTGGTTGATGCCCTCAGGGCCCCAGTAATCACATAGGCACTTTAGAGCTGCCATCATCTTAGTATTTGGTCAGTGACCCTCTAAGAGGTTTTCAAAGAAAACTCTAACGGTGACATTGAAGTTACATTTGGTATTTAGAAATCGTAATTGGAAGACAAAAAGTTTACAGAAATCCAACTGGGAAGCACTAGTGCCTTCTTCAAAGTACAATACTGATGCTGCTTAATACTGGAGTCATCTTGACTAGGTGCCTGTTTGGATTTAGGTAAGTACTAGCTTACCAGTTCAAACCTGTTCCTAATGAGAATGAACAGCACCCAAGATATATGGATGTGCCTCTTTAATTTCTTCTTGCTGCTACAAATCCCCCCCCTTTTGTCTTTACCTTCTGTTACTTTGAGCTTGCCTACAAGAGAAAGGCACACTCATAAAATTCCAGTCTGCTTGTAAACCAATACAGTTAACTGCAGGGATTCATGCAGTGTTCAAAGAGGGGCAGTAGATGGATACACATAACTTCTTTCAGTTGAGCAAGACTGTACTGTAACTTTTGTTTGGCAAAGGACTAAATTTGTAATACCTGCAGGAATGCAGTGGAAGCCAATACTTTGCACAGAGGCAGCAGTGCCTGCTCCTACTCTGAGAGTGCTGTGGACCAGGCTGCCTTGGGTAGGAAAAAGGCAGTTGCTGCAGTGTGAAGCAGCCTGCTTCACCGCATGTGCCAGAACTTAATGGCAGCAGAGACTGCTGTTTTCATGGGACTAGCTGACTGGTGGTATGTTACCTCTGTCCAGCAGATTGTGGCTCCTGCTGAGGTCAAGAACATGTCCTCAAATCTTCTTCCCATTTGGAGGACATAATCTGCAGAAGCAGCTGTTGGATTCTTTGTTCTTTGGTAGGAAAATATATTGCTTTGCAAGTTCTTCCTGTTCCTAGCTGACCTGATCTAACGTGAAATAAGCCATTTGTATTCCTGCAAATGAATACCAGGTATCCACATGGCTTTTTGCCCAGGTTTAACATAATTTCTTTAAAGCAAACTGCAAATTAATAGTAGCACAACTTTCCTGTGCAGGCAAGCCCTTAATCTAATCCAAACATGGGAAGAAGTATTTGGGAAAACAAAGTAGTGTATAAACTTGGGGAGTGAGAGGAGGGAGGCAATGTAATTTGGAGTCCAATGGACATGATGGAGAGATCTGAATGCAGAAAGACAAAAGTGATTAAGGTTTTTAAAATCCAAGCCAGCAAGGCATCTAGGGATATGAAAAACAGAGCCCAACTCAGAACTTTTCAATGTTCATAGAACTGCCATCTTCTTTCCATTTGTTCTTCCAACAGGGTCAACAACCCTTGCCATTTTAGTCCAAATGCACTCTCCCTTCCATCCTGTACAACTCTGAGCCACAGAAAAAGCCCAACATGGCTCTGGCAGCACACAAGTTGGAACATTTAGTTAGTGCTGCCTCTCAGTAACAATACTTCGTACTTCAAAATCTCTCTCTCACTTAATACAGAATACTAGCAATCCTGGGCATTCCTCAGATAGTTGGCACCACTGCTAGTTAACCCAAAGACTCCTGGCAGCTCACCATGCCACCATGTTGCATAACCACCAGCTTAAAAAAAAAATTAAAAATTGTAGGCTTTTAGCAAACAGCATGGTTGTATCTTTGCTAACTCTGGCCTCAAAGGGAGACTTACTCCAAGACCCAAGCAAGAGACACACAAAAAGGGAATTCCACTTAGAACTACTCACTTATAGCAGAGAGCTAAAATTAATTAGTTCTTTTCTTATCTCCCATCCCTTTGTCCATACTCTTGTTCCTCTCTTCTGCCATTTCAGTGGCACCCTTAGGCAGCACTCAGGTCACGATGTTCCTGGGCCCTGACCCCAGCTCAAGAAGTATCCCTGGTTAGTGATGGAGGAAAAACCTGAATGAAATTTATGTACTTATTCTTTCCCATGTCTGATCCTAGTGTAACGGAAGAAACACGGACAAAACAAGACCTGTACTTTCTCAGTTCCTACAAAAGCCTATGACTACTGGATATTGTCACTAAACTATTACAGAAAAGAAAAAGAGCCCCGAGTGCTGCCTCAAATAAGGACTAGCATGTCTGAAATGACCAAATCCTCTCTGTGTATCCCTATTCTAGAGTTACAACTTGTAAGACTTTTCTAATGCTCTCCTCTCTGTAAAGTCTCTGCTTCTTGTAAACAGCGTTTTGTGGCTTTTCAGGACAAGATGTGAACGTCTTTGAAGTCTTCAAACATGCTCCAGGCATCTTTTCAGAGAATCATCATGAATCTGCTCTTCATCAAGGCCTCCTCAATCAATTATGCACATTCTACCAGCCTCTACCAGTCTGGTAGCGTGGAGAGACAATGGAAGAGGAGCCAGCAAGGCCTGGGTGGCAATACACCAGCCAAAGAACAGAGGAGCCCTTAATCAGATTGCTTTTTAATTCTTCATGTGAGTTAAACACATACTGTCCTCTCTAAGACTTAGGGGGAAGGTGTACTCAGCATAGGCAATGATAAAACAAAGTGTTGCAGCACAGCGGAAAATTTTGTAAATACTCTGTGCAAGCATAGTTTAATAATAACATTTTTATTATTAGCAACTTCCTTTATTCCTTGGAGTACAATTTTGTATCAAAACAGAGATAAAATGACCCAAATCAGAAAAACAACTGCACATTTTGGCTAAAATACCTATTGTAATTCTACAGGCAAAGGAAAACTGCTTACATTTTCCTGAGATGTAGTGATTAAGGCACAGACCCCGTTGATGAGGCAACAAGCGAGATCACCTGTATTGAGAGGATGCAAACCTTATACAGTGTTTCTGTATCCAGTCAGCAGCTACCCCAGTGAATTTCCACCTGTGAGAAACCCGCAGTTACAGCGATAGAGTGCAACTCACTATTTACCACAGATGTGCCCCTTATCTTCACGTTTTCCATCTAATGCATTCTTTTCTTATTAACTCAGGGGTCTTGGTAGAGATTCCAAGGTCTCAACAAACTAGCAAGCATTAGCACACCGGCCGTTTGCTCTGTGCTTGCTGCTAATATCACGGGTATGCCAAGGCATCGGCTGCTTGTCCCAGCATACAGGCCACAGTGAAATCTTTTGTGCCCACACTAAGCCTCCTTGCTGACCCCCCCAGTTTGTGTAATGAGCACCTCAGTGCATTCCTTCCCTAAGAAAATGTGGGTGCGCATCCTGTGCTCTCCTGTTCTGCTCCTGCCTACCCAGAGGGGAGGCTGTGGCTCTTCTGCACAGGCTTCTTCAGCAGCTGTGCTGGCTGCAGCAGCTCCCAGCCCCTGTCTTCCCTGCCTGGGGTTAGCTACCCTGCTCTTGTTGGACTGGCATAGACATTTGTGTAGCCACCCCAACCAGACTGGAGGACTGATCCAGGTGAAAAATAATACCCACTGGTTTGTTTGAGAGGCTGAAATGAGCTCGCGATGCAGAGGAAGGTAGGGACTATGTAAGCTGGCAATGCCGTTGAAAGAAATGCTTGGCTGATGTGTACCAGCTTTCCTCTGCACATGAAGTTAAGATGCGTGGCAGGAAACATTCACTGAACTGAAGAAACTCATTGCCTATAAACCAATATCCTGCAGGCATTCCTCTGGGCAGAGAATTGACTCAGGCAGGTTTTTTTTCTTATGCCTATGAACAGACAGGGTTATTTTAAACTCGGATCAGTTCCTTCATTCACTGCACTGACTGGCATCACTAACAGCTACACTTACAGGGACAGCCAAGGGGACAGACACCTTGAGGACAGGAATAAATGGCAAATGCCAGGAACTGCCTACACCAGTACTGCTGCCAAGAGAAACGTCTGACTAATGACAGCCTCCCAAAAGTGAGGAACCTGGGAAGACCATCCAACGCAACAGGCTTGATTCTGTTCTGAAGTTAGAGGAAGGGTGCCAGCTTTAAAAATGCGCTTTTTTTTTTTTCATTTTATTCTGCCACACAGATTGCTTTTACATGTATTATTTTAAAACTTAACCATTCGTCCAAAGAGTTTTGTAGGTACTGCTGTAGAGAAACGCAGACTTTGTAGTCAAGTGTATCAATGGTTGTGTGGGACTCTTCATATTATTCCTCCAAATAAGTAAGACTCTGCCTTTGGATGCCTAAAAATGTCCCTAAAATCTTGGGAACTGATCAGATGCAACATTGTAAAATTATGCTGTTAAAGACAGACTTCTGGTATTACTGAGAAATATACGCTGTTTACTAAAGACTGTTTCTCTGTCCTTTTGCTAACTAGTGGCTGGACAACATTAACAAGAAACAAGTTTTCAGTACTGCAACCTAAGAATTATATCCATGGTAGGATTTCAGGGCCTAAGTCTGAGTTGTTTTACCCTTAGTAAAATCTGTCCTTCCCTCAGAAGTAGGCCTATAGTTCTGTAAGATGGGAAATCTGCTTGTTATGATGGCTAGTACTGTATGACCTGCTGGTAGTCTCAACACAGATAAGAGAACTCATGCACTCAAGGCCAGCCTCTATCAGCTTCAGCTAAAAATATTCTAAAAGTCAATTACAACTTCATAAACACTGTTGTCTCTACAACCTACATTGCTTGGTGGCAATAAGGGATACTGCTTTCCTAAAGCACAGCAACGATCTCCTCAACACTGAGAAAGCTATCGCTCTAGCTGTTTTGAGGCCAAAAGTGTAGCCTTTGAGAACACCTACAGGAGGCTCTGCAGGTAAAGGAACAGTGAATTTGCCAGGATTTAAAAACAGAGTGTCCAAGCATTCAGCAGTGCAAGGTTTTAAGCAGTTTTGTTCAAGTCCATCAGAAAAACATTCCTGAGTTTATTAGCCAGTGACTAGGATTTGTGAGGACTCCAGCTTCAGCTTAATGCTTGACTCAAGTACTCATTAGCTGCTCAACTTCCTCCAGCAAATTGTTTGAGTCAGCTGCAGGAAAATAAAAAGTGAAACTGAGAACACGTAGTCCTGCCTAATGCAGATGGTAACTTAATAACAAAGGGAAAACTGACTTCCCTAAGCAATAGGAGCATTTATGTGCCTGCAGCAGAAGACTCCGACTTTCTAATTTGCTCTGCCTTGCATGGACTATCTTGAAGCACACTGCCAGAGTGATGCAGTATGACACATACAGCCCCCTTTACTAACCAGTCACAGAGACAAGTGGGTCCACCTGCTTCCCTGTCTGCAAGACCAGGAATTAAATTACTGTGATACTTCTAAAACCTGTACAGTGAAGAAGGATTAACTAATGTCATTTTCTAGTGCTTATGCATTATAGCAAACAATGTTCTTGTTTACAACAACACTGAGGACATTGCAGGGATGTAAACATTGCAGAATTGTTTAGAATTGTCTGTCAAGTAAAAAGAAAACGAATGAAAAGATTTATTTGAAAGTTCATAGAATAACCAGGTTGGAAGAGACCCACCGGATCATCGAGTCCAACCATTCCTATCAAACACTACACCATGCCCCTTAGCACCTCGTCCACCCGTGCCTTAAACACCTCCAGGGAAGGTAACCACCTCCCTGGGTAGCCTGTTCCAGTGCCCAATGACCCTTTCTGTGAAGATTTTTTTCCTAACGTCCAGCCTAAATCTCCCCTGGCAGAGCTTGAGCCCATTCCCTCTTGTCCTGTCCCCTGTCACTTGGGGGAAGAGGCCAGCACCCTCCTCTCTACAACCTCCTTTCAGGTAGTTGTAGAGAGCAATGAGGTCACCCCTCAGCCTCCTCTTCTCCAGGCTAAACCACCCCAGCTCTCTCAGCCACTCCTCATAAGGCCTGTTCTCCAGCCCCCTCACCAGCTTCGTTGCTCTTCTCTGGACTCGCTCCAGAGCCTCAACACCCTTCTTGTGGTGAGGGGCCCAGAACTGAACACAGGATTCGAGGAGCGGTCTCACCAGTGCAGAGTATAGAGGGAGAAGAACCTCCCTGGACCTGCTGGTCACGCTGCTTCTGATACAAGCCAAGATGCCATTGGCCTTCTTGGCCACCTGGGCACACTGCTGGCTCATGTTCAGTCGGCTGTCAACCAATACTCCTAGGTCCCTCTCCTCCAGGCAGCTTTCTAGACAGACTTCTCCTAGTCTGTAGCACTGCACAGGGTTGTTGTGCCCCAAGTGCAGGACCTGGCACTTGGCCTTGTTAAACCTCATGCCATTGGACTCTGCCCAGCGGTCCAGCCTGTTCAGATCCCTTTGCAGCCTCCCTGCCCTCCAGCAGATCAACACTTCCACCCAGCTTAGTGTCGTCTGCAAACTTGCTAAGGGTGCACTCGATGCCTTCATCCAGGTCATTGATAAAGACATTGAACAGGGCTGGACCCAGCACTGAGCCCTGGGGAACCCCACTTGTAACTGGCCTCCAGCTGGATTTCACACCATTTCCCACCACTCTCTGGGCCCGGCCATCCAACCAGTTTTCCACCCAGGAGAGTGTGCGCCTGTCCAGGCCAGAGGCTGACAGTTTCTCAAGCAGAATGCTGTGAGAAACTGTGTCAAAGGCTTTACTGCAGTCCAGGAAGACCACATCCACAGCCTTTCCCTCATCCAGCAGCCGAGTCACTTTGTCATAGAAGGCGATCAGGTTAGTTTGGCAAGACCTGCCTTTTGTGAACCCATGTTGACTGGGCCTGATCACCCGGTTCTCTTGCATGTGCTTCATGATAGCACTCAAGATCACCTGCTCCATGACTTTCCCTGGCACTGAGGTCAGACTGACAGGCCTGTAGTTCCCTGGATCCTCCCTGCGACCCTTCCTGTAGATGGGCACATCAGCCAGCCTCCAGTCCAGTGGAACTTTCCCAGTCTTCCAGGACTGTTGGAAGATGATGGAAAGGGGAAAGGGGTTGCTTTCAAATAAGCCCAAAATTTGGCCTAAGCCAATTAACAGCTTTTTAAAAAATACAGACTTTATTTTTTTTCGCCTTTTAATTGTCAGACAGCCTTGGTGAACTCCTCTGCAAGCACTTAAATTATATAATTAGGTTCACCTGAGGAAGAAATCAAAGTATAAACCTTCAGCTCTGGAGCTGTAGGTGGCTAGAGAAGCATTATGGGAGACTGGAGCAGAAAAACAGTAAATGTTTAGTTTAAGGACAGGTCCTACCCTGCACAGAACTGTCTGATTTGTCTGTGAGGAGCATGTGTTGCTCATTTAAGGATTTGTTTGTGGATGTTTAAATCTTGTAGGGCTTAGTTTCTGGAATTGAAGGACTTCTGCTCTAGAGCTCCAACTTTAATGGCACTCTGTGAAAGAATGCTCTGTTAATGCAAAAAAAATAGGTGAGTTTATGTAGGAGTACTGTGGAAAAGCTTTGTCTTGCTTTTAAATCCCATAGTGAATCTAGCCATCCTTCTGGAGTATGCATCTTCCTTATACTTTCTTGTTGGAAGATGCAGGAGCCTGAGAAGGAGGGAAATGGAGGAGTAATTGCTACGTGCGGATCACGAATGGCCAAACCCCACATCCTTTTCCTTCTGACTTAATAGCCTCAGAGGTATCCTGATCCTGTAAGCGTGTTTGTCAGTACTTTTACTGACCCAAATTCAAGGAAACAGCTCTGGTATTTTCTGTGTCAGCAGGCGTGGAAGGCTATGGGGGTATTCCTCTTTTTTTCAAAAGTGGCAGGTAGCTTAATGCTCATTATTTGAATGGCATTTTACAGGCTAACAGTAAATGTGAGTCCTAATGAATCCCAGGTTGGTATTTTTTGTGGATATTATAGGAATAGCTTTGCAAAACTGTCACCACGGGGAAAAGAGGGGTGACATTTGGCATTTTAATAGATTTGACAGCTATTTGAAGGGTTTGGGGAAAAGATGTGTGCCTGCAATAGTGTCCACCACTGTGTTGGGGTGAGCGGCTTGCAGAGATTTACCACTGGACAGGAGGCACAGTGGATCATTTTGTAACCCTGCAGGCATGGCTATAGCCGCAAGTCAATGCATCTGCATCCACGTTGAGGGCAGCTGAGTTGTGGTGGCCAAAGCAGGTGAGGGGGCCACCTGGAAAAGGGTGAGGTGACAGAACTTCTTAGGGAAACATGCAAGGAACGCCAGGGTACGCAGCAGTGGGGGCTGTAAAGTGAAGGACCCAAGTTCCTACCCTGCAAAGGTGATACAAGAGGCAGTTACTATTAAAAAATTGGAATATTTTGATTTAAGCTAAAGTTGTTTCATCTCAGTAATTGTTTTCTTTTAAAGTCAGACAGAATGTCCTTCTGATAGCATGTTTTCTTTAAAATGGTGCTTTCCCAGACACTGTTCATTCTTTGGAGATGACAATGTCTTGTGTTCAGTGTGATCTGTGCTGAACAGATGTCTGCTGTAATCACCTCTGGAGTTTTCTGCCTCAAAGGCAAGGTCAAGCAGAGAGCTGGAGCCCGTTCCGAATTAGCAATTGACTGTTGCTAAGTTTCATAATCATATTAAGATTAGACTTTGGAAAGTAAAATAGACGTGAGATTTCTGGGAGGATTTATCCATATGCAAGTAGGAAATCCATACTGTCCCAGCCAAGTCTCGGAGAATTTATTTGCCGACATTTTCGGTGGGAAAGGCACCAAACAGGGACTGCTGATGGAGTGGGGGGGGCGGGGAAGGCGAAGCAGCCCCCCGCCGGCCCCAGCCCCAGCCGCCGCTCTAGGCGGCACTGCAGCCGGGCTGGCCCCACACGGCGCCGCTATTGGTGCCCTCCCGCTTCCCTCGGCGCGGCCGGGCGGGTCGCTGGGGGGCTGGCGGGGTCTCCATGAGGAGCTACGCCACTGCGGCGGGGGGAGGGGGAGGCAGCGCACAAGATGGCGCCGGGCGGAGCGGCCGGCCCGCCCACGTGACCGGCTCCTTGCTGAGGCACCGCGGCCGCGCGCGCTGGGGCGCTCTCGCGAGCGCGGCGAACAAAGCGGAGGCGGGGGGAGACGTGGCGTAATATCGCGAGACTTCGTGGCCTCTCACTTTCCTCCCTATTCCTTCCCCCCGCTGCTGCGGGGAGAGAGGGAAGGAGAAAGATAGAGGGCGGCCAGGGGTGGGAGTGTGTGTGTGCAGGGGGAACCTCGCAGTTATGGCCAGCCCGGGAGACCCAGGCCAGGGGCGCGCGCGAGGCCCGCCGCCCAAAGTCTCGCGAGACCCGCGCGGGGCGCCCTTTCCCGCGGGGCTGGGGTCTCGCGATAGCTCGGCCCTCGCTTCACCCGCCGGCGCCGCGCGGCCGCTCGTCTCGCGAGATTACGCAGGGCCCCGAGGAGACGGGGGGGTGGGGGGAAGGGGAGAGCGTGCGCGGTGAGGTCAGCGCGCAGCAGCCGGGCACGCGCGGGGGGGCGGAACCTATATAAAGGCCGGGCCGGAGGCCGGGGGGGGCTCAGTCAGGAAAGCGATTCGTGGTGAGCGGGCGAGCTGTAGCGAGTTCGCGGCGAATCTGAATTTCTCGATTGGGAGCGGGACAACCCGAGACGATCTCTCGTTATGAGTCATGTGGCGGTGGAAAATGCCCTCAGTCTAGACCAGCAGGTGAGGGAAAGAGGGGACCCGGAATAGCGCGGGGGTGTGGGGGTAGGTGGTAGATTCCGGGGGGGGTGGTAGCGGGGGTTGGGTCGCTTGGGGGGGGCAGGGGTTGTGGGGGCGTAGCGGCGGGCGCCTCCGTTAACCGCAGGGCGGCGCGGAGGGGGCGGGAGGAGAGGCGCAAGAAAGGTTGCGAGCGTCTCTGGGCAGGGATGGCGCCATTCCCGGCGTAGGGCCGGCCTCGGTGCTCGGTTGTGTCGCGATTTCGCCTCTTCCTTCCTCCTTTTCCCCCCCCCACCCCCGTTCCCCGCCTTATTTGGGCCCACGATCCGGTTCCCTTGCCCCGCGGCCGGTTTGTGGCGTATGCGGTTGTTGCGCAGTCGCCATCCTGCGGCGGCCCCGGTGCCGCGCTCCCGCTCCATCGCCGCGGCGGGGGCTGGGGAAGGACCAGCCGGGAGCGCCGCGCCTGCCCCCGCCGCCACCTCGCCACGTTCCAGGCCCGGCTTTTGTGTGTGGCGAGGATGGTAAAAAAAAAAAAAAAAGGAAAAAAAAAAAATCAACCAAACACAAAACGCGACGCTGTGGGTGCCGCGACCTCTGGCGGCGGGGAGAGAAGTGCGGGTGGGCAGGGGGGAGGAGGGGGAGGAACGGGACGGGGGGGAGAGGGGGGAGGGGAAAAGGGGGGACGGAGAGGGGGGAGGGGAAAAGGGGGGACGGAGAGGGGGGAGGGGAAAAGGGGGGACGGAGAGGGGGGAGGGGAAAAGGGGGGACGGAGAGGGGGGAGGGGAAAAGGGGGGACGGAGAGGGGGGAGGGGAAAAGGGACGGAGAGGGGGGAGGGGAAAAGGGGGGACGGAGAGGGCAAAGGGAGGGATGGAGAGAGGGGCAGGAAGGAAGGGGGAAGGGGGGAGGAAGGAAGGAAGGGGGAAGGGGGGAGGAAGGAAGGAAGGGGGAAGGGGGGAGGAAGGAAGGAAGGGGGAAGGGGGGAGGAAGGAAGGAAGGGGGAAGGGGGGAGGAAGGAAGGAAGGGGGAAGGGGGGAGGAAGGAAGGAAGGGGGAAGGGGGGAGGAAGGAAGGAAGGGGGAAGGGGGGAGGAAGGAAGGAAGGGGGAAGGGGGGAGGAAGGAAGGAAGGGGGAAGGGGGGAGGAAGGAAGGAAGGGGGAAGGGGGGAGGAAGGAAGGAAGGGGGAAGGGGGGAGGAAGGAAGGGGGAAGGAAGGGGGAAGGGGGGAGGAAGGAAGGAAGGGGGGAGGAAGGAAGGAAGGGGGAAGGAAGGAAGGGGGGAGGAAGGAAGGAAGGGGGGAGGAAGGAAGGAAGGGGGAAGGAAGGAAGGGGGGAGGAAGGGAGGGGGGAGAAGAGGTGAGGACGAAAGGGGTGGGGGTAGGAGGAGGCAGGGGGGAGCCCGCGAGGAGGGGGAAGGATGCGATAAATGGCGGCCATTGTGTTGCTGACGAGGCGAGGCGGGAGGGGGAGGACGGCGCTTTGTGTTGGCGGCGCCTTCCGCGGGGAGGGGGCTCGGTGGGGAGGGAGGGGGCGCTGGCGGCCGCCTTTGTTAGAGCTGCGTCAGCAGAGCTCGGGCGCTGCCTTTCGCGCTCTTCCCGGTGCTGCCCGCGGGCCTCGGCCGTGACGCAGTTGGGCCTGGACGAGGAGCGGCTGCCGGGGCCGCGGTGGCGGCGTTCTTCCCTCCTTTTTCTCTTCTTCCCCCCACCTTCCTCCTCCCTCTCTTCTGCTCCGTTCGTCTCTGCCCCCCCCCGCTGGGCGGAGCCAGGCGTGGATAGATGGTTATCTAATCCGTGCATGGGGGGGCGGGAGGAGGAGGCCCCAGCGCTCCAGAGAGCCGGGGCCGCGCTAGTGCTGGGCGGCCGCCGATCTCGAGTCTTGGGCGAAGTAGGTCAGGGAGACGGTGTCGGTACCCGCTTCCCCCCCCCCCCTCCCCCCCAAACCACAGCACGTGACGGGTGCCGGCTGCCGGATTAGCTGGGCGGCTGCGGCTGCTCCTGCTGTGCCGAAAATCCCAACCCGCAGTGCCGGCTGCACCGCCGCACTGAGATGGCGGCCGCCCGGGCCTCGTCGCTGCGCCATCTCCGAGCGGGCGTTTTCGGCAGGCGTAGTGGGGCCCAGGGGAAGTCCTGATCCACGCATTCCTTCTTTGGACTGCACCTGGAGAGCCGCCTGTGCCTCGTAGAGAGCCTTTGTTGTTATTTGCTCTTAAAATTAGAGTGATTGTTTAGTCTCATGCTGATGAACTAGAGAGATGAGACTTTATAAGTAGTGACTTTAAGGAGGATGATACAAGGTCTGCCGTGGCAGGAGTTGTTAATAATCTCAAGTGTCCCAAATAGATAGTAGCCCGTACGACTCAACATCTAATAGGGTAGTGCAGTTGGGTCTTTGTTGTGGATTGGTTCGGGTTGTACTGGAATACGCTTGTGCAGTTAGTCTTGCATAAAATTGAATTTTATTTAAACACTTCTTAGTTTTCCCAAATGAATTCCTAATCTTGCCATGTAGAAAAACAGCTGCGGTAAGCTGGTCCTTGAGCTTTGCTACTTGACCACTGCCTTCTACTGAAATGAGTTCCTATTGTGTTTGACTTAAACCAGTTACATGCTGGTAATGCCTGGACTGAAAGAATGAAGGTTGCAAATGGAGTTTTAAAAAAGCAAAAGAAAAACATTACTTCCTGAAGTAACTGTAGGAGTAAGTCACTTGATGGCTTGTGCACAGCAGCTGCCTTTATTGTGAAGACTATAATGTCTTGGCAGCATTAATGCAATGTAGAGAAGTAACTGAATTTCTGCAAGCTCAGTGTACTACTAAATTGATGTTATTGGGGTTTTAATCTCTGTACACCTCTTAAAAAAGGCCATTTATCTTGAACCAGAATGCTTTTGAATGAACCTAAAGATAATTTTAAGTGGCTGATAAGCCTGCATGTAGTATGTGAAGCAGAAATCTGTGAAGTTTGATTTGGTGGGTGCAAGATGCTTCTCTAGCCTGCCTGCCTATGTGGTGCACGTTTATTGTGGAGGAAGACACTCTTGGCTTTTCTTTACAGGAGATGTAACTGACATTATAGATTTCTTTCTAGCAATAACTTGTCAGGATACTATTTGATCTTTATTAGCAATAGAGCTCTTTGTATCTTAATATAAATGCATGATGTTATATGTTAATATCTGTTTTATTTTTTCGTAGTTTTCTGGTCTAGACTTGAATTCCTCAGATTCTCAGAGTGAAGGAAGCTCTACAAGCAGTAAGTACATGCAAGTTCTGAAGCTTACATGCATAGTTTTGAAAATAAAGGCTTTTTTCGTGCTTAGATAGGAATGTTTAATTTAGCAGTGGCGTGGCATATGTACATTTCTTAAGTACTTAACTAACTTGAGAGAGAACTTAGTGTTCCAGTTTTGTCCCAGATTATCTGTAGCCCCTAGACAAACAACAGCTGGGGCCACTGATTGTAGTAGTAATGTGATCATTTGTTTTTTTAAAACATCCAGCTAGAGTTGGAATGTTCTAAGGCAAAACTTATAATAGTAACTGTACTATTACTAATTAATTGAGTAGAGGCTGCATTTTCTGACATACATGTCAGGAGAGGAGAATCTTCAGGAATTCACAGTTCAGCTCATGCCTGTTACATTGTGATTCATGTTGCTTAGCAGAGAGATGCTTCTGGATTGTAAATGAAGAATGCTATTCAGAGGCAATTATGTGTGGCTTCTGGTTTGATCTGAGCTGAACTGATGGGGATGGTTGAATTTAAGGGGAAGGAAAAATACTGCGTGTGCCAGCGCTTGAATCTTAAGCTGCTCAAATGTCTGGCACTAGGTTAAGCCTTAATGAGTTCTAGGGAGATGGGCATTTGTGACAGGGAATGACATCCTTAAAGGGCACGTGTGACTTGGTCAAAAAAATAGCAAGATATTGGTGCCTCTAAGAAAAAGCAGCTATCCAAGTGTGTATGCAAGGACTAACTCTTAGTTGCATTGACAGTCTTAGCAAAGAATATTAAATGTTGTATTAAAGGATTCTTGTTTTAAAGATGCTGTAAGAAGCCTTAAAGCTGGTGAGGCAGACAGGTATTTTCTAAGCAAAAGCTGTTGGGGTGACTTGTATCTCAAAAGGTGCCAACACTAATCTTGTAACGCTGTTTCTTTTCTTGTTTAGAAGGCCGATACATTCCTCCTCACTTGCGGAACAGGGAAGCTTCAAGACAGGGTAGGTATCAGAGATACTTGTAACAGGTTCTTGGCCTCCTTCTGAATCTTTAGGAACAGACTGTTAAAGGTGGTTGTACAAACAACTTGACAAGTGTGTGCAAAACGTTGCAACTTAAATCTTAAGCTTTTAGTGTTCTATTCTTGATTTCCTTTTCCAGGTTTTAATCTAAGCTCAAGTTTAATAGATGGCTGGCAAAATATCTTCCATATCTCATTAAGCTATTACCCGACTGAGGCAAGATGGAGTCTCCTGTTTTAATTTGACTAACTCCGCAATCTTGAGTATAAATCTTAACGGATTTTGGGAGTACCAACATTTCTGCTAGTGAATAATGTGGAACTTGTAGGATCCAGTTGTTTAACATGAACAAATACCACAGTTACAGTTTGCATATGGGTATTTTACACAACTTGCTCTTAACTGGGGAGCATGAGAAACAAAGGAGTTGTAGATGTTATCCCTGTTCAGCATCTTGCAGTTTTATGGAAGCTGGCAAGAGTAATTGCAGAAGGAAATGCAGGATGCTGGTGTGTGAAATGTGAAATATGACACATGTTGGTCATATGTTAACGCTGTGGGATTTGTGCTGAGAAATAGTATCTTGCAGTTGATTTTTTTTTTTAACAAAGCGTGTTAAAGAAGAAATGTTTTATGGAATCCCACAGGGAAGCAAATTTTGCGCTTTCTTTATAAGATACAAAGATTGCAGATGCTGCAGTATTCTTCTAATGGATATGAAAGTATTGTAATGTAGGAACTAAAGTACTTTCTGCTACTCCAGAGCTTAAGATTTGGAAATGTCATACTGTGAGAGGTCGTAAATGTCATCTGTTTCTAAAGTAGTGGACTTCAACAGATTCTCTTTTCAGTACTGCAAAAGGACTGTTTTAGGAGTGAGAGAGAGAGAGTGTTGAAATACATACTGATATATCTCACAATACTTCTGGAGCTATGTAACTAAATTTGACTAGATGAGAAGTGCTCCACTCCAGTTGTATGCCATTTGAAGAAACAAATCAGATTGTTTTTTTGCTTTGGATTTGCATGTATCTAAGCTAGTAGGGTTTTTTTTTCTGTGTGTGTTTTTTTCAACCTAAAAGAAGGATGGCCTAAAGCAACAAGTGATGAAAAGCCTGTTAAGACAGCTGCATGTTTTGGGGAAAGTAAAGGGACTGGTAGGTGGCTCCATGCTCTTGGAAGTTCCTCACCACATTATTCTCGGATGTGAACAGTCATTCCAAGAAATCAACTAGGTGAACCTGAGAGGAATCTGCAGCTTTCTCAAAAGCAGGAAAAAAGCGATTGATTTGTGGACCTTTGCTGGTTATAGATGTCTTTTCCCAGTATAGTAGTTGGTACCAAGCTCTAGTTTAATCTTTGTTGTGGAGGGGTAATTTAGTTTCCAATTTGAGTTCATGTTGTGACCTTATGTATAGGACTGTCACTGTCATGTTCTGTGTGTAAGACCGGAGTTCAAACATTGCAGCGTTAGGTGGTGATGTGTGGCTTTTCAGGGGGCTTCAAGCTTCACCTTGCCAAAAAGTAAACAAACTGTGAAACAAGTTTGACACATGGCTTGTTCCATTAACTCTCCTTGGTAAACCTAACGTTTTGAATCTTCCTTTAAACTTGGTTTGAATACAGTATCACTGGATTTGTGGCTCCCTGTGACAGGGTTCATAATGGCTAAATGAAAAAGCTGCTACTCCAGTTCAGACTCCCTTCTGAGCAACCAAGTGCATTAGCACAGTGATGTAAAGTTGAGCTATTTTATAGGATGATTTCAAGTCTTGCACTTAAAGTCATCTTGGCTTCTGTTATTCACAACTGAATTAACAATTGCTGCTTTAACTGTTTGAAGCTGTTCTGTAAGTTGACTGGAATAGTTAATAACAGGTTTTTCAGGGTGTATGCATTAGCAGGCAACAGGCAAGAGAGATCTTGGATAGTAGTGGCATTTGACCGTGTATCAGAACTCTTGATGCGGCCTTATGAGTGTAGTAAACGGAAACATTTATTGATATAAAAATCTACAAGGTAGAACTATTTCTGTAGTCTGTAATCCAGTAGAATTTTCTTGCTCGGGTACCTTATGGACATCTGTGAAAGAGTTAAGTAACTGTTACTGCATTCAAATACTTGAAACTGTTGTTCCCTGTGTACTTTTGAGCTTGGGTTTCTTGCTGTCTTTTGTAGCTGATGACAGCATAGTAATTCATCAGCACTACTGGAGTAGCACAGGGGTTTATAGCTAAGTAAAATTGCTTAAATAATGTTCTTTGTTCAGGAAGAGCGGAGCATTTTCATGATCTTGGTAGGTATTGATGGGAAAATGCACTGAGGGATCTAGAGTATTTCTGTTTAAGAGTCCTGCTTTCTTCATCTTACTCTTTCTGTTATTATAAATTCCTGTCAGAATAATCTGGTTAGCATTGCAGGTGGGAACAAGACAATACAGACGTGCAGGAAATAAATAAATGCGTAAAAATGTGCGTAGGTTACTTAACAGCAGTTCTGTTTTTCAGCTGTTGAAGCTACAGTATATGGAGCTCAGTATGCAGGGTTACCTGTTCTTATATTGCTTTCAACAGCTTGACTTGGTAACGCTAAAGCTTGATGTTTTAAAATGGTGATGATGTCTTCTGCTAGGTGGTTACTTAGCATTGATTTGTGTGGCTTGGTGCTCTGTTCTGTGGTAATCCACAAGTAAAATCGAACTAGGAATACCAAACTAAAACTGGAATTAATCATCCTAATTGTCAAGTAAGATGTATATATGTGTATTTGTAAAAGACTGCACTACCTTAAAGAAAAATGTGACAAGGTACGAGCTTCAGAAACTAATGTAGCAACAAGCTAGATGACTAAGCTTACTTAATATGCTGTTTGGAGTATAAAATTTTAAATTTCTGGAACTTTACTGACTTTGTAGAAGATTTTAATGTTGTACAGTCAGCCCAATTTTTTTTCACTAATGAGAAACTACATCTCTATTCCTGATGATTGCTCTGCAAGTACCACTGCTGTTGGATATCTTGGCAGGATGACATAGCCCAGTATTTTTAGTGTGGTTTGAAAGTTGCTCATACTTAAGCTAGAGTTTAGATGCCTTGTGAACAAGCTCACAAGTATCTTTTTCTTGTGTTAATAAAGCGATTATGGTATTCCTGATGTGTCACCAGTCTCTGTAATGAAGTTTATTTATTGTTATGGACTAAAGCTACTTCTAAAAGCACTTTGGAGGTCTTGAAACATTCCACAACTTTGTGTGCTAATAAGCTTGTGTGCGCGTTACTTTTGCTGCCTGCTTCAGTTAGCCAGCCCAAATGAGTTGCAGTTAACACACTGGCTTTAAGGTTCCCTTGTGACTATTGCATGTGTGGATGGATTCTGGAGAGTAGAATTTCTTAGTTTAAAAAAAAGTGGAGGGACAGGGGAATGACACTACCCTGCAAGAATCTAACGAGAGTTGTTGTAGCAAAGCTTTTTCAGTGGGATAAGGCCTAGCACAACCCTTTTGTTTGCTGTAATTTTGTTTTTCCGTTGGTTTTATTGTCTGGTACATAGGTCTTCACTAGTTCTGTGCTGTGGAGCTGGCAAAAGCACATTCACTAGTAGGAGTGACATGATCCGTTTATCTGTTTTTCTCTTATTCTCTGCCAGAATCCCATAGCTGAGTCACTAGTTGAGTCATACTTTAAACTTGGGACTTCTAAGTTCTTGGCCTAGTTCAAAGCAGTGTTGTTACCAAAGTGCTGTTGACTGCTCTACGTTTCTGCCTACCTCCCAACCCTCTGTCTGAATGAAAATGAGGCTTTTTACTTTATAGTATTGATTGCCAGGCCCTTTTTGTTCTACATGGTTGTTTTCCTTTGAGTTAACAAACCAAAGTAGGGAACTGCTGCAGATAGGTGTATAAAGGCTATGGGAAAAAGTAATGTTATAATACATTGTGAAGAATTCCACGTTCCTTATTTCTTTCTGCACGGTGTTGTATAACTTGTTAGTCTGTGTAGATCAGATTGCTTTGTGTGCTTTCAGTATGTGACAAAGCATTCTAAATCCGACATGAATTTCTAATGCAAGGGTTGATGCCATTTATTAAACACCATTTGGGGCCTTATTAACCTCACAAAAATAAAATGCATTGTCCAGTATTTATGTTGAAGCTGGAGTGAAAATGTAGACCAGACTTAACATCTGTACATCTTCCATTCTTGAAGGACTGCTTGCCTTTCAGTCCTGTAGACCTTCCAGTGAAGAATTACTGGACAAAACTTAGTTTTGTCTTATAAAAGCCTAGACCATGTAATGCATGGCTAAAATACTTCCCTCTACTAGGTTTTGACAGCGGTGGATGGAGTTCTAGCAGGGACAAGGATGCATACAGCAGCTTTGGTGCGCGGTCTGACCGTGGAGCGAAACCAAGCTTCTTTGACCGTGGAAATGGATCAAGAGGAGGAAGGCAAGTACCGATAGTCTGGCTGGTGCAATATGGAGTCTGTATCAGTTCTAATTAATAGTGCATCTATAATCTTGTTATTGAAATTGGAGTTCTAGGTGTAAACAACATAAGGTAGGAGGAACCTGGGAGGGGAGGAAAATGTGAGAGAACCTTTGCTTTCAAAGCTGCACAAGTTCAAGGATGGGAGACTTGCATGTATTGAAAGGTGTGCCCTGTAGTGTACCACCAGCCACTCGCTGCAGCTGTAATGACTTGCTGACTTCACCATTTCACCAAAAAAGTGCTAGATGGGTGGCTACTTCCAGAAAAATCATGAAGAGGTGTCGGGAGCACATAAAATACATTGAAACAGATTTTTATATTTTTTTAATATCATTTTTTTCCTTGTCAAAGAAGTGTAGTTAATAAACTGGGTGAGACTCTTGCAGGTTCTCTACCTTACTTGATCAGTCTTACACACATCATGCGTTGTATGCACAAGTGTGGTGAGAGTGGCCTTTATCGACTAGTAAAGCTGAAGCTAGTCCTGTATCCAGACTTTTCTCAAACATGATTTACCAGAACAAAAACTAAACAGTTGAGGTAAGGACTTCTTCCACCTTCCTTCCAAGTCAGTAATACAGGTGAGCTCCCTCTTCGTAAAACAATGTGACGTGTAACAGAGGTATTTAATTTGGTCACGTGTGGTGGGGGAGTAGAGGGACAAATCACAGTACTGGAGGGTTTTGTCTGGACTTGGGAGACCTATGTAGAAAGAGACACAGAAAAAGGGGCTGGGGGAGGGAGCTACTGAACAGTATCTCTGAAGAGGTTTAAGTGGAGCTCCTTAGCAAAAATGGCAAAGACTGAGCGGCTTAAATTGCAATTCTACTGACAAATAACTGATTCTTTACATTTATTACACTTAACCAAATCAAAATTCCAATACAAGATTCAGTGTGTTAAGCTAAATTCAGCTGCCAAATCATAGCAAGCTCTCCTGTCTGTAATGCAGAGTAATATGACCTATTCCGATGGCTGGGATTAAACTCATTTCAGTTGGTAGGTCAAGAAGTAATATTTGCAGTTGTATATATGCAGAGCGCATGCTACTAGATTATTATAGCTTTACTTTGGCATGTCAAAAATCCTGTTGCCCAGGAGTGGTGGCCTGATGTTCTTGCTGCATTTAGGTATGATGAACGTGGAAGAGGTAGCGACTACGATAGGAGTGGGTTTGGTAGATTTGACCGTGGTGGTGGAAACAGCCGCTGGTGTGACAAACCAGACGAGGATGACTGGTCAAAGCCTCTTCCCCCAAGTGAACGCCTGGAACAGTGAGTAATGGAATAGCATGGGTTCACATGGCAGGGTCAGTTGATAAATGCAATAACTAAAACATTCTCTTCTGTTTATAGAGAGCTCTTTTCAGGAAGCAATACTGGCATTAACTTTGAGAAATACGATGATATTCCTGTTGAAGCAACAGGCAGCAACTGTCCTCCACATATTGAAAGTGTAAGTTTGTTGTTTGTGGTTTTTTTTTTAATCAGATTTGCTCATGTATCTGTTGGTAACTTCTGCACATGAAACACGTCATACTGTGTTAGAAGAAAAGAAGGCACTGTTTTGCTTTCCTACAGCTGAACTGCTTTACAGAGGAGGGTGGCATGTGATGAGCTAAGCCATGGGGATGTTGTGTAAGCTTGTTCAGTTAACATGTTGGTCAGTAGCTCAATTGACATGTTTAAAGACAAGTCATGTAAAGAAGTGAAAGTGCTTGAAAGTGCTGATTTGTTGGAGAGACTGCTTAGGTGTAGGCATTTTTTCTGTGCTAAGCATAGTATGCTAGTGTTGTCTGCAGTTCAGGCTTGGGTGGCTTTTTAAGAATTACACGCATGTCTGGACTAAGTACATACTAGGCTCTCAGTTACTACCTGAGAGCATCACTAAACTTAGTAGGGTTTTTCTACAGGAAGAGGTGTAATAAAAGCTACTTTACAAGTGACTACTTTTTTTGAATGATGTGTTGCATGATGGCTGAAGGGAAGGATCCCCATATGATTATTTTTCAATACCTTGCAGTTCAGTGATGTTGACATGGGAGAAATTATTATGGGAAACATTGAGCTCACACGTTACACCCGTCCTACACCAGTCCAGAAACATGCAATACCTATTATTAAGGAAAAGAGAGACTTGATGGCCTGTGCACAGACAGGTAAGTTAGTAACTCTTTACTGCTTAGTTTGTCTCTCTAGGAGTAACCAATACGGTCTTGTATTCCTTAAGGTGCAGGTAAGAGGTCTGTAAGGTAGTACAGCTTTCTGTTCAGAGTATACAGAAATTCTTGCTGTGTTGGAAATTGGTTAGCTTTAGTCTTGCCACTGCTTTAGATGTAGCTTGACTGGATTGGCTGTGTTTGTCCTCAAAAAATTCATGGCTTAAGTCGTGTTTGCCTTAGGGTTTTGTGGTGTGGAGTGATAGGTCTTTGTAGATAACAGCTGCTTGCTAAGAGGTGAACTCCAGTGGCATAGGCAGAGTCGATGTACTAGTGGAGATGTTACTGAGAGTATGCTAGTGATAAAGGATTAATGCTGCAGTTGACAGTACAATAGCTTTGAAAATAACTATTAGTAATACTGAGTTGTGTCCTAATAGGGTCTGGGAAAACGGCTGCATTTCTCCTACCAATATTGAGCCAGATCTATGCAGATGGCCCTGGTGATGCCTTGAGAGCTATGAAGGCAAGTATTTAAATACTCAGTCCTTGAAAAGCTATGACCAGTGTGTGTTTTAGCCCTGTATACTGATGTCTGCTACTGAATGCAATAGGTGGGCTTAAATGTTACCACTATTTTGGGTACGATAAACAAGCTTCTCAATGGGTAGAAGACTGTAGTTGTTGCCCTTGAAAAATGCAGGCTGTGAAACTTTTTTCCCTTGCATAAAGAACTGATCTGTCTAGAAGAAAGATGGTTTGAGCATTGCGCAAGCTTTAAAGATTCTTCCCTTTCTTCAAAAAAAGGTAGTCACAGGTCTAGTGACTTTAGGATAGGTAATAATAGGTTTTATGACTGTTATTTCTCTGCTGCTTAAGTTATGGATGATAGCAGGTAGCAGAGACCAAGCTTGTGCAGTGGTGTTGCTGTTAACTAGCAGCTGAATCTTGGTTACTGTAGTGGGGAAGAGTCTTTCAAGTGCAGTGCTTTAAACAAGTTGACTGTCAGCCATTCTTGTTCTTTCTTGTGGGGACAAATCTAATCTTAAGTATTGTCTATAGTAGCTGTTAAAATTGTGGGGTGCTCATTCCATGAATATATTTTTTGTCTTCAGGAGAATGGAAGGTATGGTCGCCGTAAACAATATCCAATCTCACTGGTCTTGGCTCCCACTAGAGAACTGGCTGTGCAGATCTATGAGGAAGCCAGAAAGGTATAACTAAGAATTCCTCATTATAAATAAAATAGCTTAGGTAGGTATAGTTTTCCTTAAAGCTAATTTTCTTTGTTTTATAGTTTGCATACCGTTCCAGAGTTCGTCCCTGTGTTGTATATGGTGGTGCAGACATTGGGCAGCAGATACGTGACTTAGAACGTGGATGTCACTTGCTTGTAGCAACTCCAGGACGACTGGTTGATATGATGGAGAGGGGAAAGATTGGATTGGATTTCTGCAAGTAAGTGATGTGTTCTTGTCCATATGCTAAAGACTTGGCAACTAGAAACTGTACCTTTTTAAAGTGAGATCTGGAGTTAATTACGCTTAAGTTCTAGCTTTCAAACTGTAAATATCTAGTTGAGACTTTGTAACCCAGCGCAGATACTGGACTACAGCTTGATGAAAGAGCTATGAAGAATAATGTTTTTAAATACTATTTAGGTACCTGGTGCTTGATGAAGCTGACAGAATGCTTGATATGGGTTTTGAACCTCAAATTCGTCGAATTGTTGAACAAGATACTATGCCACCAAAAGGGGTTCGTCACACCATGATGTTCAGTGCTACTTTCCCCAAGGAAATCCAGGTACTTTACAGAAGTTCAAATAGTCTAAGTTCAGACACCAAGACTGCATCTGTGGAAAGAGAAAAAGTACTGTTCTGATTTTTTTTTCTCTTCCTTTTTTTCAGATGCTTGCTCGTGACTTCCTTGATGAGTATATCTTTCTGGCTGTTGGCAGAGTAGGTTCTACATCTGAGAATATCACACAGAAAGTGGTGTGGGTGGAAGAGTCAGACAAACGATCATTTTTGCTTGACCTGCTAAATGCTACAGGTAAAGACCAGTTTCAGATAAGCAAGTAAAACAAAATGCGTACAGGGCAAGTCTAATGATTCAAGTGATATTCTGTTGAGTAGGTGAATGAATGGGTATTTCCTTAACATGCAGTGAATGTATTCCACTGACTAATTTTTTATTTTAAGTTTATGTAAGCTCTTCTGGTAATAGAGAACAAGGAGAGATCCGTTCTAGAATAAGTGGAAGCAGGGAGCTGAAACTGCCCTTTACCAGATGATGGAGCCAAGTATTTGTCTCGGCAGCTTTTCTTTTGCTTAACCTATGCTTTAATTGCTCTTTAGGCAAGGATTCCTTGACCCTGGTGTTTGTGGAAACAAAAAAGGGTGCAGACGCTCTTGAGGACTTCTTGTACCATGAAGGATATGCCTGTACAAGTATACATGGAGATCGCTCTCAAAGAGACAGAGAGGAAGCGCTGCACCAGTTCCGTTCGGGCAAGAGTCCAATTCTTGTTGCCACAGCAGTAAGTGAAATCTATGAAGTTTGAGCCAATAAGCATATTACTTGTGGAATTTTACTAAGACTCTATTCAATCCTTTAACCACTAGGTAGCAGCAAGAGGACTGGATATCTCAAACGTAAAGCATGTCATAAACTTTGACTTGCCCAGTGACATTGAAGAATATGTACATCGTATTGGTCGTACGGGCCGTGTAGGAAACCTTGGTAAGTATGGTCTAGAATTGTCACAGACAGTGCTTTGTACCAGTCAGTAGGTGTAGTATTGTTGACTAAGTTGGTGACCAGCTGTGGTAGAACAATGGTCTTTAAACAGCTTTCTTTTCAGGTAGTTGTAGTGTTCTCAAGGTTGGCTGTAAGGAGTCTGATAGTGTACTTGTCACAGCCACAAGTGGAGCTTGGAATAGGTTTAAGTGCTGTGGTGTATTTGCCTTGTCTGAGGGTTAACCACCTGAATTTTTACTTTAGGTCTTGCCACCTCATTCTTCAATGAGAGAAACATAAACATCACTAAGGACTTGCTTGATCTTCTTGTGGAGGCTAAGCAAGAAGTACCATCTTGGCTGGAAAACATGGCTTATGAACAGCATCACAAAGGAGGTGGCAGCCGTGGGCGATCTAAGAGGTAATGGTCGTAATTTTGGCTAAAGGTGTACTCAAAGCCGTTGTGAGAGGCAGTTCTGTGACTTGTTTTGAATCTATAAATACTGTTAGAGGAAGACAAACGAGTGCAGTGTAGATAGTTGGGTACATCAGAAGGCAATGTCTTAATGTCTGGTTTTTCTATCTTATCATAAGGCAGCTAACACAAGACTTTTCTCAAGTAGACAATTAGATGTGGCTGAGGTAGGATGACATGTAGCAAAATGGCTTTAGAACTTTTTGCAAGTACTTAAACATTTACTAGAAATGCATGCCTGCATGTGCCAGAGATGTACCTTAAGCAGCTGTTGTGATGTTTAGGAGGTGGTGGCACGTGCCTCCTGACATAAAGCAAGAAAGGTATGAGAGTTAAGTTGCAGGCATGAGGCCACTTGTAAAATTGTTTCACTGTGGAAGCCTAAAATACTTTGTAAGCTGGAATTATGAACTTGCGTTTAATGTCTTAAAGGGGTAGGAGGAGAAAACTCTTCTTTTTAATGTAATTAACACGCTGTGACTACATGAATTCTAGTTTTTCTCTTACCCAGAAGTAGGCTTCTAAAATTATTGTCCTTTCTGCAACACGAAAGCTGGTCATAAATGCTGCACTTCAGGATTAAGATAGGTTTAGAAATTCTGTGGAGCAGGGATTGCACTGAATCAAATCTTGGCGGTACCTGAGAAAGTAGTTCTTGGTGTAACACGAGTTCAACATAACCCTACTTGAACAGTAAATTATCCTTTGCTATCTTGAATGCTCTTTCACAAGTAGCACTGGGAAGCTTACAAAGTGTTGCAGAACTCAACACTTGGCATTGGTGTTGGCTGACTGTAGTTGATAATGAGAGTTAAAGTAGTCTAGTACTTGAATCTCAATGTCTGCAGTGCTTAAAATACCACTGACTTTACTCAAATGTGTGTTTTCTTCCTTTATACAGCAGCAGATTCAGTGGAGGATTTGGTGCCAGAGACTATCGAACAAGTAGCAGTGCTGGCAGCAGTAGCTTTAGTAGCAGTCGATCAACCAGCAGCCGCCCTGGAGGAAGTGGCAGCAGAGGCTTTGGAGGTAAGAAAAACTGGGCAGGCAATGCTGGCAAATACAAAACCGGATCTAAAATGCTTGATATAGTAGAACTTCTGGAGGTAACGTTTAAATACAAAGTCAGCTGGCGCTTGCTATGTGAGGTCCCAGCATTTTATTTTAAATGTGTGCATTTGACAGTACTTTAGGGTGGGTTTCCCTTAATAGACAATAGACATCTTGTTTGTGTGTCTGCTGGACTGTTTTCTTGTTGTGAAGGCTTAGATCTTCAGCAGGTTAATAACTAAGCATCACTTTCTTTTGCCTTTCGTAGGTGGTGGTTATGGAGGCTTCTACAACAGTGATGGATATGGAGGAAATTATAACTCCCAGGGCGTTGACTGGTGGGGTAACTGAATCTGCTTGCAGCAGATACACTACCAAACAACCAAGCTGATATGGAAACCACATGTAACTTAGCCAGACTATACCTTGTGTAGCTTCAAGAACTCGCAGTACATTACCAGCTGTGATTCTCCACTGAAATTTTTTTTAAGGGAGCTCAAGGTCACAAGATGGAAACAAAGGAACAACTAGTCCTATCTTGAAGGTGGTTTTGAAGACACTATTGCTGTAGTCAGGATTAACTCCCCTCCCACCCATCCCCACCCAGAAACTGCATTTATGATTTTGTGACTGAGGATCATTTGTTTGTTAATGTACTGTGCCTTTAACTTTAGACAAATTTTATTTTGATGTCCTGTTGGCTCAGTAATGCTCAAGATATCAATTGTTTTGACAAAATAAAAATTACTGAACTTGGGCTAAAATCAAACCTTGGCACACAGGTGTGATACAACTTAAACAGGAATCACCGATTCATCCATAATACTACAAAGAAAAAACTTATGCGGTAGCCTGCATTAGGGCTTTTGATATTTGCAGATTTGAAAAATAAAACATCTTGAAGCATATCAATGCGATTAGTTTCTAATGTGGCAAAACTGTACTAAGTTAAAGTTCTGATTTGCTCACTCTATCCTGGATAGGTACTTAGAACCTGATAGCCTTTAATAAGCCATTCCAGTCATGATGAGATGATGTATGGATACATGCATACATTAAAAGCACTGTTTTTGAAGTTAATGCAAGTAAATACAGCAATTCCTTTTTCAATATTTAGGCAGATCATTAATGTGAGCTAGCCAAATGTGGGCAGAACATTACAGGGAATGTTTAAAGGTCTGATAACTTGAAATAGTTTTAGGAGAATTCATCTATTTAGACTTCTTAAAAATGCCTGCCATATGAAATTGAAATGGTAGAATGGCTGACCATGGCAGTGATTGGTCCTCCTTAAGGGCCTGACTGAATTTTTGGTCTAATAACGCATGCTAGTGTTGATGTTTTTTGGTCAAGAGGGTATGAACAGGAAGAATTATGCAGCAGGCTTTATTTTAATGCAGATTCACATTACTCTGTTCAAGCTGCGTGGAGATGTTAAACTGGCTTACTGTAGACTTTGTAAAATGGCTCCAGAAGAGTAACAAGCAAACCTGAGATCACAGAGGTTGGAAATGTACATAAACTGCACAAGGTTTCAATTCTGCTGTTAAAGTGCAGTTTTAGTCAGTTTTAGTTGCATAGGTTTCCATTGTATTTATAGTCTGTTTATGCTAAATCTGGCCAAAGATAAGTATTGTCCACCAGAAAAACGCCTGTGCCACTTGGAATTTCTGTGCTAACTTCATGGCCAGAGCAGTTAACAACTAATCTATAGTGGCACAGGAAAATGGCAAAAATCTCCTAAAGTGCAATAGGTTTTTTCAAGTGTATTGTGCCTTGTTCTGAAACTTTTATTAAGTAGGTGCACTTGACAGTATTGAGGTCATTTGTTATGGTGCTATTTCAAGTCTAGGTTTAGGCCCTTGTACATTTTGCCCATAACTTTTTACAAAATACTTCTTTTATTGCACATTCAGAGAATTTTATATATGTCTTGTGTGCGTGTCCTTAACTTCCAATCTTATTTTGTCTCTTGGAGATTGAACGCAGCTTGTTTAAGGAGAAGGAAATAGATTCTAAAACTTATTTGGGACCATGGGTATGATAGCTGGGAGGAAAACTATTTGCACACGACAGATTTCTAGATACTTTTTGCTGCTAGTTTTGTGTAATATTTATTGAACATTTTTGACAAATATTTATTTTTGTAAGCCTAAAAGTGATTCTTTGAAAGTTTAAAGAAACTTGACCAAAAGACAGTACAAAAACACTGGCACTTGAATGTTGAATGTCACCGTATGCGTGAAATTATATATTTCGGGGTAGTGTGAGCTTTTAATGTTTAAGTCATATTAAACTCTTAAGTCAAATTAAGCAGACCCGGCATTGGCAGTGTAGCCATAACTTTCTGATAGTAAAACAAAAATTGGCAACTTTAAAATTTAAACATGCCAAGGTTTTGATACACTTGTCTTAAGATATTAATGAAACACTTCTAAACACTGATGTGAAGTGTCCAGATTCTCAGATGTTTGTTGCGTGAGTTTTGTTTAGTTGTGTGTTTATTTTTTTTTTCAGTGAATGTCTGGCACATTGCAATCCTCAAAACATGTGGTTATCTTTGTTGTATTGGCATAATCAGTGACTTGTGCATTTTAGCAAGTTTTATCAGCTAGCAATATTTTCAGTTAAGATACAAGGATTCAAAACAATATGCAAGAATGGATTTAAACTTGCTGAATGTGAAAATTGAACTTCAAGTCACTGTAGGTTTAGAATTGCTTATTGTATTAGTTTAGATGCTAGCACTGCATGTGCTGTGCATATTCTTGGTTTTATTAAAATAAAAATGTTAAACAGCACACTCTACTCATTTGTGAAGCGTCACTCTTCTGGTTTACAAGATCTGTAGCCCAAGTAGTCTCGTTCACGTGCAACTCTTGGCAGCAGGTGAATCTAGTGTGGTACACATCAGGGTGCTTGTAAATGGCAGCTTTAGGCTTAGGGCTGTGGCTAGAGTGGTAGCAACCTCCACGGTGGTGGATACTTGTACGGGTTTTCTAGAGAATGAGATAAAGCAGAGGTGGGATGGGTGAGGGAACGTACATTCCTTAAGGGTGCTGCGTTTGGCTGCCTTGAAGAGATTAAAGTTTCTTCAGCTTGCACTCAGACTGAAATCGAGGAACTCATCTCGCAGTTCTGCCTCTGAACTAAGAAAACATGCCTTGGAGTAGACAGCTTTAATTTTCACGTTTCACCTGCTGACTGTTGAGGCTAGGCAGCCTTGAGGAAAACTGCATGTGCAATTCTGTGGGAAAAGTGCAGCACATTATCCTGTTTCCTCCTTGGGGTGGGGGAGCCGGGGGGAAGCTTCCTCCCCATTTCTCTCCTGCACAGTTGGCAATGTATACCTGCACTCCAGTTTTCAACTGGGCTTTAAAACCAAGCTATGCGCGCTGTCCTTAGGCTGGAATGAGGCTAAGCCAAGATGATACAGCAGGAGGCACAGGTTCATGTTTCCAGTTCATCTGCGTAGCGAGACAAAAAAGTCTTCGCTTCAGTTTGAATGATTTAGAAAGAGCCTGGTTTTAAAGGTCTGTGCTGAAATGACCGTAGAAAACAGGTGAATCCCTAGCAAGCAGGGAAAAGTAATGCCTGGGAATGCTGATTTACAAAAGTAGGTATTAGTTGGAGACAGGTGAAGATGTGATGTGGATTCAATGTCCTGGACCTGTATTGTACACACCTGTAAATGGAGTCTTGGTACACTGCCAGTCAGTAACATGTATGAGCTTTGAAGAGTCATGGAAAGGAGGAGATAGGCATACTTAGCAGGTCAGCTTACTGGAGGATCTGCATTAAGCACTCTGAGTGTGGACCACACTAAATTAACCTGCTTTAGACTTGCACTAATTATCAATCTCATCGTGCAGGCCTTTGTGTTTGTCATGCTATGTCCCTGGATGTGCAACGTGCACTTTTCTTCCAAACCTTTAACCTGGCTGTGTTTTCCTCTGCCTGTACATCACGTAGCTAAAATGGTAGGAATGCACTGTGGGAATCTAGAAGTTGAGCCTGGAATGTTAAGGCTTGTGCTCAACCATGAGCCTGAGGCTTGTTCCTGGTGAAGGCTGTCGCAGAACATGGCAGAAGGCATCGGGCAGCCAAAACTGCAGGAGCACAGTGGAGCAGCTCAGAAGGCCAGACGTGTGAGCCCTGCCCTCTGGGCCAGGGCTTGTAAAGGCGGTGAAGTGGTCAGTGTAAAGCAAGGGGACCTCCTGAGGGCTAAGTGGTGTGGGAAGAAGGCTCAGGAAGATTCTTTGAGGATGGAGTTGCAAACAGGCTACTGGGCAAAATGCAGGTATGAGGAATGTTAGGACATGTCAGTACTGTGGCAAGAGAAGCATGGGGTGTATTCGAGTTGGGAGTTCGTACTTCAGTAGTCCTTGGCATACTGGGCAGTATAGTTTTTCCCATGATAAATGGGAAAAGACTTGGGAATGGGTGTTCAAAACTAATCCTAAGGTAAGGAAAAGTGCTGAAGTTAGATGGTGAAAATGATTAGTGATTTATCCTTGTAAAGCTGTGTTGTATCAGGCCTTCAAATTATGCAGTAAAATCACTCCTCGTGCTATAGTGGCAGAGTTTATAGTAAAAAGGCTGTAGTAAAACCTACTCTTGTTTCTGCCAGTGCGGTTACTGTGACGTGTGCAG
Organism: Phaenicophaeus curvirostris; assembly: GCF_032191515.1. Lineage (NCBI taxonomy): Eukaryota > Metazoa > Chordata > Aves > Cuculiformes > Cuculidae > Phaenicophaeus > Phaenicophaeus curvirostris. Next base: position 119,651,213 of record NC_091392.1, on the reverse strand, counting down.
ATAAGCAGCAGTCTTTCAACAATATCCCTTTGCCAAGAGTGACAAGGGGTGGGAGGTATTTAGATTAATGTCCCATTGTGGATTCTCATAAAGGTGGGGGTTGCAGTGGGGTTGCTGGAGGGAATTGTTTACTGGTTTGTTAGGTGCAAGCATGAAGCCTAGGCAATGATTGAGTACAGGAAAGGACTTGCTCAAGCAGGATGCTGCTGAGTCTGTCACCATGGCAAACAAAGTTATACATCTTTAAAACTGTGTGTCTGTAGCCTGAGTTTGTGAATCCTCATCAAGTGCAGTGTTGACTTGCTCATGTTGATCAATGTGTTCATGAAAGTAACCTGAAGTTAGTTATAGTCCACATTGTATTCCAGATCTTGAGTGTTGGCTCTCACTCTTTGGAGGAGGGGAGTCTGTGGTTTCACTCCTACTTTGTTGTGAGCTCTTCAGTCAACCTCGCTAGATCAGTTGCAGTAACACACAAGCTAACCTCACGGGATAGTAGTGATTGGATTATTTTTGAGTGGAGGCTATAGCAATGACAAAATATTGCATGAAACTCTTAGTTGCTGTGTTGTGTGAGAAAACATGCAAGCTCTTCTCTTCTCTTCTCTTCTCTTCTCTTCTCTTCTCTTCTCTTCTCTTCTCTTCTCTTCTCTTCTCTTCTCTTCTCTTCTCTTCTCTTCTCTTCTCTTCTCTTCTCTTCTCTTTTCTCTTCTCTTCTCTTCTCTTCTCGAAATGTTTCCCTTGTACACAGGATTGCTCCTATGCAGCAGTCATGTAAGTATCCCTGGAAAGCAATCAACTTAATTATCTCCCATTCACAGAAAATGTACTTGCCAAGATGAAGGAACTTGCTGCTGGTTAGCAAAGCAGGTCTGGACCAGAGCCAAGACAGGGAAAAGCATAAGTGGTGGTAATGATCCACCCCCTGAGCTGCTATAATGTGGTCCTCTACTGCTACTCTGAATTATTGGTGTTATTTAGGGAAGGTCTGGAAAGGCTGTCAGTGCTATGGAACTCTTAAGTCCAGTCAGTCCACTTAGGATGAGGGTAGAAGGAAATTTGGTTCTGTATTTAGTCATTAGGGGCATTGCATCAAAGGACAACAAAGCTGGTCAAGGGGCTGTAGAGCAAGTGTTATGAGGGGTGACTGAGGGAACTGGGATTGTTTAGTTTGGAGAAAAGGGAGTTGAGGGGAGAACTTATCATTGTCTACAACTACCTGAAAGGAGGTTGTAGGGAGGTGGGTGTTGGTCTTTTCTCCTGAGTGATAGGTGATAGGATGAGAGGAAATGGCCCCAAGCTGCACCAGGAGAGGTTCACACTAGACATCAAGAAAAATTTCTTGATTGAAAGTGTTACCAGACACTGCCAGAGTCTACCCAGGGAGGTGGTTGAGTCACCATCCCTGGAGGGAATCAAAAGATGGGTGGACAAGGTGTTCAGGGATATAATCCAGTGGTGAACAGTTGGACTTGATGATCTTAAAGGTCTTTTCCAACCAAACGATTCTACGGTCTCTGCAGAGAGCTTTTGCAACAATTGAAATCCTGCTCTAAACTGCCTTTTTTCAAGAATAGGTTGGCTCTTAGTCCTTCCACTTCAGAAGCAATTTACCATGCATATAATCTGATTTGTTAGCAAAATATATTGTTGCTAAAGGAATTGCATTGTTCAAATAGATGTTCAATACACAGCATGGCATCTGGTTCAGTACACTCTGGTTTCAGAACAGTCTCGGTGTCAAATTACATTCTTGGTGTAATGAAAACTTTGTTTCCACTGATGCCTTACACAAACTAGATTTCTCAGGAGAAGCGTTTACTCTTCAAGGGGCATTCTTTATTCAGCTAGGACTATAGGCTGAAGCACAATCTGGAGTAAATAGATAGAAATCTGTTGGTATTACGTACTTAGATAGTCAGTGCAAAGCACGCAATAGTGTTTCTTCAAGGAGGGACCTCAGTACCAGAGTGATTTCAGTGGCTAAGGCTTTTATCTAGTCTCCTTCAGTTGGTGACTCAGTGGGAAAGTAATAGTAGTGATACGTTTGAAGAGGAAACAATAAAGGGTTAGGCAAAGACACAAGGCATCTGTTTCAAGCTGCACTGCTGATCTGGGTTACCTGAGGCCAGTCCCATCATCATGCTGCAGCTGCTCTCCTTGTCTGTTTTTCATCCTGTCAGTGTAAGATGTGAACTTTTCCAAGCGAGGACTGCAGTTCCCTGTCTTATCTGTCATCTCACCTTGGACTCCCTAGTTTCTACTGAAAACCAGTAATTTGCAGGTAGATTCAGCTTAAAAAAAATCACTGCCCAATGAGAGCATGGGACACCTTAGTATACTCTCGATTATTCTACTATAACAAGATAGATAAATGAGATTTATGATAGCATCTCTCAAATAATTGCTTTTCCTGTTCTTTCTAATCCAACTTCCATTGTTTTCTAGTTTACAATTTTTTTGATAAATGCTTATTTCTTCTTGCACTCAAACCAAACATTGCTTGGCATGGTTCTTGAGATCTCAGAGGTTCATGAGATTGAAAGCATTTCTTGTGAAGCAATGGAAACAGACAATTAGGGCTGTTTACAAAGAAGGAACGGCCAGAAATTAAGTGAACCAGGAGTTGTAATTGAAGCTGTTTGTTAAACACCACTTGTGTGCTGAGCTTACTCAGAGATTAGATTCAGGTTATGGGAAGTGTTCTCTGAAGAAATGTAAAAACACTTGAAAGCTGAGGGCTGGCTTATGGAAAAGGAGTGCCTTGTTGATCTTCAGCTCTCTCATCTTCCTCTGTGTATGACGAAGATACGCTAGGGGCTCTTGAGTGAAAAGACTCCATATGTATTTTATTATGTTATTTAAATTGTGTAGGTCTAGGATTATAATGGGATCATACACTTGAAAGGTTGCCTGTGTTTTCTAACTATGTCAGCTGGTCCAAAGAAGGATATATTTCACTCTTCAAACAGCCAAGGAAACTGATAACTAGTCCACTGTCAAATCACAATGTAGTTATGGACAAAATAGATTAATTCCCAGTGGGACTCAAGTACTTGCCTGTTTTATGGAGATAAATTAAAATGATAGGCCCACCGCAACCACTGGTGCTTCTGCATTACTGATCACAAGTGAGTCTCTGCATGCTTTGAGCAGGAGGACAGCCTCATCAGGGAACTGAGACACAAAACAGTCCAGTGAAAGGCCAGTGACCGAGTTAGAATCCAGAGACCGAAGTGCTGCCCTCTAAGAGTGTGACCCCATGTTGCTACTGTGATGCAAACATCAAGTCCATTTCATGATAACCTGGCAAGCTTGGAGCAGCGTGAGGCACTCTGTCCTAGCATGGGAACTAACAGACTGCAGCCATTGTACTTGCCTTGGCAGTCGTTACTCTTTCAGTCATAGCTCCCTGGGACTAAAAGTTCCCCTGGCAAGGTTAGTCTTATGGTGGTCATCAGAGTTTTAGGAGGTGTTTTCTGCTACTGGTCTGGCCTTCAGTTTAGCTGCATCAGAGGTGATGCAGCCTTGCTTCCTTTGCTGTAAAACTGAGGTATTCTTATAATCATGACTTTGAAATACACTTGAAAGGAAGCACTCATGAAATGGAGGCAAGTTTCAGCATATACTGTACAAGACAACCTTCCAGTAACTAGCAGCAAATAAAAGAGTTGAACCCTGCAGCGCGCTGCTGAATTTTCTGGCATGGGCTGTGCCATAGGATTATTAATGTCTTAACAAGGACACCTCTGGGTTCTTGTTGATGTCTGCTTGAGCAAGTCTGCTCAAAGAACTCCTACTTGGTAACCACACCACCAATCACATTTCTGGGGCTTTTGCTAACTCAGTGGAGACTCTAGGATGCACTGGAGGTCAAATAACGTTGTGCTTTTTAGTTCTGATACTAGAATCTCACTCCAGTGTAAGGGAAGGATCATACTGCTTTCACTAGATCTTCTGATGTTAAGAGTAGAATCTTGATGTAGAAATTCGATCATTTTTCTCAATTCAAGCCCACAGGGACAGCCTATAGACACCCCTTACAGGTTCAACCCTACCTCAGATTCAGTTCTTCAGCTGAAGGCATTGGATCAGAGGTGGAACAGCAATTTAAATCTTTAAGAGCAGCTTAAATGAAGACTTGTGAAGAGTTACACAAATATCATAGATCATGTTTAGGAACAATGGATGAGTTTTCACCTGGATGGTTCAATTGGAAATCCATTTATTTTGTTTTTTTTTTTTTTTGTGGTATGTAGTTTCCTAGTTACCCTAGCTGTTGAGTGCTTTTCTTTCTGCAGTCACCAGATGCTTTGTGATTAGGCATTACTTCTGTGCCAAGTTTTGCCTCCATCAGTGTTTAGGCAGGTTGTTAAATTGCCAGCCATGAAGTCAGAGACCAGTAGCCATTTATTGCCTTGTGTTTGTGCTGTTTGGCCCACTTCCTTTCTATCTCTGACTCTTTCTGCTAAGCCCAGAAACCTATACCTTCCTCTGAGTCCTAAAGATCTACCTTCATCCTTCTGAACCAGGTCACCCTTCCTTTTTTTTTTTCCCCAAGTTTTTCAGCCATCATCTGCGACCTCTGCTTAGTCTGTTTACTTTCAGAGATCCAAATTGGACACTTCCTACTATGGTTTCCTTTGAGGTTCCTGCTCCCTGAGGCCTTTTTCTACCGTACTGTACGTATTACCTCGGGTGTGAAGGTCTCCTTTTTATAGGTGGGTGTGACTACAGCTGCAATGCTCTTCAGGGTGGCAAATCTATGCCTCCAGGTGAAGAGTTTGCAGGGCTGCTCACACAGGACCTCATAAGGAATGGGTCCTGTCTGAGCTGCAGGAAGATCACTCTTCAAGGCTTTTTCTCAGCAGAATTCTTACTGGAGTTTTTTCAAACATAGCTTCTCCAGGTTATTGAACTCTTTTAACCCAGAGCAGTAGCTGGCAAACCTGTAAATGGATATTTACATATCCATTAGTAGCTATCAAATTTGTGTGTAATCCTTAAAAATTGCTTTATGAGCTACTCAGTATCTGAATTCTCATCACTTCAGGAGAAGACACAGCTGTATGTTGAGAAGCATTTATTTTTAACTTATTTTTTCGGTAGTATAATAATACCAGAGTGCAGCGACCGAATAACCCCCAATGTGAGGAAGAAGCTTGTTTATATTTGCATGCTATGTTTAATTTTGTTTACTAGAGCATGCTGTACTGTTGAAATTAGACCTGGGTGGAACGATTTTTCCTTTTCCGTTGAATCTTTCAATTAACTTTCTTTCCTCCCTACCAATACAGAACATAGGATCAAAATTAGCAGTGTCTTTGAGGTAACATTATCTGTGGGTCATTTGATAACTCCAGATTATCTGTTGCAATGCTCCCTTAATTAAAAATTACATTAACATGGCTTTAGTTTTGAAATCTGATTCTCAAAATAGACTTTTTTTTAAAGAAAGAATGCCCAAGATTGACTTTTTTACATTTCTGAACCGCTTTTCACAACGGCTCCGCCTTACAAATGTTTTTTGAAGTATCAACGTTTTCTATTGGCCACAAAATGGTTTTGCTGAAGAATTCCTGAGCATCTCTATTGTAATTTTGTATCAGTGTGTGACACCGTTTTCTGTGTTGCAGCATGACTTAAAATTTATACCACGTGTCACCAATTCATCCTTGGGTGCTGTAGGTTTGGGATGCATGCATAGGTGCCATTCAACAACAAAAACCTGGGAGTAAGCTGCAGGGGCATCTGGGCCACCAGCAGTTTTGCCTTGTTATTCATTGTATTATTTTATATGTTCGTTATACAGAGTTGGCACCAATTTATGAAAGTACAGCCTCAGCAGCCTGCATGATCAGTATATGGATTGTAGAGTATATCCGATTTATAGCCCCATCCTGCTCTCAGAAATGTTGTAGAGAAAATGTCTATTGGATTTTTGAGAACAAAAGTGAACCTTTACACTCCAGGATCATTTGTCTCCTTTTGTGCACTATACAGAGTTGATTCTGCTGAGGCCTAGGCTACAGTTACATCATTTTGATTAATGCTCTACAAAGCACTTTTCCAAGCTTAGAGGAGACAGTGGAGGCAGTATTTCCAAAGCATCCTGGCTCCTGGTTTACCGTAACTGCTGTTTTCTTGAAATGAAAGTTTTCTGCTGATGCTAAATAGGAAGAAAGTTAGTTTAGCAGCTCACACCTCTCCTGATTTTATGTTCCTGCTAGGCACTTGAGGACAGTCCTTCCTCCACTGCTTCATGCCACTTGATCGAAGGATGGGTCTTTTTAAACCTTGAATGCAGCAAGTGGTTATCAGTGGTATTCTTGTTACTTGCTGCTTTAAATGAGGCTTTCGGTGAGTCTACCACGAGTTGAGGGGAACTATGTTTTTTTGATTGAAAAACAGGGCAGCCTGCTGCAGTAAACTGTGGCGTAGGCTTTGTGCTCTGGCATGCACAGCAAGGTGGGAATGGGATCAAAGCTTTGGATCTTCCTGTTTTAAAGACGTGGGAAGGGCATAACGGCTCACAGTCTACATCCAGATCTGCGAGGCTGTGTGCTGTGGGGGCTAGGCTGGGAATGGCGGAGACGCTGGCTTGTGGGGGAGGTAGGAGGGATGACAGCTGCGTATGTTGGCGCCGGTGCAAGCTGGCTGCTGACGCTCGCAGGCTGGCGGGAGGATATGCTTGATCAGCTTTGTGGGTAGAGAAAATGTCCTGGATTAGTTAGTGCTGGCAAAAGCCAAAGTGAGAAAAATACTATGAGACTGAAGCGGTGGATGTGAGTCTTTCCTGGGCTTTCCATGCAGAGCTTCCCAGAGTCTCTCCTTGCTTACGAGCCACGTAAACCACATTTTTCCTCTAAACAGCTTTATATATCACTGAACTGATCCTGACTCGCTACACAATTGTCTCAATTTCCTTCCCAATGTGGGATTATTTAGCTATTCAACTTGTGGGTGTCTGGGTTTTACCCTTCATTCCTGTTGTCTCTCCTGAAAGTCAGATGGAAAGTGAGGAAAGGCTTGTGACTGTAGGTTGACACCCCCACCCAGCTTGATTTAACTTTGTGGTGCTGCTCTCAGAAGGAGGTCTGGAGCAGATAGTGCTTTTCCCTTTCTCCCAGCGGGAAGTTCCCATCATGTCCCAATTCCACTGGGATCACTGGCAGGTCCTTGGAATGCTGGCCTGGAATAGTGCTGAGCATGGGACAGCAAGCAAAGCAGCAGCTAAAATGGAGATGCTGGTGGGATTGATTTCTGTTCTTGTACATTGTATTACTAGTGACTTTCAGAGCACATTTTCAATTATGTGGGGGACCTTGCCTGTAAGACGATATTACAGTATTAATAAAGGAGCAGGCAGGAGGGAAAGATGTCCAAGTTTTTCCACATCAAACTGGAAAAGAAACAGTTAGAGAGTAAGGAAATAGTGATTTCAGTGAAGCAGAGAAGGCTGTCAGGCTCAGCAGGATAATTGCTGATTGGCAAGAGGCATTGAGAGTGGAGTACATTAGTGTCAGAACATTTCCATCCCATGTTGCTTCAAGTCTCCACAGCCCTAGTGCTACAAGATGCGTGTTTGCCTTGTGAAATGCTGGTAAAACAGGCTACAGCAGAACCAAGCTTATCCCAACTGACTTAAATAAGGTAAAACTACTGTCCTTTATTGTGAGATCATGCTGTAGCCCCTTCAATGTCATGAGAAATTAAATTTTTAACCCAGTATAGCCAATAGTGAGATTAATTCTTACTTCAAGTTCTAACATTAATCTTTCTGCCTCTTCATCTAGCTGAGAGAGCTCAATATCTCCTGACTGTCCTTTCTTGACCAGAGACACTGTCCTTCAAGAGCTGTAACGCCCTTACCCCACTCTCCAACACAGTGATCCTAGATACAGATCTGTACTTATTTCCATGAACAGTCCTGCTAGTAAAGATATTTGCTGTAAGCAGCCCTTCTTCCTTTTACATGCAGAGCACATGTGTGGGAGGGAAGCATTTATGTACCTCGCTTTTAGGCACTTGGATCCTACGTGCATTCTGGTCCCGTGGGCAGCACCTGCTCCTCTGCAGAGCTCCCCTGCCGAGCTCCCCACCATGGCTGGGGCTGCAGACAGCCCTCGAGTATTTCTGTTCAGTCCACTGCTTGGAAAGCTGAGCCTGTTTGATTTTGATGACTTGCAGATGGGTGAGTGCATATACTATTGTTTTTGGAACTGGGCAGTTAAACAGTGTAGAAGTCTTTCCTTTTCAACTGGTCATAATTCAGTTTGCCTTGGATAAGGATTTTGGATGTTCAAATAGATCCTTTCACTCTTCTGTTCCAGCTTTTGTTTTTTGGTACAAAGCCATGTGTCATGTGTATTTCAGGTGCTCATGTGTATTTTGATGTACTGAAGCAAGTTCAGATGAAATCTGATGCCCCTGATGGCACAGGGCTATAAGGCACAGGACTGCACAAGTCCCAGCCTCCAAACTTCTTCCATCTGTTTCATCATCCCTCTCTTGTCTTCTTCCCAGGTGCTTTCATTGTAACACTTCCAGAATTCCTGTCCAAACTCTTTCTGGACCATCTTTTTATGCCTTGTCCCACTTTGTCAGTTGTGGGATATGTCTCCTTAATATAATTTATTTCCTTTACCCAAATGGAATCATCTGTCCCCAAGGGTGTTGTGCGGCAGTGCATGTGCCAGCTACCTCTAGCAAGATCCCATCTGTGATGTCCTGTTGCCTTTTGTTCCATGTTTGTATAGCATCTAATGGAGTAGCATCTTACCTGAATGCTGTGCAAATACATAGCAATACTCATGAAAATACGGAGGATTAGTTCTGTAATTCATACAGATTGATGCTAATGATCTTCTTAGGGCTTCATAGCCATCTCCTAGAAATGCTTTTCTTCTGTTCTCCCCAAGTATCAAGTGTGGGCTTGGAGTGTGTTTTGGCAAACTGTAGTCAGATGTTACAGACCTCATTTGATGAAATTCTTGTCTAAGGGGAATAAGAAAGCCTTGTTGTATGTTTTGCTTTAGGAAATTCAGAGATTAGCTAAGCTTGTGTTTTAAACCTTCTCCATAAACAGATTCCAGCTGTGACAGTCCTGGGATCTGTACCCTCTCGCTCCAAGCTGTGGTGCCAAAATAGAAACAGGCTTTTTCCTGGACAGGCTTTGTCCTGAGATGATCTCTCTGTTGTGAATGTGCTCTGACTTGGCAAAAAAAGCAGCCATTTAAAATATTCTGTGTGACAGCTGTGAAACTGTGCACTCTGTGGTCTGGTGGCTGAGTGGAGGAGTAACAAGTGCCCTCTGCAGAATGACACAGTCAATGCTGGCATCAGTTCGGACAGCTCCAGCCTCTCTTATTTGTGAACACATCACCACTCACCTTTCGTAGCCGAGAGATGGAGGTGCAGCTTTTGCCATGAGAAAGAGAAGCAGGAGATGCAAGACAAAAAGCAAAGGTCATAAAATCGATTGGCAGCCTGGGAATGCATTGGTGTTTGCATTGTAGTTTTCCACATCCAAGGCTAAAATAGGATACGTCTTTATGTAGCTTTACAAGGACAGAATGCTCCATTGACCTTCCTAGGCTGTAAACTTCAGATTTGATCATGATGTCTGTTTACAGGTAAAGAACCAAATATTTGGGCTGCAAAGGCTTGTCGCCAATTTGCCCAGCATCCCACTTGTATAAATCTCAATATAAGACATTTCTTACGATGGAAAAGGAAGGCCAGCACTTAGAACAAACCCCATGACAGTGCGTTTCTCACAGTACAAGTTAGACAAATGAATAGCAGTATTCGGAGGAAATTCCTGCAAGCTTCTTGGTGGTTACTGTCAACAGTACTGCACTGTAGAATGACATGTATGATTTGTCCAGGTGGAAGCCCCTGCTGTGCCCCCAGCTTGAGCTCATATACAGCACTGTAGATATTATACAAGGATGGTTGGGTACCCACTGTGCTCCTTCTCTTCTTCAGAGATGCTTACTTGCAACTTTCACTCATGCTTATACGTGGACATGCAAGTCCCATGTGAAAGCACTGAGTTTTCCAGTCTTATCAGTGGATTAAAGATGCCAAGAAAGTTGAAACCTCAGCTGATTCTTTTTGGCTAGCTTATGATATATGAAGGAACTATCTAGTCTCTCTTTTGCTCCCCAAATGAGGAATGTCAGATAGACAATTTCCTGCCTCTCCTTTCTTAAGAATATGGCAGGGGAGGTCTCAGAAGTATAAAATGGCTTTTCCTTAATCAAAAAGGCAAGAGTCTCGGAGCTTTAACAGAGACATATTTTCTTTTCAACAGTTCTCAAATGTTTGCACTATCTTGGATTTAATGATACAGGAGTTTCAAAAGGGAGGAATAAATAACTTCTTTTGTTTTTCATCAAGTGACATGCTGGTGATATATCCTCTGTTAGGAGTTCTGGTAGACCTTTCAAGAAAAAACAACATTAAAACCAGACTGAATTTGCTGTGTTTAAAAAGCAGCAGTGGAAAAAACGTGCCTAACATACATAAATGTTACTGTTAAATGCAAAAACGTTGGATGGGCATGAAGTATCTTCTTGGAGACTTTGGATATTTGGAAAGTGTAGTCAGTTACTAGCGGTAACTTGGAAGATACTTAAGTGTGGGGAAGAGATGGAGGGATAGCGAAGCAGAAGGCTGACAAGGGGTTGCAGCTATGGAAGCATGCACTGGCTGGCTGAAGCTGTGGTGCAGCAACCATGGGTTGAGTTAAAGCTCTGGTAGGTCACAACGCAGTTTGTACTTTCCAATTTATGAATCCTACACTTTGAGTATGTCTTTGATTTGCTGTGTTAAGGGCTTCAGTACCCAGGAGTATATGAGTATCTTAATTGCGCACCAGTATTGTGCCTATGTTAACCATCAGGCAGTGATATGTAATCGCACTGCTATGTTCTCACCCACTTGAAGAAGCTTTTGCTGTGCTAAATGTAAAGCCAGGAGTATGTCACTGCGTCTTCTAAACTGGACCCTAAAGAGAGTTGTTAGTAACTAATAAGGACGCAAATAGCTCTTATTTCCTTTACAGTTAGATCAAGTTTATTGTGCATTACCGTGTGAACATCACAACCCATATTTCCAGCACAGTCACTCAGCTCTCATGCATAGATGCTGTCAAACCAGGGAGAAGGAAAATCAACAATGCCAAAAATAAACATAACAACACACTTAAATGTATTGCAAGTACATCACATCTTGTTTATGACATGCAATTCTTATGCAACTCCTCCCACCCTGTTAATAAAAATGTCCTTAAGGTTTCAAAGTGGAAAGCTCAGCAGTTGCCAGTGCAAAATGACAGCAGCAGAGTGATGATGATTTACACCACCCACAGATCAAGTCTGAAGGCTTTATTTACATGCTGCAAGACTGTTTGCATAAGGTTTTGCCCAATTTGGTGCATGGGAAATCTGGTGGTGAAACAATTCTGTTGCATTATGAAATTAAATAGCATTCTAAAGACTTAAGGCATTGAGTGCTCTTTGTGTGCTGCTGTATTACATTCATAAAATGCTCAAGCTTGGCTCTAGCGGGCCGTAAATGAGTTCTTGGTGAAAAATATATAAAATTAAAACTACAGACAGCCTGGGAGAGTGCCTTCCAAGTTCCTCATAAAGGCTTTATAACAATTAGCAAAGCTAGTTTCAGAGTGCATAACAAGCTTTACACAACCTTGCAGAAGCTGGACAGGACTTTGTTTTTTTACAATACCAATATTTACACTGAGTATGGGCTTGCGTGTTAGAAAACGCAAGATTTTCAGTGAAAGCAAGGCAAATGGTATCATTTGGAAGGGAAGATAAACAAAACTTGCTACCAAGAAAGTGGGAACTCAGAACTGTGTGGGCTGAGTCCTGTCCTTATTTGGCTTCAGGAAATTACATGATTTTGCTCTATGACTCAGAGTTGTTTTTACAGCATTTGCGTCACCCAGAAAAGTTGAATCTGCATAAGACCCAGTGTGTTCCAGGAGAGAATATTTTGTTCTGTAATGTGAACTCACTAACAGACACTGACAGCTTTCATGGTTTGCTTTTTTAATTATTGCCATTCAGGATAAACTGCAAAATGTCTCAGAGCTATCAGGTTGTGTTACCGCTGCAAGTACATGCAGTATCAGGGAGCATCTGAACACCTGGAGAATCATTTCACAAATCAGAAATAGTGAATTTCATTTTTGGAGCTTTTAGATAGCCTCCTTCAGCCTCTGTTCACACGTTGAAAAACAAACACAGCCTCTGTATGAACTAGATAATGTAACTGCTTCCCCTTAGTTCTACCCAGATCTGACCATATTATTGCACTTGCAGAGTCTCACACATGATAGGTGACACAAATTAGTCACTGCCCTGAAGTGTAAATGCCTGCGGTTTTCCATCCGGGGAAGTTGTTAGAGGATTTGGTGCATAATGCTGTAAGGAGATGACAAAACTAAAAGTAGGTGAGCTGAGGCACTGGTTTGAAGATGCAGCAAGTCCAAGCAAATTCAGGGCTTTGAAGGCTGGATCACAAGTGCTGCAGCCCTCTGATGCAAAGTGCTGATCCAATATTGGCTCACTCTGCGTGTTTAGACGTGTTCAAGTGTTTCTGAGAAGTTATTTTTGTGCTGGCAGGCTTTATGAGAGATCAGGTGGTGTCTGCCCATGCCGCTCTGCGTATCCACAAGGCTGGATATCAGCTCTCTTCCTGCAGCTGGCACGGAGCTGTTGCAGAAGTATCACACTGATATAAACACCGCTCGGGCTAATTAGACAGAAATGAAGTTGTGTGCCTACACCCAGCCTGGAGCATGTTAGTGGCATCGTGCAGACTAGGTTTTATTAAGGGCTGTGGAAGACCCTCAACCTCCCATCCAGGGAGCCTCAGGACCAAATAACAGCTCAGACATAATTGAAATCCTTATTAAAATGAGATTTTTTTTCTTGTTCCAAGCACCTTGCACTAGTTTGAGGGAGTGAGGGAGGGACACTCACCTTTTACCCCCTATCTTTGCTGGAGAGTGCTGTCACCAGACTTTGATTCCAGTTCACTGTGTCACTTGTTTGGCTCTGAACTTGGGCAGGAGGGTGCGTCATGACCCGGCAAGCTGTTTATGTAAAGGAAACTTCCTTCTCTCTCACCTACTAATGTATTTATTTTTTAACAGCTGCATTTTGCCAGTGATCTGCTTTTGGCTTTTGCTTTTCGTTTGCTTAGGTTTTGCCAAGAAAAAAAAAGGCCAAGGCTGAGTAAGGTGAAGTCATCCTGGGCTGCAGCCTGGAAGGGGGAGGCACTGTGCTACATTCCTGATCTCTCTCTCTGCTCTTGGGTACAGAGGAGGAGAAAATGAAGCTGACATGATCATCAGATAGTTCATTAACTGAATCCCACCAGAACTGGTCACTCTGCAAGTTCTTGGTGATTCAATTCCCCCATTTAATTAATTCTTCCCCTAGAAATGATTAGCTCACATTACAGACAAATTACCTGTTAATTTTCCATTTGATAATTACTGCTCTTCTAGGTCCTGCCCAAGCTTTCTTGCCTTATGTCAGAGCTGTTCAAAACCATTTGGGTTTCTGTTAATCTTGCCATTTCCCATTTTATTTGTGAGAGCACAGGCTGCCCTGTGGTTAAAGCTGCCCTGTGGTCTGATAATGCCATATGGGCCTCCTGGAGATGTGGTTCCCTTCCTGTCTCTGTTGTGGACTTCCCAAGTGCCTGGGAGAGACAGCAACACAACTCAAAATTAATTACAGTGCGAAACTCTAACCTTTTCAGCTTCTGCTCTGCTGGTGCCCAGAGTCTCCGGGTCTTGTATTTTTTATCTGTGTGTGTTTGTCAGGCGCAGGGCTGGGGCATAGTGTCCTTGAGAGGATTTGCAGCAGCCAGGGCTGGCTGTGAAGGCTTTCACGGAGAATGGGGGAATTTTCTTCAGGTCTGGTCTCTGCTACGAAGGCCACTTCTGCGTTTTTCACTACAGATTGGCTCAATGCAAAAATGCAGAAACTGTCCAGGAAACAGAAGGCAATGCTTCCCCCTCCCACCACCCCCGCGGATGCGTTTGCAAATCCTGGTCTCCTCTTTCAGTATACTTCTGCCAGATAAAAGCCTGCTGACATTAATTTTGCTGCACAGTGTCATGGTTTCAACAGGAGGGGGGGATAGTCCCCTTTTGATCCATACTTCTGTTGGTAGGGCACTTCTGTAGGGAAGAGGAAGGTGGGGGTTGGCTTTCCCCATAGGGTGGAAAGCCGGGAACCTGGGGCTGCTGCTTGCCAGGTGAGCATTCAAAAAACTGCTGGTTGTACAAACCTTGGGTGACATCGCTCGTGTTAACTATTGCTGCGTGCCACAGAGCAGGGTTTGTTGCTGCATGCTGCCAGGGGTGTGGTGGCAAATCATAGAATCATAGAATAACCAGGTTGGAAGAGACCCATCGGATCATCGAGTCCAACCATTCCTATCAAACACTAAACCATGCCCCTTAGCACCTTGTCCACCCGTGCCTTAAACACCACCTCCCTGGGCAGCCTGTTCCAGTGCCCAATGACCCTTTCTGTGAAGAATTTTTTCCTAATGTCCAGCCTAAACCTCCCCTGGTGGAGCTTGAGGCCATTCCCTCTTGTCCTGTCCCCTGTCACCTGGGAAATGTTCTCTTCAGCCTTGCCTAGGATGGAGGTCAGAGTGCTTGCTGGAGAGGCTGCTCTCCTCGTACCCAAAATAAGGTGGAGGAGTGGAAGGTCTGTGAGCAGTGCCCCAGTGACAACCAACAGAGTGTAGTTGGACTGGGCTGGTCACACACAGGCATGATGGAGGAAAGTCAAACGCCCAGCTGACTTTTGTTTATGGAAAGCTTGGCACGTTCAGCACTTAAATAAATGCAATGTTTAGATCTCCCTCAACTGCTGCCTAAGCTTCAAGACTCCCAAAACATTTCCTTGGTGGGTCAAACCTGCAGGCTCAGAACCTCAAGGCTATTTCAGCCCCTGTGCTGCTGATATCCGCTGGCTAACGCATAATTCTTTTTAGGTCTCTCAAGTGTGAATGAAGCCACCTAAATGCAGGTGGCCCAGCACAGCCCCAAACACAGGGGAGGGGAGGTATCTCAGATAAGGTGTGTTCAGAACTGAGCTTTGCTGGCACGAGCCAACATTGCTATAAGCACGTTACTGCCCTGGCTGCCTCTCCCATTCCCCTGAGGATGCTGCTGCCTTTCCCTGAGTGGGAAAGGACCCATGTGTGCTATTTACCACACCCTGTGGTGAGGATGGATGCTGTGGCTCTTCAGCTAGTGGCCCTCAGGCAACATGCAGCCAACTGGTACATCTGGTAGGGTTCCTCAGACCTGATGGAATACTCTGTCAAAGGCATCTACTGAGCATCTACTCAAAATAATAGACTGAAGGTGTCCCGGCTTGGTGCTTTCACTCATCACTTCCACAGTCTACTCTTTGTTTTGCAATTTTTAAAATTCACAGTGCCAAAAAGCAAAGTTGTCCTCCGCATTTAAGGGCAAGGCAAGCATTTCTGTTACACCAGTGAGCCAATTGCTCTGGTAAGGAAGAGTGATTGTGAATGGGCTGTCACTGAGAGTACCTGAGCAGCTGCTGCGAATGCTCAGTGAGTGCCAAGGAGGGAGAGAGGATGTATTTTGGTTGCCCCATGGGGTGCTGCGGGTCACCAGGGTGAAGGGAGGCACAGCCCTGCTTGGCTGAACACGCTGCCTGTTCCCCATCCCACAGCCTCGAGTGTCAAACGCCCCAGCACAGTAAGAATTTCAGAGAAGTAGTGTGAAATCTCTGCCTAAATCAAAGGGAAATAATAACCACAGTAAGAAATTCTGGGTAGAGGACAGGTTTTTTTTGGGGCTGCAGTGTCTTGCAGAGTCCAGGTGTGCTTTTTTTTTCATGCTGAACATTTAGCCCTCCTTTGTATCTCCCACAACTTGGCTTGATAATGCACCTCTGCTGTGTTTCTCCCCCTGCCTCCCGTGCATGGTGTTTACCTTCTCATTTTTTTTCTTTTACCCACCATACTTGCAGAACAGATGTTCCTGACTCTCAGTTATAACTCAAGTCTGGCTCAGTAGCTCAAACAACTTGTTGCAACACATTTGTTGCTAAAGCACAGCTGTTGCTAACATGGCTTTTTTGAGAAATGCAAAGAGAGTTTTTTCCCCAATTCTGCGGGCTGCTGCGAACCCGACACGACCCGCATCACTAGATGCAACCTAGAAATGGTTAAGGAACTTGCAGGCTGCAGCTTTGCTGCTATTGAGCTAGATGGAGTGGAGCTTTCTCTTCATGTTACCAGTTGCTAGGCTTGGGACTCAGGGCCATCCTATCCGAGGGTGTAGTATTCATCATTTCCTGTCACTGTTAATTTGACGTCTCAGAGAGGACTGTTGTGCCCCTTCTCCCTCAGGTGTTGTGGTGTTCTGCAGCTAGCAGGAAACAAAGCCTTTTGCTTGCACAGAAGTGTTGTAGTTCTACTGTCAGTAAATACACTCCAGTGTGAGGGATTTGCTGTGTTTGCCTGTAGCGTGGCCACGGGGGCTTTTTTGGTGATGCCCAGTGCCAGCACAGAGGTGTCAGCAGCCCATAAAATCACAGGCAGGGAATAAGTGGGAAGCAGAGTATGTGGGTGTAAATGTATGCTTATCTACTGCAATGGCTGTTCCACTCCCTCCTCCAAGCTCTGCTAGCTTTAATCATCTTAGGCTCATTTAAAAACTCTGCATATGTCAGGTGGTGGATGTTTGAGTAGCTGCATTACTGTAGCTGGAGAATCTAAACCCCTTGCAAATGAACTCGGTGGAGGCTTGGAGAAAGCAGCATGGCAGATGGCTGCTGTCAGCTGTGCCGGCTGCTCCCAGGGCAGCTTCCAGCCCCAGCAGCTGCTGTGTCTCCTCTCTGGTGCACCTTGGAGTGATGCTCGGTTTCTTACCAGAGTTTCATGTTTTCCCTGTTTGAGCTCTCTGAGTTTCTTTGTCCTTCAACTGTGACACATCCTTTCTCAGTGGTCCAATATGTGCCATTCAGATGCGGTCTACCATGTAGGGAAGCTTTTACTCATGCAGCTGTGGGGAGGAGCACTGGAGACTTTCTTAAGCCCCTTTCTTTTGTTGGGAGGGGGTCACGGGTGAAAGGTGTGTAATGCCACTATCTGTACTGTAATGTTAGCTGGAAAGAGGATTTAGCTATAGGCACCAGTTTTTAGTAAGTTCTCTTGCTGTGCTTTCAGCCCAGTCCTTTCACTGATCTGGGCTTGGCTATGCACTGAATGCATTGCCATTACATGCTCAGGAAGGCGTGATAAGATCATTTGATAAATCTTCCAGATCATCTGTAAGTGCTCTAACCTCCTGTTTAGTGTGCTGGTTATTATGTTATTGAAGTTTATTCCTGATTTCATGATTGGCTCATGTGATACCCTCCCTTCCTATCTCCCAGCATCTTGGACAGACAACAGAATCACCCTTTTAGATCTCTTGCCAGGTAATTATGGCTGCTTGGCGTGATTGGTTGCTCCCTGTAACTTGACTTTCAGAAGCATTAGGCAGGGGAAAGTACCGTGATAGGCAGAACAAAGATTATAGTTGCAACCCCTCGAGCTCTTGATCCAAAAGTCATAGAATCATAGAATCAAAGAATCATAGAATTATTTAGGGAAAAGACCTTTAAGATTATTGAGTCTAACGATAATCCTAGCACTCTCAAGTCTACCATTAAACCATGCCCCTAAGCACCTACATGCCTTTAAATACCTCCAGCGATTGTGACTCAACCACTTCCCTGTAAAAGCCTTTCCAGTGCTTGACAATCCTTTCAGTGAAGAATTTTTTTCTAATATCCAGTCTGAACCTCCCTTGGTGCAACTTGAGCCCATTTCCTTTTGTCCTGTTGCTTATCACTGGGGAGATTTCAACAGCAAGAGAACAATGAGGCCTCCCCTCAGTCTCCTTTTTTTCTAGACTAAACAACCCCTGTTCCCTCAGCTACTCCTCATAAGACTTGTGCTCCAGACCCTTCATCAGCTTTATTGCTCTTCTTTGCACACACTCCAGCATCTCAATGTCTTTCTCGAAGTAAGGGGTGCAAAACTGAACACAGTATTTGAGCCCCAGAACTTTAAGTTAATTCTCACTGAGTATCTGACCCTGTTGCAAGAGCAAGCTCCTGACAGAAGTGCCTGAGTTAAGTGGACACAGGTAAGTAATGAATCTGCCCTAAATGTTGATGTTGTACAGCGGAGAGAAGGTGGCACTGATCCTTTAATGTAGGTGGGAGAGGTGAATTGCTAAGAAGTAAATAAACTGTGTGGCAAGGCCCGGGAGGGCTGCTGGCTTGGATAATGAATTGCCTGCTGGGTGTTCAGTGCGGAAAGACTGTTTCAAAAGGCGTTTTGCAGAGCTGTGGTTTAAGTTCATTGTGCATTGCTTGTATGTGGCTATGGAGGCAGCTTTATTAAGAATAATGGACTCACTAGCCATTAATGGGGAATTAATTGGAGCTCACTGTGATGTGCCCTTGCCTTCATGGGTGTATTACACAGCCTTCCCACTAGATAACAAGGATCTATGGATCTACAAGTAGTCACTGCCTTGGATGGCAGCCTGCAGAAAGCACAGCATGAGAGGCTTGGCAGGAGACAAGCAGCTCCCTGTTTAGTACACAGGATAGAAATGACCCAGCAGATGCGAAAGGGCTGGGACAGCTGCTAGTAATTGCCCAAACCCTCCCATGTCTCCCTAGCTATGCATGCCCACACTACTTGCACCCTTGGAGTGATTTCAGCAAGGAAGGTGGATTGGCCAGTGTGGGCACTGCCAGTAGACTTTCCCTGTCTGCTGGTAGGAGATGTGAACAGCAGCAGCCCGCTTGGCTGCATGCTGGGCAAAAATGATGATGCACCACAGCACACTCAGCGGAGGGCTGCTCGAAGGCAGAAGCAAGGGCATGGCTCATCACATGCTGCAGAAAAAGGTGGGTGGCACAGACCCTGTTCAGGCTTCACCAGCAGTGGCTCACCCCTGAAATGATAAGTCTGCCAGCTAATTTTAGAAAAAAAAACCCAAATCATAGCAGAGACCAAGAGTCACAGAGCAGATGTGGGAGTTGTCAAGTCAAGTTCCTCTTCAGCTTTAGTTAATACAGATCTGAGCCCAGCTTCCCTCCCCAGGGCTGCTCTGGGTATTGTGGGGAGTCACCTGGTAACCCCAGTGATGTTGTTTTTCAGCACTGCATCCAAACACAGGTATTGAAACGGGAAGTGGGAACTTGTTTCCCAGGCAAGTGCCCAGCCCCTCACTGCAGAGCAGTCCATGCTACTCGTTTTTCGACAGGCACATTACTGTTTGATTAGCACAAGTGAGACCTGAAGCCACAAGATGGACCTTGTGAGCTGATGTAAAAGCCAGTGGCATGGAAAGTCTTGGAGAGAGTCTCTACCCTGCTTTTGCATGAAGCAGTGGGAGGATTTGATCTTGATAGAGCTATGCTCCATCCGCCAGGCTCCTTGTCCCCTTTACATGGGGTCTGTGATGTCTAACTGGGTTGTTGGCAGAGGTTTGGGCTGGCAGGTGAATGCACTAGCCTGTGGTTTGCTGTGCGCTGCATCTGCTTCAGTCTTCCTACCCTAGAGTGTGCTGTTCCCTTTCAGAAGACACTACTGCTGTAGCTGTGGGATCCTGGGCCTTTATTCCTGCTGCAGAAGGTAGCCTGACGAGGATGTGGCACAGCAGCCTGAGGGTGCAGTGACAATGTGCAACCTGCAGCACCTACACTGGGCATGGAACAATGTCCCTGGACCAGGATGAAAAAGGACCCCCAGGCCCATGGGCAGGGGTGGCATCAGGAGAGAGCCCTCCCTAAGACCCCTGCTGGTGCTCATACAGTGTACCCTAGAGCTTAATGCCTCAGCAAAATCTGGGGCCTGAGCCTCAGCCCAGACAAAAATGAAGCCTCTGGCAGGAGAAGAAAAGATGTCGTCTCTCCTGAGCAAGGGAATGTCTTTTAAATCTTTGCTCTTGAAGTCTTGTTTGACTCCTCTGCCTCTCCAGTAAGCAGCAGCATTGTGCGTGCACCGAGCACTATTTCTGGTAGTGGCATGGGCTGTGCTAAAGTTGCAAAACCCAGCACAGCTGCACTGGTGTCCATCCTGTCCACTTGCAGCACAGCTGTCTCACCACAGAGGACTCCTCTTCCCTGTCCCATGTGGTCTGGAGCTGTGCACGCAGCAGAGCGGCCGGTTGGGTAACCACCATCCAGGCAGAGATGAAAACAGGAGCCCTGGCAAGAGATGCTGAGGCAGCTACTTCAAAGGTCACCCCAGTGGCCTATGTGCACAGGAAAGGGTCAGATATATGACACAGCTGCTACTGTGAGAAGAGGGGAAGTATGCACTGAGCTGTGGCCGCTATTATAGAAACTCAGGAAACCAAAACCCTGGGCAAGCGGAGTGGTTCGAGCACTCTGTGGTGCTGGGACCTTACTCCCCTGCACTAGTCCCATAAACGCAAGCAGCAAGCAGAGATAAAAAATAGGGGAGTGAAAGTGTTCAGCCACTGGAGTCAAGCAAGCAGCTGTGCCTCTTCACTGCTCTAAGGAGGGCAGCATTGGGCTGGAAGCATTTGGATAAGCGATGCTTGGGATCCAACTAACCTAGCGCTGTTGTCTAATGATGTTGAGGTGTCTCCAAAGTCGCATGGCCTTGGCTGTGTTGTCATCCTCTGTCAGGAGAAACGGGCCCTCCTGAGGCCCATGACAGCACCCACAGGCAGGCAGCTACACTGGGTGAGACGAGACCTCTCTCACCTTAGGTTAGGTCAGATAACTTCCACTAGGTGGGTTTAACCAGCCTTTGAAAATAAAATGAGTATTTTAACCTGCAGCTGAACCGTTGCAAGAAGTGATCCCCAGGGATGATTTTAGATTATATCAGTGTGTATCAGAGATGGGAGCTACATTCAGATCCATAACACACTGTCACATGAAATGCCCCTGGCCATGAAGAAGTGGGTTGTTAGAAGCAATCATGCACTGAGTCTGCACAGGCTTCCCTGCAAGGCAGGTTTGTCCTTGCTGCCAGCTTGTGAAGCTGTGCCAAAGTTTATGTCCCCTGTATGCACTGCTGGTGCACAGTGGGCTCCTCTGGTCAGAGCTGAATTCTGCAAATTCTTTTGGTGGAAGATTAGATGTAAACATAAATATATGTGTGTGTGTGTGTATATATATATATAGGTATTTTCAGTGGCAGCACAGCTGTGCTGCTCTCTGGGCTCAGCTCCATCACTATGTCGACCTCTGGCTCCTCTGAGTTCCCAGAGATTATAAAGGGCCTTGCGGGTTATGAGGAAGAGCCCTTGGTGGCAAAAAAAGTTACAGTGCAGAGCCACTGTCGCAAGGTCTGTGTCTTCCGAGTCCGCTTCCAACCCAGCAGCCACAGCTGCTTCCCAGCACTAAGCATCTGCAGTGTGATCAACCCTCAGTGTTAACCAGCTGTGAGTCATGCTTTGAAAAATGTTGAGGTGTGGTTTAAAGCCCCAGCTTGTTTTTTTTTTTTTAAGACTACATGCAGTTCTCCTGTATGTACCTCTGGTATTTAAGTTTTTCAGCGTAAGACTAGAAGCTTCTTACCAGGTCTCTTTCTCATATTGTCATGGACTTCCAAAGCTTCTCAAAGCTTTATCAAAGATTCAGGTGTTACAAGACCTGGCAGAAGTTCACAGGAGGCACAGGGGGCAAGCTTGGTGCTCCTGTTGTGCTCTGCTGAAGCCACTCTCAGAATGATGCTTCCCAACCAGCTGGCTGCCTGCAGTGACAGACTTTCCTAGAAACTGTGACCACGGTGTGTCTCCCAGCCCCCCCTTATGCTGTGATGTTTATAACTTCTCTGTATTTTAGTCTCGAGGTGTGCAAGGCTCCTGCCCACAGATGATACACAGAAATATGCTGCAGTAAGCCTTGTATCTGCTGCTGCTGGCCAGGCAGTAGCTCCAGGTGTGCCAACACAGCAGGACTGGTGAGGCTGTGGGTGGGAGGGCTCATGCTGTGGCAGGACACAGGCTGTTTCAGCTGTTCCTACCTTGAGCCACAGAAGAAAAGATCAGAGTGGGGTTGGGCTTTCACACCAGGCCAGCTGCAGCCGCCAAGCTATGTGTGCGGGACACTGATGCCAGAGCTGCTGCCAGAAGCACCTGCAGGAGCTAAAGATACCTGTGCTGATCTATGGTGAGGCTGCCTGTTGCAGTAGCTCTCCAAGAGATGTTCCCTGTCAGCCTCCCTCCAGTTTCTGCTAGAACCTGCTTTGGCAGCATTGCTAATGACATCACGGCTGGTGATTTTGCAACAGGCACCTACTGCAACCATCCCTCATCCCCAAAAACTGCTGAGGTGCATACAGCTCCCAGTTTACCAAGCACCCCCAATCTCCAACCTATCAGACGCCATCCACTCACTGTACATAGCGTAGGCTCAGAGTCCTCTTTAGAGAATGTGTTTTGCCAGGTCCTGCAAGGTGCTCCTTCGGGGTAGCTGGCTGTGCAGATCCCAGAAACAGTTTCAGGAGCTCAGTGGTTGTTCATGTCCCTTCTCCACTAGTACTAGTACTGTACACATGGAATAAGACCAGCAAGGCACAGGAGAGCCCCAGAGTCTCAGCAGAAATACTGTGCCTTGGTGCACATGGCCCCTTTTTGTTTCTGACCAGTAGGTTAATTATTGCTTTACAAAGCAAGCAGCCGGTCAATTCCCTGGGGAACTGCTGACCGATCACATGCCAAATTGTCCCTGTCCCGCACACCCTCCTTGCCCACTGCCTCCACCCCTTGTCCACAGCATGTGTGTGCCTGGAGAGAAACAAGATTTCAGGTACCACCATCAGGGCTCTGGTAAATGCCGGGGGAGAAGGAGCTGGGAATAATGCTCCCTGCTCCTCCTGTCAAATTTGTTCATGGCCGAAAGGCCAGTCATCTCGTTTCTGCGACCAGACAGATTGTGGCTTCCTGCCATCCCCATGGGAACCAGGGTCTTCAGAGAAAACACAGCTGTCCCAGTGCTGGCAAGCACCCAGTCAGTAGCACTTCTGTCTGCCACCACAAGGTCTCCAACAGTTTCAGCTCCTTGGTGGGGGCAATAACACCCTTGTATGCAACTTTGCAAATCTCTTTCCTCCTCTGTGCTTTGCAAAGAGGTTTTGCTTTTGCAAGAGGTTTGCAAAGTTGCGTGCACAGAGGTGCAAAGCTTCGGGGGGGGGGGGGGGGGCAGGGAGAGTGGGGGGGCTGGTACAACAATGTGGTGCGGAAAGGTATCCTTTGGGTAAAATCAGTGTTAAATGGGTCATCCTCTTCCCTCCAGCCTGTCCCCCAGCACCAGCCTGCTTACACCCTGTTTAGCCAGACACAAATTTCCTGAGGCGCCAGCCACATGCCTCAAGTCTGAGAGAAAGCCAAACCAAAATAAACACGATGTAACTGGGTGCTTTAATTTACAGGAAGAGCCCAGCAGCAGCAGGCTGTTTCCAAGATGAATCTTTCCTGCAGTATCAAGCATAAATTCATCAGGTATTCCGTTTCCTAAAACAAAGCATGAATAGTTCACTTTTTAGAAATAAAGGGTAGAGCTATTTTTCCCTCTGACATGGTGAATGTAATTACCTAAGGCATGGGAGGCTGAGATAACTCATGTATTCAGCCCCCACTCTCCAAAGAAACCATCACCATTCTGTCGGAAAGGGCTTTAAAAAACAATTCACGTCCTGAATGCTAAAACATTGCCATGTACAGAACCTGTTCTTATGATTTCTACGCACAAGCTGCAGCAGCACAACCAAAGCACGCTCACAGGCAGGGCAGAGTTCATGATTATCAAGGCCACATACACCACACAAGCTCCATGTGTTTGCTGACCCCTCTCGCTGTGCTGTTGGTGTCTTCTTGTCCTTCAGGAGTGATTCTCAGCAAAGCAAAGCACAGTGGCATCCTTTTAGCAGCACATGAACTATGCTGGGGCTGGTGAAGTGTCCACAGGGGAAGAGAATCTCAATCAGTGTCTGTTTGGAGAGCTCAATGAATAAAAATCATGAGCCTGCACTTATCCGAAAATATAATCCCGTTTAGGCTGCACCCTCCACTCCCACCTCCTCTACCATTACATAATGGGGAATGGAGTAATGACTTTCAGAATGCTGTTTGAATGGCAGCGGTCCAATTCTGGACTGTGTTTTTTTTTTCTTCTTTTTTGTTAATGATGGGGGGAGAGTAGGTTGGAAGAGGGGAGAAAGCATCAGGTCGGTTTGTCTGCAATCCCTATTTTGCTTTGGGAGCTTTAGAGGACAGACACATTCTTCCATCTCTGCTAATCCTCTTCTGATACAGAGGATTTCCCTGCCATTAAATGATAGCTTGTGAGAAAAAAAAAGCCAGTTTTTTTTTTTTTTGGAGACTGACTCGTATGGCTAATGGCAGCCTCATGAGCAGGAGGGAGGACACAGCCATTGCCTGGCTAGGTAAGCAATGTATCTAGATGATTTTTGTTGGGAATTTTGGTTTTGACTGTTTGATGCTAAACTGGTTAAATTCCTCTGTATCAGCACCTACTGCCTATGAAGAGGGACAACCTCTTACTGTTGCTGATCTTTTCCCACTTCAGATGACAGGAACCTGTCCTCGGCACAGCTACTGGGAAGGATGCGACTGAGCTTGTGAAAAGGAGTAGCACAAAGCTTCAGGATTTCCTGAGGTCAATTGTGGAAGAAAGATATTCTCCAAGAAGGTGCTGGGGACTTCTTCAGTTTGCAAACATGTGGGAGAGGAACTTTTTCCTTCATCTTCCTTTCCCAACATAGAGTTTGTTGTGAAAAATGATGCAAGAAAAGGACAGAGGATGAGACGTGTCTTTGCTCTTCCTGTGTGCTTTTAGATCCCTCAAGTTCACTTGCCAGACCTGAAATGCCACTAGTGAATAATCAAGGTAATGTTTGCCATCATTTTAAATGGTGAGTATACTCTTATTCTTATTACCTAGTAGTGGATTAGACAGATGATTCCGAAGTGTGCAGGTTAAATACTCCATTATTGCAATCATTGTCTCATTATACCCTTCTCAAAACTCTGCAAACATTTTTTGGTCTCACTCTTCCTTTCAAATACTGAGTTACTGTAGTATGTAAAAGAGCAAATGAGATCATGCTAGGGTACAACTTTGTTTATTCCCTAATCTTACTAATATTTTGATCGTATTGCTGAATTTCACCCTTTTTCATAAACACATCTCATTTGAGCACCCTCTGTGTCAATAAGTTGGAGGCATCATCCAGCTGCTGCCCTTTCTGCTGCCGTGGTATGGAAAGCAAAGAACACCAGTTTTGGGGAAGGAGTAAGGAAGGAGAGGTGGGAATGTTTCACATTAAGTTAGTCAGAGGAGATCTGGCCAACAGTGGAGATCTAATCTCCTGTGCTTTGAGCAGCAGCTCTCCTGAGGGTTTGGTGGAGTTTTGATGCTGAAGGATTCCTCTAAGCTCCTATTACCAGTGGTTTGTTTTATAATTGGATGATCCTCAAGTGTTTGTTTTCCATTGCACTGCACAATGCAAAGAGATACACATGTAAACAGAGATCTCAGAAGTGTGCTGTGAAATGCCACTAGCAGAAGACCCAGATTTGGCACTAAACCCCCCTGTGTTTGAGAACACGCTGGATGTGGCTTGGGTGCAGACATTTCCTTTATCAGGTGATTAGAGAACAAGCAGGGAGGAGGGCTGGTTATCTGTGTGCTCATTCCTACTCTGCACACAGTGTACACAGCTGCTGGGGGAGGTCTGGTCCTGAAGGCCAGAGACATGCCTGAGCCTGGGGTAGCTGTAGGTAAATATTGAACTTGTTTGGGACAGTCTCACATATAGGACAGCCTATGCACACATTCCCCTTTGGATGTCACTCTGAGCCTGTGCAAGGCTCTCGTTCCAGCAGCAACACTTCCATCCATCGTTTCCAGACAGCCACCTGTGGTCAGGCATTTGGCAACAGGCAAATCCTTAATCTGTCTGGTCCTCTGTTTATGTAACTGCCTAACAAAAACAACATATGCCTCTGTTTGCAAGCAACATCATGGACTGGTGCAAAGGGTAGCAACTGAGGCAACCCCTGGGCAGCCCACGCGAAGAAAGAGCAATCTGAGACCAGTGCGTTAGCCCCTCACTTGTTCTTAGACTCCTCACCTCTTGTCTCTCCAGGGCCCTGACTGAAGGGGACTTTGCTTTAGCTGTGGCTGTTAGATAAGGGCTCAAGAAAAAGGAGAAGAACACACAAACAAAGGAAACGGCAATCTGTCTAAAATCCCCCTGCCTCTCAGAGTCCTTCACTAGCACTAAGACTTGAAGTGATGCTGTTTTGCTAATTCGCTGGTCATGATTGCATTGCTCGGCTTGATGGGACCTGAATTTTGATAAAGATGTCACAGCTAAAATCCTTCTAGGATGCTTCCTCCACATATCTGAATTCCTCTTCTACATGCAATGATCAGGTTGGTTTGAACAGAACCAGGCTGGGTGGCTCCTGGGTTGATGACCAGTTCCCAGCAACTGCTTTTGCAAGTCTCCTGCTTGAATAAACCACAGGCAGCACAACTTATAAATATGATACTGTGCGTGTTGCCTTTAAAAAGGATGGAGAAAGGGCAGAGCAATTGCAGTTTGAACTGTAGTTTTGTCTCTACGTTGAAGCTGTAAGGACTGCAAAGATATAAGCTTGACACTTGCTGAAGCTTCCTGGCATATCACCTCACAAGTCTATCTTAATAACAAGTCCCTTGGGAGTACACCTGTAGTGGGCAATTGCTGCAAACACAGCAGGGAGAGGCAGCCGAGCTGCTGGGACCTTCTCTCTCCAGTCAACAGGAACATGTGGGAAAGCCTGTTCTTCGTCTCCTGGGGCCAGACGTGCATGCAGCAGCAACCATGTCTTCCCAGCAATGCTGTAATAAGGGTGATTGTTGGTAGAGGTGCTATCTTGTGTCTTGTTGAAAAAAATATAAAAGGCTTGTGCTTGTGTGAAAGCCAATAAACCACAGCAGAAAACCCGATCAGTAGCAACACCACTGTTTCCTGCTAGTGACTACGTGGAGAGTTCGCTGGTGTGGGTGCTCATTTTGTTGAGTGGCAAGATATTCCTGTAAGCAATTACAAAATGAGCTCTGCCTTCAGTTCTTCCTCCCTAATGAGTATATTTTTGCTGATGTCTAGCTGACTGGATATTTTTTCTCCACAAAAATCCCTGTCCGTATATGAGACTGATGTCTCCTGTTCCTTTTGTTCTTCTCTGATTTGTCCCGAAGACCTTTTACTTTCTCTTCCTCTTTGTATATCCACCTGTGTGGACCTAACTTGAAAAGAAACCTAAACAGCCACAGAACTCCCATGTCAGACTAAAAAACCGAGAAAGCAGCTGCTCCCATTAACAGTGAGACATTATCACAACTGTCTTGAGAACTGGCAAAGCAGTGAAAACTGTGCTGGAGGAGTGGAGCGAGATCTGTGGTGAGATCATGAATGAAACAGTTGACCAGTATCCCTTAATTTGTTTTAAATCGTGCCCTTCTACCAAAACAGTGGGAATGTGCTTTTAAACACTGTAGTTCATCCTTAGCAGCTGGTAGTTCCCCTTGCCTGCTGCACCATCTCAGGGCTCTGGTGGAGAAAGATTAGGTTAAATAAACAAAGAAAAGAAAGAAGCAAAACAGGATGAATTTTGCATGTCCCAGGCAACTAACTGATCTCCCCTGTCCACTGCTGGACTAGTATATGCTGCCCCCCCCTTCCCTAACCAGAAATACTGCAACCCATCCACAGCTGCTGGCCTTCAAAGCGTATCTCTGCCTGCCTCCTGGCCAAGCAGTGTCCCTGTCAGCTTGCAGAGAGACCAGTCACAGAGTTACTTATAATACTTCAGTTTAGGTGATTCCCCCTCTTGGAGACAGAAATTAATCAGAAATGACGAGCTAGATGACATTATGTGTACACATACACATCTTTCCAGAGGATTAAAAAAACCCAGCAGAAGATTTTTAGGACTATTTCATGAGAACTCCTTGGTCAGCGCAGGCATGCAAGTAGCAGGTGACAATTAGCCTGGCTAGAAGGGAGGAAAAGGCAGCATAATTTCTTTCTCCTCTTGCCATGAATGTGTTTGCTAATGATGCATCCTGATTCTCTCCTCGCATGCCGCCATGGGGATGATGTGTTTCTCTCTCACAGTGATCCTTTGGGTCCCCCGCGTCCATGCAGTGTGGGCCTGTGTGCGGTCCTGCCCGGCCAACTGTGTGTGCACCCAGGAGCGGAGCTGCTCTGTCCTCTGCGATCGTGCCGGACTGGGGCAGATCCCTAGTGAGTTCCCTTGTGAAGCCTCCTCTATCAACCTGGACAAAAACAGCATCAAGTTCCTCTCTGAGAGAGCCTTTGGGACCTTGCCTTCCCTCAAATCCCTGTCGCTCAACCACAACAATATTTCCTTCATCACCCCAGGGGCTTTCAAGGGGCTGCCCAGCCTCACCGAGCTGAAGATGGCCCACAACGAGTACATTCGCTATCTCCACACGCGGACTTTCACTGCTCTCAAACGGCTGGTCAGGCTGGACCTGGCAGACTGCAACCTTTTCAACATCCCAGACAGGATCTTCATCGAGCTGCCTGCTCTGCAGGAGCTCTTTTGCTTCCAGAACAACTTCCGGAGGATCCCAGGTGCCATCAGGGGCATGGAGAACCTGACCCACGTTTACCTGGAGAGAAACAGGATTGAAGCGGTAGCCTATAACTCCTTGCAGGGCCTGACTAAGCTGAAATACCTGAATCTGCAGGACAACAGGATAAATGTTGTTCACGAGAGAGCTTTTCAGGGCTGCCAGAAGATGGAGTACCTATACCTAAACGACAATTTGATCAGTGAGCTTCCAGAAAATTCCTTTGATGGCCTGAGGTGCCTGAAGATGCTCAACCTTGGGGGGAATTCCCTCAGGAACGTTTCCAATACTTGGTTCAGGGACCTGGGGGAGCTGGAGGTCCTCTACCTGGACCGTAATAGGATCAGCTACATTGAGGAAGGGGCTTTTGAAAACCTCACCAGCCTAGTCGCTTTGCACTTGAACAGCAACAACCTGACGACCCTGCCCTTTTCTGTCTTCCAGCCGGTGTACTTCCTCGGACGGCTCTACCTCTTCCGAAACCCCTGGGAGTGTGACTGCCGCATTGAGTGGCTGAAGGAGTGGATGGAGAACTACAGGCTTGTCAGGGACATTCCCTGTGCATCCCCCTCCTCAGTAGCTGGGATTGACCTGATGGATGTGCTCTATGAGAGATCACCAGAAGGTTACTGTCTTGACCCAGAGGAGCTAAATGTCACATCTGAAGGCCCCACCCCAAGTGGAGAGCCTTGGTCTACCACAGAGAGCAAGTTCAACAGCCTTATCTCTAAACTCTTGCTCCAGATGGGCCTTCCCGAAGAGGTGTCAAACACGACTGAAATCTTCGTTAATGCCACACAGCTCGATGGACTGATTGATGGGGTTTCTTCTGGGGTGGGAGAAGACAATATTGAAGCTGCCTCCTCTTTTTACCTCTCAGCACTTCTTACAGTGCTTGTTTTACAGATCAAATAGTCCAAGGGCTGCCTGGAGTATGACTCCTGCTTAAGCATTTAGTTCCCATACCTATTTAGTTTTTAGGGAAAGTTCGTATAGCGGGCCTCGGATACATAGCTGGCTCCAAACTCTCCTGGGCAGGTTGGTTGGCTCTGGCTCTAGATTCCTCTGGCAGCTGGTGGGATCTAGCTCAAGACTGAGTGCCACTCTGGATGAGAAACCTGCCCTGTATGGTCTCTGAGGCTCCCGGACACTGGGGGAGCCGTGTGGAAGATGAGCAATGAAAGAACAGCAGTAAGGCTGAGTTTTGCTTAGAGTTGAGCATCTCCCCAGCTGGGAGTGAAGGGAAGAGGGGTCGGTATGGCTGGCAGTGCAGTGCTGTTTATTCCAGTGCATTAACTCCAGCTGACCCTCTCAATGACTTTATGAGAACAAGATGAGGCAGCAAAACTGGATCCTCTCTTTGTACCCTGACAGACACCCACATCCACAGCGGGTGCTGCTGAACACTGGTGAGTTAGTCTTGACTTTCACCAGTGTTTGTGGGGGGAGCAGGACTGTCCTGGGCAGTGCCCAGGAATGCAACACGGGCCCTCGTGAACAGCATCTGGGGAGAGTGCTGGGTCTGTGATGGGCACAGTGTTTTGGCCGCCTCTGTAGATGGGATTTTGATCCTTTCTCCCCCTGCTATCCTGGCACAGGTACAGGAGAATGACACGAACCCATGTTTGTCAAAGCATTCTTCCTGGAGACAAAGCTATTTAACCTTAACAGCATACTTATTAACATCCTTTCAATGTGTTTTTATTTTTCAATGAATATATTGTTTCAAGGAATATATTGTTTTTATTTGTAGATTACTTCATGGCATGACAGGATGAGCAGAACATGGTGATGACAAAGCAACCAGGAGCTACTAAATATTTTTCTATTATTTCCACCACTAATGAGTATGACATCATGTGTCACATTATGCCATGATAACCAAATATGCCATCATTTTTTTTATATGGCATCTTACATATTTTATCTTTGAGATCATTAATAGGACCAGAAATATTTATTACATTTTATGTGTCAGAGCACATTAATAAAGTAACTTGATATTTTGCTCACAAAAATAAATTAACTACGCATAATGCATATTTTTTGAGATTCTTGAATTACACTGGTAATGTAATCTTTTTTGTAGGCTACTAAAATAGGTGCACATGAATGTCCTTTTTATGGTCTAGAGCAAATGGTAAGCTATTTATTGCAGCAAAAAGAATAGACACTTTAACTTAGAACATGACTATGCTTACATTTGTGTTCGGTAGTAATGCTTTAAAAAATAAGTGACTATATAGAGATACACTTCCGTGTTACTTTATCTATATAAAATCATTATACATGGCTTATCATACTATGATGTATGTGTTCATGTGAAACGATACAACATATACAATCCTTCATTACTGCTAAAATGTCATGAAATAGGAATAAAATTGAAATGAATTAAAAAAAACTTTTGAAACATTTTCCTAACCCCTTTCCTCTGCCAAGCCCCTGCTTTTTCATGAGCAGTTCAACATGAATGTGATCTCCATCCCTGCCCCTGCTCATTCCTCAAGGGTGCTGGAGCAGCAGTGGCAGGCAGGGGTTGCCCTGGTTCACGCTTTGCTAAAGTGGTGGTTCAGTATGGACAACAAATTGGTTAAAACCAGCTGAGAGGAGCTGTCTTTGCCTCTGCCCCCTCTCCCAGTCACACGCTGGTGGATGTCCAAAAATTTATGCAAAGAACGGGCCAGCTGCAGATGGACTTTGGGCATAGAACAGCTGATAAGTGGTGGGTAACATACAAATTTGTGCATGAAGACCTTTTCTTGGCAACTCCTGTGCTCTCTTATATCTGTAATTGCCTGGCAGAACCAGGGCAAGAAAGAAACTTTTTCAAAAAGGGCTCAATGCTTCAGCAAAGGTGCCTTGGGTTGGGTCTGCTCACACTGGGTGGGCCAGGGCTTGGCCTCAAGCAGCACTGACACACCAGCGTGTCTGTGAACAACCCCACAAATGGTCCCACAGCCCATAAACAGTGCTGGAAAAAGCCAGCATCGGTTCACGTGCAAACTGACCGTGCGTTTCTGAACTACTGGAGCAGCTGCTGTGTGAAACAGGGAAGCTGCTATGTTTATTTTTGCCTGCATGTTTTGCTACTGAAAAAGCAGCAACTCCAGTGGCTTCAAGACATGCCTTGGGGCAGCCTGCTTAGGTCTGCAGCGCACTGTCCAAAAAGATCTGGTGCTTTTGAAGGAGCACCGGAGATTTCTAGAGGAAAGCTGAGCATGGGGCAAAACCCCCCACCCTGTTGCAATGGCTCCTCAGCTATCTATAGGTAGACCACAGTTTTTTTTCCCCAGGGAAGAAAGATGCCAGATGGTTTGATAAATGCCTATTTGACCTGTTCCGCGAACTAAATTCAATGAGTTTGGATTTCCAGGCTATTTATGAATCCATTAATCTTCTTAAGTGCTGAATTCATCTGTGTATTATAAAATGCTGCTTCTCAAACCTGGTCCAGCCCAATGCTGTAGAGGCGTATTATGTTAAAGATGCCTTTACAGGAGCAGTATTTCATCCTGTCAGTGAAGGTTTATCAATAGGTTTGGTGCAGATGCTAGGACATTGGGCACAAACAATTGTATTTCACTTCCTGTAAGTACAAATGCCTCATGAATTGTTTTTATAACCCACATTTTCATTTCCAATGCTGAAATACATTAAAACACAAGATTGTCTTGCTGTGTAATTGTTGATTATGGTTTTCAAGTTAATTTGTGCTTCAAAGATACTTCTGTTTTTTCTGCAAGAATGGCATATCTGAATGTGAAACACCTTGAAATGTAGATTTTAGCAGAGGTTGCGCCGTCAGGTGATGGACAAAGGAACTGTTTATCCTCTTTTACTGTGTATTATAATGGGGCCAGTTACCTTGGGCATTAATGCATGCCTGTTGTAGCCAAATACCCTAAATTGCCCCAGAAATCTTTCTCTGTGCTACTGTAATGTAGCTGTGCCTGCCTGGCATCATGCTGCATGTAATGGGCTTTCAGCTTCCCTGCAGTAACAGGGACAGACTTTTTGCTCTCCAGCTTTCAATTTCTGCTCTTCCCTGTGAGCTGACAGATCAGCAAAGTGTGTTTGCAGTGATACAGAGCACATGGCAAGTGAACACTCTGAGTCCAGCAGGAAAAAAAGGAGGGTTTATGATCTTTGGAAGAAAGGGCAGGCAACTCAGGAAGACTGCAAAGATGCTGTGAGGTTATACAGAGAGAAAATTAGAAGGGCCAGAGCCCAACCAGAAGTTAATCTGGTTACTGCAATAAAGGACAATAAAAAATGGTTCTAGAAATACATTAGCAGCAAAAAGAGGGCTAAGGCGAATCTGCAGTCTTTATTGGGTGTGGGGGGAAAATGTAGTAACAAAGGATAAGGAAAAGGCTGAGGTACTTAATGCCTTGTTTGCCACAGTCTTTAGTAGTAAGACCAATTGTTCTCTGGGTACCCAGCCCCATGAGCTTTAGTGAAGCTTTAAAACCAGTTCCATACAGCGTTCTCCTAGAGAAGCTGGTAGCTCATGGCTTAGACAAGTGTACTCTTTGCTGGGCTAAAAACTGGCTGGATGGCCAGGCCCAGGGAGTTGTGGTCAATGGAGTTAAATCTAGTTGGTGGCCAGTCACAAGTGATGATCCCCAGGGCTCAGTGCTGGGGCCAGTTCTGTTCAATATCTTTACTAATACTTCGGATGTTGGGATCTAGTGCACCCTCAGTAAGTTTGTAGACAACACCAAGTTGAGCGGGAATTTTGATGTGCTTGAGAGTAGGGAGGCTCCACAGAGGGGTATGGACAGGCTGGATTGATGGGCCGGCTGTACGGGGTTCAACAAGGCCAAGTGCTGAGTCCTGCACTTGGGCCACAACAACCCCATGCAACACTACACTCTTGGGGACAAATGGCTGGAAAGCTGCCTGCTGGAAAAGGATCTGAGGGTACTGGTTGACAGCTGGCTGAATATAAGCTAGCAGTGTGCCCAGGTGGCCAAGAAGGCCAACAGCATCCTGGTTTGTAGAACTAGGGCAGCAATTGTTTCCCTGTACTTGGCACGGGTGATGCTGCACCTCAAATACTGTGTTTGGTTTTGGGCCCCTCAGTGCAAGAAAGATGTTGAGGTGCTGGAGTGCATCCAGAGAAGGGCAATGAAACTGGTGAAGAGTCTGGAGAACAAGTCTTATGAGGAACAGCTGAGGAAACAGCCTGGAGAAAAAGAGGCTGAGGAGAGACCTTATCCCTGTCTACTACTACCTGAAAGGAGGTTGTAGCAAGGAGGGTGTAAGTCTCTTCTCCCAAGTAACAAGTGATAGGACAAGAGCAAAGGGCCTCAAATTGTGCCAGGGGAGGTTTAGACTGGATGTATTACTTTGCTGAAAGGGTTGTCAAGCACTGGAACAGGTTTCCCAGGGAACTGGCTGAGTCACCATCCCTGAAGATAGATCAGTAGATGTGGTACCTAGGAACATGGTTGAGGGGTGAACTTGGCAATGTTAGGTTTATGGTTGAACTCGATGATCTTAAAGTTTCCAACCTAATTGATTCTGTGAAAGGCTCATGAGTCTGTGCATTGTTCTTCGTTCCCATCCCCTCCGTTTCACTCCTTCCTTGTAACTCTTTGTTCAGTTCGGGAATCATCTTTTGCATGCACTTACATGGAAGAGCAGTAGCTTTCTGGGAAGCACAGCAAAGTAGGGCTGCTCAAAAGCCCTGAAGTTCATTCTTTCATGATCCTTGTTTCTGAGGTCTTAGCAAAGTTCCCTGATTACATGGGTGATACCAACTCATAACTACTTTTTTTTTTCCTTCTTTGTTTTGAATCTCTTGATTAGAAAACAAAATTAAACCAGGGATACAACTTTTGCATGAATAATTAGACTTTTGATGTTTCTTGTACTGGAGTGCTGCAAAACTGTGCTTCAGCTGGTAAACTAGCTGCTGCTTGTTACAAGTTCATGGCTCGGAGTCACTTCACAAATCAATGCTATTTTGTGACTGAGACACCTCCAAAGATGTCACAGACCTGCAGGTCAAACCCAGCTGAGATGCCAGCTGCAATTTACACTGGCTTTGGAATGTCCATGTCACTCTGTCATGGGCTGAGGTACTCATGAAGTGGGTTAAAGGTGCAGTGCTGTGGGGCCTGAGGATGTCTTGGGGCAAGAGGGCGGCAGAAGGGACAACTCACAAGCACAAGGAGTACTTAGTCACCTAGTCACCTGCCATGCACTTTGATGCTACTCCCACAGGAGCATGTGGGCATAAAAACCTGATGATGTGGCTGCACTCACATCCTCCAGTGCCCTGCTCGCCATGTACTGATGAGGGTAAAATCATAATGGCCTGACAGAGACGGGGTGTTCGTTTCATTGGTTCTCCAGTGGGTGTTCTTCAGTTGAAGTGATTTGATTCCGTGCATTGGGAGGACATCATTCTAGTGCTTACCCATGATATCTTTTCAGTAGGGTCCCAGGTTACAAAATCACTACTTTACACAAACTGCACTACTGTCCCAGGTCAGGCAGAAACTGGGGTAGGAGCTGGTAGGAAACCTTCAAAGGATTTTTTTCTACTGATTGCTTGGTTTTCATTACACTGACTGCCTGTGATCTGAAAGGCATGGAAAATAGCTTAAAACATCTACCAAAACAGTAACTGTATGGACTAACTATGAATATTTTCAGCAAAGCTCCATCTGGGAGGGTGATACAGCCATTCTTCTGTCCTGCCCACGGTGTGAGGTGCTGGGCATTTACTTCAAGCAGCGAGGAGGGATACTTGCTAATTGCCTGGTGTTAATACGTACCTCCTGACAGAGGCTTATTCTGAGAGCCGGTGATTCCAGACCAAAGCATCTGAGGCCCTGGGAGAAGGCAGTTTATTTTAATGTATGGCACCTATTAACACAGAGCTCTTCAACAGTGCAACTGTAATCTATGCTCTATGACCATTGCTAGTAAATTACAAAGGAGAAATCGTCAAAGTAAATAGAAAAAAGAAACGACCTGATGCTGGATATGGATATTATCTCTTGGCCTCAGAATTCCATTCCCGTGTTGCATTCCCAGGGGTTATACTCAAACATGGACACTGGCTTTACGACCCTTTTTTCACTTTAAATTTACAGACACAGCCAGTAACCACCTGTGAAATATAGTTATCAGTTATTTTTCTTATCTTGTGGAGTCTTATATTGTTTTTCTGATTCAGAAAGAAATATGAAGTCCAGGGTAAGAAGAATCAATGTAAATAAAGATAACATTTACAGCAGATACTGGCTAGCAGAGACTTGAGAAGTTCATGGCCAGTTTTGAAGTGGATTTTTATGTATTTTAGCTAATTCTTGTCTTTACGACATCTGGCTGCTAGAGCTTAAAAAAATTTTGAATTTCCACTTGATAATTTTTGTGGTCACAAATTCAAGAGGAACCAAGTCAACTGAGTTAAAGTTTCTTACTTCAGAAAAGTTCTGGTCTTCCTTCAGAGTATATGAAGCCTTGAACAAAAATAGCCTGTAATGATTACTGCTGCTCCAGGGTAAAGTTCAGAAGATGGGGCTAGTTTGGGTAAGAAAAAAATGCTTTTTAGTTATATCAAGCATACCTTTCTACACGTCTGCTTTTGTAGAGGCAAAGTATGGCTTTGTCACACAAACACTTTATTGTTCCTTGCTTTCCCCCCACCCAAATAGATAGAGATCCCACCTGACAGAGATCTGTGGAGTTGAAGATTGCCAAAGTGACCTCCAAAACACTTTAAAAGAGCCTTGCAGAAAATGTTAACCATGGAATACAGACCATGAATTAAAAAAAAAAAAAAAGAGAGAGAGAGAAAAAGCATCACAAGTATTACTTTAAAGAAAAACCTGCAGTTATTTTTTTAAACATAAAAAAATAAAGTTGATGCTGAAAATTCCTAAGGTCTAAGAAACAACAGTGTCATGGGACACTACCGAGCGGGCAGCTGTTGGACAGGCTTTAGATTTTACATAATGAAGCAGCACCTATATGTCAAAAGCTAAACATGCACAAAATCAGCATCAGAAGGCTAGAGCAAAGCTGGTCTTTCAAACTCTAACATAAGGATGAATACAAATATGGCAAATAGATATTTCTGGACAGAGTAGGTCTTGTCCAAAGCCTAATGTTGTTGATCGTGTGGTTAGTTGAACCAGTCTGATCTTGTAGTCTGTGGTTAGTTTTAGCCTTGCAAAAAGTTCATTACTTCTGCAGTTTTTCTCATCTTTGACCTTTACCACATCCTCTGATTTTTTATTATACTTCCCCTCTTCATCTATCTTTTAAGGATGGATTTAGGGTTAATTCTTAACTTGTACAACATAAATCTTATATTCCCTACAAAGAAACCCAAGGCATTTTAAAAATACCTAAAACTTCCATTAGCTTTACTATACTCACTCGTCCCATGGTTTATTTGCTTTTCGGATTATCAACCAATTTGATTTGGTGGTTGTTCAGCATCTATGACAGGGAGTTTTACCTGTGGCAGGAGCCCCGTGGTGTGGCTGTAGTTTTGCAAGGAGATAAGCTTAAGGGGTCCTTGTTCTGCTCCCTTTGGCCCCCCCATACCCTCTTTTCCCATTTGCAATTGTTTGTTCTAGTTCCAAGCCAAAACTTGCCTGTGCCCTCATTGTGCTGCTGCAGCAGGGCTGCCTGTGCTTGAAACCGGATCGCTGAAATGTCCCAGTTAAAAAGAATAGCTGCTTCCTCCCATTTTTGATGGTTAGGAGCTCAGTTATTTCCCTTAAACATCTTCGAATCAGGTTGGGTGTAAGTGGGCTACACCGGAGGAAAGAAGAAAATGCAGTTGCTATATTTGAAAGGAGGACAAGACCAATTGAAAAGATGAGAACTCAATTGCTGGTTTGCACCATATGATTTACTCATGCCAGCATGGATTTGGTATGAAGGTACAGGGAGAGGTGTTCTCTTTTTTTTCAGGACCCAAATAAATTAGCAATTTAATTTAAGAAACACTTCAGCAAAATAGGCCCTACACCGTAGTTTAAGACACACTGCAAAACGCTCTTATTCTGACTTCTAGCAGGGACTGTAGCAATAGGACAAGGGATAATGGCTTTAAACTAAAATAAGAGAAGTTTAGACTAGATATTCAGACAAAATTTTCATGCTGAGAGTGGTGAAACACTGGAACAGGTTATCCAGGAAGGTGGTAGATGCCCCATCCCTGGAAACCTTCAAGGTCAGGTTGGATGGGACTCTAAGCAACCTGATTGAGTTGAAGATGGACATCACTGCAGGGGGGGTGGACTAGGTGACCTGTAAAGATCCCCTCCAAACTCAAACCTTTCTACTATCATTAGCTTTTGTCATTAGCCCTACATAGTGCAACCAGCTTTTATTTTTTGAAGATGACGTCTTGGCAGCTTGTCCATCTCCTCTTGCATCTCCTCTGAAACACATGAGCAGCCTCTGAGCTGGTTACTTTTGTGCTTTAATTAAAACGGTAAGCAACAAGTAAATATGTAACAACTCATCAGATCTGACCACGTACTGCGAAAATGACTGCTGGGAGTTTTCTGGTTTCAGCTGCAACAGAGCCAAACCGTGCCTTAGTCTAGTAAGAAAAGAGGAGCTTGTGTGGGATCTGCAGGGAGCTTAAACCACCACAGCCCTGACCTGAACTGTAGCCCAAATGAGGTGGGTATCATCAGGTAGAGGTCCTGTTCTCCCTCTCTCCTGGGCTACCGCAAGCATTTGTACAGCTGTGCACAGCTGGATTAGGAACCACTGTCCCTGGGTCAGTTTTGGACAAAACTGGGTTCCTAAACTGGCTCTTGGGGAATAAGAACATGGGAAATGGATTCCTGAGCTGTCAGTACCAATGGAGATGGAGAGTATAGTTCAGTGGAGAGGATAGATCCATGGAGAATATAGAGCCATAGCATAGCGTGAATTTCAGCAGCCATGTGGACACAGACCTCACTACTCTGAAAATCTTGTCTTGGAGCATTGTGGCAAGGGCTACACCTGCAGATTGTTAACCCCTGGTGAAGGGTGAGCTGTGAGCAGCCGTGAAGGAAGCAAAGCGTGGGACTGGCAGGAGCCAAGCCGAGGCAGAGGGCAGCAGCCAGGGCTCCCTGCACACCCCTCTGCAGGCTGGCGACTACTCCTTGCCCGCAGAGCTACCTCGCCTCGCCCATAACCTCTGCTCATCACCATCCTTGTGGATGTGTACAGCCCTCAAGTTCATCCTGCACAGGAATTGAGTGTCAGGTGAAGTGGCAGGGGACAGGCATTGATGTAGAGGCAGCGAGGGCTGGAGGTGGCAGGAGTTTGCTCCAGCTCTGGATGGGTGAGACAGGATTGTGCTGGGAACCCTGTAGGGCATGTCTGTAGCTGAGAGAACAGGGGCATTAATTCTTGAATAACAGTTCTATTTTTTTTTAAATTCTCCTTACACTGAGGGCTGCCTCATGGGCAGAAAGATAATGGGGAGGATGGAGAAGTCTGGGGAGGCTTGGGCTTTGTGAGCGCAGACAGGCAAGTTTCCTCACTGCAAGCAAGGAAACACCAAGTACCTGGTGGGTGAGGATTTGCTGGACGCAAACTGTGTCATGCAGGCAGGTGTAAAAATACATATAGCTCAGTGGGATTTTACTTCGGGGCTTTTGATGATGAAAACAAAGCAGAGTGCATAGTGCCAGGGGTAAGCAAGTGGGCAAACATGATAAATCAGTAACAAAGGACAACTGGCTGTGTGCATATAAATTGGGATGGAGTTGGCAGCAGCAATTCCTCACCAAGCTGAATGATTATGTCTCTATGTGCTGTGACAGTAAGATATAGATCAGACGC
Source organism: Phaenicophaeus curvirostris (assembly GCF_032191515.1). Lineage (NCBI taxonomy): Eukaryota > Metazoa > Chordata > Aves > Cuculiformes > Cuculidae > Phaenicophaeus > Phaenicophaeus curvirostris. The sequence continues at coordinate 119,611,632 of NC_091392.1, read as the reverse complement.
TACGTGACAGGCACTTTCTTGATATATGAGACTGGCAAATAGTCAGAAGAGAAAGTACAGAAATAAATTATAAACTTGCAATCAGACAAAGCTTGTTGTAAATATCTGTGCTAAAACAGGTGATTGATTATTTTAATAGGCAAAAAGTAGCACTGAAATTTGCAGATGCAGAGTATTTTTAGGCCAGTAAAGCTTAAAGTAGGTTTTGATGAATTCCAAACTACTTGAAAAAGCAGGTAATTTGGAGCAATGTGATAGATAAAATATATGTTGACATACGTAAGGTAATACATATCACAAGACACTAAATGAACTTCTCACAGGCGTGGCTGGGCTCTTGTGCAAAAAAAGACCTGAAAATTGCTGTGAAGGCCTGGCAGATCAACTAATACACTGAACAAAATGCTCTAAGTAACAAAGACTGCAATGGGAAAACCAGCAAATGATATTCCAATAGACGATTATGCCCTTTATCAGTACATCCTGATCTGGAATATGTCCAGCCTACATCTTGCCACCTCAGAAAAGACAGAGCAGAAATAAAGTTTGGTGAAGAATTAAATGAGATAAGTCACGGAACTAAGACTTCTCTTTGGTCAGGACTGAAAAGACTGGCTTTGTTTAGAAGGGAGACCTAGAAAGTGGCAAGTCGTGTTTAGATGGAAATACCTAGGCAGTGGTCTTATGGGAGCTTTAAAGCTCTGTCTTCTTTTAAAGCAGAGCAGTTAACTGACACTGCACAGATCATGAGCAGCGTGGGACACAAATGATTACAAATTCTAGAGAGGATTGAGACACCTCTGCTCTGTGCCACAGGGCACAATGACCTTCACTAGAGGATCCTCTGGGGATGTGGAGGTTCACTGCTTTGATTCATGAGGCTTTTCTACTCTCTCCCTCCTAGCTGTCGCTTTTAAGAGTGGAGATGGATTTCCCAGTTCTTGGCTCAGATCTTGTCTATGGTGGTTCCTCAGCAATGACTGACAACAACTTATAACTAAGTCAAAACAGGAACTGATGCTAGAAAACAGCTGTAAGGTTACCTACATCCCACACACTGTGAACTCCCTCATTTTAAACTCTGTGAGCAGCTGCCTTGGCACAGTGAAGCCTTCCCGATGATTGCTCATCCTGAGCCAAGAAAACCCTCCTCCTTTCTTCTATTTCTGGGAATTTCTCATTTCTTAGTCTTCAGTTAATGGAAGTTCTTAGACAGGACACTGCCTGTGCAGCTTTGTATTAAAAAAGTTTGTTAGTGTTTAATGTCTCTGATTTACATACTTGCATACACACATACACAGTGGAAAGCTACCTGTCCTTTTGGGCAGACGGCTGACTCACGGCTGTATCTACAGCTCCTACTGAAATCCAGATTTGAACACCACTGAGTGTTACTGTGATGGGGTAAAATCAGTGACAAACCCCTGTTATTTTACATGGATAACATCTGCAAATGCTGCTCAGAGGCTGGGGACTGTTCAGCCTCACTGCCAGCTTTACGGTCCGGAAGAGTTGGTAATACCTGTATATTCTGGTATCACCTCATAGCCTTACCTATGCTTGACACTCTAAACCATGTGGTACACATCAGATCCTCATCCTTGCAGCTTACAACCTAAACAGTCAGCAAGTAACAATGCAGGAGAGGACTTACAGGGAGCAGTAACTTACCCCATCTTGTACAGCAGGTGACTCCTGGAGTCAAGCACAGTGCTCATACTCCCAAATGCTGTTTTGTTCCCAAGCCCTTGACTATTTATTTTCTCTGCAAGAAACTTATCTTCCTTTTTTTTCACTCAATCCTAATGTTTAATTTCTATTGACAGGTACCTTATACATCCAAATCAGGTTGGGTGTGAACTCTCCAAGAGAGCATGTGGATTACTTAAGTAAGCTTCAGGGATCTTCCAATGACAAGAGTTAAAAACCATGGTAACTAAAACCTTAGTTTAAACTGCCTTGCTCTGTGGATGGGATTTGGTAACTTACAATCACCTTGTCTGATCTCTTGTATTCAGACAGGCACATAATTTTATTTAGTAAAATGTTTCCTGTTGCATTTTAAGTTTTCAGCTTTTGTTGTTGACTGTTGCCCTAGACTGGGACCAAAAACTCTCAAAAGTTCTCTGCTTTAGCAGTCTTGTGACTTGGGGCTCTGCTCACAGGCACATGAAATTCCCCAGCAAATGCAAGCTTTCCTACACAGTAACTGTTGAGATGTGTCTGTCCTGGACAAGGTTTGTCTCTATTTCGGGAGAAAAGTCACAGACCCTGACCCCAAGACTCTCTAAGATTTCGTCTTATATACCATCCTGAGCAGCAATGTTACCCTTTCCTCATGCCAAATTTCCGTATGCAACCAAGAACAGAGCTTATGAGATCTCATGGTTGTGCGGATCCTAAAAGGTTCTTTCTAGAGTGAGACTCAGTATGAGAACTCCACACAGCAGCTGAGCCTACAAAGCAACCCACCTGTTGTACAGCTGGGACAGAGAGCAGGAATGAGAAAGCAGACAGCAGCACCCTCAGTGATCTCCCACTTTTAAGCTAATTGCTTTAACAATTTAAACTTATTAGCAAAAGTACATGGCTAGACCAAAGCTTCTTGAAATTACTGGCAGTCTTTCCATTCCTTCAATGAATTCGTATCACACTGAAGGAGCACTCCAAATTACAGCCAAAGGGAAAACATTGATCACAGCAATACACACACATGCACAAGAAAACTAAAGCTTTTTTGTTTTCTACCTGAAATCTTGATCATTTAAAATCACAAATCACAACAAGACAATGATGGCAGAGTGGAACCTTCAAAGTGCTGGCACTAAAACCCTTCCAAAGCAGACCTGGCAGGTTGGCCTTTCAAAATCAACTAAGTAATTTTGCTAATGAAGTTTCTGAAGTAGGTGGTGATATTTTCACTTAGAGGCTAGTGGCACAGCATCTTTCTTGACCCAAATCAAATAAAAAGAAAACCAGCGCTAAGACGTATCGAAGAATTCAGTTTTGGTGGTGAGATTAAAATGTCCCTTTGATTTTAAACAAATGCATGCTGTGGGTTGCCTTACAGTGGCCAGCATTGTCTAAACTAGGTTACCATTCCCATGCAATAATCTTACCACTCTGAGACATTGAATAACCTAGTGTAGTTTTATTAAGTAAATGGAAGCAGAGGTTAATGAACATTTATTGGACCAACTTAACACCTTGAAATCACAGGCATCAGTCAGACTGAGAGGCAGCATACTGGCAAGATCAAGTTTTCTTTACAAATCTATGAGCCCCTGTACAAAAATAAAGTATAAAAGGGGCAAACGGAAACATTTGTTTCTTCCCAATCCCAGGGCTGCTTCTGAGGTCATATTCAGCATAAATTTAGAGAAGTCCAAGAGGTGCTCTAAATTACGCAGTGATATTTACAGTACTAGGAGGATCCTTCTCCAGCTGAAGATTGAAATAAAAAAATCATAACATTAGCTCTGCATCTGCATGAGTCTTTCCTTCCCTATGCAAGCGAATCTTCCAGCTGAATTTATGGCAGCCTTCTGCCCTCTACGTACCACAGAAATAACAGAGATGAATCAGAAGGGTTTGGCCAGGAGGCAGAGGAGGTGTGGATCGGGTAGACTGAGGAGTTCTGGGCTTGCTCTATGCTTCCTGGGACTGTGCTGAAACCGGTTCATGGAGCTCACTGGGCTGCGTGGTTCAGCAGTACTTAAAGCCTAGGAGTGTTCCAAGTTAATCTTTTGCCACTGAAGGCTCCTATAAGGAAAACAGTCTGTGGTAAAGAGGAGGCAGGTCAGTACGCTAACTGATGCGCTTTACAGTTTTTGTCTCTTGATAAAAGGCTGTACAGTGAGAATAAAAGACCCAAAGCTCTCCAAGTTAGTCTTTCTACTGTGTAATATTAACTAACGGTAGCTCCACTTGAGAAGAAAAACAGATTAGTTACATTAAATCACTACTTATTCTCATCTACATAAGGCAGAAGCACCCTCATGGGCCTTATGAGTTTTCTTTCCTAACAGGCTGGATACACAGAAACTCCAAAAAATTCACATTAACAGAGTCAAAAGTGTGTAGTCAAAACATCTATGATGGTCTATACCCCAATTATCAAAATTACTTTACCTGTTTAATGTCGTAAACATGTGAGATGAAGAATGTGTCACTGAAGTCAGATACTGATGCTTACCAGAGAAGTAGTTTGTATTTCTAACATCAGAAACACTCCACTGCTTGATTTTCAGTAGGTCTTCTCATCTTTGTGCTTTACTGGGAAAAGAGGTAGTTTTGAGAGTGAATGAACCTGTCACTTTCATGAGCTCAGCTAGAGTGTAATACTACCACTGCAAGAGAAGATCCACAGGAAGACCTGCTAAGGTTCATCCAGGACTAAAATCACACAGCACAACTACTTGAAAAATTACCTCTTACTCACTAAATAGTTCACAGTTTGTACCTATCCCCTTTCACAGGGGCTAAAACGAGAACAAATGAGCAGCTGCTATTACTCCTACTCCAGTAAGCTCCCTCTTGCTTGCTGGCTTGCTTACACGAGGCCCACACAGGTAGTTCCTCATTGGCTGGTTTGCAAGTTTCCACAAACTACAGACTCAAGGAACTCAGTTACAGTTCATGTTTTGGGACGCAGTCACAGAACTGTGATTGCAGCTGTAGCGTAAGTGGGTTCAGCAGGTGGGGTAAACCCAAGGATCAAGTTCCCTTCTGTGCTGCAGGCTGCAAGCTGTGCTGGGAATGCTGCACAGCCTTAACACCTTGCCTCATCTGGTTGGCTGGGATATGCAGCTGGACCTAGATTTCACCTAAAAATTTTACAAGAAGGACAGAGATTTGGCCACCCAACCTGCATTAGAAATTGGCAGGAGTAAAGTAGCAACCTATGTACTTTATGTTAGTTACACTTGTGATAAGGGTTCAACCACGAGACCTTTTCTGATGACATGTGCAGCGGTCCCAAACAACCGTAACAGCCCACAGACCAATTACAGCTGACAGTTCAACTTTGAGGATAAATCCTTTGAGAACATTTTGATCATTTTAATATAATGACTAAACTTCACACTATGCAGCAGCACAGCCAACGAAGCTTTTAAGAGAAATAATTTTAAGGAACACCTCTTGGTGGCAATGCTTGCTTCTGTTAACCATTTTCAGAAAAAAACCCATGCAAACGATCTGAATCAGAGAAAGCACGAAGAAGGGAAACAAGATACCAGGTCAGCACATGGTTAAATGCTCTTCCTTGGTTCTGCTTTAATTCTAAATTAGTTATATCGTGCTCAAACAGGTGGAGCAGAGCTCCTGGAACAGACTACAGGCTGTGCCCCTACCAGCACCTTCCCTTAACAGACTCTAAGAAACCTTTTCTCACTGCAAGAGTCACTGATTTGTTCTTGAAACTCCCTGTGATGAAATGAAGGACCCAAAAACATTTAATCGTTGAACACATAAAAGGAAGTATATTTAAAATAAAAAAAATTGGTCAGACTGGAAAGTCAATTACCATTTTGAAAGGAATTTACAGGGCTGTTGTAGATGAGTCTTTTGGAATAGTCAGTTTATCGCAATGCCTAAACTGGTTTCTTCATTGCACAGTATTTTCTTTTAAAATGTGTGCATTTTTAAACAATTACATACATATTAAAAACCGGCATTTCTTTGCTTAAACTTAATTAAAACGTTAATACTCTCAGACAACACAGATCTGAAATGGTGAAACCAGTAATTGCCCCCTCCCACCTTACAACAAATTAAATTGAGACAAAATTACAAACACATTTCACTACATGATTATTATTAATAAAAATCAGTTTGTTTTTTTTTTTTTATAAAGTTGCCCAGAATGCAAGGGATGTGCATAGGTTTACAACTTAGTCAGAATAATATTTTAGTTTATTCCCTTGGGTACGTGTTCCCATGAACGGAATGTACTTTGCTGTAGAATACAGGTTTTTTCAACACAGATACACCAACGGCATGAACGCTTGCGACTGTCCACATGCATTAAGAGTCAAGACCCAATTTCAAATTTCTAAAAGTTTTACAGAGTTCTTCAAAGAGACAGTATCACATTATCTGGATGTTACACAAAAGTACTTAAAAATACTATCCTAGAAAAAAAAAAAGCGAAGAAAGGCCTTTAAAATTTATGAATTTGTTTCGTAACCACTAGACTAATTATTTCAAATAAATAAAGGAAAGGAAAGTATTCCAATCCATAAAATCAGACTCTAAAAAGAATGTAGTGTTCCACCCCCAAGTTAAGGTAACAGAATCATATTATTATTACTATTAAAATAGATTATAGAAAGCAGCATCTATTTTGTGCAGTTTTTAGGGGCCCTTGAAATAAAAAGCTATGATTTCAAAAAATATAACATTCCAAAGGACTGAATAATACATATATTTAAAGATACATTTTATTAAAGTTTAGGAGAAATGATTAAAAAAAAGATACTGTCTCTTTAAATTAGTGTTTAATTTGTTTTTCCCCCTCCTCCTATCTATTCGGACATGACAATAATTATAAATTTAGGTCACACTACATCTAGGTAGTCTCTAGGGGCCAAGACCTGTTGACACAAGGTCAATAACAAAGAGGTTTTCCATGTATGAGGCGGTTCCCAGTAATGACAGATTTTTTTTTCAATCCTATCGTGACCGGTCTAGTAGACCCAGGAGACCGGGACCCACTGTGAGGCTGTACACACAAGCTCGATGGCTTCCTCCAGGTGCCTGATAGTTTCATCAATTTCGTTGTTGATAATTGTTAGGTCAAAGTAGTGTGCATATGTTCTCTGTAAGATTTCAGACTCCTTCTGCAGGCGCTGAAGGGATTCGTCCTGTGCAGCGGTCAGAAAAGAAAATGGGAGAGAGAAAAGTTGACTCCTTTTGTTCTCTGCCACGATGGCTTTCTAACTATTGCTATGGAGAAGGAAATGGGCAAAGAAGCCTTAGGGAGGCCTGGGTGGTTCAGATTCTCCACCTGAATCTATGGAAACCACACAGGAGAAATGGCACAATTTCTCTCTTGAAGCTGACATTCAAACAGCACTCAGTTATTGACTTACTGGAGGCCAAACACAAGCCTAGCATTAAAAAAGCAAGGTAGAGAATGGAAGTTTAGAAAAGCAGCACAGACATGGAGCAATGGAGACCGTATGTAAATAAAATGTACCAAGTGCACAAATAGGAGCTATGGGGCCTGTGTCCAGGTAAGAACACAAGAAACAGGAGTGGGTATATTGTCAGGCATCAGCTGTTCCTGGTTTCAGTAGTGTTTTACTATTCAACATCAGTCTTCTGGGTCTACTTCCTTTAATAACCATTTGCTGATAAGGAAGTTCTCACTCCGCATTACTCTGTGGTTCTTATTTCAGATCGTGTCATTTTCAACATCTCTTAGTGTGAGATCCGGAAGATGAACTACACACGCAGCCTGCACTCAAGAAGAGCCTGCGACACCAGTCTTGGTGCTTTCCATGGCTTTGTGTCAATTCCCTCACAGAAACAAGTGCATCCTGCTCTGTGGGTGCACTATGGGACATAGTGGTGAGCTTCGCTGCCGAGGTCTGCCTTTCTGAGAGAGTGGGATTGCAAAAGGCTTTTTTCTAGGGCTCTGGAGCAATTATAAATTTGAATCCTTTTCCTGCAATTTCCCTTAGAAATTAAAAAAAAAACAACAGTAATTTGATGCTTTTGGGAACCTTGAAATAGCCGCAGGAAAGCAATAAATTCTTTCTCATCCCACAGGTTTGAGATATGAGGCAAAACTAAATATGAACAGTATAGACTCTATAGTATGTATAGGGTCACCCTACTTAATCAATCAACTGAGATACACTTTATTATAACAGAGCTTAGGCTGTAGGAAGTACAAACACATTGTCTATAGCTGTTTTCCCAAGAAATTATTCTGCAAACAGAATTTTATCTACCTAATGAGAGACCCTACCCTTTGAGTTGTTTAAACTTCCTAAGTGTTTGTAATTATGGTGGCAAGTAGCTGTGGAACAGCAGCTTTCAGGTCCTCTGCAGGGAACAACCTGCACTGAGACAGTTCTCCTTCCTCGTAGTTGCGAAACCAGCCAGTTCTGGAGGAGAAGTTCTGTACCAAAGTTACCAGTTCTGCTTCTCTCCTGAAGCTGCAGCCCCAAATGAGGGAGAATTGTCAGCTTCATTCAATAATAACCATGAATTTAATTCAAACACAGCCAGACAAATACTTCTCACACAAGAAAATCTACAGGGTATGCTCCTTGTATACGCTCCTTGTATGTATATGCTCCTTGACCATTATGCACCACTGGAACTTCCATAGAAGATACTAGTGCACGCAAATTAAATTCATGCTGTTATCAAATTGAACAACACGGATTAATACTAATACTAAATATGTTTGTAGAACATTTCATATAGCTCAGTGTCTTTAAGCCAAAAACTTAGTTAGGCAAACTGCCTAGTCATAGATTCCAAAAGAAACATTAATTTATATCAGCTGAAGATTCAAACTTTTCTGATTTTTCCTACAAAGGAAAAAAAATACACTTGCCAAGCACATATTTTCAGTGCTTTACAAATCTAGCTAAGATTAACTTTATATTTTAAAGCCAGTCTTAGCAAAACCACACTGCACCTTTAGAAGAGTTTTAATTTCACATAACAAGGCTAACACTAGCTGAAAAACCCCCATAAAGCCTTAGAACTGTTAACTGATATGTAGCTTTTTAACTGTTACTCAGGTTGTGCATTAGCATCATCTTTACCTGCTACAAATATCACAATGAACTTTTCTCACTAAAGCAAGGGACTGACATAAAAAAAATCTGAAAACCTTATAGCTATCTTATTTTTTTAAAAAAAACAACTGGTAGGTAGAGAAGAATGAAGGTTAACATTTCCCTTGCACACACAGATGTGACAAAACTAAGAATTTCAAAAACTCATAATATTTTAATATTTCCCTTTGCTGTTCCTAAATCTATCTTTACCAGGGATCGAAGTGGGCTGTATTTTGGAATATCTAAATTTCCTAGCCTCTTGGAAATGTATGAATGGCCACAACTTCAGTATTTTCACATCTGGGAGCAGAATATCTGTTTTTTCCTCTGCCGTCAGCTCATGCAATAGGCATTTTATCTGGGTCTAGTTGCAATGTGTCCATTAGTGGAACATTCTTTTCTTTCCTGTCTCTAGAATTCAGTTGATTTTCCTAATCTGCTCTTTTTCTTCACCATAGCTAGGACAGAAAGGAGCGAAATATGGCTTTTATCTACAAAATCTCTTCATGTGGATAATGGCCACAGTGATCTCTTCAGTCTCTGAGGGTTGTGGTTTTTTTTTCCTTAAAGTACATAGGACAATAGCTGCCACTTGTGACAGTCAAAGCACAGCCTAACAAATTACTAATATTTCCTTCTAAGGCTGCAAACAGCATATAAACACACTACCAGGCCTTTGCCAATTTTGGTCCAAGAGAAAGAACTTCTCCTCAATTTAAAGAGCTAGTGGACTGCAAACTTCTTAAGAAAATTTCCTTTTATTCTTTGGCTGTAGGAACAGAGGAAGCATAGCTAAAATTCAGAAGAATTTGGCTCAATAAAGATTTAGATCAAAAACGCAGAGCCTGTCAACTCCTCTGTGCTGCTGTCTAGGCAACAGGAGGTAGAAAACAGCTGGAGGAATGAGGAACTGCTCCACTGTTTCTTTATATGCTCTCTCCTCCCTGTCTTAGCACAGGAATCATCTGATTTAAGTTTCCTTTGTGATTAGACAAGTGGGTACACTCTGGCAGATTGCCTCTATGATTTAAATTGGTTTTGTGCTCTGCAGAACTGCCCATAGTGCACTCTATATTCAGTTGAAAACATGTTATTTTGTCTTCTAACTCTTGCTAAGTGGTCCTTGATTTCTGAGATATTTTGTGTCTTCTGTGATAAAGTGTCTCAAGACAGATACTTTTCCGAGCAGACCTCTGCATTGATTTTATCACAAAATTCAGATGTACAGCTGTAAGAATAGAAATTTTACTCTCTAGTTTCTTTCTACTAGCAGATAATTTTAGTGCAGATATATGAAGTCATTATTAACATTAAATTTTTATTCCAATAAAAAGTAATGTTGAATGGGAACGAGCGCATCTACATTCTAAAACTACTGAAATAACCAAGACTACCTTGTCAGTCCCTAGCTGGTACTTACAGGCAATTTTCTGCACCATTTTGGCAGCTATGTACAATTAGCATGAATGCAGGAAAATGAAAAGAAAAGCAAAGATGAAATTTAAGAAAACATAAGGGGGGAAAAAGGATAGTCATTTACAGAAGTGTTCTCAAAAAGCCTAAGTAAAATAAACAAAGTTGTATAAGAGGATAAACAGAAAGGGATACTCATTAGGCAAATAAACCTTTCAAAAACGAAGCATGAATGGGAAATATGACACACACACCCTCCACCCTTGTTTGCCGCCTTGCAGGCTTGTAACACAGACACAATTTGCATATCTCCCTTTATGCAGCACAGTAAATCTTGGAAAACAGGATACTGTACTCGGGTAAAGTCTTGCTATTACCATTTTCTGCCCTTCCCCTTCCTTAAATTTAATTGATCCATAAATTAACATTCCTTATATGTGTGGGCCCAGTTCAGCAATTCATGTGCCTGAGTGAATATCTGCATGCACGTAGACTTTAGTCACAAGAGCTTAAAATAAAGACAACCTCTTCATTGCACATGAATGCAAATATTCAGAACATAATACTTTGCTTGTAGTAATATTTCTTTGGCACAAACAAATATTTCTCCATCACTACTGTAAAAGGTACATTTCTGTCCTCTTCCCAGTGTACTATGGAAAACATTTTCTTCCATGAACTGTCCCAAATTTCTCTGTGTTATATTCTGCAGCTGGAAGATTAAAAGTTAAGTACCAATGACAGAGAAGTGAGGCCAAGGGAGACTATTTGGGAGCTGAAACACAGGTACTGAGGCAACAAACCCAGGCAGTTATATAATTTCACATGGTTCCTGGCCTCCTGACCACTGCTGTAAGCATAATGCTTGCCTGACACATCCTAAGAACAATTCTATTTTTTTTTTTAAGTGATGCCACACCATTTGCTGGCACAAATGCAAATTCAGTGTAGAATACAACATTTTGGTATTTTGTCAAGATTGTACTGACTTACATTATATGCCAATATCAGCAGTTCGACAAAGTGTCGCTGCACTTCAATAACACTGCAAATTGTGATGTTCTGAAATCTTCATCTGTACTGTCATGACATTTACCAGCCAGGGCATGGGTCCATAAGAGACAGTGAAATGACATAACTTACTGTTGTGAAAGTTAAAAGACCCTTCCTCCCCCTCTCTCTTCCTGGCTATACACTCTCACTGCTTGTTTCGTCATTGGTGCTTGTCAGACACTTTGTGAGCTGCTTGAAAACTGACAAAAATCCAACTTGGAGCTAATGTAGCTCACTGAAGGATCTGGTGAGTGCCACGCCAGTGCAGATGGGCAGTGTACGTCCCAGAAGCAAGTTAGAAAGAACTGTACCCTTCAGCAACAGGGAACCAGTAGAATGCCTCAGGCTGCCAGCAAAATTGCAGCTTGAGGCCAATATTTTTCACTCTCACTTACTACTTTAACCATAATTCAGAGTATTTGCATTTAAATACATGTGTATTGTTCCTTATTTTCCTGCAAGCCTCTGCAGTGATGTCATAGTTTCATACTTGGGATACTGTAATTACATTTCCATAGAAACAGGATGTAGAGACAGGGCTTCTGATTTTATTTTTGTGTGATCAAGGAGACATCTAAGAGATTTGGAACAGATTCATGGACATATCCAATGAATTAAATACATTAGTATCACAGTTTAAAAAGGCCTGAGCAGATAAGTGTTTGTATAAATACTATTTGCCCTGTTGTGAGCTAAGTCCAGAACTGAATTTGAAATCAGTAGCAATCTGCAGAGCAGATATTCTACTGAAACTTAAAAAGGTGTTCAGGATGTGGGCCTCCGTGAATCCTTAATATTTTTGCACAAGCAATTACACTTTTGGTTAAAGCTTCCAATTCTTAGAGAACAGTCTTTGAAATTAACAAGCCTACTTCCGATATATATTCGCTGTACAGGAAAAATACTAAAAGACAAAGGTGGGATGACAGCACAGTCATGTACACTCATGTCTTCAGTTCAGGCCAGCTGTAATCTAGTGCTAGTATTGCAACTCAGAGCTGAGTAATCTGTGCTAATGATTTAGCAAGGATTTGGAAATGGATATTTGAGCTAGGGCAGGGAATGAAATAAAAAAACGTATTTTTAGAATACATCATGAGGATCCTTCAATTTGAAGTTCATATTTTGAACTAGGAAAAAAAGTTAATAAACAATAAATACATGTCAATCAACTAAATAATGCTGCCTGACAACTGCCTTTCTGCCTCTCCATATGCAGACAAGGAAACAATTGAAGACACTTATCTGTACATTTCATTAATTCTTAATTAATTCTTAATTCTCTCTCTGATAGGACATTAGATTCCAACATGTCATACCTCATTAATGCCTGGGGTAATTGTAGGTGCAGCAATAAAAACAACAAAAGGAGCAAACTCTGCTGTTCTCAGGACCTTCAACGCCTAGGTGAAAAAAAAATCAAATACTTCAGAAGAATACCCCAACAATGAATACAAAATAAGTTTAGTCACACAAGCAAAAGATGCAAAATCATGATTTACCCACAGTGGTATCTGTTTTTAACTGCTCTGGAGTCAAGACCTTACACTAGACCTACAGACATGTAAATTTTTGTATTATTTTACATTTTGTGGTGGTGTATTGATCCTTAATAAAAGTGAATTTTTCTTGAATGAAAGAGCATCTCTTTGCATTTAAATTGAATGATTAACAACAGGTAAAAAATGCCATTATATCATAAATAAAGAAGAGAACTAACTGTATTTTAGAATAAGTATTGATTAGAATATAATATTTTGTCTGAGTTTTTCTCCTTACCAACACTTTTATTATTATTTTCTGAAATAAACGAAAACATGATGCAAGAAGTTCCAAGTTTTTAAAAAATAAGCCTTACCATGTTTTTAAAAAGTGAGCATAGTACTAATATCCTGAACCAAATCTATGCAAAAGAGAAGAGTTCTCATTAAAAAGTTGACTTGGTCATACTTACTGAGTGATACACAGGACAGTCATAAATGAAACTTTGGTACAGATCCAAGCTAGACTGAAGTGCAGTGGAAGCAAGTAAACACACCTCAGCTGAACTCAAATGGATGGACAAGATGAAGTGAAACCATCAAAGGTCAGTCTTTTTTTCATCCTTCTGCTTCCTGTCTTCTCCAAAGCTTTTTTTTTTTTCAAAGAAACCTCCAACAAGAAATCCCAATCTATACTTTTCCCAAGTTAAAGAGATTTGTATCTTTGCTGCTTGAAACCATCCGTACACATCATCACCCATGCCAACCTCCTCTAAACAAGTGATTAATCCCTTATGTGAAAGTCATGAAAACTCAAGCAACTAAGAGTACTCAAGGGAAAACAGTCAAGCACTGCAAGATCATTGGGAATAAGTCCACAGAGGGGCTGGCTGTAATGAGCTGCGATGGATGCATGAGGAAGCTGGTTAAGACGCATGCTAGAAACATGCTGGAGGAAGTATAGCAAAGGCGGCCGGTGCCAAAAGTAAATATATTCTAACAAAGATTAAAATGGCTCCTGAGAATTGTAATGCTTCTGAATAATGCAAGTTGAAAAGATTTATCATGAGTTTGCTTTAAACAGCTGCTCCATTAGAACTAACTATGAACTAACTGCTCTCCCTGAAAACTTTTAGATGTAGGATTTCATTTTTCAGAACAGCACCACACCAGCATACTATGTGAACTCTCCTAAATAATTTAGTCAGGTATCTTATTTTTGTTATGCAATTCTTAAAGAATTTTAACATCTTGAATCCATTCACAAGGAAGAAAGAATGCAGCAAACTATAACCCTGGTCACAATTTTTATTCGTCTATCCTCCCATTTCCTTTAATCTGCTAGAATAACATAAACATCTTGCTTAACCATATTCATGTTATTCCAGTTGACATATAAACACATCCCTGTGAACTGAAAGTCATGACCATATGGATGTTTCAGAGGAAATGTATCAGAATTTTCCCACTGAAGATTTAGATAGTGAATGAACTAATGATTAGTGTTTCTTGAGAGCCTGATTTTCCTTCCTACCTTCTTCTGAAAAGTATAACACTGGTCATTGTGCAAACAGAATCAGTACTGGTGACTGACCACAAATGTTTCTGACCATGCTCAATACTGATATGGAGCCAAGAGTCAGTATGGGACAAGATTACTGTCTAATACAGCACCAAAGAGACATTTTTGAAAATACTGAAACATTACTCCTGACAGGCAATGATAATCACTTGCTTTCACACATTTCACTGGACATGAGAGTAATATATTAAGAAGTTACACAGCTAGTAGATTTTCAAGCTATGGTGGTTGCACACTAAGCTAAACTACAAATTAGTTTCTGCTGTATGTTCTACTAACCAGATGACTACCAGAATTCCACTTCACAAATTGATAACTTGCTGTCCCAGAGTCTTTTGTCCAACTTACTGTATGCATTACTTATCTAGTGTGCAATCAATAAAAATAAATATATCTCAATAAAATATGGTTCAAGGATTTGGGATGAGTCCCATTTTCATATACTTCTGATTAGTTACCTGAGGTTCTACATCAAGTATTGCAATTAGTCCCTGCTCATGGATCTTTCGTATTGTTTCCAGTTTTGTCCCATACATTGCATCCTCATGGCTGCCGTATTCCAAATATTCATTGTTTGATATATCCTGCATCATTTGGTCATGTGATACGAAGTAGTAATTTTTCCCATTTTCTTCATCTTTCTTTGGAGGTCGGGTTGTGTCTAAAAATACAAAATATTTTTAGTACAAAAGCAATATTAAGTTTAATGGCCTTTTCTTTGGTTTATCAATACTTATTCACTGAATGATGACCTGTCAAATCACATAGAGAACAAAGCAGCATGAACTCGGGGTAGGCAGAATGACAGGGGCTGGAAAAAGCAGGAGATGAAGGGAAAAGCAGCTCTTCAGAAAAAGCTGTGGAGGTTATCCTGGTAGACACTCAGTTACTTAAATATAAGCCACCATGTGCCCCTGTGGCAAAGAATGGCTAAAGGTATCCTGGGCTGCATTAGACAAAGCATTGGCAGGAGGTGGAGGGAGGTGATTCTTCCCCTCTACTCAGCACTGGTGAGGCCACACCTAGAGTGCCGTGTCCAGTTCTGGGTTCCCTAGTACAAGAGACACATGGACATACTGGAGAAAGTCCAGCGAAGAGGCATCAAAGGACTGGAGCATCTCTCCTAGGACAAAAGGCTGAGAAAGCTGGGATTGTTCAGCCTTGAGGAGAGAAGGCTTAGGGGGAATCTCCTCAATGAGTACAAATACCTAAAGTGAAAGTGTAGAGAAGATGGAGCCAGTCTCTTTTCAGTGGTGTCCAGTGACAGGACCAGAGGTAATGGGCACACACTGTAACATAGGAGCTTCCATCTGAATGTTCTTCAGTGTGACGTTGACTAAGCACTGGCACAGGTTGTTCAGAGAGGTGGTGGAGTCTCCATCCTTGGAGATAATAAAAAGCCATCTGGACATGGTCCTGGGCAACTAGCTCTAGATGGTCCTGTTTGAGCACGGGGCATTGGACCACATGACTTCAAGAGGTAAGGACCTTAACCGTTCAGTGATCCTGTAGATCATCTGCTTCTCTTTTCCCTACAGTCATGCTGACATCCACTTGCTTACCTTTCTTCTCATATTCCCTCATAAACTGATTTACTGTCATATTTTTCCACTATCACATTTATGTTGGTGACATGTCTGAAACACTACATCTCTTCCTAACCTAATCCAGTATCTTCCAACAAACTTTATCTTAATTTCAAACAAGTTATCCAAAATTTGAACTGATATCCTGTTTTTAATTATACCAATTACTGTTCTAAAGATTAATTAGAAATGTTCTGAAGATTAATTGGCATATTTCACAGAAGTATTATAGATCACGGTTATTATTTCAAGAAATTAAAGAACAATGGATTATATAAACCATATAATATCACCGTAATACTCACTGCTGCCCTAGGTCTACTGAACTTACATGCTCTTACACATCCCCCAGATCTCCCTCTTCTGTAAAAGTATTCCTGTATATTCCTTTTCTACTTAAATTCTTATGATGTTTTCTTGTTCTGATTGTGAAAGTGTAAGTCTAAAAAGTGGGTGAGAGAGATGAAAGCTACTTAGTAATAACATTTTGAATATATTGATTGTGCAGACCTATGTGGCAAGAGATTTGTGGCCTACTAATCCTTTTAATTAACTTCCATTGTGAGTGACGTGACCTTTATGATCAGATTTTCAGTAGGTAGATAATTTCTTCATAAAGCATTCCCCAAAACTCCATGACCAACTTAAATTACCTACTACTACCATAGTTCTGTAAAAGAATACAGAAAATGCAGTAAAATCCATCCCTGGATGTTGGTGAGAGTAAATTCAATCACCTAGAGTCAGCTGAAAGACAGATCAGGTCAAAGAAAATGAAATTGGTACATAATCACAGAGTCACAGAATAGGTGGTTTGGAAGGGACCCTTAAATGTCATCTAGTCCAACCACCTGCAATGAGCAGGGACATCTTCACCCAGGCCAGGTTGCTCAGAGCCCCATCCAACCTGACCTTGTTTCTAGGGATCTATCTATCTACCACCTCTCCAAGCAACCTGTTCCAATGTTTCACCACCCTCATTGTAAAAAATCTCTTCCTTATATCTAGTCTGAATCTATCCTCTTGTAGCTTGAAACCATTACACCTTGTCCTGTTTGCTACAGGCCCTATTAAAAAGTCTGCCCCATCTTTCTTATAAGGCCCTTTAAAGTAACGAAGTCATCACAATGGCTGACAATGTCACTTCTGAGCCATGTATTGTGTTTCTAAAGTCAGCCAGGAAGATTTGGCCACTGGATGCTCTCGTTTCGCAATGCCCAGCTTGAGGAAAAAGGGTGCACCTCCAAGAGATCATGTAGTAGAATATATAGTTCCTGTCATGGGTGAGACTGCCATGAAGTGAAAACACTCCCGTGCTCTTCATAACAACCCACTTGTAAGTAGTGAAGTTATATGAGTTTTCTTTTTCTTATTTTCATCTCTGGAAATTTGAAGTTATTTTAGTACAATACTAGTCCTCAAGGCTGGGCTGTGAAAAGCAATTTAAAACTGACAGATGACACACACATTAAAAGCTTCCTCTAAATCCAGTTTATATTTCTTCTCATGGGAATTATACAAGGTTTTAAACATGATGGCTGTTCCAGTCTTCTCCAAACTGTAAAGGTAAAATTAGCACAGAAAAATGAAAAATGAAAAATGTTCTAGCCTTCACTCCAAATTTAGAAATATTTGGGGCAGAGAGAAGCATGCTTACCAAGAAATTTTGTGAATACTACGAAACTTACAATGTAAAGTGGTGTTTCTTACTACCTCTGTCTCTGAAAAAACCAAAAGAATAAATACACTCAGTCCTTTCACAGTTTCCACCTTTCAGATAGCATTGCCTCAGCAGAACCAAACACATAGTAGTACAGTGGGATGTTGTCAAGGATGACACGAACAGTTTTGCACTACATAGAACGTTGCTACTTACGAGGAATGGGGTAAGCAAATCTGTCCGGGTGTTTTGTGATGAGTGTGTTTTTTATGTGTCTTCTTCCAACACCGTGTGCACCTAATCCACAACACAAAAATCAATTATAAATTTTCGACCAGAAGGGGCTCAAAAATATGCAGTTTTATTCAGAATAATAGTTTAAAATTACCTAGTAAGACTAGTGTTTTCCTTTTGAATGCTGGCAGTTTTACTACTTCTTCATATGTGACGAGATCTAATTGATCAAACACTAAAATACAAAAGAAACCCCCACACGGATGAGAAAAAAAGACACATAAAGGGTGATACTTAGTTGTGCTACAAATTATAATTTTAGCAAGTTTTAGATTTACAATACAAATTAATATGCTACAGAAAATAAAATCATTTTATTATGCAATTTTAACAAGTGTTCATTCAAAAAAACCATTAAAAAGCAATAACAAAGCTACTGAAATGCTCAGGAAAGTTTGCATGTCCCTTCATGCAGTATTCAGCAAACCACAAAAATTAGCTAAAATGGCATGCCATTCATGTTTGCATTCCTAAGTAATAGCAATGCTAAAGAAAAATCTGTAGACAGTGACCAACATGAATACAATATGAGAACATCTATTTACACTAAAGATAGGAATACTTCCATAATCACGTTTTAATAAGATCTTTGAAAAATGTATAGAGACGAGTGTTAATACTTTACAGTACTTATTCTTCAAAACTACCACCATATTAATTGTAATTAGAGTTCTCTTTAAACACACGTGCTGGTTGAACTGACATGCTTTTAAAACTTGTGACAGAATGAAGAATTCTAATGAAAAGCGATGGCATTACATAAAAGAACCTCCATCATATTTAGGGAAAAATTGTAAAAGTATTATTTCAGAAATAATTTCAAATGCAGTTGAAATTGGATGCATTCCATTATGCTTATCAATCTAGTATCAATTGCCAAGGTATATAATAATTGACAAATCAAGTTTTGTTCATTAAAAACAGCTCATTCCTCCTGTGCCAAATAACAGAACAACCGTGGTACTTCTTGCAGAATTCTAATGAAAAAGAAGCCAGGAGGCAGCTGATTATATTTATAAAGATTACACAAACCATCAGTCGTGAGCAGAATAATGAACAAGTTTTCAGTTCTGTATTTAGGCATGCTGGAAAAAAGATGGGAGGAGAAACTGCATCTTAAGTATGGGATCTTTGAGTATTTCAAAGTTCTAAGCTGGTGTACGCACCTTATCTATATCCAAATCCATCTTTTAGGATAAGTCCAGATATATCCTTCTCCCCCTTATCCAAAACCCCTTAGGTAAGTAGGAGCTGGTGGGAGCTTTAGTTTCCTTACTCAAGTCCCCTGCCACCAAGATTAACATTAAGACTGAAAGCATATACTTTTAGTACTAAAGTCCCAGTTAAAGGAGCAAAGATTTAACTTAATGTGTTTCGTTTTATGGGGTAGATTTTTCAATTCAATGGCAGTCTTTTTACCCCAAAGAAAAAGTACAACTACTTATTTTTGGTCAAACTACGAATTAGTAAATGGACATAGTCAAATCTTTAAGATCTTGAAAACATACAGACATGAAAACTTCATTTGAAGCATTTTCAATTTCATCATAAACAAGAATCTCTTTCAACCTTTCCCCAAATATTACAAGCAAGAATTTAATCATATTCTTCTTCCATTCCACAAACTTACAAACATGGAATTCTTAGTACTTCCTTTTTTGCAACTTCACACTATTTAAACTAATAATTAATTTCATATTATAAAGAGCTAACAACCTACAACATGTGAAATAGCGTTACCATTCTAACCATCTAGGCCTGCAAGTATTTTTTCCCATAAAAAATCAAAAATAAAACCCAATCCTTTATTTTTTTCACCTTACGTTAGATACAAAGAACAGGAACAAACAACAGAAATGGTGCATATTAATCCCTTCATCACAAACTAGCAGTGTGGAGATGAAGTGTCTCAGTCTACACAGAGTTAACTCATGATTGTAGGGTTTTAAAATGCAAAAGAAAAATGATCAATTTTTTAACATACACGAGATATGAGGAATAGAGGGCACATTTAAAGACTGAACTCTAATGCTTCTGTGTTACTAGCTAATAAAGAAAAGGAGTTTTTGAAACAAAACAGTAAGAAGCAAATCAAGAGGCATTGTCACTTGACAGGTTACTTACATGCACAGAGGCCATTGGGAGTAAGACAGCATGAAAAATGTACAGGGGTCATTGAGATATGGCTCGTAATATATTAGTAAAATAAAAAGTATATGCACAAAATAAACTTTACCATGCAATAGTCTAAACACAAGGCAAATAAATCACATTAAGAAATGATAAACGTATTTTGTAAAAGCTTGGCAATCTTCTACATTATGCATAATATGAAGCATAATTTTAGTGTGTTCTAAAGAGTGTTCTTTTATGAAGTACTGAAATGTTATTGTAGTATATCTCTAGAACATTTATAAAAATCTCAGTGACCCTAACAATGAAAAATACTTGTTTTTTTTCTGTGGGCTTTGGTTTAAAAGTGACTTCAAAATGATAAAATGTATGATTGTGAAATTGTTTCTTGGAGGACACAATACTCTAGAAAAATATGATATTTTTCTTGTGAGGGAGAATATGTTTCTTTTTATTTTAAAAAGTAACTGAAATATTCTCCTCTTTATAAACAATGTCTGATTTGCAGAAAATCTCATTTCTATTTCCAGTACTATCTCAACATACCACATTAAAATCTTAATTGACTATTAAGTATTTTACTAGGTCAATTCTCAGCTCCCCAGTTCATACCTAAGACAAAAATAACATGTATGATCAAATAGACTACATAATGCTAAACACTTTATTGATTTTATACTGAGATTTAAGAGAAATAAATTCTACTTCCTTGTAAGAACAACATTTTGACACCTGGATTAGACTTCCCAGTTCTACATTAATTATACTTATTTTGGCGCCAACAGAAGATCTGGTTTTCACTCTGATGCAGGTGCACTGAAAGCCTGCAAAACCCAGTGTTACCATATTTCTGACTGACAACACCAGATGTGAGAGAGTAGCTCAGAGAAGGGAAATTCAGTATCACCTTAGTTAAACTTAACAAACTCATGTGAGTATCATAGTATTTGAGGCATCACTCCCTGGAATATTACTGACATCACCTTTAATACCTCAAGTACATAAGATGAATAAACATTTCTAAAAGTAATCTTTATCCCAATCTGCATTTTCATTAACTTTTTGACTTCTTTGGGGGGAGGGGAAGAGTCAGATGTTATTCTGAATAGAACAATTTTTTTTCACAGTCATTTTGATAACTATTAATGTTAATTTTTCTCTTTCTGAAGAACACTGTGCTCGGATGTAAAAAGGCTAACAGCATTGATGGCGGTGAGCACTAAGGCAGGCTATCAACCTTCCAAAATGTTCCCCCTACATCATGATAGGAAAGTCTAGATTACCTTATTTTCAGGGATTTCATTGAGCTAGTCTTGTTCCTAAAGTATTGCCTGCTCCTCCTTCCTTGGCCATCCTCTTTTGTTTGCATATTCCTTTGTAGCATGCCATGCTTAGTCACAATGACATTATTAATACTATTCACTGTGCAACTGCATAGCTAAGAAATGTAATTGCCCTGAAGAAAAAGAATCAATGCTTTTTGTTGGATTACTCTTCAGTTAACCCAGTTAACAGCATGGCCATGCAAAATTATACTGAAGGGAGCAGCAATGCTGTGGGAAATGTATGCTGGAAGCAATTGGTAGTACTTTAAAACCAGTATTGTCTAAGAGTTTAGGCCATAAAATCCATTATATTCTCAACAGTTTTTGCTAAGGTCATGATCAGTAAAACAGTGTTTAGTTCTACTGCAATGAAGTGTAAACCAGAATGTCAAACCAGCAAAAGGAAGGAAACAAGTTAAACCTTGAAATCTCTTCTTGTCTCATAATCAAATATGTAGAGACAATGCAGAAGGGTTTTCAGGGAGATGAGTAATTACATATTTAACTGTGAACATCTTAACTGAGATGGTGAACTAAGGCGTATAAATGACAATTACTGTTCTTTGACTCCCTTAGATTTTGTTTACAGATTACTTTTAAGCAATTATAAATTCCGTAGTACTGATATGAGCTCTGACACTGCACACAGATTGTACAGGCAAGGAGACATGTGAAAATACAATTTGATGTTGTTTAATTGGTGCAGTTAAGAATGAAACTGAAAAAAACCCAGAAACTAATGCAATATATAAACCACTTCTACTATACTGTTTGACAGGTATATCTTTTAATTCTAATAAAAACCTCTGCAAATCTCCCAAGAGACCACAACAATGTATTTATCATCACAGTATGTGATATCAATGCAAAAGCAATAGAAACAGTTTCAACACATAGGAGTGTTTTATATGAAAAGAACTAATTTCTGATTATGAGTGAAGGGTTCTCTTTCTTCTTAATTGCTAAAACTACTGAACTTTTATCAGTAAGGATCTTTTACTCTACAGTCTTTTAGTTTCATAACTTTCTAAAACAATTCAGCTTTTCAGCAGTCTAAACAGAAACCCATAAATTAAGATTCAGGCAGAAATCATTGCAAGGATGATAAACTTCCAGAGTTTGCTCTATTTGGTAACTGTAAATAACACAATCACTACACAATAGCTCTTATTCCACTTCCAGCTGTATATGCTTCAAGAAAAATGACCTTTCATGATGTTTTCATGTATATAAGGTTAAACACAATGAACACACGGTTACAAAGATGCTACTGAAAAGTCTTTTGTAGAGCACAGCACAGTACAGTTATATAGATTGCAATATTTATATCCTGTTGGTTTCTAGTGCTCCTTTAAATAAAAAAACCCAAACCAATGCAAGCCCCTATTAGAACATATTATGATGCATTTATTTTGATGCAGCTTGCCTTTCACTGATTAAGCTATATATTTAAGCAGCAAAGAACAAGCAGAGTTATGTTGTTATAATTAGAATTTTATGTTTTCCTAAGTAACTCATTATGTTTATATATCAGTGCCAGCTGAACAATTAAAGGCAAAGTTTAGATTGCAAGAAATTTAACCTATTAAAGATACTTGCATTTTTTGTTTTCATACCTGCATTGTGCTTTGCCAAATATTTGTCTTTGTACTGCTTTTTTTTCTTTCCAAACCAAGTACAGCTGGCCTGTTGCTCCTGTTTGGTCTTCTCCATGGCAATACAAGCAACTCGCCTGGTATATGGAGGAGAAAAAAATGTTTGTTGTTGTAATTGATGTATTTTTAAAAGGCCACACAAAATTAATAAGAAAAATAAGACTTTTTAATAGTACAAGAGTACAGTAAAACTTTTACAACTTATGTCTCCCTTATGTCAGGGCTTGCAAGTAAGCCCTTGAGAAGGAATGAAATGTCTGTCTATCTCTGTTTTCTTTTCTAGCAAAATTTCCCTTAGCTACTCCAGGTGGCATAGGCGCTGTTAAACTCTTTAGAACACTTAATTCTTTTACATAGCAAAACTTGTATGAAATATTTTGGGCTAGATCATCCATACTGATAAACTTTATTGAGTTATGGCTCACGACCTGCTTGCTAAAGGTTGTGCTGATATGCTGATACATTTAAGATATTTACTAAAGAGCTTTGGCAAGAGCTTTACATTGCTTTTGCGGTACTCGGTACCATTGCCGTTCATTGAATCTGTCACTCAGGAAGGTTTGCACTACAATATCTTCCTACTTTTTGGCTTTCACATGAAAAAGGAAAAGGAGAGAAAACCCCAGTAGTCCCTCAATGGCTTTTGCACTTGACATCTTGCTAACAACTTATTCCTGCAGTAGTACTAACGAAAACAGCGTTTAGAACCTAAGAGACATTAATTTGATCCCCTTACATAAAGCATTTGTATGTAGCCTTCATTCCTGGTTTCCTACAGTCTATATGAAAGCACAGCTGTTTTATTTTTCTATTGTAACCACACATATGATATTGCATGCAACCCTTACTGCTATGTATGTACAAGAAAAAAAAAATCAATGCCACATTAACTGAGGCAATATATACTCTTTTTCAAAAATACGAAAATTATACAAAAACTAACTACACAACAATGAAAAGCATGAAAGACAAAAATAAAAGCAGCGCTAAACTGATTTTTATAAATGTAAGTCATACCATTCTTGAAGTTCAGGAGAAGGAATAAGGCCTGCAGTACCATTTTTGGAGTTCTCAAGTTTACCCTGCCACCAGTTGTGATCATCTTTGCTAATGATTTGGATAATATCACCAACTCGGAATCTGATGCCAGCTTCTTTGCAAGGAATGAGGTCATCCTTTGCTGGATCATATTCAAATTGTGCTCTTACATATATCTATTAAAAAGAATTTATGAAAAACACTTATATTAATACCAGTAAAGTATTAAGAGTAACAGGTGAAAATTTGATCTGTGCATGTAGTTACGCATACTGTTTGCAACAAGCAAAGGAAGAAACAGAACGGGAAAAGTGTTAAGTGATAGTTGAAAATGAAACAGACCCCCCTCCCCCAGCAAACAATGGAGACCTATAATGTTATTTTGAAAGCTCATGTATTTTCCATACTGTAAAACCTGAACAGCAAAAATGAACACATGCGATAAACTGATAAGAGTCCTTCCAGTTGGTGTTAACTGTCATGAATTATTACAAGCTAAAAGCTGGCAGCTTACAATTTGAACTGTACTGTATTTTCCAACAGAAATTCCATGACGCATTTTAAAATTGTGTATGGCAGGAAATTTTTTTTGGACAGTATAAAGAACTTTGGCTACCTTACTGATCTATAGTATTTAGACTGAAAACTTAGTAGCTTTTTTTTTAGATTAAATAGGAATTCTTTTTTTTTTGCACCTATTGCATATAGTTATCTAATCTGGGAATACTTTGCATGGGTTTTTCAACAGAACTCTACTCCCAGATAAATGAAAACTAATGATTTGACTAAGCTATTCTCTAAGGAACACTAACAGAAAGAGTTCAGATTCTGACTTCACCATTTAAAATAATACACCAATCCTTGCTTTGTGTGTTAGTGAGGTCTCAAGTTTTGGTTGCTAATTACAGCCTTGATGCATCCAAGTATCTTAAAATCAGAATTAAATGTCATGTCCATGACAGGGAATTTCTACAGTTTATGAACTTCAAACATCACTCTATACCATCTCAGACAGCCATGTATATTCTACTGCTGATTTTCGCACTAGAAATTGACTAGATTTTTTAAAAGAAAACTCATATCAAAGTAATATCCTTAATTTTAACTGCAACACTTTTCAACTGTGCTTAAATTCTGCTCCAAAAATAGTTGTAACTATGCAGGGTTAGCACTACTCATGGCACTTTAAACTTACAGTAATGCAACTTGCAGCTCAACACGTGAATAAATTAACTTTAAATGGCTAATCACTACTATCTTGTACCTGATGCATTTTTATCTGATTACAGTGAGAGCATCACATGGGAATACCAATAGAGAATGCAAATTCTAATATATTAAATCTGACCCTTCTTCTGCTATGCATTGAGCGTGTGAGTTTAGAGAAGCAATCCAATTTCTTTTAGTCACCTGAAAAACAGGGTATTTTGAAATCAACCACATTCATTTAGTAAGTGGCTTTCTGTGACGTAATTGCTACTGAATCAATTCCTTATTTTCTCTCAACTTATCTGACACAGGTCTAGAAAACTGAGCAGTATTTTTACCATCTAGAAACTTCCTTGTTTCTCAAGTCCTTGCTCCAGTTTGAGCCATTATCCACCATATACTGCCTGTTCATGGAATGGAACAGACTGCTATACAGATTGCAAAGTAACTGTTACCCAAGCCCTGACTGTTTTCAAGGACAACAAGCTATCAGAAAAATATGTTGGTTCAATGGGAATACACTCTTGAAAACAACAGGTAACTATAAATAGTGTGAGTGCAAGGAACACCATTATTCTGATATTGCCTTGAACAAACACTCTTCTCCTGTGAAGAATACCTTCGGAGAGGAAAACTAAACCTAACAGAATAGCTTGGAAGGTCTTCCATGGAGCCTTTCCAGGACTATGTTCACGCAGCTGGAAACTCCATAAAATAAAAGAAAGTTGAAAGAACCATATAGCTGCAAGCTTTAAAAATGGGGAAAAGAAATGAGAGCAATCCATCCTGGTAATAGCTATTCCAGTCAACTTAACCAGACAGTAGTAGAAAAAGATTGTCAAAGACAACAGATCATGGAGTCCAATGACTCTTTTGCATGGAATTGCAAGAGTCAATATTAAAACTCTTGATAGAATAAGAGGTTGAGTCCATGGTTAAGGTTCAGATTCTGGAAGGGCTATATATAAATGAGGCAGTTACTGAAGCTGAATCACAAATCGCTTGATGGAATGTGTTGATTTGGCAACTAGAGTAAAACCTCCCAAATTCTCAAGACTGCAAAGGGAATCATCAGGAATCCTCTGCGGAGCCCTTAAAGGCTTTCTTGGAATTCGCTTGAGAGGGAAGATCTTTTTTTGGTCCATGGTGACAGTGACTACCGCCAAGGTAACAAAATTAAGGGAGGTTACTGAATCTTGGCCTTAGGACTGAAAATTTAAGAGGCTACCTCCAGACTTATCAGCTCTTTACAGAAATTGTCCTTAATATTTTTCTCTGAAGAGCTTTGTTAGTGTCAATAAGTAGTTATAGATGAAGTTAAGCTTTAGAAACTTTGTCTGTACAATGTTTTAGAGCAGAGTATTAGACATTTGCCATACTGGTCTCCATTTCAGCTAAAATATAAATCTGAGCTTTCCTCTAAGATCTAAAACTGCACAGGTCACTGCACAACAGTAAGTTTCAATGCATTCTGAACTAAAACAGTATCTCCAGTTAAATTTACAATGACTTTGTAACTCTCACACATATGGACACGTGAAAAAAATGGTATTTTGAATTAGCCACAAACAAATGAGTTAAAAACAAAAATGAAAAAACGGAACAAATTTTCCAAGCTTAAATGTTTTAGTCGAGCATATACAGAACATGAAGGGAAAAAAAGATAAGGAGGGATGTTCACTAGCAGCTAAGTTTACAAAAATTCCCATGGAGGACATCTATTCACCTGTCGTCCTTTTGGTTGTGTTGTCGATGGCAAGTCCTGCAGAATAAAGTCAACCCAGGAGAAGAAATTTTCATTTTACTTTTTAAGGGTATACAACACCATTTGTTAGTGATTCATACTACATTACAATATAATGGTAAGTCAGACAAAAATAGAAGCATTGACCCATGTTTAGAAATACTGTTTTTCTTAAAGAAAAATCAAACCCAGGCTGTTTAGCAGCAAGCTGAAGAAAGCAGGTAAAAAGTTTAAGCAGATAGAGAATGTGCTTTTTAATAAATAATTCAGCATCTTCAACACAAAAGCACTGTCAAGTGAAAGAGGCTCTTTATGAGAATGCCTTTTCCACTCAACACTTAGTCTGGCTCTTAAGAGAGGGACAACTATTATAAATACAAAAAATTTTATTATTAAGGATGTATACTGTGATTAATTGCACTAAGGAACAACTACTATTTATGTTACAAATTCGATTTAATTCACAAAAATTTCTTAAATTTTTCATCCACAATTAGATTTCATTGTATTAATTAATAAGCACTTTTTTTAGCTAGTCCCATGAACTTGTGATATTGATAGCGCTCTTACTGAAGGAACTTGTGTGTACAGTTACTACATTGGTTCAAACAATGACAAATGATAAACAACACAGATTTTGACATTAATATACTTTAGAAAAACAGGAAATCAACAGCACCTTTCGAACCTGAACACATAGAAAACAGGAGTACTTTGTGTTAAAGATGTGATAATAATAGCTTTTTTTGTAGTGCAGTTTAAAGCCACTTCCTTTTGCTTTTCATATCCAGGCAAGGCTCATATTTCACAATGTATGTGCACGTACCACAACAGCAGAGGGCACACCAATTCGTTAACTCAGATAGCGGAAACTGGTACATGTTCCAGAGGTCTCTCAAAACACAAAACTTAAAGAGTCTAACATGTCTTGAAATACCAGCTGCACAGTTAATCTTTCTTCAAACACTGCTTCCAAAGTTCAGGATGGAAATAAAACTTCCATTTTAAACCTTTACTTAGTTTTGAGGAAACTGCTAACAATGATTTAAGGATGACTGAAGTGTCACAACACTGTTATTAACATTTAATTCACTATATGGCTTTTAACGAGAAGAAAATGTTGGACAAAAACCTTAAAAAAGAAAACGGGGAGTTACATGTGTAGTAACTTTGGTTCTATCAGCAGGACAACATTTTCCACTGACCACACGATAAGTATAACAGTAATGGCAGATGAGCACCAACAAAACTTTCACACTTTCTCTGTGTGGAACTGGAAATCTTACCGAAACAGAATTGTTAGTGCTGCTATGACCATTAGCTGGGGACTGTCTGGATGTAGAGGGGGAATCTCTCTGAAATAAGACACAAGGTTCATTAACAACACAACACTATCACAGGAACACAGATATATTTAAAAGAACAGTTACATCCACAGCCTTATAACCACTTGCTTAGCTGCTTTATCTGTGAAAGTTTCCACGCTACAAACTCTCTAAATCTGAGATGTTTTTCCATTGTTTAAGATTCAGTTTTGAGACTTTGATATATCCTAGGTAATAACTATTTTTATACTACCTCTGCAATCAAACAGCTTTTTAATTACTGAATAGCTGGGACCTCTTAGATCTCAAGTGTCTGAGAATGCAAAAGGCCTTTCATCACACTGGTGTCTTTGTTCAAGGAAATTACCTGAAATTTATATGCTGAACAGTACGTTGAATAGAATGAGGCACATGTCATATTTTAAAGATACTTCTAATTTTTTTTCAGCTACATGGTGGATGTCAATGTTGATTAGTTTCTACTCTGTAAGATGCATCTCTCCACAGTGCCTCACAGACACTGAACCTAACACCTGAGAAAGAAGTTGGACACTCTCTTCTTCCTCCTCTATTTTACAGCACACTGAGGTTTTTTTTCCCCTCTAACCTTCTTATGGGCTTAAAAATATTAAGCCATGCCAAAATATATCACTTTAAAAAAGCCACCTCTCCTGACTCAGACTACCAGTGTGGTCCTAACATTTCAGTGAGGAGACAGCAGGTGCAGGGTGCATACCAGGAAATTCTATGGAAAGGAAAACAGGAACTTCTGAACTGGGTTTTGCAAAGGCAAGGAAGTCACTTGCAGAGCAATCTGTTTCACATGCCATTTTGATTCTAAAGTACTTAATTCCATAAAATCAGATAACTGACCCACCTCTTCAGGAAATCAAATAACTCACTCACACATTAAAAAAAAAAAAGTCCACTTTATCCTCAAAGGAATTTTGGAACATAATATTCCATGTCAATGGTCAGTTTATGAAAGGCTGATCATTTTGCATAATATCAAGGATAGCAGAAAAGAAGGGCTAAAACACTTTTCGAAGAAAAGTTATTCTTGTCACATTTTATCAATAAAAGTGGCCTGTATGAACAGATTAAAAACCAGACTTGGAGCTAAACTGTTCATGCAACATTAATCAGGTAAAGGTCCTCTACTAATATTCTTGAATTTATAGTATTTAAGTGGTAACACTCATAGCTATTTGAAAGCATCAGAAGTTAAAATGATAGGCAATACTTCATCCCACTTGCTGCCTGTACGACCTGATGTGCAACAAACTCATGTAGAACTTGTGCACTTTTTCGTGGACTTATTAAATATGATTTCACAGAAAGTTCTGTATGTATCTACCTAGACACTTGCTTAGGTTTTAACACAGTTAACGTAAGATCTGACATTTGTGGTACAAAGTATGTAGGTCTGTATACTGCTACTACATGAGTAAGAGCAAAATGCTCATTTGGGTCCCACAACTACTTGCAACAGGTAACACAGTGGGAGAAATCAGCTCCAATTCTATTTACAAAATCACTTAAAATGTTCAGATGAGACCAAATAAGCTATTCAATAATAAAAACAATAGAAAACCCCAAAGGCCTAAAGGAACTATTATTCCTTTTTTTTCATTTTGTATACAGGATTGTCAGGATCACCTTTATCAAATAGCAGCTGGGAGATACTTTTTTCCAAAACATCAGTGAGTTTTTTCTTTCAGAAAGTAATTTTCTGCTTGCTCTGCAATTCTGTCTCTGCCATTTTCTTCTTTCATGAGGTAAAAAAATTTTACCTTTCCCCCCACCCCTTTTTATTTTTCTTTTAAATCTAGCTTGTTACAACCTGCTAGTCACTGATGGTTTAGCAAGGGAAAGCTTTGGCAAGTGATGCAAGCACCCAAGTCATTCAGAGAAAAACAAGTTCAGAGTAACTTGGAGAATGTCACTATTTCCAGACTCTCTTGAGGGCTTCTCCCTTGGAAGGAAATTTTCTTCATTTGAGAATGTTTTGATTTGTATTCCTCCAACAATTCTCAACAGAAGGCAGCTGATTACTCAAAGCAAACATTGATCATAACATACTGAGGAAAAAACATATTTTCAGTGCTATTGGTAACTTCAGTACCGAATATAAGAAATTAATCTACCAAGCTAGTCAAGAGGTTTATGTACAATTTTAAATAATTAGGCAGTTCAGCCACTATTTCAAAGGTATTTAGAGTCTTAATTTCCTAGCGACTTGGTCCTTCTTTCAAAAAATATCATACTCAAAAGTTAAGAGAAAAGCTGTATTATGCACAGCCTAATGTAACGAATCAATGAGTAGAGAGATCCTTGTAGAAAGCTGGGACTGCTTAAAACTGGATTGGAAAACTTCAGCGTTGTTTGTGAGTTTGTCTCTCCAGTAAATCAGAAAAAGCCCTAGTTCTCCCAGGAAGAAGGGCAGAAAAACACTTGAAGGATCCAATGATTCTAAGCAGTGTAAAGTGGTATCATCATATTTCAGTATAACTCAACTATCTAGACTTCCCAACCTTGCTTAACTCCAAGCCAAATAACAAATTGGCAATCATTTGGATCCTTGTCATTCAGTTAAAGCACCAGGAGCCTTTCTGGCAGTATTTTTAATGCAAATAGGTTTAAGACTATAAAAAAATTCCTATTGTCTGAGCACTAAGACTAAAGTTAAAAATCCACGGTGATTATCACCAGATTTTTAAAAGCTCATATATATTAAGGTTTTTCTTCTAATTGAAACAACTTAAGTGTTTCACAAAGACAATGTGAAACATAAAGGATGTTTATAAGGAAAGAAAAAAAGCAATTCTCTTACTATTCTCACATATCTGACACCATAAAAAGTTACTCAGGGTCTTGTGTCAGTACAAAGTAAGAATACAAAATGAAGCTCAAGCAAAATGCTTACAAAATACTCCATCTGGAGACAGTTGAAACATATAAACAGCATATGAAGTCATCAGCCATAAGAGGAATGTGTTGCAAGAGTTACTTAAGTTGATATTTATGTAAGTCTATAATTTCCTGGTTATCTGAAGCAGAAAAATACAACATCCTGACCACTGTGTTATCTAGATCCCTGAGTAACTCGGACTATTTGCCACACCAATGACTAAACAGGTCACCCCAGAGTAGATCAGCTGGTCAAATTTTTATACGAGGGAATTCATGCGTATTACGGTTTCAAGTTAAGTCTGCTCAATGAAATAGAAGGCCTGGTAACTGAAAGGAAGACACGGGTGCAGGAAGAGCCACAAATTCCTAAGAAACCTGAAATTATTCAATTGAGATTTTAAAATCTGCCTAGTAACACTGAAACACCATTACATACTATAGGAACAAGATTTCCCTAAATATCTGAAAGTGGCTTAATATTTAGAAGTCACCGCTACAACACTTCTTTTAAATGCCTACAAAAGAAGAAAACTATAGCGAGAGAAATGCAAATGTCAGTTATTTAAAAAATAATATACTGCACTTCCCCTCACCTTGGTATATGAAGACATATAGACAGATTCTATATAAAAGGCATATCACAAATGATTCTACTGTTTAGTTTTTCTTATTCAAGATATTAAGAAGATGTTTTGCAATCCAATGATGCAATTGGATCACTGGATTGCAAAACATCTTCTTAATATCTTTTGAGATGCCTACCAATCCAATGATGCAATTGGATCATTGGATTGGTAGGTGTCTCAAAAATTCCCCAGATATTGATTCTGTTCTATATTTCTTTTCTGGTGAAAACTACCAGTCCATGACTGAAGGGAGGGAATCAAACATAAATTTATACTGAAACATTGCCAAAAAAAAGTTAACTAGTAAGAGTATACTAGTGAAGACAGTATCTCTGAATTTATCCTGCTTGAGATCATGAGAAGCAAAATTTCTGTATCTTACTAATGTCATTTGATATTCATTTTTATCCCTTACCAATGGTTAATAATTTGATTCATCTCTGAATCAGAATCCTAAAAAAAAATCAGTGAGAAAAACCTCTCTCTGTACTAAATGTGATGCTTTAATAGGATGATTTCAAAATGCTAGCTTTTTGTGTACATTTATACCAGCTGAAAATTTAGCCAAGTAGGTGGAATAGACTCAGCCTCCTCTGATTAAATGAATGCTAAATGCCATGAAGTATGATAATTAGACATGTCTTTTTCCCCCCCCAGCATCTTTGACCACAACTTTCTAGTTTTGCTGGTTTTTTAACCAAAGAAGGCAAGAGTCCATTATCTTCTCTTTTGTGAAACAGTCATGAAAAAAATAAGGACATGAAGCTAAGGAAAAGAGTTGACCAGCTACTACTGAAATTGCACCACATAGTATTAATTTAAAGCTGCATGCTGAACTATTTTTTCCAAACAACTGTCTTCCCAGCAGGTTTACAGCTTTACCAATTTCTGTATTTCAACACTGGGAAGTAGATAGCTTTTATTAACACTGCTATTTACAACACAGAAGTCAATACATAAATTCGTCAGCACATTCTAGAATTTCTATTTGAGGTATTTTTTTAAAGCCTTTGCAGTTAATGAAAAACTTTTGCTTTCATATTTATACCTTTTAAGAAAATCAGACTCATAAGGTGAAAATCTGCCAAACCTTCTAACTCTAAAACCTTTTAGTTCTTGTTGACTTCTATTAGAAGTAGAGAAGGCAACCAAAAAGCGTAATGTTTTCTTGCAAACAGATTGTTCTGACAATTACAATAGCAGTTTCTGTGTGGTCTAGCATCTGCTGAGACATAAAAACAATTAGGGTGAAATCACAGCTCTAATTAAGATAAGGCGCTTGACTTCAACAGGGATTGTGACTTCACTCTTGGAATTGTAATTTGGGAACTGTTTGCGCAGTTAAGCATGTGGCACAAAGACTGGCATCATCTACATTGCCCATATGCCATCTGTGTGCTTAAATTGGAACAGTATCTCTCAAGTAACCATTTTCTAGAATTGAATTCCCTTCAATTGCAACCTGGAACAACTTTGTGAGCAGAAGGGAATTAAACGTTACTGCGCAAAAACCGTAATACCAAGTTTCTAGTTCAGTAAGAACCAACTCCAAATCTGTTTTTCTTCTGTAATGACAAAT
The DNA here is from genome assembly GCF_032191515.1 of Phaenicophaeus curvirostris. Taxonomy (NCBI): domain Eukaryota; kingdom Metazoa; phylum Chordata; class Aves; order Cuculiformes; family Cuculidae; genus Phaenicophaeus; species Phaenicophaeus curvirostris. The sequence continues at coordinate 119,578,212 of NC_091392.1, read as the reverse complement.
ACCATTTTTTTATGGAAACATAATATTAAGCCACATGTAACTGTTACAGACGACCATCACAAATTTACCTCAACAGGGTTATACAGAAACAGATTCTTCAATTAACCCTTAACAGCCCAAAACAGCAAAACAATTTTTAATGCCTAAAAAAATGAGGATTGTTCCTCCACTTAGGAACTTCAATAGATTTCCGGGAGAATGTGTTTAAATTGTAATTTTTTTAAAGGGGCTTCCTAAACGCATGAGTTGAGGATCCCCTTCCCTATGTTTTTTTTTAATAGGCTGTAAAGAGTTAGTTAAGGTGCTGATGAGATGAATATGAAGGCAGGGCTGAGTAGGTAGGTAGGACCTACTCGTGTTCCGTTATCTTTGTTGTAAAATTGGTGTGCGTGATCTAACAGGACAGGCAGAAACAATTTCCCAGAAAGCAGTAACATTCAGCCATCAGCAGGCAGTTAGTTACAGGACTGAGGAAGAAATGGGATTATTTATTATATTCATTACCTCACAGGATGAAGACTGCGTGCGATAACTTGGCACAATCTTAAAGGTAATACTTCCACGCATTTCCCTCTGCAAAAAGAGAAGTAGTTCTTTAAGGACTAAGAAATTGAAGAAAAAATTTCCATATTCTTAATGCTTGAAAGGAAAGCGCCATAGTTCAAGGGCAACAGTATGTTTTCCTAGAGTAAGCATTTGGAAAAGCTAAAATGCTACAGTTAATTTATCATTTCACTTATAAATAAATATTTAAATCCCCTATCATTAATCTAGAAGATAAAAATGCATTATTAGTTTGTATGCCTGACCAGTTTTTGAATGCCTAGAATCTGCAGCTGTATTTTAAGGTGAGAGATTCAGAGATGTGTAGGTTTCTTCCATGTGAATCTTTTCTTTGCAGCTAAATTCTTGTGATCCGCAGGTTCTTGCTACTAAAGTGACATTTTCTTCCCATTCATCATACATGTTAAATAGCAAAAGAACATTCAAAGTTTCTGAAAAGCTGCGTGTTACTGCACTAAAGGTAGAAATGCAAGAAATAGTCTTTCATCAAAACAGAACATGGGATCTGCTAGTTTGCATTTACTGTAGTATAAGAATATTCATAACAAGTAGTAACAAGGCAGATTATGGCAACATACTTGCTCAGCTGTATTTTCTTAAATGACAGTTTGAATTAAAGTGCTACCACGTGGCTGACAACTGCAGGACTCAGTCTGCAGAAAGGTAAGTAAATCACTTCAAGCAATCCTGGAGTTTTTCCCATTTTTTTTTTGGCTGGCTTATTGTAAACCAAAAAAAAAAAAAAATGCTATTTGCCTCAACTCACTTAGGCTTGTTTATATGGTTCTGGGCATAACAAAAACATCAGTGATGTCATCCAAGATCCCAAGGTTAGGTTTACATGCAGAAAAATTTGCAATCTCAAACTGACTCTACTAGTGAGGCCCAAGACTTGAGTTTTCCTGGAAGAAGTCTGACTGTCTGAGCTCAAAATATTTTTTTTCTTTGTAACATTAATAACCATGAGCCACAATAGTTATAAATTGCAAGATAAGATGTTCCAGCTACATATAAGGAATACATTTTTCTCCATGATCATAATTAAATATTGGAACACATTGCCCAAAGAGACACCTGTTATGCCAAATCTGTGTTCTTGGATATTAGCAAGGCTTACCCAGACAAAGACCTGAGCAACCTGGGCTGCACTCACTGTTAACCCTGCTTTGTGTAGGAGATTGGATTGGAGATCTCTTGATGTTTCTTCCAACCCAAATGTTTCTATGATTTATTGTCTTCGTCTTTGTGTAGCAATTACACCCAACTGTCAAGAAAAGATTCTCTTCTTTCATAGTATACTCAGTGAACACACTTGGAGTAGATTGAATATTTAAAATAAGAGCATGATCTTTACAGACTAACTTGAGATGGGTAATAGAAGGAAAGCAGTATTTTTTCTTTTATGTCCACTAGAGACAGAAGAAACTCCTGCGTTTCAACAAAGGAAACTCAAGCATTAGAGAAAACTTTCTAAAAAATAATGAGTTACACACTAAAGTCAACTGCTTGGAGAATTTGGGGAACCTCCAGTACTCATGCTATTTAAGAGCTGGTCAGATAGACATCTGTCAGGAATGGTTGAGTGTCAATGATCTTTTCTATGGGACTAAATGGAATAAATAAAAGGACGCTTGGAGTTCCTTCAACCATTCGTGGGCATAACGTGCAAAAAAGCCACTACTGAAAAACAAGGGAGAGGCTTTAACAGCGGAACACAGGACTTTGTGGTACATGCATACGTAAGCTATCAAGAATAAAAGAAAAAGGGGAAGTCACAATGCAGTTATATAAAAGTTTTGTCAAAGCAAGATAGGCACTTTTATAAAAGACACGAGAAAGACTTCAAGCACTTACAAGCATTTTTTGTAGCTGTTCTACAGTTTGATTTGCCACACTGATTCCGTTTATTTCTCGGATTTCATCCCCTACATGTAGCGTACCTGTGAAGTTAGCAAAACACAGATTTACCTCAAACGTGTTTTTACAAATTGGGATAATTGTAAGACAGTACTGATATTCATACAAAGGCACAAATATGAAACAACATTAAAGCAAATTTTTTGCCCAGATTCGGAAAATTACTTTGTTAGCTACGGATTAGCTAACAAAGACAGACACCTGCAGCTAGTTACCTGGAATGGTTCAACAGAGATATTCAAGCAGTATTTTATCAGATGACTACTTAATGCAGTTTGCTTTCTAGATATTGTCTTTAATTTTATCTGCCAGATCTGTATTTTTTTCATTTATCTGATTCTGATTTGGGATAGTTACGGCATGTATTTTCTGTACATACACTTGACTTCAGCTTGAATGTAAATGATTGGTGTGACTCCCATAATGTCAGATGATGAAACAGATATCTGCTTAGCTTAGGCAAGGCATAAACTACCTGCTGAAGCTGGGATGGGAATGGCATGCCACAACATGGCTGTACGACACTACAAAAGCTCAACGGGGAGGAGGCTGCACATGAATCTTCAGGATTAAAAGCAATCTAGGAGGCTCTTTTGGATGATAATTTCTGAACTGAATAGCTCAAGGCCACCTCCTCTTCTAGAAGTTCTCAAAAAACAACTTTCTACAGTTCGTTATTAGTCAGAAGATGTTTTTCATATATAATGAGATATGACAAGATCATTTACTTCACATACATTTCTTTCTGCTGTATAATGTAAAACATCTGTGCAAGTATACTTTTCTAAATACTGTACAATAAGTGCACCTAGTATAATTAATCTGAATTGGAAAAAAACCCAACGGCAAGCATTTCCTAAATTACAACATATCTATGGAAAATTAACTGAAAAAAAAAATCTATAAGGTAGAATTCTGAAAAATCTTTAAAATTCTTTTCCTGAACCAAAATAGTCAGTTTTTCCAAAGCATAACATGAAACTAGAACTTTCAACTTGGCAATCGTATGAAAATCAAACTGTATGCCTGCTGAACACAAAAACATCCTGAACCAAGAATAAGAATCCTGAAACATCTCTGTTGCTATGATTCTCTTTGAGGTCTCTTCTGTGCAACATTTGGCAGTGTTACAAGAGACAGTCCAAAATTTACAAAAACTTTCAGTACTCTTGAGAGTAAGTCATTCAGCCACGTTAAATGCTCCAAACAATTCTACAGGAGCTGATCTGCTGATAGTGAAATTATAAAAAAAATTCTCATCACAATTCTTCTGCCCCTCTTCAGTGGAAAAATCTTCATAATTAATAGTTCACTGAATGTGAATGCAACAGCTCTGTATCTGAATTTCAAATAATCTAGTTCACATCTAGAATATTAATGACCCAGCCTCTAGTGAAACACGTTGAAAGTTCAGTTTTGGCACTTCCTCAGGAAGGCATTCAATACCCAAATTAAAAAAAAATATTCGTAAAAAAAAAGGCTCTGTATCGACTGTATCATGCAAAAATTAAATTGTTTTTGAAGTGAGCGTAGTTGTTATTAAACAATAATACTGAATGAGAAGAAGCATATGTCCTGGAATAGTGTAAAGGTTCTTTGGCATCGTTCAAAATATAAATTGGATGGAATTAAATATTAGAATGAGAATCGGACTCTGTAATATCACTGCATCAAATAATTTCAATAGTGTACTTAAATAAAATCCCCTCTTCTGGAGCACTTCCTGTTTCTACTACTCTGACAGAAATGAGTATTGTTCTGTTCATGCCTGGAATGGATGTATTTCTGAGTAAATAATTTCCTTCTTCGTCTTCACAAGCCAGAGTGAAGACAGTTTTAGGAAGTGTGTGTTCTTACTCTGCATGAAGTATGAGAGATCCTACCCTAACAGGAAGAAGACAGAACAAACATTTTGGTTTGTAGTCAAATCAAAATTCTATAGATTGAAAAGAGAAAGGCTGTGAACACATAATCATGTTTTCATCTATTTATCATATACATTTTGTTAGAATGGAATAAACCTTATCAGAGATATCAGTTTAAAAAATTGGTGTGGTTTCACTTTGAGAATGTAACATAGGCAACGTAAAGCTGCTATTCTTCTGGTGATGTTAAATGGACAGCCAGTAAATCCTCTTCCTTCTTTGGAAATCTTTTTAAGTGCCATATTGGGACCTCTTCTTAAATGCATCTTATGAATGAATTACTATTTAAGCATGTACATCCCAAACCAGACAGCAGCAAAAGACCTACGAGTTAAGATATTGAGAGCTGCTGAGAATGCAGACTATGTGCAGATTCCCTGAAAATATTATTTACAGCATGAGCAGTCTAAACAGAATCCACAGGTAAAAAGTGAATGGATAACTGAGCTATGTTAAGGAACAGACACAAAGGTGAAAGCCAAGACATAATTAAAAGACAGAGATCTAAGATACTTCGATACTAAGATACTAGATCTAAGATACTACGATACTTTTACTTATTGTAAAAAAGCAAACAAGTCAACAAAAAGACAAGTTTAATGACTGTAACTGGTGTTTTAGCTGAATCCTCTGGAAAGTGTAAGTAGATAATATCTTTACAACCCTATCTTCCCACTTCAACTAGTGGAACTAGATGCACCTGGCATAGTGACAGGAGGCAGATTTCACAGCAGCTACTATTTTGTGATTGGGAATTAATGTGGTTTTTACTTAATATTGATAAACCTGAATTATACAGTTCCTATAAACCCCCGTTAGACCTATTATCCAGTCATTGCTGTTATTCGCTGGTAGTTTTCCATACAGCAAGAGGACACAGCAGAAGTAAAAACACAAAAAAACCCCAAACAAATAAATGTCACACACCCTGTCAACAGGATTCAGACATATGTGATTCAGATTATATGTGCATTGTTTTATTTTGTAAAAATATTCTAAATATATGTATGCTCAATGAAGCATTGAACCCAAGCGGCATCTAGAGCACTACCAAAATTAGAAACATTTAAAAAAAGATGACACTACTACAGAAATACTGAAATACAGCTCATTTTTGAACTAAACTTATGTGAATAATAGCTGTCTTAGTTAGGTGGAGCTCACATAGAATAGGTTAAATTTCCCAAATCTTTAGAAATAAAAGACACTGGATAATTACAAAGAAAAGCACAGAGTTTTAATGGGCATGGTAGGATATTTTATTTTTACCCAGTTTTAACAGGTTTAAAAGTTTTATTACCCTTATTATGGAAACAGTGTCATCTGAAACAATATTCTGCAGAGGATCACAGCTACCCAAGTACAGTTGGAAGAAAACCTTCTTCCTGTGCATCTTAGAGCAATCTCCTTTTAAAATTCACTTTTAGAATCCGAATAAATTTCTTTTCAGAGGGTCCTTTAAAAGAATGCAGAAGTCTATATGAATTGCACCTTTGTTTATACGTAAAGTTTTCTCTTTCCTGCTTCTTGACAGGTTTGATTACATTAAGGAGATAAAATGAATATATCAGGGAAAGGATCGCTGTAACCTTTCCCTGTTCTATGTTTTGTCTTCCTTCCTAAGTACCTGCCCCTAGCTTCCTTTGAAACAAAGCAGCAAGTTAGAAGGAACTTTCTGATGATGAAAATTTCTGTGTTAGTCAAAAGATGGCAAACTGGAAAACTAAAGTAACCCTTTCAAGGTTGCAATCCAAGCTTGCAGCTACCCACCTAGCAAGGAAGTTACTTGTATAAAGTAGGACAAAGCTCAGCTTTTTTTGACACTTGATCTGGACCCACAAAATGGAAAAAAAGTAGTAGACTGGAGATGAGAAAAGATGCATGTTTGCAGGGTTTGCTGTTGCAGTGAAAATTGAAAATTAGATTCAAGTTCTAGGCAGAAAAAACAAATTTATTTAAAAAATAATTTTTATGAGCCTCAACATAAGAAAGATCCTCAAGAATTGTGTGGAAACATAAGAAGAATTTTTTTTTTTTTTTGTGAACAAAACTCTTTCATTTTTTGCAAGGACAAGTACTGCAACTAGTCCAATGAGATTTATATAGATATATATTTTAAAAACCAGACGATTAAATAAGTACAACTCCAGAAATTATTGGCATTTCCATCTCTTACTGGGCTATAGTCTCATTATCCTAACTAGGGCCTAAATGAAACACAGTGGACTCTCATGTAATAATGCTGGCAGACCTCTGCAATTGGAAGGTAACAAAGGCAGATATCAGGACTCCATCCAGAAACAGAGGTACGCTAGGACAGAATAGTAGCAATCAACATGAGGAGTATGTACTATTACACAGTTTGTTCAATATTATCTAAAAAATTGTGTTTGAAGACAAAACTATTAATAACACATGATTACCTTGCCGATGAATCATTCCTCCATGCATAATTCTTGCCACAATGCAATGGTTCAGCTCATTCATTTTTAAAGTGATTCCCTAGAAAAAAGAAATGTTTATACTTCTAAAATAAAACACTAAGCAGTGCAATTTTTGGTGAATAACAGTCAATTTTCCTAAAAGCTTGAAGGCACTGTATAAATTTTAAGTTTAAAATAAGAACTTTGCCACTCATTTAAATCTAGGCAATGAAAACAGATAATACTTTAATATATGAGCATATAAGACTCTGGTTTGTTAAAAATGTAATTTTGTATTGAAGTCAAGGTGTCCATTTTGGTTTAAAGCCTAATCTGCTATAAATACTATAAGGTTGTTTTTAAACAAAACCAGCTCTAGTGGTATAGCAGTAGTATGAATGCACACATAGCATTTTAAGTTAAGGATATATGTAAGAGGATAAATATCTACAGTAGCTGCTGAACGATACCAGCCATACTGGCAACCCTACTTCAAAGTGCAGAATCTGTCATTAAAATCATTATCACACTGGTCATTCTAATAAAGACAGACTGTGGACTAGCACTGCCTGACAGAATAAAATACTCTTTTTTGTTCTTTACTAGCATAATGACTTCTGTATTCTCCCCTTCCCCTACAGCACGGACCCAGCACGATTACACAGAGTTATGACAAATATTGAGGTTCCCTCCATACCATTGGTTCATCTGTGTTCTTCTGGAACTGCACCAGTCGAACCCGTGTTACATTCTCCATATCCATGTCGCCGTTGGCACTTTCTGGAGAATCTCCGTTTAAGTATGGAGAGGTGGGAGGAGGAGTAACTCTCAGCGCTTCATCACTGTAAACTTCATGTGCCACTACATCATGAGTTTGAAGTAAGGCCTAGAGAAGATTGCAGCAATAATATATCAGACTTCTGTCATCTCTGATGCCCCCCCCACTTCCTTGTAAGTATTTTTGAAGCTTTCAGAAATGACAGGAAATCCAAGATATTTGTGCCTCACTTTCTATATGGGAACTTTTCCCTTAACAGAGTCTAATATAAACTTCAGCAGACGGCAAATGCATACACACGTATCTAGCATTTGAAATCTGCATGAGTACATCTTATTTTCTACTGTAGATACCTAATGAGAATGATGCTGCTTCCCTCTCCCTCATCTGCTTGACACCTGCATGGTGCCAGAATTAAGACATCTTTGTGTGCCTAGACACAGAATTAGAAAGCCACCTTCCTGAGCAAACCATTCTATAGTAATTAACACAGTAAAATGGGAAGGTATTCAGACCTCCTGGTATTTCATCCTAATAAATCATAGAATCATAGAATAACCAGGTTGGAAGAGACCCACCGGATCATCGAGTCCAACCATTTTTATCAACCACTAAACCATGCCCCCCAGCACCTCGTCCACCCGTGCCTTAAACACCTCCAGGGAAGGTGACTCAACCACCTCAACCTGTTCCAGTGCCCAATGACCCTTTCCGTGAAAAATTTTTTCCTAATGTCCAGCCTAAACCTCCCCTGGCGGAGGTTTAGGCTGTGGACAGACTGTGGATCCATAGACAGACTGTGGATCGGTATTGACTGGAAGAATGAAAAACCTTTTTTTGTTGTTTACGGGCATAATCACTTCGATATTCTGCCCTTCCACTAAAGCGCAGACCCAGCACACCCACACTGAGTTCAAGATGCCTGACAAAAATTACAATCAAAACCAACACACTATTCAAATACTGCTTCGTTAGTTTTACTCTGCTTCTTGATGCAAAGAATGGTACAACAGGTAATGGATTGAGTGTATTTAATCTTTGATAAGTGGAACAACTGCCTATGTAAGAACTCTAAGCTAGGAAAAAGATATGAAGCCTGTGTAAGTGTAAGAACTGTAACACAGTATGACAAGATAAATGTTGGACAAAGTGTAAGCATTTGCAAAAGAGTATTCAACAGAACCAAGCTTTTTTATTGTGTGACATTCCACTGCTTTCCAGGATATCTTTAGGAGTCCTGTATCACATTCATTTCACATTAACCACATTAATTTTGACTGTTAATAATGGGTATATTATAACTAGCTCGCTCCTCTCCAAAAACTAAATACAACTTAAATGTGAACATGCTAGTTCTACTCCTATATTAACTCATCAAGGGCCAGAGATAGATACTGCTTCTATACCCAAATGGGCAGAGGTTTCTCAGATAGAGATTGATAAATCAAGCAACAGCAAAGATATCAGCCACCAGCACCATTAGGTCAATCTATATTATAGTTAACAACTTCTTAATTTAAATTCTCATAGGTCTTAACTTGCAAAACCTATCAATCTTGCAAGACTTGAGATTGACCATCCAGAATTTGTTTTGGCAGAGAAATCTGACTCTGCAACTTCAATTAAAATGTTTAAGCAGAACAAAACCAGAAAAAAAAGTGATAACAAACTATCCTTACACAATGTATTTCTGAAGTGGAATCTAAGGCAGAAATGTTTCTTACATGGCTTCTACAAAATTCTAAATTTATTCCTAAGGTAGCACTTCTAAAGTGTACTATGCTATAAAAGATAACTTTATGAACAGTTTAAGTTCCCTTTCATCAAATCAGTTTCCAACTATAGTTAGCAATTCAGCATTACAATGATGGTACAGAATTCCCTAAACTAGAAATGCTCTACCCACATTTCCTCCTTTTTTTTTTTTCCCCCAGTGTTTCAAGCCCACCTACACATATACTATTTTGGGTTAAATACTAACCTGTATCTGCATCTTCTGTTTTTCATTTTATTTTGTCAACTACTAAGCTCAAACTTGCAACAACTCCTCTGCATTATTCCATACTACCAAAGCAACAACTTATACTAGAGATCTGGACCATATATGTATATGAAATAATTTTAATTAAACAAATTCTTTAATTTGATTTATTTAATTGGAGGTAAACTTATGCATGAATACTCCTATATAGGTTTAGGGATTTAGCATAGTTCTCCTTTTAGTATCCAAAAATTGTCTGCCGTTGTCCCAAATAAGACAAGCAGCCATGCACAATCATGCCTTAGCTCTGGTTGTTACAAAACGCTGCCATTCTAGGAGTGAGTGTGATCTTGGCTTTGCACAGAAGCACTCTTTAAAAGAGGACATGGATCTTCTGTGCTTGCTTCAGCTCAATCTACTCAAAGCTCCATAAGCGACTTCATGTACCTGTCTATACTTGTTATACTCTCCACACTTCAAAACTACATTTCTTTATGTGACTCAGGGCCTTACATTTGTCTCACATCAAATATTTGCCTTGCTTTATACTAGATTTTTAGCAACAATATATACCTTGTAGGTTATAAATATGGTAATTTGAACATTTTTAAAGGTTCATAATTACACTAGGTGACTTCAGAAGGTGTTAACAAAGTTTAATACAAATTCAGAAACATCAGATATTAAAGCACGGCAAGCTCAACTTAAATGTTGAAAACCTTCAATATAAAGACGGATACTGGACTTAAAGATACTTGTTTTCATGCATTTCTGTTAATTTTGATAATTTAGATTTTTTCCCCCTGTCTCTTTTTCCTTTGCATAACATGATAATCCTGCTGAAAATAAGTTTAGTGAGAACAACTGCTTACTAGTACATCACAGGACTATTGTCTGCAAAGAACAGCAAACATTTCGATTGGTGCTGCGTACTAAACATCTATAATAGAACCTTCCGCAGATAAAACTGGCAGATCTGAAAATTTACTTGAAGTAATGTAACAGAATAAAAGCTCCTTGAAATTTGTACACAACAAATGAGGTACTTGATAATCTTCTAAAGAATTCTTAAATTAATTATCTTTTGAAAGACCTTTATGTAAAATTTACTTACATTTCTTTAAATCAAAACGTTAAGCATGTACAGACTAAATTAATAATTTATTCCTGTTCCCATAAAGCACACAAAGACAAAACAAAACTAAAACATAAAAAAATTTGACCATGAAGATCTAAATGCCAATTAGAGTACTTACAAATACATACTTCATTGGCTTTGGTTCCGTAAAGCCGTAAGCCCAAACTCTAAGCCACTAACACCATGTTCAAGTAAACGAGACAGACTATACACCATTGTCTTCCAATTAGGTACACACATTAGATAATAATATAAATAACAGCAAAATACTCTTGTTATCATACAGGTGTCACTGCACACAATCCTAGTCATTTCATCTTATTACTTCAGTCTCTATGCATCAAAGCTCAGCAACTTACTAACCCGAGCACTGATCTGTTCACTGCTTGGTGAACACATTGAGTATAAGCCGACAATATTGCTTTATACGATTATTGCCTTTCCTAATAGTATCCATTTTAAAGGCTTTGTCTCTAAAGGAAAGTTTGGCATAATGCCACATTCATAATTTTGTAAGGTCTGTGGATTTCTAAAAGGTCTATCAGGCAGCAGGAATGGAATGATAGGAGTCTACATCAGTAGGCTCTGGTATATGCACCCTAAAGGTATGGATCCACAGCAACATATGCTGATTTGACTGTTGCTTTACACTTTTGTGCCATTCCTCCCTAACACGGACTATGTGTTTTTGTGTCCTTGCTCATTCTGGCTCTGGCAGTATTCCACTTGTCCTTAATTCTTTTTGCTAAATGGATCAATTTTTTTTTTATTGGAATGGTATTCTACTAGTTTAGCACAGTGCAATACCAAAGTGCAGTGTCAAATGAATGTCAGAACAATTGCAAGGGAGAGGATGAAACACAGGGAAAAGAGATGTCGCTCCATGAAATAGAAATTAAGCTTGGGATGCCACAGATTAAATTACTGAATTTACTCCTCATCAAAAATACTTGTTATGGAATGGGAACTTATTTCTTATAAAAAATACCTTCTATAGAATTGCAGCAAAAGAATTCCGACAGTTGGCTTTAAGTTTATGAGGACATCAGGTGGAACTAGAGATACCTATAAAATATGACTTCCAAATCACTTTTCCTGTTGCTTGATTTGATACATGAAATTTTTATATACCACAATAATTTTTATTGATGTCTACCCTAAAAATAATTTAGACTTAAAAAATGCTTTCTCCACAGTGCCTGTTGTTTTTGAAATACCATATGGTAATTATGCAAAAAAAGGTAAATCAAATCAACCTGTCAGATTACAAATAAAAATGTTGAGTGTCAGACAGTTTGTTCTTGGGATTTTTCTTTTTTTTTTGGCTGAGAACCTGAGTACCATTCCACCTTGCTTTATGTTCTATTCCAAGCAAGTATTCCTGTTAAATGTTGAACCAGATTTGTATCATCAGACAGGTATCATCTCCATCATCATATCAGTGTGTTGCTGAGTACAACATAAAAGCCAATGCCTGCCTTAGTAATTAGTGCAAAGAAATAGGAATGAATCAAGAAGTAAAACAACTGGGTAAGTGAGGACCCAATGTACACGCTGAGTACATTGCAGGAGTTTTTACTTCTGAGCAGCTTCCATCTCGCCCTGTGGACGGAATGGCCACCAGATGCTGGATTAGGCTGGCTTCTAGCATACATCTTCAAGTTTAATTTTATCTGCAAGGAGTCTAGTTTGCGTGCTCCAAGACCAAACACACTCCTGATCTGATTTAAAAGTGCTATAATAAATGCACCTAAAGCTACATTGGCCATCAAAAGCACACACTGGCACATGCAGCTACTCAGATTTCATCTTATACCTGAATATGAGGTTGGTTTCAGCTCACTCTTCCCTGGAATTTAGGTTTATCCTTCAGACTTACAGTAACTCAGGTTTCAGGTGAGCAAATTCCACAAAGCCCCCTGCATATAATCTTTGTATTAGGGAAAGTCAAATTCATGATTTCATACTGACAATAGCATAAGGCAGACTCAAGCGAACACTTTTATTTCTGAACTTATGAACATCATCCACGGCATAAAGAAAAGAAATCCTTTATGTAGTTTCAAAAGACTGGAGTTCAGTAACTCAAACCAAGTTACTAAGCAGTCACATACCTGAACAATTAATTGCCCACAAATTGTGTTTCTGAAACAGATGCAGTAGGAGTTTATACGTAGCACAAATTCACTAGACTTTACAAGATATTGATTTATTATAACATAATGTTAAAGAAACACTTATTTTGCAATGAACTCAAACATAGACCTTGGGAAAAAGCAAAAGGAGGATCTCAGCTCTACCTCCCAACATCCAAAAGGGTTCATCATTCTTCTATGTGCAATACAGCCCCCAAAAAAGACAATGAAACCGCACCATAATGGGGACCAATATCAGTAGCAATAATAACCATTTTGCCAAACCAGCAGAGTAGAAAGTTATTAATAGGTATATTGTATTGCAGGCAGTTTCATCACTTGCAGATTTTAGAGAGAACTTGCTTCTAACATGAAGAATATTAAAAAACCAAAACCATCAAAAGAATAGCACTTGTTTACCATGAAATGAGGTTGTGTTAAAATACGCTTTAGCTCCTTTGCATCATTGTTCTCTGGGTAACATGAAATTTCTTCCAATACCTGCAAAATAAGCAGGAGAGATGCCCATTGTAACATGCTTTTAAATAAAGCTATTAGTCAAATGAATAAACACCCTCACTATTCAGTCAGAATCTCCAAATGCTTATATAAAAGAATGTTTTTGACAGGAAAGGGTTTAGGACAATGTGTCGCCCCCCCCAAGAAACTGTTAGCCTTTTTTGAATTGGGAATATTCCTCCAACAGCTAAATGTGGAGAAAGAAATGAAATGCAAACTGAGAGGTGACCCCTATCACCACCACCAGTTGTTATTTTCACATGTGGTCTCGGTTTATTAAAACATTCACACGTGGTCTCAATTTATTAAAACAATCAGTTTAAAAGCAGTATTTTTATACTCATAAAACTTTCTCTCCACAAATTAAATTGTTAAAGACACCAAGTGTTGATAGTCTATCTGCTACCCCACCTCCAAGCTCCGGAGTTTATAAAATCTGAGCAATACTCAGCTTATCATTTAGGGAAGGAGGAGGGAGTAAGTATGGTTTAACTCATTTGCCTGCAACCTGATACTTACACCTTTATTTTCACATGCAATGACATGGACAATGAAAGCAGAGTATTTGGCTTCTGGAAGTACTTTGCAGGATTAACTGCCAGAAAATTTTGCAGAACAGGACTTCAGGGTGTCTATCAGTGTGACTTTAGTTATTACATAGTTGTCTTCTTGTTCATTCTATTTTAATAGTTCCATAAACAGTGCTTTCCTATGACATTATCCCCAACAACTGTACTTATTTTTATGATAACATATAATACCATTTTCATTGCATTCCTAGGTCTGCTTTTCTAAGAACTAGCTATGATAAACTTAGTTCAGGTATCCATGACAGATTTTGTTAAAGCTGATACCTAGAAATATATCTTATTTTGTGACTAAGCCATATAAACATCAAACTTTTGCAGCAGATAAATGAACTGAACATGAAAGATAATGCATTTACCCAACAGGAGTATTTCTTTTAACATCGCAATTAATGCAGCAAAGGTTAAATGATGAAACTGAATAATATATATAAGCCTTACTGACATAATGGAATTCTGCAAGTTTATGCAACATGTTAAGTAACTTAACTAAACAACAGTGGAATTTCAGAAATAATTCAGATTATAAGCCTGAATACATACCAGTATCCTAATGAAGAAAAAAACGTTCCACTTTAAATACAAATAAACTTGCAAAGCAAAAAAACATATTTTAAAGCCATTACCTCTTTGGCTCTCTGTACAGCATCACTTGGAGGATTCCTGATTTGTGGTGAAGATTTTGTGTTTATTTTGTCATAAAGCTGAAACAGCAAGAAAACAAACTGCTGAAATCATATGATACTTTATATAAAGTAACGAGGAGCACTGACAGGAGTCTGCTTTTTGTCACTGTGACCAAGATGATTGTTAAACTGCAAGACCCGCAGATGTTTTATATACAAAATCTAGCAGCTTAGGGTTCTGACTTCTAATTTTTAAACATTTCCTGATATGAACAGTGCATAGATTCAGAGTTCATGGGATGACATGGGAAAGTTCAAGAGGTTAAGGGATTCTGCAGACCTTCTTTGCTTTTTCCACAGATTTACAGAAACTATATTCCTGTATCAGAAGTGATCCTATGAATCTTGAATAAACGCTGTAAATCATACATTCTGCTAAAAATTCAAATTAATTTACATATACTTCTCAACAAATCAAATCACCAAACATTCCAAACAGTAATTTAAATAAACCTCAGAACATGGGAAAATGCTCTTGAAAACAGAATGGTACAAACTTTGCAAGAAAGAGTGCTCACAAAACTAAAATTTTCAACTGAAATTCAAAAGTGTATGTAAATAAACATTCAAAATATGCAAGTGACTAATATCTTTAGCAAATTTAACACTGTAAAGGATGAGTTGATAAGAACCGCTCTATTTAGGCTGCTCAGCAAGGAGTTCACAGAAGTTTACTCTGAGAAGCTTACAGCTCCATTGTTTGGCTGAGGACAGCCTTGGATGTTTGAAAAAGGGAACCTTGTCAAGCTATACATGCACCTCTTCTCTTTCTCACATGAGATACCATTCAGCTTTAGAAGAGAAGTAAATTTGAACAAACGCAATCCAATATCATCATTTTCCTTGGGTTTCTTAACAATCTAATGCACATGTTAAATATTTCAAGTCCATATGCGAACAAATACAAAACCAGGAAACAATATCACTTCCAGGACAGTTAAACCACTATCTTGGGGAAAAAAAAGTAGAAAAGTCAAGTTACGTGAGTTCCTTTCACATCCAACAATTTGTGCTTCCAAAACACTCCAATACTCAACATGTTTAACAGCCCTGATGAAGTTTTTAAAATAAGAGCTTTCTGCTACCTTACAGTTCTGGAAACACTTCAGTCGCATACACAATTATTTGTTTTTAGTTTTTCTTAAGTAAGTAAGCAAAATATACCCAAATGCTCGCAACTTATTAAGTATCACATTTATACATCTGTTAAGAAATTGCACTAACCACGGTGCACTGAGTAAGAGTTGTTGAAAATGCAGGATACCCAACATGTGCATTATTGAATGCATTTTTCTAAAAGATTCACACATGAATCCTGTTTAAGATTAATGAAATTACAGAAAAGATAGCATGAAAATATTATTTATTTGTAGCAATTGTTTAAAACTAAGTTGCAGACTTCATTCAAGTTGTTGTGTTATTGTGATCCAAAACAACCGGATCACAACTGGCAGTTTACAGAAACAATTTTTTCTCACTTTCAAGGGAAAGGATAACTTATCTTCTGAGACTGGGAAGGAGGTAAAAAGGAAAGTAGGAAGCAAAGTGCCTCTAAGAATGTTTATTAAAAAAATCAAGGCAAAGTTCAGACTGAACAAGGATGCATTTATTTTTCCCTAGTGCCTTCATGCTGAGAAGTGACACTTAAATTTAATCTTCCAGGAGTGCTGCTTACTGAGATTTTCTTCCAAGGCACTAGGAGAGATTCTGATAGCACTTAAAAGAAAAACCTTCATATTTGCATTAAGGTTAAAGCCTATATACTACCCAAGTCGTGGGATTCACTTGTTGTTTCTCGGAGTAGAAGACAGCCTCAACTACAGAAAGAATGTATTTTTGTAGCTGCACTAGCAGTAGCAGATCTCTTCTAGAGACTCTTCTTAGGTGTTCTACCTCCAAATTTCATTACAGTGGAAGGCACTCGTTCCAGGATCCAATGGAAACACAATGCAAACAGCCTACAATGCATTACATTTTTACCAAGAGTATAATACATTTTTCACTAAAATTCTGTCCAATATAAACTCTAAAAAGCAAAAAGCAAACAAATTTCACAATACATCTGAAAAGAAACTTGAACCTCTCTAACTTGATATGCATTTTTAAATGGTAAATCCCTAATTAAAACCAGGGAAGGCATAGCGATTTAAGAAAAAAAAAAAACCAACCCTACCATTTCCTCATTTGTTTAACTGGGCTATCATTACTTTTACATCTGCATGAAGGAAAAAGAAAAGTAAATTTTCTGCCCCTCAAAAGGACCATACATCTAAAACCAAAGAATAAAAATAATACTTACAAGAGGGAACACTATCTTGGCAGGAGGAAGGAGGAGTCTCAAGCAGTGAGAAAGCATAAAGTTGGCTATGTATCAATTTCTCCCAAGGAAGACTGCAGCCAAATGCCACAGTATGAGAACATCTACTAGAGACTGTTACATGTGTTTGTGGCATGCCGACTATAAGTCACTGTTCAGTTCTACATTAAAAACACAGGAAGGATGTCAAGAGGCAGAGAAGGCTTAGGAAAAGTTTTCAAAAAATATCAATCATATCTCCTCCTCGTATATTATAAAACGTTTAAAGAAGACAGGAGTTTGATAACGTAAGGGAAGGCAATTTAAATGACGAAACTATCGCATGACAGGAAGCTGTCACGACAAATTCAGAATAGAATTAAAGCACAGGTATCAACATTGCATGTAATTAAGGATGTAATTTATTTAGTCTCTTGGGAATTTTTAAAATGTCAGAAACGGACTTTTTGAAATGGTATACTCTAATTCAAATTTGTTCATGGAATTTTTAGCTTACAAGAGTACTGGGCTACATAGTTAAAATTGCTTCTCCTAGCCACATATTCCACAAACAACAAATTAAGCTTTAAGATTTCAGTGTAGTTATTTTATTTTTTAATCTGCTGGAAAATGGTATCTACATCAATAAAACTGTTTTTTTGTGAATTATCCTAAAGGGAGTCAGTAGCAATAGTGAAAGATTTATTTTTGTACATGAAGTTAACAATAGTCAAAGAAGATTTCCACATTAGAAAATCCAAATGACATAAAAAAAAAAAAGTCAATTCCTGTACAGTATTTTTTAAGCACACTATAGGTGTTCAACTAGTTGTTACTATCTCTGAGATCAAAATTACTTTTAAAACAGGAGCTAACCATGGCTTTCGTCATGTCAACTTTTTTGTCATTTCACAGATGGGCCACAAATTCTTAGGTTTTAATTGTGGCTCTTGAAATGATGATGAACACTGTCTTGACCTAGAACTGTTTCTAATCCCTTTTAACAACAAAACAATTTCCTAGTAGAGACAACCACTATTGTTACCAAACTGTCTCAGTGTCTATTTTCACATCTCATCTGGAAACAACCTTTTGTTTGGGCCATACAACTCCTCTCTGGTATAATGCATAATAACACTAAACTACTTCGAGTAGCAGCACAAATTACTATACACAAGACAAATGTAATATTACAACACAGTGAGGACAGTGAAATGACAAGACTGTTTATAAATCTATAAATACATACACAGCAGCACCCCACAAATTATTTATCTTGTTCTGGTTTACATGTCATTATGTGTTTCTAATACACCCTTGGGAGAAATTAAAGTAATATTACGTACAATATTGTATCAGAGGTACTATTTCTTCATTAACTGCTTATGTGTAGTCAAAGCAAAAATAAGAACATACAACTAAGATACGTGGTTTTAAAAACATGATACTACTAACTAAAAAAAGCCATAGTAATACTAAATAAACCCAGAAACAAAGGAATTACTACTGCCTCTTAGTATTTGTGTTAGATTTTAATTTTTTCAATATACTATCTCAACAGTGCTTTCACAGCATTTTTTTTGACATTAAAAAATTAGTCTGGTTCCAAACTGTCTCTTGTTTGGTATGTCTCTTATAAACAGAAAGACGAATCCAGGATATTATTTTGTATCTCTCATTGCCAATTTTAGTAGTTGTGTGTTCAGTCTGGATAGAATTTTTAGCATTACATTATTAAGACTATTTAAAAAAAACCACACTAACTCTAACAGTAATTAGTCATTACTGGTTACAGAAGATGATTAGAAGCTTTCCACCAGAAACTGGTAAGAGGAGCAAAGCATATACTACACATTAATGCACCAGAGCTGATGAAGCAGTCCTACCTTATTTGCAATCTTCAAAAAAAGACTGTTTTGCAATACTCTTCAAATAGTTTTGCACTTAAATAGCTATAGCAGAAGCAATTTAGAAGAAGGAATTTACAGCTCCATAATTCATTTCTGAAAACATCTGAATTTAGAGATTTCATAGAGACACATTAAGAACAATATTTTTCCCTTAGAAAGAATCCAGTATACCTCTACACTAATGTTTTACAAAACGTTTAAGAAAACTGTAAATTAAACATGTTTGCACACATTGAAGTAAACATCAATGGCAATTACAGCCAGGCTTTACATGCTCCTGTGGTACAGGACACATTACTACATGTCGTTAGCCACACAATTTTAATCACAGAAAACCAGCCTGTTTATGATGCTTTTGTCTTTCAGCAGCCCTGCAACCCTAAGTCCTTCAGGGACCATACCAAAGGTGGTTTCTTGTGGAACAGAATGAACTGGTTCATTTTGCACTGTCCACAACAGAATGCTTTTCTATGTAATATCAACAGACATTCAGCAGTGCGAACTCTGTATGTGCCCTAATGATGGGCTTTCTTTTTGCTGGGACACTCTGTTTTCAAGCAAATAACTCTGCCTCCTCACCCCAGTAGCCCAACCTCCAACAATTTCACTCAACAATAAGAATAAATAAAGCAATAAAAGAATTCTAATAATTAAAACAAATACTTGCTGTAAAATGTCACAGCAATCATAACCTTTGGAATTCCCAGACTTTTGAATACTTTGCATCTGAGTCTCATTGTTCAGCACCAGTTCTTCTGCATTTGCTAGCCAGGAAATCTACATTAAGAGCTTGCTCTAGAAAAGCTTAACAATCACAATTAACATGTTATATAAACATGTTATAACAAACATAAGTTGACAATATAGATAATTAACAGAATAGTTCTGCTTATTAAAAAGACAAGTTTTGCTTTAAATTTTGCATGCTAGAACATAAATGTTATGAAAAGAACACCCATAACAACTAAATAGTTTGTTAATTGTCTGTTGACCAGCCTTGCAATAGCAACTCTTACTACAAATAGGCTTGTTGTTCTCTTACCTGTCATAGCTTCCTATTGTATTACTCTATTTACCCCAGAGATTTCACCTGCAAGTCTGAAAGAAATCTATGACTTACCAAGCAAAACAATATTCACAAGCAGTATCATGAAAGAAGCACTAAAATTAAAGAGCAACTTAGATAATTGATAGACCACATCTTTCTTTCTTCTGCCAATTCCATTTCACATATCCTTTTCCATGCAAAATGTTACACTTCTCATGGCTTCTCTTTCCTTGGGATTCTATGCCCTCAAGGAAACACATCCCTGAAGATAACTGCTACTACAAAACACACTGAATAACAAGGTCACAGTCAACAAGAGCTTTATCTTCAACTTTGTTTAAAGACAGTTTGTTCTTTTAAGCCCTCTGTTTTTTATTATTACGGACTGTGCATAAAGTTTACAGTCACTGTTTTTGCATCAGTGACCTAATGTTCATTTTCCCAGCATAATCCTACAGCATGTTACAGTCCTGTCTCACATGAAAGTTTGAAACATATTTAAGACCCCACTTTGTGACCTCTAGAGCAGTACAGGTTACAGTTGTCCACAGCTTCAAACTTTCTTCTGTGTGATACACTTACTGTAGAATAGGAGTTCAATCAACCTTTGCATTCAAGTCCCTTACACAGTGAAATGCTGTGCAGTTAAAAGGTGAACAGAACTACTGCAATAGAATGTTTCAGGAAGTAGTTTATCAGCCGAAATGAAGATTGTCCAACACAGTATTCACAGCACAAGGCAGTCAGATGCAGAACATGAATTCTGTCTGCA
This sequence comes from Phaenicophaeus curvirostris, assembly GCF_032191515.1. Taxonomy (NCBI): domain Eukaryota; kingdom Metazoa; phylum Chordata; class Aves; order Cuculiformes; family Cuculidae; genus Phaenicophaeus; species Phaenicophaeus curvirostris. Next base: position 119,557,533 of record NC_091392.1, on the reverse strand, counting down.
CCAACAAGTGTTTGCTTCTGTCATGCCACAGAACTGACAGCTCCCATCATTGCAGCTTGTTACTTCAAGCACTCAGACTTTCAGTAACCCTGACAGAGGTTATGCTAATTTGAAATACTCGGTTTCTTTCTACATATTCACCTTCATGCAACACAAAATAAAAAAAAATCTAATAGTAACAATGAGAATCCTGACTTCCACTTAAATTTTGATACATATTACACATATTATTACATAATACACATACATAATATACATATTATTCTTATAATTTTTAGAGGAACTTTTATCTGCAAAGTCTAGGCCAACTGTAATTTGTTTTTAAGTCATCTGCATCCCTACATAGCCATAATGTGTTACCTGTAGGATAGAGTTACACTTGCTGCTACTTGTGTCAGAAAAGAATATGAACCCAGATTTTCTTATGCTTTTCCCTATGAGAACAGCTAAGAAAAAAATATGCCAGGTAAACTCAATCAACCCTACGGCTTTCCAACTTTTACTCCAAGCTGCTTGTGTTTTTTGGAATCATTCCATATTTGGATTTCGTCACTTGTTTTATTTTCAATCAAGAACTTAACTTTTGGGGGGAAGGAGAGAAGAGAGAAAACCCAACCAAACTGGTCAAAACATTTTCCTTTGTATATTCCTTCAAGTCTCACTCTACACGACTGGCAAACAATTGTCTTCTACAGAGTAAGAATGGCAAATTTCATTGTGTTGCATATATAAATCCTGAAATTATGAGCATGCAAAACTAACATACCAATGAAGCTAAATGCCAACTGGAAAGCATTTAATAATGTTAGCAAGTTACCAATGACCAGACTTCCAATGATCACAGAGGATATTTCGTCTTTCTTAGTGGTCAATGCCTTATTGCTGGAGAAGGAGAAAACGTACTAACTGATCTACTTCAAGAACTGCTGGAATAAAATCGTGTGTGTGTATGTGTATGTGTGTGTGTGAAGAAATGACAACACTGACTGTCAGATGTGGTGATACCAGTTGCCAGAACAACATCTTAGTAAAGCATAAATGATCAAGGTTCATTCTGCTGAGATAAATATAAACTAAAGGACAGAAGGTGACAGATACGGTATCTGTTTTATTTCGGTGGAACCTTGAGATGATCACAGGCTTCCTTTCAGGGGGAAATCACATCCCCTCAAGTCCCCAAGAAGTACACAGCCAAAGCATTCTGTATGTGTTGTCTTCATAGTAATCCAAGGGATAAAAAGGAACTCAGAAAGAACTCCTCCTCATTGCCTTCGGAGGGTCTGCGTATTGGTAGCAATTTGTTACCTGACAGCTGGAAGGAAAGCATACATTCCTTTGATAGTACTGGCAATAGGCAAAGATGCCAAATGGCATTACACATGCTACCACTCAATATTTTATCATGTGAATTTTGCGTTGATATATTTTTGTATGCCTGGAAACACCCACGGAACTAGAAGGTTAAGGTACAGGGCTCTGAAAAGGTTTTTTATTCTGTTATGCAGCTAAATGTGGGGATACCTGTTATATCTATAATTTGATCATAACTTAAAATAAGTGAAAATCTACCCAAGTTTAAATTCTCTCAACAGGTTACAGTCCTGTGGTGAAATGTCCAATGGCATGAGGTTTAACAAGGCCAAATGCTGGGTCCTGCACTTGGGGCACAACAACCCTATGCAGTGCTACAGACTAGGAGAAGTCTGTCTAGAAAGCTGCCTGGAGGAGAGCGACCTGGGGGTGTTGGTTGACAGTCGACTGAACATGAGCCAGCAGTGTGCCCAGGTGGCCAAGAAGGCCAATGGCATCTTGGCTTGTATCAGAAACGGCGTGACCAGCAGGTCCAGGGAGGTTATCCTCCCTCTGTACTCGGCACTGGTGAAACCGCTCCTCGAATACTGTGTTCAGTTCTGGGCCCCTCACCATAAGAAGGATGTTGAGGCTCTGGAGAGAGTCCAGAGAAGAGCAACAAAGCTGGTGAGGGGGCTGGAGAACAGGCCTTATGAGGAGCGGCTGAGAGAGCTGGGGTTGTTTAGCCTGGAGAAGAGGAGGCTGAGGGGAGACCTCATTGCTCTCTACAACTACCTGAAAGGACGTTGTAGAGAGGAGGGTGCTGGCCTCTTCTCCCAAGTGACAGGGGACAGGACAAGAGGGAATGGCCTCAAGCTCCGCCAGGGGAGGTTTAGGCTAGACGTTAGGAAAAAATTCTTTACAGAAAGGGTCATTGGGCACTGGAACAGGCTGCCCAGGGAGGTGGTTCAGTCACCTTCCCTGGAGGTGTTTAAGGCACGGGTGGATGAGGTGCTGAGGGATATGGTTTAGTGTTTGATAGGAATGGTTGGACTCGATGATCCGGTGGGTCTCTTCCAACCTGGTTATTCTGTGATTCTGTGATTCTGTGAAACTGCAAGCAGTCAAGAACTGTGGGAAATCACATGAAGGTCAATCTGAAGCTAAGACTATACAAATCTGTGCAGTCCGTACATTAAATACACTTTGATTATGTATGTAAGTGCAACCACGTTTTTCTTGTATAGCTTCTTATCCTGCTGCTTCAGAAAAGCAGCAATTTTAGCTTTTAAAATTATAAAGAAAATGCATTACATGACACAATGTTTTTTACAGTCTTCATAAAACATAAAATATTTTCACAGGTTGTTCTAAGCCAATCTTTGATCTAATTTTATTTTTTTAAAATGATATAGTTAAAAGCAAATTCAAAGAAACACTTATGCTTATTCTGGCTCAGACCACAGGGTCAAGTGGCAAGCAGTTCAGTAATATCTGACTTGTATGTTCTATTTCTTTGTTAGGGGATAACTTTTTAACTTCAGTATATGCAAGTTACAAACAAATTTTAGCTCTATTGTAGAATGCATTCCTTTTTAGCAGAAACTACCATGTGCTATGCACTTGCTCTGTAAATTCAAAGCCTTCTCACTTTGGAGGTAAAAGAGCCAAGGATAGGACAATATTCTTACAAAACAGACTGCAAGGTGTGTGCATTTTTTTTCCTACAGCTGCCTTTTAAAATTATGCCTCTTGATTTGCTTCATATTTACCAAGAAGCAATTGTTTCACAGACACACTGATAAGAAACAGTTATGCTACTCCTCAAAGTCACACAAGACATTATTTCCTTCTATTCAATTTCAGGTGCCCTTAAATGCTTCATTCATGTATAATGAATCCAGACTCCAGTATATGGCAGCATTGTATTTCACTATAAATTAGGATCTAACATAGTAGAATGTCACATATTTTTAGAAAAACCCATATTAACACTCATCATAAAAATTCTGTTGACTTTAGAAGCTGTAGTTCTCAACAAGTGGCAGCAGATGTTAAAAGATATGCCAGACAGTACATGTATGCAACTTGCCAAAGAGGAAGAGGTCGCAATTCAGCTAAATCCTACATCATATGTGATACATGTAGGTGAACTTATATTCTCTCAAGCTGGAAATTGTGGTAAGCAAAGCCTGGGATTGAAAAATCGTAAATACATGCTACAATCTCAAACCATAGTGACAAACCAAAGATCAAACAGATTTAAGTAGTCTAAGATGTTTTCCTACCTCCTCAGAGGAGCTGAGAACACTTTAATTTCTGCTGCCGGGAGCTGACTGCAGATATCTAGGATACTGTTGAGTCCTGCACTATACACTACAAGGTATCTTCACTACAACATCTAATCTATTTCAGGAACTCTGCCACAACTCCCTCCAGACATTTTTTTAGGGTGCGCGTGTCTCAACTCCGCTCCTTTGTCATAAACCAGACTTTTCTCTATTGATATTGGAAACATTTTAACTCCTACAGAAAGATGAAAGAATAAAAACTAGGATGAGATAACAGTACTGCTTTGCACATAGCAGTACCAAGAAAACAGCTGAAAGATCAACATAATGAAATTCAATGATCCCAATAAGAAAAAAACAAACTGCTCTCATTCTGGAATGTACCAGTAGCATTGTTGTGTAAGACACAGGCTTAGATCATTCTTTCACAAGGTACTTCAACATATGTGTAATTTCAAGAACACAGAAATCCCATTACTTCAATAATGTAGCCACTTGATATTTTTCCTGCATCAGGTATCTAATTGAAGCTGATCTTAACAAAAACATGGTAAATCACCTTTAAAGATGACACCATGCACCTGAATAGAAAAAAGTAAGTATAAATGACACTGAGGTACTGAAGCATGTGCAAAGAAAGACAACAAAGCTGGTGAAGGGTCTGGAGAGCAAGTCTGAGGAGTGTCTGAGGGAACTGGGGTTGTTTAGCCTGGAGAAGAGGCAGCGAGAGGAGACATTATTGTCCTCTATTACAACCTGAAAGGAGGTGTTGGTCTCTTCCAAGTAACAAGAGGAAATGTCCTCAAATTGCACCAATGAAGGTTTAGGTTGGATATTAGAAAAAATTTCTTCACCGCAAGGGTTGTCAATCACTGGAACAGGCTTTCCCAGGAAAATGGTTGAGTCACAATCCCTGCAGGTATTTAAAAGACATGTAGATGTGGTGCTTAGGGACATGGTTTAGTGGTGGACTTGGCAGTGCCAGGATTACGGTTTAACTTGATAATCTTAAAGATCTTTTCCAACCTAAATGATTCTATGGTTCTATAAGCATCAGGGAAAACGAATCCCTCAATACAGGAAGGGCTACAAAAGTTACGTTAGATGGACAAAGCCTTGATATACCCCACTGAAGAACCTTTGCCCCTGTCTTGTTCCCACTACACCCTTCCAACACGGACTACCAACCTACAGTAGGAACTACAGACTCAGGTTAAACTTAAATATGCTTCATATTCAATTCTGCCAACTGAATTAACTCTTCAGGTTTAAATCACCATCTCAAAGAAAAGGATGCTAGTGACCACAAGTTTTATTCCAGGGGGATACAAAACCCATATAAAACTAGTTAAATCCACAATGATTGCAGAAGGTTGTCAAAGAACAGTTTCTCACTGGATTTGTGACACTGAGGCACCAGGAGGTACCAATATTTGAGTTACAATATTTTTTGTTTCTCCTTACCCATGTAAATATTTTGTAATTATATACTGAGACTAAAAACATACTCAAATGAGCTCATTAGTACAAAGAACAGCCAACATTTACCAGCCAACTACTTGAATAACTGGAAGTAAGAGGCCTGACTGACTTCAAAGATAGGAAAACAGCTTACTGGAGTGTTACTACATTGCCTTTGAGACCTTTAATGTAAGCTAAGTGTAAACTCAAACAACATTCAGAAGAAATCTCCCAGTATCAACAAAACAGAAGTGTTATTCAAGATTTGTGGACTGTATCCCAAGCACTATAGCATTTCTTTATTTTTGTCATTTCTCAGAGTAAGTCCCAAGTTTCTGAAGAAATAATAAATCTGAGAATCTGAAGTTTTAGAAGGAAAAAAAAGAATCTAATTCCTTATGGCTAATAATGGAATTGAAACTAACTTGAACTATACTAAACACAAGTGAATAAAATGTAGAACATCAAATATGAAAATGAACCTCTTTACTTGAAAACATTATCAGTGAGGTTAATTAAATGTTCTACAAGAGACAGGAATACGATTATAGTGTTCTTTGACAGACCAGGGCCCAGTAACATAAAAATAACCTGTAATTCAGGGAATTTTTAGTTCTACATTCTAAAAAAGTCATCTGTGGATTTATGCTTTTGGAGAAAGTTATGTCGGTGCACACAGACAGATACACACACTTCCATAGACACCCAGAATGACACACCACTGAGAGAGGGAAGATGACATTAGGTTGAGAGGAATGGACTATATAGTACAACTATCATTTGAAATACATACTTTACTAAGCCCGATTTCAATTTCACTTGATGATTCACCACATCAGTATTATGCTCATAAATACTCAGGAATAATGGAACACTTCAGAAAGAAAACAAGATGAGTGCAAGAAAGCAACTATCACAATGTCATGCAATCCAACCCAGAATTCTGCATTGTCAGAAACAGGTTGACACATAAATTTCTCAAAAATGAATCTTAATCATCAATGTTACCTTTAGCTCTTATTTGTACTAATCTTGTATTTAAGAGACTCGGTCATCTATCACTGTTACATAAGGTATTAAAGAAACATGGAACAAAAATGGTTTCTGCTCAGAATACTAAATACAAGACAAATTTCCTATATAAATTAGTGAGAAACAGGAAGAACAAGAAAGCAATGAGATCATGCTGACTAGCACAGTGATCTACATATCTGAGGAATACGGAAAAAGAAATGCAAAGATATGAAGGAAGTTGAAAATGGAAGGTACTTCAGAGAATGACTATGAAATAACACAAAAGAAAATCTCAAACGGCCTCTGCTTTTAGTGTTCTTTCAGACAAGGCCTTCCAGAGAAGTTACCTTTTAGAGAAAAAAGCATACTTCACTGGTGATGATGATCTAGCCCACCTGCTGAAGAAATTCCTCAAACAGTTTTCTCTAAGGCTCGGTCACTATTCCTCTACACTACTTGGGAAAGGAGTTTCCACTGCAGTGTGAGAGACAGTCCCTCCCACTCGCTGGGGCAGCAAGCTGCCTCTGCTGGACTGGGATAAAAGCCAGATTTGATTCCCCAAATAGCAAGGTGCTTTCCTGCCAACATAGTTTCTTTTTCTTTTTTTAAACAAAGATTTTCCATTTGCTTTTGTCCTACAAATATATCAATTAAAAGATAATTAAAAATAGGAAAACAAGGTGTTTTTAAAATGAGAAAGGATTATTTCACATAAAGATAACACATTCTGAGGGAGTTTAGCAAGACATCTACCTCACAATTTTCGGTTTTTTGGTTTTTTTTAAATGAAACATAGTTATATTTCACTAAAATCTGTTCCGCTTATTAAATGTAATCAGTGTTCAAGAGAGTAAGGACCAACGTTAATCCAAAAAACTGGAACCCCACTATGTGATTCACATAGAAAGCCATTCTTATTCAAATCAAAACACAGAAAACCTAGATGATACATGAAAATATTTAGGTTTTTTATACACAGCTGCTGGTTTTATTTTCTTTTCTATATAATCTGACAGTTATTCCACCAATCTATTTGTGATTTAAAAGAAAAAAAAAGATGGAAATGAAAGCATCCTGAAAATAGAAATCAAAATGTCTCTTGCTTTGTTTTTTTTTCCTCAAGTATATAATAGAATTGTTAATGTAATACACTTTGCACAGAAAAGAGCAAATAGGGATAATTGTAGGAAGAGTTTAAAACAGAGAAGCCATGGCTGGACAGCGCTTATTAACTGATACATTTACAGAAGATATTCAGATTTACCATGCCAACATTAAACATTGAGAGGGTAAATAGAACAAACCAAAACAAATCCAGTAGAAAGCTTTAGCCAACCACATAGGAGGCTAAAATGAGGTCCCAACAACATTCTTTCTAGCAAAAGAGAAAATGTTTCCTTAAAAGTCAGGACTGCAAGACCAGATGTCTCTGGACAACAGAGTTAAAAAAAATACTAAGGGGACTCTGAAGTGTGCATGTAAGCATATTCCTCTGAAACATTACCATTAGCAGCAAAGGGTAACAGACATAAAAGCCAGATGCTCTTGAAAAATCAGTATATCTTAAATATGTGCACTATTAACCTAAATTAAAATCTAAATGGAAGAAGAGGCTATCCATATAGATATGATACATATAGCTACTCCCAAATTTATTTAATCTCATTGAGTTAAAATTGTACACGTGCAATGTTTTATGCTAGCAAAACATAAAATAAAATGTCTTTAATGCTTGCAGAAATAACAACACTTACCTTAACGATTCCATCTATGAAAATAATGTGACAAACTTCTTAAATTAACAGCCAAAAGATATCAGCTTAGAGAACTATCTGACTCAGGACAGACAGATGCAGACAAAGCCAGTAGCATAGAGAGGCCCCACTCACACAAAAGCTGATATTGTTCTCCTGCTGAGCAAAAATCTCACTTGTAAATCGAACGACATCTGCATTCAGAATCACCCACAGAAAGCGTTCCTGCAGAGGTGACCAAACTGCTTGACTCAACAGAAGAAAGATTTCTCTTGTTTCCTTCAATGTAGGGAGCTGCATAAAACAGCAGCTTATATATTTTGTTTTTTTTAGCAAACCTTGCCTCCTTTGATGCACTGATAAAGATGAAACACAATGTGTGAAGATCTTCCTCATCAGGCACAGCCATGAAGCCCAGTATAATTTTCAAAACAAATAATCATTAAAGTAATCTTTTGTCATGATACAGAAAATAGCCAAATGCCAATGTCTCCAAAATTAGTAACCTCTTCATACTTACTACCAATTTCGTCATCAGTACCGCTGACACAAGAGAGCAATGCCTCTCAGGATCTCTTTCATGCAAGTCAATAAGAAATTCTTAATCAAAGTATTTGCTAAAGCCTCTAAAAATCTGTCACTGGTAATAAAAAGCTGCTTCAATACTTAAATTTAACTCAGTTTTTCCAGAAAGTTATTTATATCCTTTACTTAACTTCATTACATTCTTTATGATCCAAACTGGATTTCAGAACAAAACAACCTATAAAGCTTTATATAGGCATAAACCCAGACAGTTCTAAGTCACACACAGGAATGTCCTACATCATTCACCAAAATTTTGATTATCACATTTCTAACAGAAGTGAAGAAGAAAGAAAAGCTTTTCAACCCAAAGTTACTCTTTTGCTTTACAAGAAAAAGCAATTATTTAAAAATATTTTTTAAGATAGTGATTATTTCTAAACGGTTGTTTCTAGAAGACCTTTTATTTACACTCCCCAGAAAACAAAAAAAAGTTTCTAATAATGAATTGCGCAACTTTTGTACACAGAAAAACACTCAACATAACAGAGGGATTCCATAGAACTATATATAAAAAATCACCCAGTGAAAGCATTCAGTAAGCTCACATCAAGATGTGCTGGTTTAATGTAATATTTGGCCTAGGGAGAATATGAATTACTCTCTAAGTAGTTGGACCTTTTTCCTCCTTGTCTTGACCAGCTTTGACACCCAAGTAAAGTGAAACAGTCTTAAGACAGTTATCTAAACTGACATACACAAACTAATCAATTGAAAACAACTGATGATAGAAACACCGCTTTCTATGGCCTTCAGAGGTGCCTGTCCTCCTAACAACTCAGTTAATGAGTTACTGAGAAAGAAAACTTCTATCTTGTGATCTCTCTTACTTGAAAAAAACACGTAGGTAACTTTTATTCTTAACACAGACTGTTCTTTCTTTTTTTTTGCTTTACAAAAAAGAGTTAGTTCAGAAGCAAAGGAAGGTATTTGAGCAGAAGGAGTGACCTATCACCATGTGCCTAATCTAAAAATAAGGATAACTCTTGAGAAAGAGTAGGAACATGAGAACAAATTTAACTGTGGAAAAAGGCCATGGAAGAGAAACAGTAGTTTTAATGCAAAGTGACAGCCACAACTGCACAACAGATTAGACAATTCCTACTTAGTGGAATAAAATGCTTTGCAGGTGACTTGTTCTGGTAGCCTCATTAACCCCAAATACTCTAAGAGCGATATACAGTTTCTCTGACAGGACTTCATCCAAGTACAACTGGTGATTTTTTTAGAGTTCTAAGAGAAACTGGAATAGTATTGATGCATAAACAGAAATCAATCTCCCACATTCATGTTACTGAAATGAAAAAGCTACTCTTTGAAATGGTACTGTTTGTAAGTTGCTTCAGTTTTTCAACTATGTATTTCATGACATTGCAGTCTTTTAGAATTTTATTTTCTATTATTTTAATTAAAGTATCTTTGGGAAGATTCTATCATCCCACTTCCACACAGCAAAATAAAACAAAAATGTTTTTTGATAGTGTTTTGTTCTCACAAGTATGTTATTACAGTGTACATTTAAATTTCTTTCTAAGAGAATGACCATGACTTTTAAATGAAGAACAGGAAAATAGTATGAATTCATTTCAGTTTTTTCTTGTTTAAAAGGCTACAGCAGATTATTACAGAAATAACAGATCATTAGTGAAGCAACATGAATCAGATTCATTGTTGAAGGTGCAATTCAGGAAAGTCATAAGCTCCTACTCCCTTCTTCAGGCATGCTTCATGTAATTTTATGTGATGCCTGCTTAATGTGAAATGCACAAACAGTTATCAAGAACAAAGATTAGAACTGTGAAGTCTAGTGCCATCACTTCTAACTGTCTTTGGTTTCTTGAGTTACACAGGCAGCTATGCTGTGGGGAAGCTTTACCAGAAGGCTTATGTTCCTACGTAGGCCAGTTCAGAACCCTGCAGCTGAGTCCTCTTCTGGAAGGACGTATGTGTGGATTTGAATCCTTTAAACTTGAAGGATGCACAGAATCCAGGTGGCCCACTATCCACCAGTCACTAAACAAACTGTAAGAAGTGTAGAAATCATCTATTACACTTTAAAGAATTAGGATGTCAAAGGAACTATGGCACCATTTACATACTCCTGAAAAGATGCATAATGGAGCTAAAGCATTCAACTATTTTTTCAGGAATTCTTTAAAGTTTCTACAACCATAAATATCGACCTGCAGATCAGATAGCTGGAATGATTCTTATTCATGCTCGTCTTTACTGGGTAAAAAGCACAGACATCTTGTTAGATTTGTGATATTCACTGAGGTATCAAAGCTGCTAAATTTAAGACATAGTAGTAAAATATCATCTATATCATCACAAGAGCATTTTGGTGTGATTCAGGAGTGCATTTTTGAAATGAATCTCCTGATTATGCTCACCTATCTTTCTTTAGGTTTCATTGTATAGTGTTACCAGAGCATATATACTCTCATATGACACTAAAACAGAAGATGCTCTTCACCTACCGGTAGTTATTCTGTCCCTAGGACTGCAGCATAGCTAGTATAAACTAAAAGCCCACAAAATACACAGAATTGTCAACAGAGGGTCCTCAGCGTCAACTGCTTTGCTCTACAGAGCTGCTGCTGTTATCTTGTAGTACATTCTAATGTGGACATATCCTGTGCCCCTGTGAATTTGGTCCCATCATGAGTTTTTATCACTGGAGTGTGTAGATTGGTTTAAAAAACTTTATCTGTTCTGAAAGCAAGTCCTCCATCTTCAACATTAAGTATCCATATATCCCAGAAAAAAATTAGGTAAAGTTTTCCTTGCTTTGTTTTGACCTTTATTTTAAACTCCAATACTGTGTAGACACAGAAATCAATAAGAGCATGACATGCTTTGCAATTTCTTCTTCAATAAGAGTCACGGCGCTCAATGTGAGGGATGGATTGTAAGGCTGCAGTGATGCAGAAGCTCCCTATTTTTGCAGAGAGCTGAAGTTCAATAAGTACCTCTACCGCAAAATGATATGTATGTTTTTCCAAATTCACACAGTTTTGGAAGAGAATAATGTATTTGCTTGTTAGGCCTGCTTGACTAAAAAACTATTGGGAAATACAAACAGGATTTCCGCATGTGACAAGATAACAAACTTTGAAAACAGGAAATCCTCAAGGCGCAGAAAGATAAGTAGTGTGCAAGCATTTTTCTCTCAAACACTAGACCACTTGCCTTTAAAAATAATTTTTGCAAAACAGAGCACTTGAGTTTTCTGGAAGAAAAAAAAAAAAAATCTGTGGACTATCCAATACTGAAGTTGGTCTGCACATGTAGCCAGACAACGAACTATGCTTACGGACAGTGAAGAAAAAGGAACCGGACCCTGATTATGTCTACCAGAAGGCACTAACCTGTATCTTCCAGCTTCATAACATTTGCATACTTTCTTGTGGTACATCCGTTGCTGTCTTACAGAGCAATAGCTCTCATGAACCACAGAATAATACAGATTTCAGTGACTGAGCTTATTGCATACTGTGTTCAAGTACAGGACAGAAACAAGCCCACCTAGATGCTCCACACAAGAAATGTCATACTTTTAAGAGTATCCACAGAACTGGTCTAAGATTATTATATTACATAAAAATAATAATAAAAAAAAGGAATGAATCTGTACAGTTATAAAGTTACAATTCATATTTAAAATAAAAAACCAAATTCAGTCTTTATCAAAAGAAAAAAGTGTATTCTGATAAATTAGCTATTGATGCAAGCCAAGTCATCAAGCACTTACACATTCGAAAATATTCTGTATGCATAGTCCTAAAACGTATTTTTGTGCAAAGTGCTAGTTGATTGTTACCTTCCACACCTAAATACCGGTATCAGTATATACACATTTTCATATGAAACATAAAAAAGAGAATATATTTGGTATGAAACAAAATATTATCCAATTAACAAGAGTTACAGAAATGCGTTCAAATTGCTTATACACAGAAAACTTACATCTAGTAGCGTGTGAAGATGCTGATCCTGGAAAACACTGTGAAGAAAATCTAAGTCTTTTTCACTGCAGTCTGTAAGTGCATGAATTTCTTCCAGGCTGTCCAGCACCTGTGAGACTGCTCCTATGGGGAAATAAACAGGAGGGGGAAAAAAAAGAAAGAATAAAAATCAATAAAGCAAAGGCTCACAGTAAACTGAACTTTGGAAAAGGCAACTTTTACTTCATCTGGTACAACTGGAACAGGAACTTTAAAAAGCTGGAGTTCTTACAAGAAAACTCAATGAAACTATGTGTACCAACAGTGCCCACACATAGTGCAACAATACATAAGAAATGGTTTAACTGAAGAGGAATTAAAACCTGTTTTTATTAAGCTTAGCTTTGTGGTATTTTAGCCTGGTTTCCAATAATGTCTCACAAAGTTACTTAGATTATCTGCCCAACTGCCTGTCCTCACCATTTCTCACCTCTTTTGTTTCACTTTCTGACCTGCTGTACAATTTAAAATACACATTCTAAATCAGAATAATCTTGAAAAAAAACAACAATTCTGTTAAAATCAGCATCTGGATAGGGGAGGAAAGAGAAAGAAAGACCTGATTGCTGTGAAAATAGGCTGTAACAGAATTGTTTAGGTTGGAAAAGACCTTTAAGATCATTGAGTCCAACCGTAATCACAGCACTGCCAACTCCACCATTAAATTGTGTCTCCAAGTGCCACATCTACCTGTCTTTTAAATACCTCTAAGGATGGTGACTCAACCACTTCCCCAGGCAGCCTGTTCCAATGCTTGACAACCCTTTCAGTAATTTTTCATAATATCCAAACTAAACCTCCCATGACACAACTCGAGGCCGTTTCCTCTCGTCCTATCACTTGTTACTTGCTACTTCCTTTCAGGTAGTTGTAAAGAGTGATATGGTCTCCCCTCTGCCTCCTTTTCTCCAGACTAAACAATCTCCATTCTGTCAGCTGCTCCTCATAAGACCTGTGCTCCAAATCCTTCACCAGCTTCGCTGCCCTTCATCGGACATGCTCCAGCACCTCAAGGTCTTTCTTGTAGTTAGGGGGATTTGAGCAGCACTGCTGGCTCACATGCATCTGGCTGTCGATCAGCACTCCCAGGTCCTTTTCTAGCAGACAGCTATCCAGCCATTCATCCCCAAGCCTGTAGTGTCGCATTCAGTTGTTGTGACCAAAGTGCAAGACCCCACACTTACGTCTTGTTGAACCCCACAAAGCTGGCTTCAGCCCATCAATCCAGCCTGTCCAGATCTCTCTGCAGAGCCTTTCTTCCCTCAAGCAGATCAATAATCCTGCATAATTTGGTGTCACATGAGCTCTATTTTTTGTTCTGTTTGCTCTGCTTGCCTATTTATCTCAGACCCAGTCAAAGTATTTGCTGTCTTTTGACCAGTGGATTGTTTTGGGTAATAGGAAGATGTGGATGATATTAATATGGCGTATGGGTGAAAAGAGGAACAAGGGATATAGGGACAAAAAGGAGTAACAGGATACATTATAGAAGGTGGAAATCCATGAGGAGAGTTGAACTCACAGCAGGGGAGAATACAGAAACACAACATAAATCTATAGTAAGCCAGTCCCTATTTGTTCCTTGTGGAAAAACTTGTTATAACAATCAGACATCAGTGGTGGCTGCTACTTGTGTGCATTACTAGAATGCTAAATTTGGCTTATCTAAACATGCACAGCCCATGTCTTCAGTATTTCCACAGTGGTATAAACATCTGGAAAGATGGCATTATGTCCAGTGTTAGTCAGCAAAAAACATGGTGCCTGACACTGAACTGCTGAATGCTTTTTCATAAATAAATTCATAACACATTCTGCATTTCACTCATTTCTCCTTAACATATTTATTCTGTTTATTTATTCATTTACCAGTGTCCTTTTGTCAAGATAGATAATACCCCAAAATTTGCTATATTTCTTGAAATTCCATTCCCCGCAATATGAAAAATTCTTACCAGACTTCCTTAACTCAAGCCCTCCTGTAATTTATTGCACTTTCAGAACACAATAAAAAAACCAAACCCAATCCCTACCTAACCACACAAGGAAACGAGTTAAATTCACTTATTTCTCTGAAAACCTTGAAAAACTGGAATAAACATAACAAACCAGCCCAAAACAATTACACAAAACTTGTGACCTCATGGCTTAGAAGGAAAAGTAAGTTACAAGGCTAGAAATTCTTGCATCACATTTAGGACGAATTTCAATGAAAGATTCTCACAGTTCCTTGTACACCAAGGTGAAGAAATGCCACAGTATTGCGTTCGCTCACAGCTCACGGTTCTGGAGCAATAAGATTTCTTAAGACTTCTCCCATTAAATGCATCTGAATACTTTTTTCCAACTGATGTATTAACTTAAGTTAGGTTCATTTACAAAAGTGGCTGGTCAGCAAAAAGCATTTGCTTTTTTTGTCATTGTAAACTGTGATGCTTCTTATGGATTAAATTTTTCACTAACCATGTTCATGTTGTATACCATTTTAAAGGGCAAATTTCGCTCTTATTTATGCTAAAGGTTTTGTTTTCACTTTTCTTTTTCATATCATGATGTTAAAGATGGATAAAAAAGAAAATTTGAGCGATTTTCTTGTACAAGTTCAAAAGGGGATGTAAAGCAGCAAAAACTGCTAGCAATATCAACCAAGCATTTGGCCAAGGGACTGTCAACAAGCGTAGAGCTTGACATTGGTTCCAAAAAATTTGTTAACAGAAAGCAGATATCCTGTGATGGATTCATTATTGATCTATGCAAAACAACTCAAGAGGTTGCAGAAGAACTAAACGCTGACCACTCAGCTGTTGTTGACATTTGCATCAAACTGGAAAATCAAATAAAGTCAACAAATGGGTGCTGCATGAGCTGAATGAAAATAAAAAAGTCACCACTGCTCTCTGTTTCTTTTGCACAAGAGAACTGATATACTTCCATTGTGACATGGGATGAAAAATGTATTCTATATGACAACTGATGGCATTCCATGCAGCGGCTGGGCCAAGGTGAACCACCAAAACTTTCCCAGACCCAAGCTGCATCAAAAGGTTATCATCACTGTCTGGTAGATGGCAAATGGAATCATCCATTACAACTTCTTGAATCCTGGTGAAATCATCACAGCAGAGACACAGTGCTAGGAAATCAACAAAATGAACCAATAACCGCAACGTTTACATCCAACATTGGTCAATCAAAAAGGACTAGTTCTTCTCCATGACAACGCCCAGACACGTCTCACAAATGAGTCTGCAGAAGCTGCACAAAGTAGGCTACGAAGCTCTACCTCACCCAGCTTACTCGCCAGACCTCTCTCCCACCAATTACCACATTTTCAAGCATCCCAACAACTTCCTGCAAGAGAAGTTTTTTAACAACCAAGCAGCAGCTCAAAACACCTTTGAAGAATTAATCAGTTCCAGGAGTCCAGATTTCTATGCTACCAGAACATACAGACTTTTTTCTTGTTGCCATCAGTGCATCTATTCTAATGGTTCTTGTTTCGATTAATAAGTTTTATTATAAGCTGAGACATACTACTTTAAAGTTGATGGTTAATAAAGGGCAATTATTTTGGTAGCAACCTAACAGTTGCTCCACAGGGGGTCAGGTGCACTGGAGAAGAGAAAAAACTGCTCCTTTATTGATAATTTACAAGCATGCTAAGCTGAAAGGTGCCATTAATATTCCTCTGCCTGTAGCACAGTTTCTACACTGGGAGACACAGCAGAAAACCTGAGAAAATATAGGGATTGAGAATCTGCTGGTAAAAGCATGGAGAGATCACAGATAAGCTTCACAGGCAAGAAAGAAAAACATTACCGATGGAACCAAAAGTGACTGCACTAAGTTTCTTTCAGCATTTTCAGTATGTCAGTTAAAGGCTGATGAACTGAAGAGATCTTCAAGCCTGAAGGAAAGTGCTTGACTTTCCAAGATGCAGCTGGCAGAAGGAAATTTGTTGGAATTATCTTTTATTTCTCCTCTTGTCATGCTCAGAGTTTAAATTAATTATTTTCTTTTCTAGCAAAACTGCTCTTTCTCGGTTCAAAGCCCTTACTGTGCATTTAGAATGTTTAAGGAAAACTAAAGAGAAGAAGCTCCACCAGGGGAGGTTTAGGCTAGACGTGAGGAAAAAATTCTTTACAGAAAGGGTCATTGGGCACTGGAACAGGCTGCCCAGGGAGGTGGTTCAGTCACCTTCCCTGGAGGTGTTTAAGGCACGGGTGGACGAGGTGCTGAGGGATATGGTTTAGTGTTTGATAGGAACGGTTGGACTCGATGATCCGGTGGGTCTCTTCTAACCTGGTTATTCTGTGATTCTGTGATTCTGTGATTCACTACAGGCATTTCACAAGGCAGGATTTACCTTTCACTTTGTTTAGGAAGAGGTCTGAGGCTAGCGCATACAGCAAGGACATATGAAAAAACATCAGAAATCGTTCAACTTAGGAGAGATCAAATAGTCGAATCATTCAATGAAGTCACTGAATCCAATCTCATAAAAACCAAGTATAGGCATTATTATAAAGTACAGTTATTTTCAGAAAAAAATCTTTCAAGTATTATGAGATTCTGAAAGGACACATCCGGTGAAGTGACAATAAGATAAGTTTTGCTAACTCTATGATGTGGAATTCAAGTTTCATGTGTTTTATTTTTATTTTTCATGTATGACAGGTAAAACAAAGACTCCTTGCTTCTACTTTAAGACTCCAGTGCCACTTATGCTTTTAAATGACCTAATTTAGTGATAACTGTATAAATTGGTGCCTCTATTTTTTTGTTTCCTTGGCATCTGATTACTATGATGTAAAAACCACAAGGGATAAATGTTTAACGTGTTAGATCATTAAGCAATATATCAAAATGCTGTGGAAATGATGGGGTATCTATCACCTGAAGTTTTCAAATCACAATCACATACATGTTTAAAATTGTTTACTTTAGTGAAACATGAAAGCCTAGGCTTAATTTCAGCATAATTACAAAGTACTATGCCCAGCTTCTATACAAGGCCTGGTCTGCCTTAGCAGCAGTTGACAGGAGTTAAAAATGTACAGGTAAGAACACCTCTATTTCCTGTTGGTCTTGTAAATAAAATTCTGAACATACGCTGTTTCCATCAAAGGCAAGAAAAGTATCTTGATTAGGATCTTTCCACTATTTGTGCTGATGTAACCTCTTAGATTCAGAGAAAGCCAACTGAGGACCAGATGCTCATCGCCACACCTGCAAGAATCACTAGAGTTGACATCAGGGAGCATCTAGGGACAGAACTAGAAAGATGGAGATTTGTGGAGACTACAGTGAAACTGCAGAAAGATGACAGTGCAGTGGAGGGTTATTGGGATTTACTACTAAATGAAAGAAGGTAGGAACACCTATGGAATACAAGAAGGAAAAGAAAGGCATGTAAAAGTCAGAGAAGAAAATGAAAGGAAATAGGTGTAGGAGAGAAAAACAGGGAGAAAAACACCAAACAAAATAACAAAAAAGAAGGGAGAAGATATAAAAGAGAAAACAAGCGCTCCTAAACATGAGCAGGAACACATACTATATATGGAAATACAAAAAGGGAAGAGGGGGAAGGGAAGGGAAGGGAAGGGAAGGGAAGGGAAGGGAGGGGAGGGGAGGGGAGGGGAGGGGAGGGGAGGGGAGGGGAGGGAGGGAAGGGAAGGGAAGGGAAGGGAAGGGAAGGGAAGGGAAGGGAAGGGAAGGGAAGGGAAGGGAGGGGAGGGGAGGGGAGGGGAGGGGAGGGGAGGGGAGGGGAGGGGAGGGGAGGGGAGGGGAGGGGAGGGGAGGGGAGGGGAGGGGAGGGGAGGGGAGGGGAGGGGAGGGGAGGGGAGGGGAGGGGAGGGGAGGGGAGGGGAGGGGAGGGGAGGGGAGGGGAGGGGAGGGGAGGGGAGGGGAGGGGAGGGAAGGGAAGGGAAGGGAAGGGAAGGGAAGGGAAGGGAAGGGAAGGGAAGGGAAGGGAAGGGAAGGGAAGGGAAGGGAAGGGAAGGGAAGGGAAGGGAAGGGAAGGGAAGGGAAGGGAAGGGAAGGGAAGGGAAGGGAAGGGAAGGGAAGGGAAGGGAAGGGAAGGGAAGGGAAGGGAAGGGAAGGGAAGGGAAGGGAAGGGAAGGGAAGGGAAGGGAAGGGAAGGGAAGGGAAGGGAAGGGAAGGGAAGGGAAGGGAAGGGAAGGGAAGGGAAGGGAAGGGAAGGGAAGGGGGAGAAGAGGGAATGGGGAGAAACTGATGTTCTATTTTGAAGATAGTCTTAATTTTATTCTGCACACACAGGGGAACTGTGTACATGCATCTCCCCAGCTTTCTCCTATCTCCGTAAGTCTGCTAATTCCTTTTCCCAGTTATCTCTCACTGTAAAACTATGCATAAATATAACAGAAGGCAGTCTAGTGTGATGGTAAAGAAATACGTAGTGAAAAGGTATTGATTTTCAGACCAAACATGCACCTTACACTCACATGCAACTAAACAAATCAGCAAAGTAAAAGATACTTTCTTCCTCATTATAAAAACATATGGAAACCCTCTTCTGACCAGTACAAACACAACACCCTCTCTATCAGTCGATAAGTTTACTAAAGAAAGTCTCTATGTACAAACAAACCCCCAAAATCACTGGCAAAGGCTCTGTATGAGGATCTTTCCCCCCTGCAACTGTATAGAAGTAGTACTGTTGCAGAACTTTTATGTAACAAATCCACTGGTTTCTTACTCTCATGTTACCAGACAGGCATTATGAGACAGAAAAATAGGAAGGCAAGGCAAAACATCCCCTAAAACCTATGAGGCTGGAAGAATGAACCAAACAACAACCACAACAAAATCCACTTGTGTAATCAGAAGCGGAGTGATGGACATGTGTCTCGCTGCCCTGGCTTTGGATTGAAGATCTGTTAGCCTACAAATCTTAAAATGCTGCAGGAAATCCCCCACTTTTCACAGCGTGTGTTTTGAGATGCTGAATTTGTTGACTTTGAAATGGTTGTGGTTTGTTATCAAAGGATCTACAATTTCACACTTTTTCCTCTGTCTAGTATAGTCTGCAGGTTTTAGAAGTGCTTGCATTTTCAGTCTTTTATGAAGTGTTTAGCTAACTTGCAGCAGAACCTCCTCTCTACATGCCAATAATATTCCTTCATTAAGGAGACACATATTGGACAGTTATTTAAATTAGATGTATGCATATACACAATGTATATATCATATCACATAAACACAGAATGATGAAGTAAGTTCATGCAAGGGCATAGCAAGAAAATAATATGACTGACGCTAGAGTATATGTTCAGTGTTATGAGAAAAACATCCCATTAGCCCGTGAAAACACTAATTTTGGAACTAAAACACAAAAATAATACCATTTTTCCTTTAGTAATTTAATGAAAATTAAATTTTATTTCAGTTGTGTTGCAAATATTGAAAACAAAAAACCAGGTAATTTTAATACTGCCTTTTTACTAGAATCTTCAGAATTCCCTGGAAATCATATTACTTCTGGTTAATTATGCTTGCAAAGTTGCAGACAGATTTAGTCAAAAACATAGAGGTTATTTTTCTTGAACAGGCAGTATTAAAACTGAGCAAAGAGAAGAAAGCTGATCTTTAAACATGCAAAGACACACATCATTGCTGAATGATATGCCTTAAAGGAAAACAAAGGGATACCTACTTTCTGCTGCTAGAAGTCCTAGTAGGAAGGCAGCATTTGGACAAACAACAAACAGTATGAAGATTTCAGAACAAGCGATTTAAAAGCTGCAACCTAGCACACTAGTTTAGCCACAAAAGAAGACAAGACCCCCCCCCCCCATATTTTAATATGGTTTCTATGTGTGAAGCAAATGGGACTTGCAGGCCGGGGTGGGAGGAAAACAAACACTTGGCATAGGGAAGGTAGCACATGTATGCAGTGTTAGGTATCTATAATGTCAGACTTTTTCCAACATAGGATAAACTATTTTAAAAAGCTCATGGATGAAAAATGATTTCAGTGATATCATAAGAGGTGAACTGACAAACTATTTCAACAGACTGCAAACAATGTGTAACACATTATTTAATATATTTACTGACTAGAATTTAGCAATATTACATTGAAATTACATTTTTACAAAAATATCAGTATGAAGCATTATGAGAACGATTTAGAAATACACCTTTACTATTGTTTTTAATTAATAGTGAATTTATATACTCAAAACCTTTTGAATTTACATACCAGAATAAAGATTAAATAGCTGAGAGATCATAAAAATAACAATGGAACACTGCAAACACTCAAATTCATGATCTCAAACCTGATAGTCAGTTACACCTGCAATACTAGATAAGGAATTAATAACAACAGCAACTTACAAGGCGAATGTAATTTTTTTCCCCGAAGTTCTCATACTTAAAAATGCTGCACAGGACCATTTGCAAATATTTACAAAATCAGTGGCAATTTTTGCATAACAACAGTATTTCTTTTTCTTCCCTGTGTCGATAAGATGGATCATTTTTAAGATATGGGCTTATATTGCCCTTATTTCATGGAATCTAAACCCCACGAAACTACTAACCACTCGCTATCTTGTCTCTAAGTCAGTTCCATATATGTTGGAAACAGTGATCTTAAAACTTGGCCATACATTTGCTCTTTGATCTCACTCTGAAAGACTAACAGATTTAGCTTTTTTCCCATTATTATTACTTTCGGATTTGAAAATCAAGATCTGATGCTGTTAAAAATTCCTCATTTGATATGACGATATCAAGTTTAACAAGATAAAAAAACCACAGTTTACATACAGCAATCCTGAGACAAAATATAAAAATGCATTTATCAAAATGCCATTTAAAATTTGTGTATTGCTCTTTGAGAAAACAAGCTGGAAACGCTGATGTAGATTAAATGTGCCTGTGTTCTGTGCATTGCCAAAGTTCATCACCTTACACCACTACCACAGAGCTCAGAAAGCACACAAAGGTCAGGAAATTCTGCAACCGTGCTGCATAAGAGGCTAAATAAGTACAATTGGTTAGTCAGTCCTTTATAAAATACACTGCTAAACTTTCTTTGTGGTTAGACTGAACCACAGCACTATAAAATGCCTTACAGGAATCTAGAATTGTTTGCAGCAAAAAGCTATCCTGAAACCTGTTGGTCACACTTCAGAATATGAGCACTATAAACCAAGCAATTAAAGCAGGCATTATAAAGTCCTTTAACCAAAGGTAAGGCTTGTTTTAATCTAAAAATCAATTACACAGTTTTCCAAAGATTCTCCACTGTCTGAACTCCAACACTGACTCAGTAATTCCGAAAATGTGGCTATAAAAAGTTTTTTTGAAATACAAAGTTATAAAAACCCTTTTTAAGTTACGGGCTTTTCTAACTATGGGCCTATAAACCTAAACATCTCAAATCTACTTAAAACACCAATAATCTAGATAGTTTTCCTGGATTCAGCTCCCCAACTCAAAATGTCAAGCAATTCCACAGCCTTCCCTTGGCCTGCTGCAGAATGGGGGAGCTGAAAAAGCAAAAGGAGGAAACATGAAAAGCTTTACAATAGTGATGTTTGTTCTTCAGCCTGAGGCACTGTTACCAACACACTTGAAAATTATATCTCTTTGTTGATGGTTAGGGTACAAATGGTCAGCATGACACAAGCAGAGGAAATCCTCTGCCTTGATCTAGTGTCCATCAGGTGATAGGAGAGACAGGGAGGGTGAGGAACAGGAACCTAATTAATTTCATGGTCCACTTCAAATACTCTCTAGTGGGCCAAATCTTCTCATGTGCCATGTTTAGCCTTAACGGCTGCTGATTGATGACTTCTGATTTATATTTGTTTCAGCATTTTAGAAATATCCAAAACACTCACTGCCTTGGGAAACCAACATTTTACAAGGGCTTGTAGACAGGCAACCTGAAAGTTAAATGTTTTACATTCTAGCAAAAAATATTTGCGAGATGTTTGACATTTCAGCTGTTTAGTGGCTTTACTAAATAAGTTCCTGAGCACAGCCTATCATCAGTAAAGTAATATTTTAGTTTAATAAATATTTACATAATTTCCCCCAACATTTTAAAAGCCTTTATCATACTCTCCAAGTTCAGCAAGGCTGACTTGTGCCATGTTACCAAGAGAATGATAGCAGGATCAAGTTAAGTCCTTCAAAGCACAGTTGCTGATGGAAGAGGAAATAGGTCACCCAGAACAAGCTGCGGGAACCAAGAATTATTTGCACACACTGTGAACGCAAGGAAGACGTGTACAGAAAAAAACTGGTTGACTTTAAATTTAATTTAATTTATTTATGTAATAAATTCGATCGGAATGAACACAATTTGCCAACCCTCATGGGTAACGGAAAGCTTTCTGACAAGAACATAGTTTGTGACTCTGCATCTAAGAAAGTAATCTGACTTGCTACCTATAGTGCCTTCATAACCCAGGTTATTACTCTAGTGGTATAGGAAGATGCTCAGAGGGTCCAGCGATCCCAGGTTCTGGTGTTCAGAGGAAGAACACCTCTAGAACAATCTGGAAAAAGGACAAAACTGAAATGTTCTCTTTCTGGTTTTAGAAAGACCTGGAGAACAGGATGTAACACTTGCATAACCTAATAAGAATTAAGATTTCAGCCTCTTTATTTCAGTAGGAGTTCCACATTTGCCTATTTCTGACAAATAATTTAATTTTAATGGTAAACTTCATGGAGCTTTATGGGAGGATTAAATAGGTAGCAACGTTTAAAATATTAAATGCTCTTCATTAGAGTTTATGATGTGGAATAACATTATGAGATGTTAGAAAGGAAACTTAACCTTAAGATAGTCAAGTTTCTACTGCAATTCAAAAGTTTTATGTCATATTTCTACAAACTGGTTCAGTTCAGAATCACCACAAGAGACTGTCTTTATAAGCTAGAAACAACTGAAAACTTCATCAGTGTATTTCTGAAGAGGAAACAAAATAGATTTCCATATCTAGCAATTTCAGAAGCTGAAAGTTGTAGTATCTTCTCTTGCAAGCCTCAGTGTTTATCCTGAGATACTAATGCAGTTGGGTCAGGGAAAGAAACATCATGAAAACTATCCACTTAGTATGGTTTTTGAATCATTGTGATCTCTCATTAGTGAGGTCAATGAGGTTATTTTAGAAAACAACTATTCTTTCCTGAGAAATTCAAGTTATCATTTCAGTTATTTTGGAGAAGAACACAAGATTAAAATGAATCCAGCATTGATATTCTGTAGAATTGACATGCGTACTGGATTAATGTGAGCGGAAAAAAAATAGAATTTTTACCTTTGCTGTATACTGATATCTGAAATTACATCATCCTATGAGGAAGGCACATGCCCTGTTGACGTGAGACTGAAACTGGAAAGAGGAACTGCAGTTTTTAGACTAGGAAAGTTGCCACTGCCAATTGTGCTGATGGCCTGTTTGTTTTATTGAAATGGGGGAAGTAGCTGGAAACAAAAATTAAAGCACTTCAAGTAATTCTGGATGAAGCAAACTCAACTTATTCTTTCTTTAAAAGAATATATGGATCCTTACTTACAAGTACATCAAGTATTCAAAAGCTGGCTGCCTGAAATTAAGCCACGAGGCTGTGATTACACATTTGCAATAAATGATGTGAGATTCCCATTCACTTCTACGAAAATGATGAGTAGCCTGCATCACTAAGGATGAAGCACTCTTGATTTAAGCACTCAAACATGAATTCCAAGAAGTGAAATTGAAGAATTTCAAGAAAAAGCTGTCCCCAATTCCTATATTAATGGCATTGAAATAATTAATAACAATTACTTGCTGATGTGAAAAAGCAGAAAAGGAACACTTAATATATGCAGTCAGTAAGTAATTTTCTCACCTATAAAAGTATTGGTAAGGGGAGTCATCAGCACATGTAATTAAACACCTGAAATGTCTCCTGGTAAAGTCAGTGTATAGCTAAAATATTCTGCCAGTACTATTTATTTCTTTAGAAACATAAAAGTGAATCCCATTGGCATTAGATTTTTCTTAGACGTTCATTTAACTTGATCCTAAATCCTAATTTTAGATCAGATATACCAACCCTGACTTTCACAATGCAAACACTTTATGTCAAAATTAAGATACATAACTATGACAGGGCTGGGTTAGTACAGGGACCGCTGGATTATTTAAATCCCCAAACATGGGCTGAAGACAAAAGGACTGCTTGGAGTAACATCACTGTCCTGCCCAAGGCCTAGTGATGCGCTCACAGCACAGCAAAGGCATTATCTCCTCTTTGAAGCACGTTGGGAAGTCTCTGAAGTACAGGTCTTGTCTGAAGGTCTGGGGATCTGGGTTATAGTATCAGAGATACTGCCCAGCCTGCTTTGAAGAGGAGACATCTTAATCATACTGTTCTCTAACACAGGAAGTCACGAAACTCTGGTACATAGTGGCTTCTTTTTATAAATAACTATTAGTAAGGCAGAGAACCTTGCTCCTTTGTCCAGACAAAATTTCAATAAGCTTTTACACTCAAGTAATACAGAGAAATATGAGTTTATAGCGGTATTTGTAATTAAATGCACATGCAACAACAAAAACTCAGACAGAATTTCTGTAAAAACTTAAAACTGCAGAGATTTTATCTTCATTTTCTCCAGCCACTAATATGATTATGACCGAAAATGATTTATGCTTTCACATTTAAATGTTAACTTAAGTTGCAACTTCATGAAATAATGAGAAATTAGTAAGCATTTGGTACTCTAGTCACTATAGAATTAAGACAAGTTAACTGCATTAAATAAACTTTATGTGAAAATACCTGAGGAGGTGGGGTCTTCAGAGAAGTCTGGCAGCTCTTCAGGGGGGTCACCATAGAAAGAGTTGAATTTGTGGCTTGACACAGCTGCTAGTACTGCCCCCTAAACAAAAATACCCACAAAGTCTAAATTACATGAAGACGGAAAATGAAACATTTCCAGACACCTTGTATCACTCGGTCTCCCAAGGTCTGTCCTGTGCTGACTTTCTCAGTGAAGAGTAGACAAATTTTATAGTTTTCGGTGCTGCTTCAATGTTATCACTGACCACATCTAACAGAAGACTTGGTCATATACTACTCTAATAAACAGTAAATAAATTCTTTGTGAGGAGATTAATGAGAACAATTCTTCACAGAAAAGCACTTTAAATAATTGTGAGGCATAAATTCCCATAGTACGATGTAAAAAAAAAACTGATTTATTTCTTTTTCCCTCTTACCTAGACTGAGTAGCTTAGCAAGTATAAAAATTTACTCTGTAAAGCAATGCAATATGCTGGTATTTGAGAAATTGTCAGAATCTAAGACTGACAGCACTAGGATATTTGACATCTATCATGTATCTACATGAAAGCGTAATAATTTCAGACTCCCAGAATGAGGGTTACATGGGAAGTTATACAACCAGAAAAACAGTTACCTGCCCTGACATATATTTACTTGTTCAAGTAAATTACAGTTTACCCACTCAGGTTTTAATACCTTACAGCTGTGGCAGTAGGCAAAATGGACAACAAAGAATTTCTGGAAACATTCTGCAGAACACTGCTTTGGACAAATGGTAGAAAACAAATTGTGCAGGTAAAAAAGTTCTTGGGAAACTAAATATAATGGCCTCCCTAGGAAGAAATCTGTGAAAGATTTGAAACTACGTTCAGAGCAGGAAAACAGGACACATTCTAAAATGTACTAGCTAACATTTTATTCAAAGTATTACCTGGACATACCAACCACCCACGAGAAAGTGCGGTTAATCATGAACTACAGCAATTATTGCATCCTAATCATAGTTAGTTTTGCAGCTACATTAAACTTTTGCAAAGGGACAACTCAACATGCAGAACTGAACGTGTGTTTTACTATAAATTATAAAAAAACTCATGAATCATAATGCTGCAAGTTCCAGTTAAAATTTTCTCAACCTTTCAGTGAATTTAAAAATGTTTCTTTCAAACTTGCCAAGATGGAACTGCAGGAAAGCCACGTTGTTTTGGGCTAAAATGTTAACATTCTTCTCAATATGGCTGAGAAATAATCTCATGCATAGTTATGCATAAAGAGGATAAACTGAAGAATACATCTTTGCACTTCTTAAAAAAAGACACTGAAACATTATTATGCTACTTTTATTATAAATGTAACAATAATAACAACAATAACAGAAGTCATTGTACTATTCTCTCTTCTCCAATAATTCCTATTACACAGAATCACTGAACTGATTTATTATGAAGACCTCATACATACCTTGGTTGATAACAGAGAATTTGGGCTGAAATTTAGTTTGAAAAATAAGTATTAAGAAAGAAAGGACAAACATCCTTAAGAAAACATTATTGCAATTAATGAGTGTGAAGGTCTGTTTCAACTTTTTATTTTATTGTTGACTTCAGAGCACAGGTTTCTCTCAGCACTTTTAAAATGAATAAAGTATCACACAAAATGCATGTTATATAATTAGATTATTTTACCACTACATTCATTTTACCTTTAGTTTTCGTCTTGCATTGAATTTTCTCAATTGTTCTACTGTTTCTGGAAGATGAATCTTGTATGCATAGCGATCTCTCTCCTTAAAAAAAAACAAAAAAAACACACAGAAAAAGAAGAAACTGTAAATACAAGCTCTTAATACACTCTTGACATTAAGAAACTAGGCAAGAAATGTACAGCTAATAAGTGTCCTAAGGAGAATGATGATTTGTTGCACCTTAACGAAAACGTCAATAAACAGAGGGGGTTAAAATATTTTGAAATAATCCTTAACTTGGGTCAGGGGTATTTCCTACTTTGTAGTAAGACTCTAGTCTTTTTTACGGTTAAGTCAGTCTGTGACTAGCATTGACCTTTCAAGCTGGCAAGCACAAAGTAATTCTGCTTTTTGGGAGTCACAAATCCCAGCGAAGCATTGTGTTCAAGCACTCTTTTAAGGCGTGCTAGACACTTCAGGAGATGAGGTATGTGTCTGACATAGCAGTAAGTGCCAGCTGGATGGCTGGTAGCACCAGGTGCTAGCTCATTGGAAGAATCCTCTCCATTGCAGACACAGATCAAAATCTTGCCAATGTACAGCAGACGGTGAGGCAGAACTTGCAGCAGCTGGCCAGTTTCTTCCCCCACCCTAAATCACCACAGAAGCACTTATTAATTTAATGTAAATGTTTATAACATGCATCCCCTGAATCAGTGCGAAATCACTAGCAGTAGTAATTCAGTCTCTCTATGGCTCTAACTATGTCTCTGTCTCATGCCATATTTGGCTGCTATCTAAAAATGATTTTAAGAAAATTTGAGTCAACAGGGAAGGCAGTTTATCACAGGCAAAAATAAGACAGGACTGACTGACAGGATGCTGGCCTAAGCTTAGAAACAAACTTGTCTCAAACTAAATCTTCTCTCTTCTTCCTTGTCTTTCAATAAATAACGGCAAGATCAGAGAGACCACAGACATCACAAGTGCTACGCTATATACAGAGAACTTGCACATTCGCATTACAGAATTATTGTTTTAAAAAGCCTAACCTGCTTAGTTGCTCGAAGAGCAAAAATGGCAAAGTTTTCTGTCAAAACAATGTTTAACAAATACCTTGCCTTGGCATTTAAATGTGGGTAAGCTAACAAAGTGAGGGACAAGTCAAATTCCAAGCAGGTAAAACCACATCACCTGTGTTTACCACAGACTCAATAACTGGAGTATGATCATCCGGGACTCCCAAGCATAGAATCATAGAATCATAGAATCACCAGGTTGGAAGAGACTCACCGGATCATCGAGTCCAACCATTCCTATCAAACACTAAACCATGCCCCTTAGCACCTCGTCCACCCGTGTCTTAAACACCTCCAAGGAAGGTGACTCAACCACCTCCCTGGGCAGCCTGTCCCAGTGCCCAATGACCCTTCTTGTGAAATTTTTTTTCCTAATATCTTTGAAATATTGATGCACTATGCGTGCCCCCCATGAACAGACAGAACTTTAGCTCCTTTGAAGGGGCAAGGTTTGAACTTACAGTTCCTCAATATTCAGAAAAGTGCCTTAACCACTTGTATTCCCAAAAACCACACATGCCTTTTATAAGCTGGATCATTCTGCAGCTTTGAATGTAAGAGTCCGAGCCAGAAAGAGAGCAGAGAAGTTTAAGAATGACTCCAATCACTACCAGTTATACCATTTACTTGGAGGGAGGTGAAAAACATACAAGCCTGTGCTTCCTAGGTTCTTTTTATGTGGCGTTTTGGGGTTTTTTGAGTGTAAATATTTGTCTAATGTAGAACATATAAACAGTCCAGGTGCAGACACCAGAACAGCACCCTTTCCAAATAAGTGCCCTCTTTCAGTTGACAGTATGACTCTCTACCTTGGGTCCACACTACAGAAAAAAAATGAGAAGATAGCAAAGAAAAATAGTTATTTCATCAGTTTCTGCCAAAGAAAAGACAACACTCTGAACCAGTACTTGCCAGCTTTTAAATCTGCAACACACTCATCATTCTCCAATTCCAATATTTAGCACAGCCTATTAATGGGAATGCTGAGAAGTTAGGTGTATATTCTCCTGCTCCTGTTGTTAATCTTCAGTGTCCAGCACTGGCTCAAACTGTGTTGCAAATTCTGCCACCACTGAAAAATAATTTGATTACCAGGAGCCATATAATTTTATGTAGTTACAGTGGCCTTTGAGGAACACACCACTACATGCTTTCTTCACTTTGGTGGGATGTTTCAGAAATCTAATGTAAGAAAGCAGCACAGTTAAGTTGCATAAGGCACTGCAATAAACTGCACAGCTACATGCCTAATAGGAAAGAGGTCTACATAGGACTGAGTAAAGAAGAGCTCAGAAACGACTCCTGTGGAGTTTGAGTGCCACAGAAAGACACATAAATACCTTCTTCAAACTTTATTCTATGCAGCCCTACTCCCTTTACTCTGATGCTGCTGAAGATGCCTAAGTGAGTTTGCTCTCGCTGATAAGCAAGACTTCAGGCCTCACAATTATAAAAACGTCAGGCTCTAATCTTACAAAGCATTTAAAGTATATTATCACACATGTTGTACAACGACATGTCTACTTAAAAAGCTCAAATAAGTAAATAAATATTTTTCTACCTTGAAGAGGAAACTGGTATGTAAACAGCTGCTTTTACTACCTTTAACCAGGGATGATTCAGTGCTTCATATACTGTTATCCTTTCTGCTGGATCCAACATAAGCATGCGGCGTACCAGATCTTTGGCACTTTCAGAAATATGGCTCCATTGCCTAGGATTCATCTGATCACAAGCAAGAAAAAAGAAATTAAATTAGAAATGAGAATATAGAAAATAACCTACTTTTTATGTAAACTAGTTGCAGAGATATAACAGTGGCTGGTACTTGCAAACTTAATGTAAAAGGAAGTTATAAATTTTTTTAATAACTTACATAATTGTGCATTAGTTGCATGAAATGGCATAAAAAATTGAAAACAGTGAGCACCGTATCATATAGAATCCGATATATCCTTGGTATTGTGTTAATATCACATTATAATTTTCTACACATGCTACAGTTTGTTCAGATAAAAGTGACCCTTCATTGGAAAAAAGAAAAAAAACAAGGCTTCATCTGAAAGCTAACTATGCATACGATAAATATGAAAATTAAATCTCCTCCTGAAATCAACATAAAGAATGGCATGACAGTCTGTCTGTATCAACCCAGAACTTCATGCCAGTGATGCTGATCAAGAAGAGGGTGGGCTAATGCCTCCTGTGAGCTACTGTGGTCCCGTCCCACAGGTATCATGGACAAAGGCTTTTCCCAATAAATTCCTTTCAACTTTACAACAGTTAGGCATCTTCAGGCACCAGGGTAGGAAAGCACACTGGCATGTGACAAACAACACAAACAACTGCAACACTTTTTAGAGCAGAACTCTATCTATAGGAGACAGTGATGTGAAGGATGATTTAGAATATATTTTCATCTTGTGCATACGCAGGTTAGTGTTCAACTATGCAAGATGATGGACACCTGATAAGACCACATCAAAGTAAAAAAAAAAATCCTTCTGTGATAAAAGATTTACACCTTAAACTACTTCTAAAAATTCTTTGATTTATGGAATATTATTTTTAATTTAAATGGTACACTGCTAACTTTACAAGGTACTAAATGAAAATTCAAAATCTGTTATTTTAAAGAGGTCCATTTTATTTAAAATCAGTCTTTACAAAAGATGATCGCTTTAAATTGGAGCACTTGGGAACATTATCTGGCTATGAAATGCACATTTATAGTTGTGATTTGCCATTTCTTTTTCTCATGTAATGAAATGAAGGTAATTGCAAATTTGCAGCAGGACTGCTTTGAAAGCCTTATAGTATTTTCATTAAATAAACATATTATTGTGGAAGCAAGAACAGAAAAGGAACTGAGAAGACACAATGTGCTGGCTGTGACTTTTTTGTAAACAAAGAAAAGTTAACTTGTAGGCTTCCAAAAGGTTTTAGCTCCTTAAGTGCTTCCATGAAGAAATCTTCCACAAAGTGAAACCAGAATGCCTTACAGTCCATACAATCCCCAAACCAGTGCCATGAAGAAATCCTGCTGTTTCTAACAATACAAAACTTAAACAACAAAAAATGTGCTCCTGACCAAGTGCAGTACCATTGCTGTCACTTACATTTTAGCAGACTTCATATAATAAAATACTTCCTAAACCATATAACAGGCTATCAGACAGTTTTGGGAGTTTCCACTCATGATCTGCTAATACACAGCTCATGTATGACCTTGGTTGCAAAGTAGAGCAAAAGTGATCTCAGACAAAACTACAAAAATAGTGAACTCCAAGCTTTAAATTTGTGTCCATAATGGCTCAAGGATATTGACGTTATGAAACACGCTTATCTTGCACACAGACAGATTTGCTTTCAGTTGCAAGCGGCTCCTTTTGAATTATCAGCTGCACTTTACCACATACTGTACTGAAAAGAAAAATGCATAACTACGTTTTTACAGTAGCATACAAGTTGTTTTAAATCAAGACAATACGATGACCAGCCTTTACAATAGTTCTTTTATTCAATTAAAAAATTAAATGATCTATAAAACTAAGTTAACACGTAGTATGTCACACTTTACAGCCTAAACTTATGCAATCCTACCGAGCTCCATGTACAATTAGGGACTAGTTATTGCACCCATTTATTAGTTCATCTGAGTAAATACTTCTGTACTCTAATTCCTAACACTGATACAAAACACAGCAGGAACAAGAAAGACTGGAGAGAGAAAAACACCTCTTTCTCTATGTAACACAGACAAGATTTCTATAAGCTTCAAATTTAAATCAGGCTAAACACAAAAGCCCATTTCCAGAAATTTTAGCAGCAGAGCTCATTTCACTGGAAAAGGACTCGGGTATACTGTCATTTACCTTGTATTTTCCTTTAATAATGCCTTCAAATAATCTTTCCTTGGTTCCATAAAAAGGCAAACAACCACTTAGCAGAATAAAAAGGATCACGCCACAACCCCAAACATCTACAGGCTTCCCATAAGGTTCCCTTTTTACCACTTCTGGGGCCATAAAATGAGGCGTTCCTACACGTCCTAAATGGAAATAAAAACAAAATTGAGTCAAAGCAATGTGTGTCAAGCATCAAAATGAAGAATTATTACTGCATTAAAATAAAACAGTTCTACTAAGTTTTCCTCATGGGTTAAACATTTAACATAATCCTTTTTTTCCCCTTAAGTTTAGTATTTATTAAACATATCCAGTGAGACAAATCAGTAGTTTCCCTTTTGCTCAATTTCTACTTTTGTAAGTTGAGGAATACTCTCTTCTACCCTGCAGATTGTGAAACAAGATTTATATGAGAGCACTAAGATTCTTCAGTAAAATACCCACCATGAAAATATTAATTTGAATAACCTTTGAAACAGGAATTATTAATCTAGAGAGCATGAACAAACATATTGCAGAGTTCTAGTCTACTTGAAAAAGTCTAGTCTTACTTGAAAAAGCTGCCTTTAATTAGCAAGAGCACAGCTTGGTCTGATGCTCTGTTCAAACCTTAGCCAACACACTGAAACTGCCAACAAGAATGCAGAATGCTAGCAAATGTGTTAACTTCTTTGGAGTAGGCAATATCTTAGCACAGATAAAAAGATAACACTAATATGTTTCACAGAGTGTTTTCAACAAAAGCCACATAGTAATGGTTCTGAGACTTACTTATTTTGGATTGGTAACGAATGCCAACCCACAGAAACAAAACATATTTAGTACCCAATAATCTTTTGAGTAGATAAACCAATTAGAATAAATTCATGCAACTTCTATGTAATACATGAAATCCACAACAGCAGCAAACTGTTACCACTTGTACCAGCTTCTATTTTTGCTCACTGATACTACATTGGACTTCAGAGGCTCCATTCCAATACTTGTAGCAACTTTGTGGAGGCTAGGAGAGTTTACAATGCAACCTAGAGAATGTGAGGTGTTTAAAAAAGCATGTATTTAATTTAATCTTGTGTTGTAAAGAGACCATTGCTAGACAAGCCTATCCCGCACACCATTTGAACATAAGTTAGCTAAGTCACGGCACTGGTAATGAGCACCTAGTAGATTATCTGGCAGTAGCTTACTCAGAAAAGACCATACTTCATTTATACCACCTAATACAGGAACGTGATCTAACAACACTTGGTTAACTAGCCCCCAGTACATCTATGAGTATTAAAAAAACCCCACAGAAAGTAACTTTTTCACCATGCTATTCTTAAAGAGAAACAGCACCTACTTCACCTGGCTTTGTGTTAAACCTTTTCATTCCCAGCTTATGAAGCAATCCTTCTGCCATGCAAATGTTAGGAATTTGCCTGTGACAAAGGCATTTTCCTTCACCACTAAGCTAGGTCAGCATCTTAAAAAGTCTTTGGAGTCTAGGCTGATGTGAAGCATAGAGCAGCAAGACAGTAAGATGCTGGTAATCCACCTCATCCTTTGTATCACTGGAGGGAAAGGAGGGACTCTGGACAGAGAAAGACAGATATTGTAAGCCTAACTGATTAACCTCAAAGCCAAACCTCCAAGCTCACAAAAATGAGGGGAAGAGTTATTTCCTTGGATGCCCCAGAGTCTCTCTCTTTTAGATGCCTGCTGATGGGGACAGAAAGGAAAATGGTAAGTATGCATCACAGAATCACAGATGGCAGTGGGTGGAAGGGACCTGTGGAAATCATCTAGTTCAACTCCCCTGCTAAAGCAGGTTTACCTCAAGCAGGTTGCACAGAAGCACATCCAGGTGGATTTTCCAATATCTCCAAAGAAGAAGACTCCACAACCTCTCTTGGCAGCCTGTCCAGTGCCCTGTCACCCTCACAGTAAAGAAGTTTTTCCTCATGATCAGATGGAACTTCCCATGTTCCAGTTTGTGCCTGTTGCCCCTTGTCCTGTCGCTGGGCACCACTGAAAAGAGTCTGGCCCCATCCTCCTGATGCTTGCCCTTTAGATAATTATAAGCAGTAAAAAGATCCCTTCGCAGTCTTCTCTTCTCCAGGCTAAACAGACCCAGGTCTCTCAGCCTTTTCTCCTGAGAGAGATCCTCCAGTCCCTGACCATCTCCATGGCCCTCCACTGGACTCTCTTCAGTAGTTGTCCTTCCTGACCTAGGGAGCCCAGAACTGGACACAGTACTCTTGATGCAGCCTCACTAGGACAGAGCAGAGACAGTGGATGACCTCCTTTGACTTGCTTGCTACACTCATCTTAATGCACACCAGGATACCATTGGCCTTCTTTGGCAATGAGGGCACATTGTTGGCTCATAGTTAACTTGCTGTCCACCACGGCAGAGCTGCTTTCCAGCAGGTCACCCTCTAACCTGTACTGGTGGAGTTATATATATCCAGCATACACAAGTTGCTAAGAACTCAGTGGCTTTCTCCTGCCACTCTTTTTTTTTCCTGCCTACAAATCTCTGTTTATAAGGGTTTTCTAACTTTTTTTTTTTTCCTCCTAAGATGCCATCATTTGTGGCAGCAAAAGCATCAGCATTTCCAGCTCTGCACCAGGCTATGTGTGTACATAAGCAGCAACATCTGTCAAACAGTATCTGTACATCACTTAGATTGCTCGTGTGGCATTAGTGGTATGCATACCAGAGTCCGGAAATCTTTAGCACAGATGATATCATGCAAGACCACAGTGCAGCCTGGCTTCCCCAAGTCTGCTTGTCTTAGCAGTAAACTTCCTGCTGTTTGGGTGCATAGTCACCCATTTGCAATTTTAGAGCAGGTGTAACCTTTCTTACACATTGAAAACAACATTTGTGGTAATAAAGCTTGTTCAAATATTTTTTACTAATATGAATGGAAAATCATATATATTCTGAGGATTCTGTGTTCCTATCAAGCTTTTCAATTGCTGTTATGAAATCTGGGAACTCTAGAGAAAACTGAGTATTCAAAAGACAAACAGCATAAATCACTAGAAGACAAGGTAACACAAAGTCAAACAAAGCTACTTAAAAGTGGCATTAAACTTTAGATCAAGGAGTCAATGAAATTAAGAATCCTATGTAGAAAACAATATCTAAGTTGATTTAATGTGTATTTCCAATAACTATGTACCACTCCTGTCAGCTCAGGACCTTCTTTGTGTTTTAAGCAACAAATTGCAGAGTTGAACAAGGGGAGAAAACTATATGCTGTGAGAAGATGATCTAAAGGTTTAGGCTTTCTATTTGTTTTTCAGTGTTCGTTTTGGCCAATGCATTTCAGTCTGCAGTGCATTTGCATTACAGTGAAGGCCAAAGTACAGAACATCTCATTCTGAAGAAAATGTGCCCTTGCAGTCACCCATCCGACGTTTTCTCCCATAGTGTAAAATAACATATATAGCAGCAACTTATGCTAAATAAACAATAAAATAGTATTACTGGGAGTAGGTGTTTAGTTATAAAGGTGCTGGCAGCAGGAGGGGCTGCAGGGGTGGTCTTTGTGAAGAGTGGCTGGGCTTGTTCCAGACACAGCTGGTTCAAATGGACCCTCTGCAGGGCACAGCTGAGCCCAGCAGCCAAGACGATGGTACATTCCTAAGATGAGAATGCATGTGTAAGAAAGGGCAAAACATTCCCCAGCAGTGAGGAGTATGGGAAAAAGCATGAGAAACAGCCTGTGAGCACCAAGAGCAGGAGGAAGCAGTGCTCCAAGGAAGTCCTGCACAGATTTCCCTGGAGAGGGTGGAGGAGGTACCTCCCTGCCACCCAACCCCTGGAGGACCCTGCACAGGAGCAGGTGTCCACCCTGCAGCCTGTAGGCAGAGGATCCTGTGCTGGAGCAGGTGGATATTCCCTGAAGAAACCGTGGCCTGTGGAGGACCCATGCAGAAGCAACCTTGTCCTGAAGGACTGCAGCCCATGGGAGGATCCATGCTGGAGAACAGCGTGAAGAGGAGAGCATGGCAGAGTGGGGCTGTTATGGACTGACCGTGCCCCACCGCTCCCCACACCACTTGGGGCTTGGGAGTAAAGGAGTCAGTCAGGAGCAAGGGGGTGAAGTTGAGCCTCGGAACAGAAGAAAAGGAGATGGTGTTTTCAGTTTTGTCTTTATTTCTGACTACCCAAATCTATTTGAATTGGAAATAAATTAAAACTGGTTTTCCCTAAGTCAAGTCTGGTTTTGTTTTCCTCTGATGGTACCTGGTAAACAGTTTGCATGTATTTACCTTGAACTATGAGCTCTTTTTTGCCCTATTTTATACCCCTGCTCTGTTGAGGAGAGGATGTGAATGAACAGGTGGTGGGAGTTTGACCCTTAGTCAAGGTCAACCTACCACGTGCAGTTATGCTGGTCTTAACATGCAGAATACTGATTAAATGGGGAAAATCAAAACTAATCTCCCTCCAAAGATACAGCTTGTTTCTTTTATTTCTAGTTTTCAAATATGGCCTGACCTGATGTCAAGGGCTGTATAAAATAAGTAATCTATGCTGTCAAGAGTGTATCAAAAGTAGGTAGTTTTTTCCTTTCTCCTCCCCTCCAGCAAGTAATGCTTCAGATTAAAATTACTTGGCAGAAATAGATAAGCAAGAAAAATATTTCATTATTTGTATGCTTTCATAATATATGCAGAACAGAATAGTTTCTCAAAACCAACCATTAATCAGCTTCCCTAAATTTTGCAAAGCAGGGTCTTGATGGTGGACAATAATTTCAGATCTCCTCCCCTGCTCTACTTTGCTTCCTGACCACAGGGCAAGAAAATGCAAGTACAAACACACTTACAAAACTATTGAATCTAACAAACAGCAACCATAACTTGTAACAGTGTGCTTATCAAAACTGCAGACAAAACATAATGGCTTTTCTTAGCCATCTGCTGCCAGAGCTTTGTTCATTATCAATAACATTAATCATATTATATTTTTTTTTCCATAGGCACATTTTTCTCTAACAGAAGAAGCTTCTTGAGGTTTGTTTCCTACGTTTTATGTAATAATGGAGAAATTATAGCCTTTTCATACTTTAAATTTTTTTTTTTTGCTTTATCTGGTGACGT
This sequence comes from Phaenicophaeus curvirostris, assembly GCF_032191515.1. Taxonomy (NCBI): domain Eukaryota; kingdom Metazoa; phylum Chordata; class Aves; order Cuculiformes; family Cuculidae; genus Phaenicophaeus; species Phaenicophaeus curvirostris. The sequence continues at coordinate 119,520,535 of NC_091392.1, read as the reverse complement.
CACATCAGAATGTGAGATTGCTTGTTTCCTTAGTACTCAAGAGCTCTAACAGACAAACTGATAGAAGTTATGGTTAAGAACCACTGGCTCCCTCTCACCATCCCAAATTTTGTTCCTGGAATTTAAAGAACATAGATCGCAAGTGGAAAAAATGGATCTTTGTTGCCCTGGTTAAAACCAGCATACAATAAAAATCCACTGCAATGAACTGTTTGATGCTAAACAGAAGGAATAGACTAGTTCAGTAACAGGTAACATTCTACACATCTGCTTAAGACCTCAAAAGACTGCTGCTATAAACCAGATGAAAAATGGATGCTATTTAATAGCACGGTGAAAAATCAGTACTACTAAACCTTAATACTCACTTTTATATTTAAAATGAGAACTCCACAAATTCAAATGAAATGAGAAAGAAGGCTAGGCTAAAAATAAAGTCCTGCCATTTAACTGTTAGATTATACTCAGTGAAAATAACTACAGAATGATTTGGTTTTATTATCTTTTTAGTGAAGATTACAAGATCCTGATATTAGATGGAGAGTGATGATAGAAATCACAATTTCATCTCCATGAAAAAGCAAACTCAGAGAAAACAGACTCTTAGTAGGTTGAGACTTAAAAAAAAGCATATATGTGTGTATGTATGTATTAGAAACTTAAAAGGCTGAAGTCATTCTGGGACAGTGGTCATCTGGACGACAATTAACCGCTTCTCTGGGTTCACCAAAGCAGCAAATGTTGATTTGAGGCTATTCTAAGAACTGACCTGAGGAAGGACAGCTGAGCTGCACTTCTGAGCAGCGCTTAGCTCAGCAAAATGAACTGACTACCCACATGAATTTACACAGATCTAGGGTTTTCCTGTGTTGCAACTACAAGAATGTAAGGTGAATGTCATTAACAGGAATTAACAAAATCTACAGACAGCAGGTTTTTAAAATCATGGATATTCACAGCTCTTTAGAACAAGTATCACTTCTGCTGAAAATCACCTACTAGAAAATTTGCCTTCTAAATACACCCAGTGTAAAATTTTAAAATTTTTCTCAACAGTTCAATTGTTTTAAAATATTTTAAGAACTTTTGAACTTTCTTTGGTGTTATGGGAGAGGCTTTGCATGTTTTTGAAGGCAGTAAGCAAAGGCATTTTTCTGTCTTTAATAGAAAATTTCTGCCTTCCACAGGTCTTCTATTCTTCAAGCTATAAGAACATTCATGGATATATTCAAATGACTGTGCATGAACAAATAACTTTGCTTTATCTAAATAAATACTGCATGCATGCATACACACATGATTTCCAGTTATATCTGTATGTGAGAAGAGACCATATGGAAGACAGGAGTCAATTTGTTGTTCACTTGCTTCTAGGTTCTTTCTGTGTGTTTGAGAGTGGCATTAACTGAAAATCACAATATATAGACTCAGCAGTGGTACTGTATTCAATGTGGTACTCTATCCAATTAACTGTAAAAAAATGACTACATCAAAGTGTTTGTTGCCTTAGGAAGCACACAATGCCTGATTGGTACAGGCATTTGACATCTTATTTCTAGAGGCAAGTTTTCTTATCAGCTAGTTTTGAGGCAGTAAGTTTGAGTCTGTAAGTTTATAAAACTGCTAATTTTGCTGATTTTTCCTGCGGATAAACAGAGAGCTTCAGTCTTCAGGTGTTGTCAATCTGATATCATTCACAAGCACTGAAGATAAATTTTGACTTACCTTTGATAATTTAGTTTCTATGACTCTTTCCATATTATTCCAGACAATAGGGCTATGTTTTCCACAAGAAGAAGAGTATATACAGAGACCCAATCAGATTTTGTCATCCCTAAGGCAGGGGATTGACGACCAAGATACCAGAAGAAGATTCTTTCAACAGCAGTAGTATCTGAACGATGTATAAGGAAACAACTGGAACAAATAATTTTTAGGAAAAAAATGTGAGGTACTAATAAACATCAGCATCTGACCTCTCACAATAGTGTAATAAGAATTATGTTCATAAATTAAGGAGTTTCTAAATGAGCGGGATGTCCAGAATAATGTGGAAAGAATCAAAGAACCACATTCAACAGGTCAGATCGGTCAATACTTTACTACTTTTAATTCCTTTCCACATTACTCCAGACAACAGAGATGTTTAAAGCAGGTGTACAGAGAAGATGAGTAGATTTAAAAAAAAAAAAAGGACAATTCAGCTTCAGACAGCAGGCTGTCTGAAGAAAATGTATTTTAGAAGATGCATCAGCAGACAACTGGACACCTGGGTATCAGTGTCCAGAAAATGAACAAAGATCACATATTAACTAGACACATTATAATAGACTCAATGGCCTCTATAGCCATAAAACTATGATGGAGCAAGTAAACCTAAATTGACTTTTAAACACATTAGTCTCCTGTATGCACTCTCAAAACCACCTAGATGTGAAGTGGAATTTCTGAGACTGTAAACCACAGTTGTATCTTTTAAATAAAACAAAGTCTATCAAAGGCAAAGTTTTGAAGAGGCTCACATATTTATTATTCAGTGAAAATTAAAAAAAAAAATAGTGCTCTAGCTTTGCAATGGAAAGAAACACTACTGTTCAAGTGAAAGAAGAACACAAATGTAGGACCTCAGCTTACAAACATTTACCTCTTCTTGGAAAACAAAAGAAAGATTTGCTATGTCATGCAGACACTGATGATGAAAAGGAAAAAAAGTCTATGCAGTGTGAAAAAACATTTAAAAAATGTTTTTTAAACTGGGGTTTATAAAACCACCAAGAAGATCCACTTTGGTAAAGCACTGAAACAGGCTGTCCAGAGAGGTGGTAGATGCTCCACCCCTGGAAACACATTCAAGGTCAGGTTGGATGGGGCTCTGAGCAACCTGATTGAGTTGAAGATGCCCCTGCTCATTGAAGGCGATGGTGAACTAGATGACTTCTAAAGGTCCCTTCCAATCCAAACCATTCAATGATTTTATGATAATTTTTACATTGATGGGAATAAAATAAAAATAAGGAGCTTAAAAGATCCACCCCTAATGCTCCTCCCCCAAATTCCATAGTCTTATTTACATGGAAATTTATGGTAATGCCTGCTTTTGCTATTTTTGCAGTAAGTCTAGAAGGCTAGCTGATGAAGAATCAAGAACTTGATATTTCTGACTGATATTTCTGCGCTGTACTTCTATTAAGAACATATAAGATGTTTTCCAGTAAGATGATGGTGGTTGTGTGAGGATACCTGAAGACATTATAAGATTCTGGAGCAACTTAGGGGAGCTAACTAATAATACATAAAAGTCAATACTGGACTGGATTAGCATCATTGTACTTGTGATGATTTACTGCTAAAAGTAAAATGTGAAAAGCAGCTGATTATCCATAGATAAGACGTGACAGTTAGTATCGAATCTCATAGCATTTAAGTCTATACAGTTATTTCATTTTGCACTAGATGACACGCAGAGAAAATAAGTAGATTAAGTGGAGAAGATAGCACTTGTAGACTCAGTGGCTTTTGTTCCTTCAGACTTTTATACCATGTACTAACTAAAAATCCCAAGATGTAGCATCCAAGATATTAGATAGCTGATAAATCTGATGCCACATTTATTTAAGAAAATATTGTGACAATTCATACCACATTCTGAAAGAAAAGTTCTCCAAGGAAGAAGAAAGAAATCATAATGTGAGATTGCTCTATTAAGTCACAGGCTTCCCAGAGATTCTAGTACTCCAGCTGCATCATAACTATGCCGAAATGGGCTGCTCCCTGTCTGCATCCTGTTCCATAAACAAGTTCACTTATAAATTATGATGAACTGTAACTACTGTGTATACAGCAAGAATTCCATCGTAAGGTACCTACTTCAATGTTTCAGATTAATACACTTAGTAAAATTTGCTGCTTCTGACAGTAAGAACTGCAAGAAGAGACCTTCATGTATTGGTATCTCATGAAAAGAATTTCCTGTAACTCAGGAGATGACACATACTTCTTTTTCATTGTATTGCAGCTTATGGACAAACATAGTGGAGCAAATAGTATTTCCTCATTTCCCTGTTTAGTCTTATACAAAATGAGTTATGGCTATGTCCTTTTCTTGTTACTTAATAATAACTAAACTCTCCTAAAAATAAACGTGTCTGTGTTGTTACCTGATAAAATGCAGTCACATTCCTAAAATCTATTCCACAGATATTTTCATTAATGACAGACATCTAGTATGACATCATTGCTTGTTATCATGAGCTCCCTTACACTTCTGTGAAATAACCCTCTACCTGCTTGAAAAAATACTGTAGTTATAATTCTTCTAAACAACACAAGTTTATCTTTGGATTTACATCAAAAGATTGGGACAAAAGACTGGTCTACTTTCAATATCTGAGACTTAGTGTAACTTTATTACAAAAATCCCCCAAAAACCAATTTTTGCACACTAGGAAAAAGATGTCTTTTGTTAAGTTAAAAGAATTCCATAGTCCAAACAAAGCAAAGGCTGTACCCTAGAAGGCAGGCTTTGAAGACACTGAGGGAGAAAATTCCCTTCTGTTTTTGTCCTGGGGCCACACACAGTCTAAGTTTGTCAGACACAGGTGTGTCAATATAAAACAGTGCGCAAAATGGCACCAATGCAAATGCATGAATGCAAGAAAAAAACCTTTAGAGCAACGGTAACTCTTGAATGTTTTACATACATCAGCTCCTGTGTTAGGAGAAAAATTCTGCCACAGTGGTCATCACAGATATTGAAGAGCATTTGCACAACGTCTGGGTTCTTGTGCAAGATTAAAGGAAGAGTCCTATCAGTTGAACTTTCCCACAGTTACATTACTTTCAATGTTGACATGCTTTTTCTAAAGGAAAGCTGTCTTCTTCTAGTTTAAAAGATAAACTCATCCAAGCAATGTAAAATAAAATAAAATAAAATATTTCCATTCTTGAATGCCAGGCTCATCTCCATAGGAATTTGCACTAGTAATGAGTATATTCTGCTAGGGCATCGTGGCAATACACACTACCTAGATAAAGAAAGATTAATAAGTACTGCACTTCCTGTATTTATAGGGCTGTGTGTTTTCAGTACTATTAAAAAATGTAAGGTATACAGAGCACTGAAATGGTACAGGAAGTTTTTTAGGGTCAGTAAGAGAACCTTTATTTAATAGAGAATTTTCTTTTTGACATGTTAACCACCAAATACAGAAATTGCCATGCTGAAAGGGAAATAATTGACTACGTTAAGCTGAATCAACGTTTTCCACTAAAAATTACGAAAAAGAATGTGAAAGCAAACAGGTTGCTTATTATTATATTGCTCAAACTTGTCCATAAGGAGGAGTTCCCATTCATTTAGGAGACAACTGAGAAGTACATAGTGCCTGTAATTTATCATTATAATTATTACAAACTGAAACGTATCTATAGGGCATATGGATAACTTATATATGTAAATAAACAATTTTTTACAAGAAATGTATAATTCAGTTGAAACAGACTGTATTGTTAACCTTCATAGAACACATATGGGGTGATATTGTAAAGTTGAAGAAAAAATCTTGCAAGTGTTGTGTAAGGGACTGTTTAGTAATATGCCTTCAGGTGGGACTCTGGAGGGGAAAAGAATTGCCAGATAACAGATACAGCTTGTGGTATAAAACCTGGAATGGAAGACGAGAAGAAAGAGAAAAGGTGTCTGGTAAAGAGAAAGCTTGAAACAAGCAGTAGAACTGAGACCTTCCATGGTATCCCAATAAAGTGGAATTACTCTGGGTATCTTTGAAAGTGAGAGGAATTTGAAGCTGAAAGTAACAACTGCTACAAATTGGAATTACAGTTTAGAGAGAAGAAAAAAGATAGCAAGGCAGAGCGATATAGCAAAAGTGGAGATGGATGAGGCAAAAGATACAGACACAGACAAATATTATACTGACAAAGCTTAAGCTTCTGTAAGTACTGCAAACAGAACCAGTGAGGAATGAAAACATTTTAGCATAGAAGAGGAAAGACCAGACCAGCGTTGACAATTGCACGGAGCTTGAGCACATGAACAATGAACGGAATCGCAGAATAGTGAATGATAACAGGAAAGGAAAGACATGACAAATTTGGGGAAAAGCATAGGATTTTTTTTTCCAAGTTGAACTTAAGGTTTCTTGCGAGATAGCTAGTAGTCTGAAACAGAGTACATTGTATCTGACTACCTCCAGAGGAGCAGCTGAAACTGAAGAAATGGATAAAGTTGCTCAGTGAGAACATAAAGAAGAAAAACAAGAACCGCAAACAAAAGCATTGGATCTATCACACATGAAAAAAAGCAGTGGCTGAAGTACAAAAAATTTGAGTAATATAAGAAAACTAAAGAACAGAGTGACCTTTTTATTAAGGAAACAACAGTAGCTTAACTAAATAGGTATTTTCTTTAAAAGATGTATCTGAGTCTTTAGGTAATGAGATACCTGGATATTTCTAGGGAAGAGAATGGAAGTCGTTGGTATGTTTATACTTCATTTACTTTTAATTTTACAAAGCACAATAAAGTCAAAGTGACACAGACCTTTAAAGTAATTAGATCAGGAAATCTGAGTTTTTGAAGAAGCATGGTGAGGAGAGGAAGTTACTTGTTTTGAAGAAAAAAAAATTAAAACTAGCAAATCTTTTGTTGTGGTCTCCTACTCTGGCATTGAAAGCATCAGAAAATTGATTGGGTCTTCATCTGTGCAGGCTGATTTAAGCATAACCCTATTGTCTGGAACAATATGGAAGGCAGCTAGAGGAAATAAAATCCACAGAAAACAAAACACACTTAGTCAAAAAATATACATATGCATCAAGATATTGATGTCTTACGCAATAATTACAATGAAATATTAAAACACAGAAAAGAGTCACATGTGAAAATTAGTAAGATTCTGCTATTCAATAGTGTAGCATTCTGACAGAAATTGCCTAAGAAACATAGGTGAGAATTGACGATGCTGTTGTAATTGCTTACTCAATTACTTTGACATACATTTCAATCCTGACAGCATTTTTATTTGATTTGTTTTGTCAAGCATGGAAAAATTATGCCAAAGATTTTATTAAAGTGGAAAATTCTTTGCTTTTTTCGATTTTATTTTAATCAAACCAGCATGAGCTCCTGTTGAATAACATTTAGAGGGATTTAATACTCACTATATGCATGCGCAACAATGCCACATTCTACTAGCAATTTAGCTTAACTATGTGCATTTATAATGTTAACAAAGTCTTCAGTGACAGACTAATTTGGAGCTCTTGTTTTGCAGGCCAGGCTGTGTTGGAAGAACAGAATTCTGCAGTAAAACATGCATAATACTATATAACCCCAAAGGAAAATTCCTTACCTCCAGCAACTAGCCCAGATTCTCCTAACTGAATTGCTACCCCGAAGCCACCAAGCTTTACTGGGGCTGAATTCTCTTTTGAGGCAAGCAGTACACAGTGTGGCTGAAAAGACAAAACCCCAGACAAATTATTATATTATTTGAGAAACATAACAAGCATTTTAGAACTTATTCTTATCAATTTGCAAACAGAAGCTAGAATTTTGTGGTTTCTTTGAAGTAATATCTTAATTTCAGATATTTTTTTCTTCTGGCACGGACTCCTCTTTCTTCATTGGCTTTCCTTTAAATCGTCCCAGGCATAGCAAAATCCTTTCAGGAATTATCAGAACTTGCAAGGAACACACAGTGAAATGATAACAAAACGGAGTTAAAAATTAACATCTATAATGCCTGACCTGGTATTACTTTTTCTTATTACCCTCCACCCATAAGTCTGACACTGCTTCAATTCTCCAGCAGAAATATCCTGCCTATGATACACTTTGTGGGATCTTATCCTTCACATAGAGAACACAAAACACTATTTGAACTTTAATCACAGAATTCACTGATCACCTTCCAAATGCAGAAAAGAAAAGGAATAACCTTATGATGTTTCTAATAAATATTCCAGTGAGGGGGGAAATGGTTCAGGTTTCTAAACTGGATTCAGGCACAGTCATCCATAGCTTTGATTTTCCCCAGTCTTTCCACTAAGAGTGAGGTGTAATGTATAAAAATTAAATACTATCCAACAATCTGGATGGATACTGACTGGTATAGCAGCAACATACAGACAAAATCTAATAGAACACGATTTAGTATTTAATAAACACAGTCAAACTACTGCATTTAATACCGAATGACTTCCTGCATTTACTCAAAGCCTCCCTTCACAGTTAAGTATGTTATTTAAAAGGAAGAATGTCAGATTTGTATACTGCTTCTTGAAAATACATTGCTGCTTAAAGTACCAATCTAAGAACATCAGTGTAAAGAAGCTAAAAGCCCAATCTGACTACCTGTAAAATCATAATCTGTAACCGCCCATGTTTTCTTTTAAGAAGTTTCAATTGCATGAGAACAAGCACCTTCAAATAAGAATGCATAGCCTGTTTAGAATTCTGACCGAAATCTGCAGAATCCCAGAAAAGCTTGAATCCTAAACAAATGATGTTATTAAGAAAGTTAACATGGAAATTCTCATTTCCAATGCTAAGGTGAATACTAAGCCAAGACAATGTTCTTGAGATGATCATTATATTTAGGCTACCTTATATCAGGATTTCCAGGATTAATTTTCAAATTTGCAATTTATAAATGTAATTTTCAATCTCTTCTAACCCATTTAAAATAATATCACCAAGTGGTATTATCTCTGCATATTGTATTTCACTTCTGCCTTATTGAAATTGTGCAAGCTGCACACTTCTGGCTCTTTCACATCCTCTCCTTGCTGTCATTTTAAGTGAAAGAGATCAACCACTAATTTCTATCCCAGGCAAGAAGGAGGGTAGATGGGAGAGCTACACCAGCATAAGCAAAATGTACCATCTCACCATGGTGTCAATTTACCATTAGCCTACATTTGAAAAGGTGAGACTATTTCTATGATAGTATTAAAAAGAAGACAAGCTGTACCAACACAAACTATTCTGTGACCATAACTGTCATCCAGAAAGGAAGCTACTAACGCTGCTCACCACAAACAAAGTGTCTGAGAAAAAACCTATATCTCCAATACAGAGTGAAACTCATGGAAAACTTTATTGTAGAACCTCTCCCAGGGAAGTCCAAATTAATAGCAATATTGATCTTTCAAACAAACTCAGTTTTGCTAGGTAAAAATATCTTTAAAAATACCCAGTTACAACACTAGTTAAACTTCCCCTTGTTGCCATTTGTACTGTGTCAGCTGATTCTCACCACTTTCATAGAGAAGCTGGTGCTTAAGCTTTCTAATAAGAGAGCTTGCATGTCACTCCTCCCTGTCTTCACCAGCGGTTTTGGAAATCAGCAGAAGTTTTTAACATATAAATGGTAAGTGGCTTCTTTTATACTTTAGCTATAGTAAACCAGATTGTTGTTAAAACTCCTTTTAACTGGAAAGGTACTAATGACCTTCAAGCCCTCTGTTAATTAAATATACCTATGTTTAAGTATGCCTGCTTGCTTACAGATGACAAAACTTAGGATGGCAAAAAGTTATGTTTCTAAAGTATCTGCAGTGTAATAGATTTTTCTCTCTCGTTGACCTAAAACTTGCTGCTATTTACACAAGATATGATGTCGAGCATTTTTATAGAAAAGCAACATAAACAAGAAATTATAGTAGTAGATAGGCTTCAAAATGTATTTAAAAGCATCATGTTATGTTTTTTAATCAAGCTTTTAAAATCACTTCTTGCCCTGACAATATGAAAACAGAAATACTTTCAAAACTGCTAACATATTGCACAAATTTAATGCAACTGTAAGAGCAGGCAACACAGGATGATAAAACATTTTAGATTGCCCTCTCAATAATTCAGATTCTGTATGTGCGTTAGGTCTCATTAAGAATTTTACCTAAAGTGCTGCCATTTTCAATGCTATATCACACATTTAAAAATAAATTTTCATTTTTAAGACCTAGCACGCAAATGAGAAAATATTTCAAAGTTATGTATATGACAGTGTTTTGTTGCCTTTTTCTTGTTACTGTTGTTGGACAACTAAGCTCAGACTACCGAACCCAACTCGGAAGTCTTTGTGAGATATGTCCCTTTTAAAAAAAACCCTTTTAATATATTTTAGATATTATTTTATATATTTTAATATATATGCTTTAAAGATGTTTTAAAATAAAATTTATTTATCCATAAATAAATAAAATTATTTATGGAAACTTTTATTACTGTGACATACAAATTGAGGACAAAAGTTGCACCATTACTAATCAGTATTAACTAACTCTCCAAACAGCTCCTTGTGATCCTGTCCTCCTAATTACATGCTTTTTACAGTTTTCTTTCTTTTTTTAAAGCTGACTTCTACCTTCCAGATTCTAACTTCCTGGTCAAAAATAAGTTTAGTGAAATTAAAAACTCTGAAATGAAAACAACAAAAGCAGTAAAAGCAAGGAAGATTTGAAAACAATATGCTACTGCATTAATGGTGTTTCCAGTTACTTTTAAGTTTCTTTGCAGAATATTGATTTGTGAACTTAAATTTACATGAAGATATAAATTATTAAAAACAAGCTACTGTAACAGTTCTGACTCAGTTTTACTTATAACAGATTACACAGTCAAGTAAATACTAATTGACAAATGCTTTTCTAACTGAAAACTACTGACTTGCATGTGAGAGATCTGTACTTATTTCAAACAACCACCGACTGAGTTTAGATTTGGTTTGATGTATTTCTATGTACCTTGTATCATCACTGAGAATTCTTCATTTAGCTGTGATACCATATTTTTATATCCTTATGAAAAATTTTTCTATGTCAGAAAGACAATCTTAATACCAAAATGTAAAAAAATTATTTATACTCAAAAAAAATTAAATTTCTAAAGTTTGCAGCCAAACATAACAGTTAATTTTCAAAACAATACAAGACAGTAAATACAAAAATAGTTATCTGTGTGAGTAGTCTGTTCCATCTGTTCATGTCTAGTTCACATGAAGAAAAAAAGGGAACTGATTTATCTAGACTTACATTGTATATATGTATATAGAGACTTACACAATAACCAGCTCAAAGCTCTACTCAGCTACTTTGGTGTATTTCCTTTTTTCAGTTACCATACTCTATGTTTATATCACATAAGACTGTACGCAATAAAGCAAGAATACGTGAAAATGATCCAACAGCATTTTAATTCTTAAAATTTCTCTTTGCATTCCTACAGAGCAGCTAAAAAATCCTCACAAATGATGGCGACAGTTGCAGCTGATTTACTGACCACTCTTCCACACGAGAAAGTCTTCTGGAGTAATCAAACTAAACTAGCCATAAATGCCTCGGAAATTAAAAACAACACCAATTGTCCCTTAGATGAAAACTCACTATCACTTGCTTTGATAATTTTTTACTCCATTATTTTTGTCATTGGACTGGTTGGAAATATTGTAGCCCTGTTTGCTTTCCTGTGCATTCATCAGAAAAGGAATTCTATCCAAATTTACTTGCTTAATGTGGCTGTCGCAGACCTTCTGCTGATCTTCTGTCTTCCCTTCCGAATACTCTATCACATTACCAAAAACACCTGGATGTTTGGACGGATTTTATGCAAGACTGTAGGAACTCTATTTTATATGAACATGTATATCAGCATAGTACTGTTGGGACTAATTAGTCTAGATCGTTACATAAAAATAAACAAGTCTGTGAAGCGTCCTAAAATGTTAACTACTACACGAAGCATACATATTTGTTGCGTGGTGTGGGCACTTGCACTAACAGGATTTATAATAGTAGTTGTACCATCTTTCTCTAAAAGCAAGGACAGCAATTCTACTATGTGCTTCCATTACCGAAATAAACAGAATGCAAAGACAGAAGCAATTTTAAATTATATTGTTGTAATAATTTTTTGGATAGTTTTTTTCCTTTTGATACTTTCATACGTTAAAATTGCCAAGAACCTTCTGAAAATTTCAAAGAAAAGAGCAAATTTTCCCAATGCAGGAAAATACATCCAGACAGCAAGGAATTCCTTCATTGTACTTGTTATTTTCACCATATGTTTTGTTCCTTACCATGTGTTCCGGTTTGTCTACATTACATCACAGTTACAAACCACATCTTGTTATTGGAAGGAAATAATTCACAAATGCAATGAGGTGATGCTCATCTTTTCATCTTTTAACAGCTGCCTAGACCCCGTTATGTATTTCTTCATGTCCAGAAGTGTCCGTAAGACTGTGTTCCAACTTATTTGCAGAAAACTTCATGGAGATTCAGGCCTGCCTCTGGAAAGTACTTCGGAAATAAAACTTGGACAATATACACAAGACCGATCTACTACCACTCCCTACTCAAGTTCTTTAAAGAAGAAATCTTTGATTTGATTGTTTAAAGTGAATGGATGCTGGCCTCTCTCTGTCACTCCAGGACAACGATTTGAGATGTACAAAATGCAATACTGTACAGCTACTAATCCTGCCTCTTTCTTCCTGTTAAAAAATGAGAAGTCTGATTGTGAAAAGGAGAAGTTACTTTTCAGAAGTATTATGCTCTTATTTATCCAAGAAAACAAAATAGGAAGTTCTTACACATCACCTACTGGACTAAAGTAGAACACTAACTGTTTAAGGAGATTTCCACAAAGTGGTTTGAACCTGTATAAGGCATCTTGTATATAGACATTAATACTACCAATTTACATATGTAAATAATAGATTAATTTTGCAAAAAGTAAATTGTGTCCTAAAAAGCTATATAAACCATTACAGATTTTATGTATTTCTCTGTTTTAATAGATTTCAGAGATCAGCATTTTAAATACATTTATAGAAGTGTTTTTCCAAGAAAATATTTGAGAATTTAGCAACATGTGGCTTATAAATGAGGTAAAGAATACAACTGCCATTAGTTCAGTTATAATTACAGAAGATACACTTTATTTTATTAAACAACAAAATTAAAATATTCAAGCCTCCTATGCCCTTTACTATATTTCAACATGTTAATGACTATCAAAGCCAAACTCCCGAGGAAAACAAAGCAATTGTTTTTGAAAGTCAGAAATTAAAGAAGGGGAGATGACATACAGGTGTTTTCAGTTACCCAAGATTTCCTTCAAACTCGGACAAATTCGGTGACTGCACTGACACAAAGTAGTTCACCGAGGAAAATAAACTCAAAAAAACTGGGCATACAGAGTAGAATAGAAAAAACAGCTCTTGTGAATACCTGATAAATCAGCTCTGATCTTTGCTCAGGCTCAATCACACTGCTTATAGACTTCCAAAGCCACATATTTGAGCTGCACACTTCCTCACTTCCTTCCTGGCACAGATCTTCTCTCTTCACATGATTAAAATAATCTTGATCATTGCTGATGCTAAGTAAATAATAGTATAATAGCAATGTCCAACAGACACAACTATATTTTCAGATTAAAACCAAACAGGTTTATGTATTTAGGCACAACCAAAAATTTCAAATCATAACATTGTTTACAAAAGGGGAGCTGAAAGTTGTTTGACCCAAAGATGAGTAAAGAGGGTGTTCAGTTGCTTACAAGAACAATTAAATGTCTGGCATGACATTAGATGTTAAGCTCCATAAAATTAAGATTCTATTATCCTGAACACATACAAACAGTATTGCTCAACTCAGCTGGAGTAAAGAAGTTAGTTCTAATACAACTACCAGTAACTTCTCTGATGGGTCATCAGACTTTTTATGGCAAATCTGTGTCAAACTTCTGGACTTTTAACAGAAATGCATTCCACAGGACAAAACCCAGACCACCTTAGCATTCTGGACTTGCTTTTATAAACTATGTACTGTTAACTTACTGTTATTTTGTAAGCAACTAAATACTTAAAAGAACAGGAAAACAATCTTGCAGCACAAGTTCAAGATTCTGGTTCATCACATGTATAGTATCATGTGGGCTTTGTTGTGAAATCCAGTCGGTATTTTCTTCAAGAGAAGCCTTAAACACCTACACCTATTTGCATTGATCAGATGTGTTTCACGTGACACCAAGGAGCACCAAGGAAGCCCTGCACAGTATCAGCAAAGTTTCAAAAAAAAATATTTTAGAAGAATTATCAGAGAGTAGAGCTTTCCCAGGACTACATGCTACACATAAAAATGTTTCAAAAGCATTTCAATACAGGATAACTTACCGCTTAACCCAGCTTCTGTGCACAAGCAGTAACTATGACCCAAATATTTTAAAGGGATTTCAGGAGTTACAGTGTAATGTTTGTATTGGGAAAATCTGTAGTACTTATAAAGAAAAATAAAATTAGGCAAGCTTGGGTATATAAGGTATTAGAAGGAAAAATGAATAATTTGTTTTAGGGAAGCCACGTACCAGAAAAATCAATAGCAAAGGAGTTCTCTGGAAAAACTGAGAAGCATTGGGATAAAGCTGATACTTTGACCTCAGCAAGATCACTTGACTAAAGGCTCTAAGAAACACTATGATGTCAGACTGTTTTAAAACTGGTTAAAAATTGAGGGGAAAAAAAGCTTTAAAATACATAGTCTTTTTTCTTAATGATATTCCAAAAGAATCTGCAAATAGATATGTTTACAAACATGTTTAACACCACAATCTGAAATGAGTGAGAATAAGGAGATGACAAAGCTTTCAAGTTTTTAAATGCACAATATTTCAAGGTAGACAAAACTAAGAAAAGTTCAAGATATAACTTTCTGCTCAACAGCAATAAAACAGCAAGCAGACTGTTAAAACTAGGAGGAAAAAAACCTGAGAAATTATCATTGTGCTATTATATATTTTATATGATACAGATTCTATACTGACTGCAGGAAATAAATGAACCCTTCAGCTCAGCCATGAAAACCTGTAAGAGAGCTCAACAAGTCTATAACAGCAGGTGTGGCACAGAAGAAGGAGCTATGACTGTAAGATCTTTGTCAAAGTGTGACATTAAGGGAGGAGGAGCACAAAAAAAAACCCAACTCCCAAAAGCAACCAGACAAGCAGAAAATACTTATGGATTTCCACAGATGTGTGAATCAGTGCTTCAAGATGCTAAAGGCCACATGTATCAAGTGGCTCAGCAAGAGATGTGGAACTACACAGCACTGTTATGTAGGAAACAATTACTACTCATTAAAAACCAAAAGCAGGTATCTCTACTGTTTAAAAAAAAAAACCAACAACTTCCTATGTATTTTTTTTCTGCAATCAATTTTTCCCAGATTTGAGTGTAAAATTCCAGCCTCTGCAAACCAGTGCTACTGAAGAGCAAACAGTTCTGAAGCTTCTTGGCAGGTAGGTCTGCTGAAGGTTACACTGTGACATGTCAAATGATGGTATAATTGGTCAGTTTAGTATTGTCTCTGACTTCTCATCTTAGCAGTGCTTTGTAAGTAACATCAGGGCCAACTATAGCAACTAGTTGAGCCTTCAGCTGATCTCAACATGAAAATCATTCTATTTATTGTTCTTTCTGTAGGTAAAGGCTAAGTGTCACAGTTAGTGGCTGCTGGCAACAAAGACCCACTTGACCCCCTGCTCACTTAACCCCTTGCTCCTGGATAGGGTCAGGAGAAGAATCAGAAAAAAACCCCAAGCCCCTCAAACTCACAGGCTGAGGTGAGAACACTTTAAGAGGGCAGCAAAGGGAGAGAAAATACAAGAATAATAACAGCAAAATAAATAAAGCGAGTGATCAACTGCTCACTGCTTGAAGGCCACCAAATGGTGAACTGAACCCTTCTGTACAAGCTGTGCCACCTGGCCAACCACCTCCTCTTATATGTCCATGGCTTGGAATATCTTATTGGCCAGTTTGGTCAGCTGCCCCAGCTGTGTCCTTTCCCCTGCTTCTTGCCAAAATTAACTCTTTCCTTATCCAAACCAGGAAATTAACCCTTTCCCAGATGAATCCAGTACACTTACTCAATGCACATCTCCACATAACCTACATGAACCTAATTTTCCTTTTTAATGAAACCTACAACACATCCTCAAACTTCAGTTGACATACCAAAATATTGCCTCTTTATTACTATGTGAAAATGAGCACATATTCTTCACTAGAATAAATACTAATAACAAAATGCATATAAAATATACATTCTGGACATAACTACTTCGATAAAAACATTGCCATGCATAGATTATTTAATGGAAAACATGAACCAATAAACAAAACTGTTTGCCAGATAAAAGCTTATAACTTGAACCACAAACATATCAAATTGTGGCTGGTTTGAGTAAACAGCTGCACTGGTTTTTGTTGGGGTAGAGTTACATTTCTTCACAGTAGCTCATATGGGACTATGATTTGGGTTTGTGATAAAAGTGATGCTGATAACACAGGGCTGTTTTGGTTATCAGGGAACAGAGCTTGCACAGCGTGAAAATCTTTTTTTCCTCTCACATTGCCCTACCAGTGATCAGGCTTCCAACCAAGAAGTTGTGAGGGGACAAAGCCAGGACAGCCGATACCAACTTACCAAATATACATCCCAAAACACATGGCCTTGTACTCAGCAATAAAAGCGGAGGAAGAAATTTGCCAGAGCTGCCATTTCTCAGGAACTGACTAGACATTCATTGGTCAGCTGGTGGCAAGCAACTGGGTGTTCTTCCTGTTCTGTGTTTATCTCAAATCATGAGTTTTCTCACTTTTACCCTACCAATTCTACACCCAGCCCACTGGAGGTGGAGTAAGTGCCTACATGGGGCTTAGCTGCCTACCAGGCTTAAACCACAACAACCCTTTTTGGCACCCAATGTAGGGCTCAAAGGATTCAACATAATGACATATTTGACCACGGCATGTTAGAAGGAATGGGAGGGAACATCACAAGAGGCAGCTTGTTCTGCAGCACAACAGCCACAAGAAAGGAAGGGGAAAGAGACAGAAATCATAAACAAGTTTTCATACTTTCACCCTTCTGATTTTTCTCTTCTCCACACAAAGAGGGGCAGTGAGCAAGCAGCTGTGTGGGGCTTACCTGCCTACCAGGGTTAAACCACAACATCAACTTTCATTTTCCACACTGAAATAAACTGAAGTTATGGTTTTAACCTGCAAATCAGTATTTTTCATGAGGGCCATATCTATTGTTTTGATAACAATTGTCACTCAGACCCTATTTAAAATAATTCTTCCTCCAGGTCACTTCATAAAGAGGGTTTACAATCAGTCTGTAGTTTGGAACGTACATCACCCCAAACCTCACAATGCTTAAGAAAGTTTGTGTTTCCTTTTTGCTGGTTGGTAAAGACATAGCTGCTATTCTGTTGATCACATCCCACTGGGATCTGACAATGCCCATCTTGCCATTTTGTTCCTAAAAACTGGATCTCCCATGCAGGTCCCCTGATCTTGCTTTGGCTTATGGCAAAAGTGGCTTCCAGAACACTTTGAACTATTTTACTCTCTTTCTCAAAAACTTCTTCTGCTGTTTTCCCCCAAACAACGACATCATTGCTATTCTGTAGCTTCACCCTGTTCCGGTACAGTCCATAGGAAATGTTAGGGTTGTGTTTCCAACCCTGGGACAGTTGGTACCAGGTGTATTGGATGCCCCTCCATATGAATGCAAACTGGCCTGCACTCTTCTGCCAAGGAGATTGAGAAAAACCCATTAGTGATATCAGTTGTGGCCTACTACTTAGCTGCCAGTTTGTATTGAAGTTCTAGCATGTCTGGCACAGCAGCACTCAATGGCGGCACAACTCCATTCAGACCACAATAGTCTACTGTTAGTCTCCACTCTCCATCAGACTGGCCATATGTGACTGTTAAGGGTGAGTGAGTCTTGCTTATCACTCCTTGAATCTCTAGTTGACAAACAACCTTATGGATGGGAATCAGAGTCTTGGTTGGTGCAATAATGCCACAGATGTACCGTTGCAGTAGGGATCGGAATCTGTTGTTCTTTGACCCTCAGCAGCTCTACATCAGAAGGGTCCTCCCAAGAGACCAGGCAAGGTAGACAGCTGTCTAATTTAATCTGTCTCCAAGGCCACAATACTGAGAGCCCATCAGTTCTCTTTTGGGTTCTTGAAATACCCTCTTCTGAGGTAGTCTATGGCAGGGACGCACGTGACCTCTGGGTCAGTCACCATCAGGTGCTTTTGCCAGTCATTCCCAGTCAGATTCGTTTTGGCTTACAATACAGTTAACTGTTGGGATCTTTCTGTCCCTCCAGTAATACAGATGGGTTCTCCCCTTTTATAGCTTCATGGCATTAGGGTACATTGTGCACAAGTGTCCACTAGAGTCTTATACTTTTGTGGATCTGATGCACTAAGCCATCAAATCCACACAGTCCAATAAAGCCGAGAGTCCATTTCCTCTACCTGACTGGAGGTAAGGCCCTTCTAATCCTGATAATAGTATTCACTACTTTTTGTAAAAATTAATCATAATTCCCTTAAAGGGGATCAGAAGTAAGATCAGCACTTTTACTCTGTCTTGGGAATTGCCCACTGGAAAGTGGCACAGCATCTTTACTGGAAGAATCCCTTTTTGTGGTTGCTTTTCCTTGCAACTCACATACTCATGCCTCTAGGGTCAAGGTAGGCTTTCCATCCCACTTCCTCATGTCACCTCCATGGTTATTCAGGAAAAAACACAGGGTGGCTTGTGGTGTGTACCTTCAATATCCTTTCTCTTGAGCAAAGAAACATGCACTCCTAATAGCTGAGATACTGGTCCATACAGGCAGGGAATTGGATACTCTATGAGTTGCTGGACCTCCTGGGACAGTTTTTTCACTGCCAAGAAGCAAGCCCATAGGGAGGAAGAGAGACCTCCTTTGTATTATCAGACTTGTCCAGCCAATTAATCCACCATTTTCACCCTTACCTTCTCTCCAGGTCTTTACTGCCAATAAGCTGGAATATGATGATGGTGCACTTTGTAGAAACTTCCATGGCATGGGTCATGTGCACTAGACTTCATCTGGATCTGTGGGTAACTGCAAGTTATCTGGATCATAAATCACTTCAGCACAGCTTATCCCCTCAGGTACTGGTTACCTCTCTCCATGGCGGCCCACATGCATGGGTGACATGTAATAGCTTCCTAGAAAGGGTACCCTTCATTCACGCCTGACAGGAATCACCTCCAGAGGATGAAGGCTTGTGTCTTCTATTTAATCACCTTGTCAATGTCACCTTCCCCAGACAGACATTCCGGCTGCCTGACTTTCCTATCCTCTAATTCCAAGGTACTAGCCCCATTATTCTAGAATCAGTACAGCCAAATAACAACACCTGGATGGTGGTTGAAATCTTTCTGCATATCTCACAGCTCACTCAGGGACAGGGATTGGGTTATTATCTCTGGTTCTGCCTCTTCCTCCTGTTCTCATTATGGCCCTGGTTCATTGTCATCCTTCACTAAGTGAACTGATTTTTTTTTGTGTTTTTCTTCTTTTGTATAGGGGTGGCTGGTAGTCATGTGTTGCTTCTCTGGTTCAGCTACAGTGCCTGTTGTCAGAGTCTAAGCAGTCGCAGTGACTGTTACTAGGGTTGGAGTAGCTGCAGTGCTTGTCATGAGAGCTGGAGTACCTGCAGTGTTTGTCAGTCTGTTTTCCCCCTTTTCCTCCTAAAGGTGCTGCATAATACTGTGCAGTGTTTGATAGATACTGGCCAGGGCCCAGCAGCGTGATAAACCCTGCTTCTCTGGAACAGCCACAGCATTTTCCGTTCAAATATTCTACCACTTCATCAGGGTCCTGTAGATGTTCAGGAGTTCCAAACCACTGGAAGTGAGAAGTCTTCTAAATTATCTGCCCATATTCTCCAACACACCACACCACCCATGACTGTCCAGATCTGCCTTGGGGCAGATCCCTGGGTACTATTCTTAAAAGAAAATTTTGTAACCCTAAAGAAGACCTGAAACACATCCAGGAGACATAGCAATAAAGAGCATGCTGGATTGAACATCCCAAGAATATTAAAAATTCCCAAAAGCTGTTGTAACTAGCCTGTAACTAGCCTGAGGAAAAAAGCAGAGGTGGCAAGTGAGAGAAAGCAGGAAACAGAAATAAGAACATGAATGGCAGAGACACAGCTAATTGTGTATCACAGTACTGCTAAATGAGAAACAAAAAGAGGAGAAAAAAGCTAGGGTTTACTTATAAGCCTATGTTTTAACAAGCTGCACAAAGAATGTCTCGGGGAAAAAATTACATTAGCATTAGAGACCTGAAGTACAAAAGGTTTGAAGATTATTTTTATTAGTACTGTCAGCTTCAAGCTAAGTTTTCTTGCCTAAAAGACATAGTTTTGGCTTATGTTTTGTCTATGTAAAAAACCCAAAACTATCTGGAGCCTGTGAAACACTTAACTTTGTATATTTTATGACAACCAAAGAATTGAAGCCACGAGTGCAATATATCCTCATTTCTATGTCCCTAAGGATGCATGGAGTTACACTGCATACACTTGTATCTCTTCAAACAACATAAGAACTTTCATTCTAGGTCTGCTTTGTTGAACTGGTGAAAATAAGCCATTAGTGAAAACAAACGCAGACCCAGCTCAAACCTGTCAAATATTTTATCTTCACTGATTCAGCATTGTGCTCAATCCAACTAGAGTCCATTTAAATCTGAGCCTAGATGATTTTGCTTTGATGAACACTTCTTACAATAACAAATACATATATTGACTATAGCCAAAATCCTCATTGTATCAAATCAGAAGAAAGGCTGTGCACAGACTGGCTCATCCCTGCACAGAAAGCTGACAAGCAGGCAGAGAGGAACCATAGTGCTCAGCAACAATTCTCCCGATATATGCCCAAATAAAAATGGTTATTGTGTAGTGTATTGTGTAGGTCTGAATGTTAAGAGTTTATGCAGTCAGAAGCCCCTTTCATATTAATGTTTAAGTTAAAAAAAACCCCAACCCAACAGAACTTCGTACCAAAAGTCAAAGTTCCAGGCAAGCTAAGTGATAAATGATTTTTTTTTTAAAGAAAAGATGGATTCTAGTTGTGTAGTAACTCATTCATCTTAAAGACTTATTTTGGTATTAAATGCCATACAGTAGACTGAGTTCTAAGTGTAAGAAAATAAATCTCAAGTTAAAGGCTGCTACACATTTGGTGCATGCTATACATTTATTCAGGCACCCATAGTAGCCATACCCAGGGTTGCATACTTTTCTGTGCCCTATTTTCAGCTGTTGCCTTCCATCCTTAAAATGCAGAGACTGAGTGCATCTCTTGGGCCTTCCACAGCACAGAGGGAGCCAGGACTGCTACAAGAGCCAGAGGTAACTGAGCTGCTGCCTTCTTGAATCCCGCAAAGAGCGACTGCTGCCAACACATTATGTACTCTGATGTACAGCAGGAACAGTCCAGTTCTCCATTTGATTTGTGACAGGCATAAGGATATATGAAGGATATATGCATATATGCATATAAAATGCATATAAAATGCAACATATGCCGCTTACTGGGATAAAAACTCTAGTAAAGTGGATGAATTAAAAAGTGATTATGGTTTAATAATACAGTAAGAACAAATACTTGAGACAAAGAACGCACATGAAGGTCATTATGAAGAACGTAAGAGTGAATTGTGTTAAAAAAATGCTCTTTTACCATTTGAATATTATCAAACATATTTTAGATAAAATACGGCATTTATATGTTAAGTGAATAGAAACAGTCCACTAATGGTGCTTACTAGAGCTTAGAACCAACTGCAAATGTATTTCTGTGGCTGGGTTGTTTTTTTTTTTTTTTTCTTCAAACCTGTAATATCCCCTCCTCAGTTCCAAAGTGACAGCTGACAGACTGTAATTCACTATTTATTATTGTACAATAACCGTGGAAAAAAGAATGCAGCATTATCTCTTCCTACAGCAAGAGTTATGGACATTGAATTATAAATACTACAAGCTACGGTTAATAACTAACCAATTAACAAATAAAATATCCCTGTTAACTGGAATTGCTCACACCATTTTTTTGGCATGTCTCCTCTTAGCAAAATTTCAAGATATGTGTTTTTGTGTCTAAACCTGGATGGAACACCACAGTAACAGGGACTTCTAAGACTGTCTGGGAGACTCTTACATATTTAATTAATATGAGATTCTTTCTGTTACAACACATTTTAATATGACTATACATTCAAAAGTAGAAAAAATAAAACCAAGGTAGAGCTAAATCTGACTGAAACAAAAATTAGTCTACTCACAAATTATGTACAGCATTACAAACTAAACTAATGCTCCACATACTACCCCATACAAATTTAATCTTAAATGAGATCAACTATGTAGTCTAAATAGAAGGTCAGCATACACAACTATCATAAGTAATAGATAAACAAACAAACAAGCAAACAAATAATAAGTAAATAAAATTGACCCTGAACAATAAAATGGATAGATCACTGAGGTGGATTCTCATGGTCTGTTTAAACATAAAAGCAAAAGTAACAAAACAAGAACATTACCAAAATTGCAGAAGTTGTTATATGGTATCTCTTCTGTTCTCATAAAGGAACTTATAGCTGTTGAAAAGTTCTGTCTGACAACCACAGACGTATCAGACAGAAAGAAACTCTAAGGTCTGAAGCTCTGCAAAGCTAAACAAGAGTTTGATAATCAAACCTTTCCTGTGGAGGAAGGACACTGTCCTGTGCATACGTTTGGATGATTTGTATAAAATACTGTATTTCTTGGACATAGAGTCAGGTTTCCCCAGCTGATGCCTAGAACGCATCATCTGCAAATTGCTTCCACACAACCTGACTAGACGTGCAAGATGTGTTCATTTGGTCACTCATATAAGGCCAGACAGCATTATTGCATGGATACAGTATTACTCCATGTGGACTTCAGGAACTGTCAAGTCAGCTTTGTGATAGCTCTTGGAGCTGAAGAAGAGTTAAATGTCATTAAAAATACAAGTCTTGATGCATAAAATAGAAACTTTTTTCCCCCCATGCTGCAAAGTGGGCAGTCCTAAAGAGAATGACGGTAACAATCCCTCCACCCCCACAAAAGAAGAAACCACTACATAAAGGATTGTAAGGTGTTTCTGTGCCATAGCTACATGACCAAAGAAGTGTTACTCTTCCACACTATCTCATTCTTTTTATTTTTCTAATGGAGCTGCATCCTGACCTAATTTCAAAGTCTCTTTTACACAGACAACACCTTCTTGTCTGAACTTTAAATGCCTAGCAGTTTTCTGTCACTGTAAAAGAAAGGTGCACATTCTAAAGACCTACTTATGTCAGAGAGATACTTTTCTTAATTGTACTTTTCCAGATTCAAATATCATCCTTTTCATTGCAGCAGTGGAGATAAAAAGGACATCAGACAGAAAAATTTTCCTCTTTGCAAAGGAAGGTGCCTGCAGCTTGCACATGTAAGTTTAAAGCTCCTATTTCTTTGTTCCACCTAACCAAATTTGGGAATTGACACAAAAATGGTTATTAGACTTCTAAATGACTGAATTCAACAATTACTTTGTGAATGTAACTATTTGTAATTAAAGAATTCAGTAATTTTTCATTCAGCAAGCCATACGGGACACAGTGTACACTATGGTGCAACAGCTATGAAAGTTCGTTTAATTTTCAAGTTGCAAATGGGACCCACAGCATAGTTTTTAAATATGACTTTTTGTTATCTAAGTGACTTAGTGTCTGGGCTTTTTGTCATAGGAACATAGAATTCTCTTTGGTATCTGAATTAATTTGCTTACAGCTGTTGCAAAAATAATTATCAGTCTAAGTTTGAAATCTGTTAATATGTTCCATATGATCCATACATCTCTTCATTATAGGTCAGTAAGCTGAAATGCCAATTTTATATGCAGTCATTGTATAGAGCTTTGATTACTTATTTTCAGCCTGGAAATTGGGAAAAGATAGAAAATTCAACTTGGAAAAAATATATTGCAGTTTACAACAACCATTTTGTATGTTTAACAATAAAGACTGAATTGTTCATGCATAATGTACATCTAAGATTAAAGTTCTGAGCGAAGTAACATTAGATAGAGACATCATCACAAAATAAGTGCATCTAGTCAGATTCCTGCATCATACATAGTTTAACTCGTACTTAAATGGAGGTACAGGATACCTCTCTGTATTTCTGCAACTGAAGTAATACTTTGTGCTTATTTAACTTAAAATAGTCTAGAAGTGGTTTCCAAAGAAGGTT
Source organism: Phaenicophaeus curvirostris (assembly GCF_032191515.1). NCBI lineage: Eukaryota > Metazoa > Chordata > Aves > Cuculiformes > Cuculidae > Phaenicophaeus > Phaenicophaeus curvirostris. Next base: position 119,496,318 of record NC_091392.1, on the reverse strand, counting down.
AGATGTTTCAAAAGATTGAGAAATAAACCAAGACCACACAAGTTATAGTCAGACCCTAGCTTTAACATTCTGTTTCCTCATTTATTTTACTATATTCTGTGCATGTAAGATCTTTGGGGTTTAAGAGCCAACTTTTCTTCACAAAGTCTCAGTGGAAGAGAACACTCAAATAGCGGCCTCATGCAAATTCAAGATGATAACCCCAGAGGACAAACATCAGTTACTAAAACTGAAAAGCAGAGGAGAAAACGGAACAATTAAAATAAGAGAAAATATAAAAAGAGATATCAGATGCACATTACAGAAGAGTAATTATTTTAATTGTGTTTCAGCTCTGACCATTCATTCCAGGAATATCAGCATAAATGAGAAATTCAACATGTCTTCTTCGGCCATCGTCAGCTACTACTGTAGCTCTACCAGTCATCTACTCTTTCCTATTTCCTCTTGGAAGTTTTGGAAATATTCTTGCTGCCTGGGTATTTTCAAGGCAAGCACCCACAAAAAGAACACAATATATTTACCTGGTAAACCTTGTCACTGCAAACTTACTCATATGTAGCACAATGCCCTTTCTGGTTGCCTATTTTGCTAGAGGGTACCAATGGACTTACGACTCTACAGTATGTAAAATAGCAAATCACTTTGGGACTGTCATTATGCATGTCAGTATGTATGTTACAATTACAATTTTATGTTCAACTGCTCTAAATCAGTATGCAACACTGAAGAAAAGCAGTGATGCACAATACTTGCCAGCATTTAATGAAAACTTTTACAGATGTGTGCTTGAAAAGTTTCGTCAGCCAAAATTTGCTAAATATTTGTGCCTCGTTATATGGCTTACTGTGCTCTGCATAACAGTAACAGCTATAACATATAATGTCCAGGCAAGGGCTTTGGAGGAATTTCACAGATGCTACAACATCAGGGTAGAAGTCGGTGAATTTACCACAATGGTTGCAGCTTGTCTAGCCACTGCATGTTTTTTTGTATCTTTTATGACAGTTTTGTTGTCATATTATTCTCTTACCAGGCATCTGAGTAAAATACAAAAAAATACTTGTATTGGGGAAAAACATCTAATTTACCACACAGTGAAAAGAAACATTCTTGTCATTCAGTTGATACTAACTGTCTGCTTTCTTCCATATCATATTTTTAAGCCAATTTTTTATGTCCTGATTGCAAATAATGATTGCTCAATGTTAAACTATCTAGTGGAAATTAAAAATTTCCTTACTTGTCTTGCTGCTGTTAAAAGTAGTTTAGATCCAGTTATAACCCTTCTGCTAGATAAAACATTTAAGAAAAGTCTGTATAGCCTGTTTACAAAATCCACACCAGAACACCACAAACATAAAGCTGCTGTTTTCACTGAAGACTCCCAAAGTGTGAAGGAAAATGGAAAGAATATAAGTAACAATAAACTCATTTTAACTACCTATAATGAGACTTTGATATGAAATGGTAAATATTTAAATAAAATTAGAACATAATACTTGTATTTTGTTTTCAAATTATCTTGCTTGCCACATCAACATTAGCCATAATAAATCTGATGTGTATAACCAAATGAATCCAAGTAATTTATACAGTGATCTGTGTAATACCCCTTTATCCATGCAATGCAAAAGACATTTTAAGTTTTACCTAAGGACAGTGTTTTCTACCTAAGTAATCAAGGAAGAATGCAGAAGCTAGGCTAAAGTCTGGGACTCAGTTTCCTTTTATTATCAATAATAGAGTCCTAGGTTTTGGACACGGGTATCCTTTATAAAAAAGGCTGAACAAAACACAAACATTTTTTTCCAGAATGGCTGAACCATATATCAAAGGCTTAAGGAAGCAGGCATGAAGTGCTACAAACCACATTCAAGATTAACATATATTTTTAGTTCAGGAGTATTGGGTTAAAGGTTGTTTCCCTTTTTTTTTTTTTAATGGTGGATGCATCATGAGATGTTAAAAGTCTTTAGTGAATACAGAAAAGTTCTTGATGACATCTTATTCTAAAGTTACCGAAAAATGTCATTACTTACTTTAGCTGTGTCTATCCCATTGGGATTTTACTATAGTAACTGGTTTTTATGGGAGTAAAAAATTGTGGTAAGAAACTATGCACTTTTGAAATTCTAGTCTTCACAGAAAAAACTTTGCTACAGCTTTTTAATAATATACCAGAAATCTTAGATTTAAGTTTTAAATAATTTATCAGTGAAGGAGAAAAAAAGGATGAAATACTTACATGCATTAATTTCTAACCTCTGGTACCCCAACAAACCAAATCACTGGAATTTCCATACTCTTTGTCTAATCTTATGAGGTAAATTCTACTAATCATCCCTGGAGATGTTCAAGGCCAGGTTGGATGGGGCCTTGGGCAGCCTGGTCTAGTGGAAGGTGTCCCTGCCCATGGCAGGAGGGGTGGAACTGGATGATCTTTAAGGTCCCTTCCAACCCAAACCAGTTTAGGATTCTATGATCATATATAACTTTGTGATAGACTCCTACCAAGATCCCATTCCACCGTTTCTGCATTATACCAAGAAAATAATATACACTTTACTTTTTTCCTATGTAGTCCATTCAAGATAATGTCTGCTTTCAATTTTTTTAAAAAATTTATTTATTTGAAATAGCAGAAAAGCTTTTGTGCAGTACAGGCAATTTGAGAAACTACAAACAGGGTGATACGTTGCTCTGTCATTTCACAGAATAGTACATGGAGGAAAAATCCTCCAAAACAGAAAGGCATAAGAGAGAGAAAGAGAAATATTTCAGCAAAACACAGCTTACACACTAAACTTTTTGTGCTGCTTAGGCATCCCAATGTCTGCTCAGAAGTTAGCAGGTGACTTGTGAATTATATAATAAAAAAATAAAACAATTCATTCCCATAGCAGGGAATACAAAATTGTAAGGGAAACACACGGAGTGCACCATTTACAAAGCAGTTCAAAAGACTGCAAGTGTCTGTCTGCTTTCTGGTTAATCTGCTCAGATGTACTGCATGGCTAACCGGCTCATTGATCAGAAGATACATGTTTTCTGACTGGCTGGGCAAATAAATGGAATATATAAACTTCCTGACCAGAAAGTGTGTACATACTTCTCAGAAAAACTGCTTCTGAATGCCTAGCAGACAGCTAATGGTACACTAGGGAAAGGGCAGGACAAAAGAAGAATAGGTGACTCCAACACAGTAAGTACACACACAGGAGTTGACATAAATGGCTGGAAAAAAGCACCACTTGAAGAAATATTGAGGAAAAAATACTGAAAGCTTTATCCCTGGAGACTCTCAACTTCTGCACTGAATAAGGAAGCGCTCATAAGAGAAACACATCCAGACAGGACAGCTGAATTCCACCTCTGCTATTGATTCTACAGCTTTAATAACTTTTTCATCAATTTAATGTGTAACAAAATCCTCACAGTTGCTACTTGACCTCAAGGATCTAATAACTTCCAGGGTATACATAATAAAAAGCACCAGTTATTAGTGGCTGTCCCCAGAAAGCACATAACAGGTTCCATGCCAAAGAGAAAAGAGTAGAAGGAAAGCAACACCCAATTGATTTCTTGTTTTGAATATTCAAAGACTGGAAAGAGAAGATAGTCTTATAGAAGAGCTTCCATTCCACTTATTTTTATATATTTGAATATATACTTAAATAAACATACACAAAAACATATGTACAAGCCTTACTCATTTTCTAGATACACCTAAAAGCATAAGAGTTTTGAACTCTGCTGGCAAAATCTGAAGTGCCTAACTAAAAGGAATGAAAGACAGAAGCGTTAACTGAGTGCATTCTCAGAATCTATATGATTAAATAAATCTGCATAGCACATAAATCAACATGCAAATCTATCCATAGATCATGTCTCAAGTCACCCGGACCAACTAAGACTTGTGAATGACACACAACACAGCACATAATGCTTAGTCCTCACTTTCTAGAAAAAAGTGTGTTTACTTCCAGTCACAAAAATATTTAACTGATTCTTAACAGCAGAGAAGGCAGCATCCATGTATTTTTGCTTTAGTAGTTTTATCTATTTAGATGATCATATGTTGGAAATAAGTAGTCATACCTATAGAGATAAACCTATAATAAAAAGTTCGGATGTCTATATTTAGCTAACATGCTTGCCCTGACTCCAGTTGCACACCAAACATTTTACTGGTCATAGAAACATATACAAATACTCAAACTATATGGAAATCATAGAACAAAGTTGGAGTATTTGGAGTCAACCTTACTGATAAAAATCCATTCCATTGACGTTATTGCAAAAATATCAGTGGTATCCTTCACAGTTAAGAGTTTTGGAGGCATACTATTGATTTTTTTCTTTCTCGAAGAAAGATTACAGCTATAGAGCACATTTTAGTTATAAACGTCCTCTCCCACTTATCACTTTTTACTGACTGTATTAACAAAATATTTTGTTATTGTTGAACAGAGACAGCTCAGGAGAAAGTGGCTGACTTAACTGAGAAATGGTACTCAAACTCTAGCAAGGGTTTCATGGAAAAAGACAAGCATGTCATTTCACACCCACATTTCTCCATTTCCCTATTTTGTTCTCTTACACAGAGATAATTCTGCATACAAACTACTGTGCAATAAAATTCTATCTTGGGAAAAAACAGAATCACAGAATCACAGGATCACAGAATAACCAGGTTGGAAGAGACCCACCGGATCATCGAGTCCAACCGTTCCCATCAAACACTAAACCATATCCCTCAGCACCTCATCCACCCGTGCCTTAAACACCTCCAGGGAAGGTGACTCAACCACCTCCCTGGGCAGCCTGTTCCAGTGCCCAGTGACCCTTTCTGTAAAGAATTTTTTCCTAACGTCTAGCCTAAACCTCCCCTGTCGGAGCTTGAGGCCATTCCCTCTTGTCCTGTCCCCTGTCACTTGGGAGAAGAGGCCAGCACCCTCCTCTCTACAACCTCCTTTTGGGTAGTTGTAGAGAGCAATGAGGTCTCCCCTCAGCCTCCTCTTCTCCAGGCTAAACAACCCCAGCTCTCTCAGCTGCTCCTCATAAGGCCTGTTCTCCAGCCCCCTCACCAGTTTCATTGCTCTTCTCTGAACTTGCTCCAGAGCCTCAACATCCTTCTTATGGTGAGGGGCCCAGAACTGAACACAGTATTCGAGGAGCGGTCTCACCAGTGCCGAGTACAGAGGGAGAATAACCTCCCTGGACCTGCTGGTCACGCCGTTTCTGATACAAGCCAAGATGCCACTGGCCTTCTTGGCCACCTGGGCACACTGCTGGCTCATATTCAGTCACTGTCAACCAACACCCCCAGGTCCCTCTCCTCCAGGCAGCTTTCTAGACAGACTTCTCCTAGTCTGTAGCACTGCACAGGGTTGTTGTGCCCCAAGTGCAGGACCCGGCATTTGGCCTTGTTAAACCTCATGCCATTGGACTCTGCCCAGCGGTCCAGCCTGTTCAGATCCCTTTGCAGAGCCTCCCTACCCTCTGCAAAGGGATCTGAACCCAACCCATTTCAATGTTGCTATTTTCAGTAGCCACCTTTGGGTATTTCTGACAGCAAGGTTCGGAAAGAATAAAAGGAATGGCTGAGTCCCGTATCAGGACGTTGGCAGAACAGGAATAAATGTTGTGGTATGGGAAAAAGTTCTTGACATTCACATTTCTGATGCATAGCTGTCTTTAGTTTTCCACCTTCCTGCACCAGCATTTTCTGCTTTCCTTATCATATGATCCAACTTCCAAGCAGCAAATGAATGCAGGATCACATTATCTGAAGGTTAAGAAAGGTGCAATTATCGCCGATCATAAAGCCTTTAAGCAGTGCTGAAGGGGGCTCAAATGATATACAGATGCTCAAGAAACATTTGGTCTCACAGAGCAGTGAAGTAAATTGAGACAATTACATGCCACTGTGTGAAAGCTTTCATGTTTTGGTTCTGTCACTGGAGTTTATCACACGTGGCAGTCATAGTGCCCAGCAGCTTTGGTAGATTTTGTCCCTTTGAGAAGTCTGTGAAGTTTCTGGCACCAGACCACAGCTAATCAAAGTATTTCTGTCTAACACTTCCCAATCAGTCAAGACCTAAGGGATCACAAAAGTAGCTAAAAGACAATTAGTTCTTACAGGAACTATATTGTGCAAGTTTTCCTGTGCATCAGATAATGATCAAACATTTTGCAGTTCAAAACAACATACAGGGAAAAAATGTAATAGGACTATATCAAATTTACAGGTTTTTATTAATTCACTTCCATCCATTCAGATAACTTGGAAATTGATCATTTAGTCTACTCTCTTTCAAAACAATGCCTACAGTGACATCTAGAGTTGGGATATAGCAGTTAGCTTAATATGTTCTACACTCAAATATAATACATTTCTGCACCGTGGTCTCCAAAATAAAAGTCTGTTGGTTTACACTTCTTTAGACTGACAGATTACAAATTATTACTCACTCACATAAATTAACAGGTTTATTGCTAAGGATGGTACTTAATAAAACCTGTGATTTTAAATTTTTCAGAGTCTGGATAAACTGCAAAATTAAGCTCTCCCTCAGAAGCCCTTGCAACTGAAATTTATTTTTGTTCAGAAACATAGTTCAACAAAAACAGGTGCAGCTTTCAGGAAGATATAGCAACATAAAGATGATGTTAATTCAAGTACCACTTTGCAGTGTGCTACCAAAAATGAACAATTAAAAGAACTTAGACCCTTCAAGACAGAATAGGTTGAGACATTCTAGCAGCAATTAAGAAGCTGTCTTTAGAATTTGCTGTAAGAAATTACTTTTACAACACTGAACTTAAGAAAAAGCCTATTAGCCTATTATGCAGGATAATTGTCTTGATTTTAGAAGGAAAGGGAAAAGACACTGGAATGGACTGCAATGCCTGCATAGGCAAGACCAAATGACTCCTTAAATGAAAATCATCAGTTCAGTCCACACTCTCTTCCCTTGCAGATCACCTGCAGGAGTTTGAAGCACAGGCTACCCTCTCTTGATTTCTATTCACTAAACCCCATGATTCACTCCTCAAACTGCACCATCAGAGCCCATTAGAATTTTCATTAATTCCTGTAGTGCTTGACTCACTTGGGATTAAAAGTGCACTCTTAGAGAAGACAAGTGGGAATAACTATCTTAGAAAATGATGTTAATAAAGAATATATATATTTAAACTGAAGAAAGTCAAACCCACTTAGGTTAAAACTCCCAGTTATTTACAGTAACTAGGATAAAATAGTTCCAAAACCAACCACAGAAATAGTACAAAATTAATCAGATCAAAAAGAGTATGTTCTTAAACACTGTGTTTCTCCTCAAAACTTATTTGTATTAGAAAAATTTTCATAATAATAAATGTTTAAGGTTGCTTGCAAAAAGTAGATATTACTACCAACACTGTAGAATTTAAGCACGCACATCTCTCTGAAATCTTACCTTGGATGAAAACTGTCATTACACTGTCAAAACAATGCCATTAATTTACCAATCTATGCAATTGATCTATATACACATTTTTCCTAACAAGAAAAAATGCAAGGAAATTCCATACGAATATTCAAAAAGCAGAACATAAACAGACTTTCAAAGTAAACTGCAATCCAACGCATATGTAATCTGTGAATAAAGGCCTCCAAAATGTTCTATGTTGCTGGAATTAGAGATGGGCTTTAATCTTTCATGACACAGTAAGAGTAAACAGACACAGAACAAACATACATTCATTTTCTACCACTTCCGCTTCCTCTAAATTACAGGAATTAAAACTTTGCAGTTTATATTACTGTGGTGAAGGAAAAAAAAAATTAAACCCTCTTACCTTCACATCCCTGTGAATTATATTATTATCATGACAGTAACGTAGAGCTTCCAATATCTGTCTCATGTAATGACTGAAAAAACAAAGACATCATACATAAGTCTGCATGAAAAATTACTATAAATATATAACAAACTAAGTTTTAAGAGTCTAACTATAAAAACTCCTCAACCAACTTAACCTTAAATATACACAGTCCAGTAGAAAGAAGTTTGTGTTTATAATAACAATTAACAAAATCTAAAGTTTGAGGATTATTGTGGTTGAAGCCAAGGAAAATCAGAAAATAAAAATCTGCATTTTCCATTTCGTACATCTTTCAAATATTCAATAATTCTGCTTCATATGACAAAGAAGTCAGAACTCTTTGTTTTTTTAATAAAAAAACACACAATGGAAAAAAGTGAGTATCAGTGCCTGATTTATTTAGAAAGGGATAGAATGAAGATCTTGGCTTGCCTGATGCAGATTGAAGAATTAACTTTTCTCCCCTGTGTCCAAAGAATCCCCTAACAGATTATTGACAATACTAGAAAACCAAGAAAGCCCATAGCATCCTGCAGTGCATCAGGCAGAGCATTACTAGGAGATTAAGGGAAGTAAATCTTGTCCTCCAGAGATTTCAGCTGGTTACAGTGAAAATTCTTTCCTTAGGAACATAAATTATACACACATTCAAGTTGCCAAGGGAGGCTGTGGAATCTCCATCCTTGGAGGTTTCTAGACCTCATTGGACAAAGCCTTGAGTAACATTATCCACATGTAATGTTGACCTTGCCTGGAGCAGGAGGCCAAAATAGAGACCCCTTTACGTCTCTTCGAGCCTTGGTTTCTATGATGCTAGCTATGGTGGCGTAAGCATCTCCCATAGGCTTTGAGCACAATTATCATGCCAATAGGACATAGTTGTTTTTTTTCCCCCACCTTTCTTCAATGATATAGATTCCTTGATTTTGGTTTACCTTGTAAATTAAAAGTTGAAGTGATCATAAATAAAGAAATACATGGGGGGGAAAAAAAAAGAAAAAAGACATGACTCCATCCAGCAAGACCAATAAAACTCACACCTGTCAGACATGTCACATAATGCCATTGTACATGAGATCCATAGAAGGCAAAGACAGAGAACTAAGTCTTGGATGTGAAATGATGCTTTGTTTCATAATCTCACCCAAATATATGACAAAATGCTCCAAAATTCTACTTCTATAATGCTAATTATTGTAATAAACATTCAGACTGCAGAAGCAGGATTATTTATAGCATTCCAACTTTTAGCTACCAGCTTTTACAACACCGTATTTCATTCTTTTCCATCTATCCTATGGGATTAATTACAATTATGATACATACCTGGCTACAGCCTCACTGTACACAAATCCAGCATCTGCTCTCTTCACAATTTCAAAACACAGATCTGCTCCATCCATACTGCAGGTAAGAATAAGAAAAAACCGCTTAAGACAGATAACTACAACCAGTTACATTAAAATTCTCCAAAAAAAGGCTATTGACTCCATTTATATAAATATTACATGAAATAGTCTGGACACATGTACAGTGCATTATTAACTAAAACAGCATTTAACAAACAATCTAATAGAATTAGGCCAACCACAGGTTAATTGTTTTATGCCCCTCAGGTTGTTTAAAAATTCTCTCAAAACATTACCAAGCCAAATATTTCTTCCATTGCTAAAACTGCTCATTGAACAAGGTGTGCAAAACAGCAGAAAGTCAATGTACAAGAAGGCTCAGCAAGTTAACAATTAATGCATGATGTTAAGTGTGTTCTTAAAAGCATTATAAGTGCAGCTCTATAATAAAGACTGTAGTTATAAATAGACTTATTAAAACTGAATTTTAAATACTGACTTTAAAATATATTTTAGAAATGTAGTATAGTCTTTCCAGTTAGCATTCTGATAAAGATAATTAAGGACTCAGGAAGATATTTTACATCTCACAGCCTCACTGAAGGCACCTGAAAACAGTGTCGGCACACATACCATATCACTACCCCTGATACTTTGCTCCTTCTGTCCCCAGCTATCTATGGTCCATCTAATAACCTAACTTTCCACAATGAGTACTATAAGCATTTTTAGATGCACATATATTTAGTCCTTAGGCTACAATTAGACTACCATTTCTCTAAAACCAAAAAAGGTTGGTGTGACATAACTGCCCTCCTTTTCTTTCTTCTCTAAGTAACATAAAACACAGTTACATCTAAAAGTGTTCATTGATTGATGGGGCAAGAAGAGATTAACAAGAGTTACCAGGAACGATAAAAATCACTTATTATAGTTCATATTTAACAAGGCACTTGCAAAAACATCAAGTGTAATGTGTCATTTTCAGCCTTCACACTTTTCCCCCTCCACCACAGATGCAAGGGGGAAAAAGAGAAGCAGAACTTGCAAGGTATCCAGAAAGCCAATATAATCAGGGCCATTTTGGTTAGCTAACCAGAATGTCAGCATACAATCTCTTCTGCTTTGTTACACATCTGCAATGTAAAACTTCCACTTAGAGAGTCACAAGCATCATGCAGAAGCTTTCATTCCTAAGTAAACCTAGAAATCATCCCCATGCAAAATGCACTATCATGTGGATAGAGCACTGACAACTATACGAGAGAGGAAACCAAAAGAAAAGCACATTCATATAATCAGGTAGAAAAAACATTCCTGGTCAGTTCTATCAGCACCTTAGTACTATTTTTAGATTTAACAATCCCCACAAATCAGAAGCCCATATCGCCAAACCATGAGTGCTCATCAATGCTTCAATGTATTTCTTTGCAGTTTTTTTTTCTCAGAGGTTTTTCTGCCTTGCCTAATTTCATACAGTGAGTCTACATACATAGTTAAATATCAGTCAGACAGAGAAGATGCTGTGCTATGCTTTATCCTGTACTGCACAGCAGCAACAGGGTTAGATTCAATGAGAACAGCATAATCTGGATTTAGCTAGAACATTGGAAAAAACCATCATGTTGATGCTTCATCCCCAAAATTTGTTTGAGCTAGTTGGGAAACAAAACTGAAACGTTAGCAACACCAGGCATAGTAGAAATGTATCATTTATCTACCAAAAATTATAGAACAATCAATCATAGAACATCCAGGTTGGAAGAGACCCACTGGATCATCGAGTCCAACCATTCCTATCAAACACTAAACCATGCCCCTCAGCACCTCGTCCACCCGTGCCTTAGACACCTCCAGGGAAGGCGACTGAACCACCTCCCTGGGCAGCCTGTTCCAATGACCCTTTCTGTGAAGAATTTTTTCCTAACGTCCAGCCTAAATCTCCCCTGGTGGAGCTTGAGGCCATTCCCTCTTGTCCTGTCCCCTGTCACTTGGGAGAAGAGGCCAGCTCCCTCCTCTCTACAACCTCCTTTCAGGTAGTTGTAGAGCGCAATGAGGTCTCCCCTCAGCCTCCTCTTCTGAAGCAGCAGAAGCTTTTAGAAGACTACTTTCCCTCTGACTTTTTATAAACTCCAGATGAGTAAAGATCTAGAATCACTTAAGATAGTTGTTGAGACCCAAAGCAGAGAGTGTTGTTCCCTTACACTAACTTTTCTATTAAACAAGGTATTTATAATCAGAATGGTCTTTAATAGCTTTTTCTACCTCCCACTTATGCATTTTTCATTTCAATTTTGTCACAGTAAGTGGCTGTTTGATTTCTTTTTTTCAAATATTTTTCAATTAGTTTTAGTTAAGTTGATATTAAAAATGGCTACAGGCTGTGAACAGTAATATTTGAAAGTTTTATTCCATTAAGATAAACTTTATTGATCTCAAAAGCACAAATGTGGCAGGTGTATTTTAAACTCTGACTTTAACTATTTTTTCAAGGCAAAATCTTATCTTACAAGTAGATTTTTCTTCATCTATAAATAGAGCTTGTATCACCCTAATGATGTTGAATTTTAACTGAAAGTCTTATGAGACTTTTTTCTAGGTGTGTCTGCAAAACCAAGAGTCAGCCTCAGTTATAACGAACCCCAGAAAATTTGGCATACTAACAGACTGAAAACTCAGCAACAGTGACCACTTGAAAGATGACTTTGCAAAAACGGAAAGGCTTATGTGATGCAAGAGCATTAAACTTTCCAGATACTGATGAAATGGAAGTTCAGGAAGTCTCAAGGTTTTGTAAGGACTCTCAGCATCAGGCATGGGAAAACTGTAAAAATAAAAACCCTAAGATTTTAAGTTAAAATCCACTAAAATAAACACACATGAGACCTATACATGCTGAAGAGTAAGAGGGAGATGCAAAAAATTTGATAAAATGACAGCACGCTCATCATCTGAGAAAGAATCACTTGATCCCAGTAGAGGGCACTCATGGAAGCTACATTAATCAAACCAGACAGTTTCTGGCATTTATGCTGAGAAGCGCCAGCTAAAGCAACTCTGAACAGGGAGTTAATGTAACAGACACAACCACATCCGATTTGTTTTGGGCATTAGTATGAACTATGTTCCCCAATTTTCCATTTTCTACTCTTGATTCTTCCGTATCTGTAGCAGAACTGTGCCTGGATAAATGTTTCTTTCCATAGCTCTGACCAGTGCTAGTGTGCACCTTGAAAATCTTTCCCTTATGTTGCCCAAAGCTGATGATAAGTTGCAACTTGCCCAGAAAGTTTACTCCTGAGTCATGTTCAGAGCAGAAATCTATTCTGAGGTTAAAAATGACTCTGATGAATAGACAGTATACTTCATAAGGGATCTAAATTTTAATGCTGGAGTATGATAGCTTAATTTTATCCTAGATAATGTATTATGCAAGTATGAAAGAAGTACAGTAAAGCCATATAAAAGATGAAGGACTACAGGTGAGACTGCATTTCAAAATAAAACCATAACTGGAATCTTAACATTATTAAGTAAATAATGAAAAATAGTTTTCTCTCCATAAACTAAGAAGCTGTGCTATTTCACAGTATTGTAATGCAGCAGAATAAACAGCATTCTTTCCCACCTCTCCACATGATTGAATACACCATCATTTAAAAGCTCAACAGCTTACGCTTAATGTAAATCTAAGTAACTGCAGCCATTTTAAAGTACTGTTTCTATAAATATGAGATTTTAAAACTAAAGCATTTTTGTTAGTTAGGTTAAACTGCAAAATTATATGTATATAACTATATATGTGTACGCACACACACATACACAGCCTAACCGGTAAATCTAAATAAGTTTAGTTCTTCTAATGTCCCAAAAGAGACATTAGAAGTGAAACAATATTCTGCAAATGACCAGATATTAAGGTACCTGCAACTCACTCACTACTCGTATCTGAGTTCTCCAGCATGAAAGCAAGTACTCTCAGCCTACATATTTTAATTACACTGAGAATAAACTACATACAATATACTTTAAGTCTAAAATGTGGACTTCAGGCACTTCACTCTGTTTTAGAAATACTACAAGTAGCTGACCTCTCTCAAAGTATTCTCATTGACAAAGACCAACAGTCATTAGAAAAAAATGCAAGAAGCAGTAGAACATAAGAGCAAGTGATCATTGTATACCAAATGGAAAACAACACTATGTAAAACCAGTGTCCCTCCCTTCCCGACATGCATAAACTACCAAGCAAACATCATGTGACATGGACAGTGCAGTCTAGAAGAGCACATTACTGAAAAAACACAAAAGAAATCAGATTGCACCCCATTTCATAAATGGAATTTTTAAATAGCAGGAGAGTTTTGCATATTACTTTGTTCTTTAGGCACAAAAAGGCACAGACTTAAAAAGAAGATTGTTTTCATCTGTTTTGACACTGCAAAATACATCTGTTTGATGCACTTCTATTGACTACATGCTTGTATTATGTAAAAACTCAGTCAGCTCAAGTCTAATGATTGATCATTTGATATACAGCAACCAGCAAATAACACCATAGAATAGGAAAGAAAATTGTGACTGGATGATAAAGACTAGAGCTGGATTTATCGCAGACAAAGGTGCTCTCTAGAGCCTCCAAGGGATCTCTTTCATCAGTGGAAAGAGTCTGTTACCTTTCTGGGGAGCAGCTGGGGAGTGTGTGGGAAATCAGTTGACACAGGCACATACTCTCTCATTTATAATGTAATAACACCTAAGTACTTTTAAAACAATAAGGTCTGCCTCTTACTTTACACATGCACTACATCTATAGACCAACTGCTTCAATGCAGTTTATTATAGCAGTACCTAACGGCTAATGGCAACCTAATGGTAACATGACATGATGGCCCCAGGCTCAAGTGCTTGAATTTGTGTATGAATAATGTCTAAAACCATGGCTAACACTTTGGTATGAAACCTGATGCTACTGTTCACGTTCATCAGTGCTTCTACGAATTGTGATAGTTTTAAAAATGTTTATTTTAACAAAATTTTTCAAAATTGGGCACATATTGTGTTTTTTCCAGAGTGATATAGTCTCTTGTTATCAGATATATGCTATGTTTGCTTATTTAACTTGTAGTTTTTCATAATGATAGATTCCACAAGATATTCAGTGTCATTTTAGCAGCTGCTAAATGGTAGCTCACAGCTTATGAAATAGTGGTGGACCTACATATCATGTATGAGCAGCTGATGGCATAAAGTTTTAGGTTTGGTTATTCTATGCATTTCCTGTGGGGGACTTGAATTAATTTTCACAAAAAGCACCTGCCATTCCACAAGGCCATCACCAGGTGGACTTGTTACCTCCTCTGCAGATCTATACTGTATGTCTTTCCCTTTTCTGTCATTTCAGAATAACTAGATCCTAATAAAATACATTTTATTACTGTAGAAAGAACTTTGTTACAAAGCAGTTAAGTTTGTTATAGCAATAGCATAACTAGCAGAACGTAGTATGAGTGAAAATAAGTTACCTAAACATATACAGATGCTTTTCTACTAACTACAAGTTTCCTATTATGGTCACAATTACCCAATCAAACTCAGACAACACAGTCTTACATCATAGCAAATGTTAGTCTTCTGTTGAATCACTCTAGCACAGCATCCCCTCCAGCTGAACCCACACCTCTCCCAGTGCCAGATACATTTTGAGCACAGGTATTCCTAATGTCTCATTTTCTATCACTGTTACAAGACGCTGGTGCCTTGTAGTGTGTAGGGGAGACAAGGACATACAAAACAGTAAGGAATTATTATCCTCTGAATAATTTAGCCTCTTATTCCTTCTTTCATGTGGCCTAAAGTCAGGTATAGTATTTGTGTAGTAATCCTAATTGTTCACACTTACTTTTTATGTACACAAACATAAATAATACGCTTGTCATTAAAAAATAATTACTGCTTTTGTCTCATATTTCTGAGCTACTGCCGTGATAAAAATAGAAGCAAACACGTTTTTCCATTTCAAAATCTTGCTAATTATCACAGTATGTCTCCCCAAGGTATACATAATTATTTTGTAATAGGATAATTAAAGTCCCTTGGTCCATGCTTTGGGATTTACAAAATAAAACCGAAGCCAGTATTGAATCAAAACTTACAGAAAGGAAAGCATAAAGAAATTATTTCACACAATCATAAGTTTATAAACTCACCTAAAAAAAATCCCAGAAGACTTTCAAGCAACAATTTTCAGCTTTACATTTTCTCTGCTTCCACCTAACATCTGCTTTACTAACATGCATTTAAAATAATTCTCACATATCTCAAGTTAAATTCTTGTCTCTTGTGGACGTCCCAATTCAGCTTAGAATTATAAACACACATGCCCAGATACACTAGGAATGCATACTTGGGGAGCATAAAAGGAAGAGCTGGTAGCTACAGACATGAGAAAGAACACTGAATACAGATGCACAAATTAACATTCTGCATGTTTGTTTTCTTCCCTTCCAGTTAGCTAAAACCTAACTCAAAAAGAACTAATTATCTTCCCTCAAACAAAGTATGTGGTGATTTAGGGGCTGCTCCTCATTTTGTTTCTTGTTGTAGATCAAAAATACCTGAACGCTGCTGAAAAACCATGTTTTGTTCATCCTTCCATATGCCAATAGTAACTGAACTCCTACATTCAAGCTTCCAAAACATCTCTTTTAGACAAATGCCCCTTTCATATGATGTGAACAGATATAATTGATTTACAAGAACACTTAAATAATCCCATAAGCTTCACTTTCTTATCCAGTAAAGGAAAAGCAGTACTAAAGAAACAATAGTCTGGAAAAAAAACCAAACAAAACTTCACTACTGGAATGGAATACCACCAGCAGACTATCAGCAGACTTTTAACTCATTCTCAGGAAGCTATTAGGGATACAGCAGCAACCAATGAACAGCATGTCTGCTCTTAGAAAGCACCTTACAAAGAATCAGTCTGATGTTAGCCACTTAGCCAGTGTGACACCTATTTTTATTTGTAACAACCCGTACTTGCCAGAAGTAAGTATTTTCATAGTACTCAAGACTCCTGAGCTACAAAACAAGCAGATGAAAGCAGACATACTTTTAAGGTCTATTTTTTTTTTTTAAGCAAATGGCAACAAACAAAGGTAAAATCAAAGAGAGAAACTTACAACTCAAAGACCATATAAAGCATTCCATCTGAGCTGTATGTCTCCAATAGTTCAACAATATGAGGATGCTTCAGCATGTGACAAATACTGGCTTCTCTCTTCAGATCTATGGAAGATAATAAAGTAGCATATTAGCTATAAATTCAAGCTGTTGAATAAAAAAAAAGAAAAGAATTTGAATACAATGTTTGGAAAGCTGTACATATCAGATATTTCTATCAAATTCTTTAATCTTTATAAAGAACACTGATGAGATATTTATCCTCCTTCAGAACTTAAGAGTGAAATTAAGTTAAAAATCTCTCATAAAACTCAAAACATAAACACACAAAACTTAATCTTCTTCATTTGACCTATTTATAAAAGATCTCCTTAGTCATAATATGAAGAACTGTATAGTAATAATTTCTTTCAACGCACATATGCAAACTACACCAAGATTTTCATTGTAAACATTCAACACCACTGTGAAATTATCTCCAGATACACAGGACAGGCTCTTTCATCACACCACAGAGCTATTAAAACTTGGAGGTCTCTAGTACAATCCCTCTGCTAAAAGCTATGTTAACTAGAGCAGGTTGCCCATGACTCTACAAACTGTCTAGGCAAGAAATGACACTGGCATAAATCTTAACTAGCATAAACTAGATTGCATCTCTGTCCTAAAGAAGCGGGAGAAAAGCAGAAACAGTTGTGAATAAAGAAACAGCAGAAACCACTGTGACATCTCCCAAAGTTTGAGATACTTTGTTTCTGACCAGACAACACACTTACTTCTTCGGATCACAAATCTATCCTCAGATTCATGCTAGACTTTTTTGACCTTTTAGTAATTTAAACATTTGGAAAATTACTGATTTTTAAACCAAGGCAACATTTCAGATTTAAAGTGCAGTTTTTCTTTACCAGAGCTTTCATATTACACTTTCATTATGTGATTCCTTGCAAATACAATCTAAAACCAAAATGAGCAGAGCAACCCCTTAGAAACTATTAAATAAGGTAATCTTAGGAAGTGCAAACATAACAGCAAAAGGTAGCAAATAACTGTCAAATTTGTAATTTATACAGAGATGAAATTCTATCAAGAAAGAAAACAGCAGTGAACCTTTCGCTATTGAAGATACTTGCATATCAGTTCTTACACCATCATCATGCAGATAAACTACTGAAACAATATCGTAATGTTCCATTCCCTTACACTTAGGCATTGATTAGACACTAAATGATTACCACCTCTGTTCTAGGCACTGAGGTTCTCCTTGCCTTTCACTGAAGTACACATCCAGACCCCCAACAGGATCACTGGTAAGCATACTGACCGATAGCGTAAGAGAACAGAAAAATACGTGATTCTGTGATGACTATAACCTCCAGAAAAAAACAGCACTTTTATTTTGTCTCTTACTGTGTAATGGCTTCAATGCTACCACACTTCACCACCGTATCTGGCACCTATTTTAGATGGAAAGCAAAGCAAAATTCTAATAGGAAACTACAGAAAAGTCCTGCTTTATTTATGGGTAAAAATTGCATTCAAAAGAGTTTATTTTGGCTCCTTATTTTATTAATTTCTTGTGGACTTCATTTACATTTTGAAGGATGTAGAACTGTAAGGAAGAAAACTTATGCTAGCCTTTACCTCATTCCTTTGCATAATACTTGAGAAACAACTGCTCACAAATGGAGCATCAGCAGCAGAGGAAGGAGAAACAGAAAGGGGAAAATAAAATCTCCACATAGGAAACCAAATTAATAGAATTCACAGAAAAAGGTTTTGTAAGACCAAAGGGTCTTGGCGATAATAGCAGAACAAAGTCCTATTTTAAAAACATCAAAGACTCGTTTAACTGTAGACCTATTAAGGAAGAAAAAAACTAGGTATAGAGAGACAGATAGGTACACACTACATTGACTCAACAAAGCCACAGGGCAGAAAAGAGGTGACTGATTCTGCAGTCCATTTGGACTGTGACCCAAATGTCAAATTATGTCATGTTTAAGACCAGTAAAAAGGAAGGAGAAGTGAGGAGAAAAGGCAGAGATAGCACATATATGTCATTTTCACTTAAAAAAAAAATAATATAATCACTTCCTAGTCAATCCTTTCTCAAATGCTTTTACCAGACTGAATTACATTTTATGCCCATACATTCCTTAAGAGGTAATTAAAATCCCAAGTGCGTACAGATACTGTTAGAGTTCTGAACACAACATAAACCCAAGGAGATGTTTGGCTGCAAGCAGGTGACTGAAGATTTCCTAAGAAAAATCCCATTGCTATCTTGTGAGCCACCATATTATCTGTAACTTATCAGTATGAATACAACATCATATGAACTACTTGCTACCTCCTGTTACATTTTCTAAACCTCTGCCGAGAATTTTAGCCATGTTGTGTAGTAATAAAGGTCCTGCACATCCTGTATCAAAATAAGCCTTTCGTATCATCCAACTACTAGAGCTTTGGGACAACTCTAGAATCTGCCAGTGGAGTAAGTCAGCTTTAAGGAGCAAGAGGTGACACGCACTATTTACTAATGGTTCTGCATCTCATATTTAGAACAGTCTTCTTCACTGGTAAACAAAATTTAGCTAAAGGAATATATCCTAAGGCAAGACAAGGTCTTAGAATCCAAAACAGTCATCTTTAAATTGCCGGACTACTTCACTTTCCATTTGAATCTTTTTTGAAGACATAATCTATTAAGTTTTCGCTTCTTGATATGGCTGAAGAAATGACTTTCCAAGTCCATTCTTTAAGACTTCTCTGTCAGCACTTCTTTCAAAATTAAACGTTAATGAAAACAGTGATAATAAATAGAACACTAAGGTTTAAAAGCACAAGCTTTAAAAGCTCCTCTGCCAACTGCATGAAAAATATTGTTACACAACCAGAAATAAGGAGAAAGATGTGGTGTTTCATGTAACTTGCTTAGCACACAGTCTGATACTTTACATTGCAATTTCAAAAGCATTTAAGAGGCATCATATTACACTAACATTACCAAGAAATGTTCCAGACTTTCAGTCCATTTACAGAACTTTGAGGTTTGTTTTAAGTAACTGGAGACACATTCGAATTTCCATTTTCCATGGCTAATAATTTAGAGAGTTGATGAAGTTGTTAAAGTGGCATAAAACTTCAGACTTCTGTAACAAATAGAAAAGTTCTAAGATTCTAAGACGGAAAAGGTTATTCCTGGCATTAACCAGCACACAGAGAAAAATGCAGCCTTGGTTTTGGATAGGGACACTGAAAATGAATTACTGGAAATATCAAAAAGATAACTGCTTTAAATAATCCCAAAGAATGATTTGATAGTCTTTTAACATGAGCAACACTTAAAATTTCCATGGAGGTTAGCTACCTAATATCCTATGCATCTCTGAGTATTCTGGAAAACACCTTATTTCAGTTGAAAACCTGATACTCAACGTTTAAAACATCTCAAACATAGTGAATAGCCACATTCTTGGGGGGGGGGGGGGGGCGGCACTGGGAGGAGGACGGCATGAAGTTTCTTAGCAAGATGAGAAGACGTATGTAATTTTTAAACATACAGCATTCTGATTTTCCAGGTCCAGTGCTTTAAAGGATTAGTCCTCCATTCACACACTTGGGTATAACAGTATTTTGAAAGGAAGTATCTGTATCAGTTGTAAAATTCTTGCTTAAAATGCTTCTATGTATTTTGTACATTGAGAATATGATTACGAATAATTTAAACAGATGTGGTAGTATTAAGTTTTAAAAGGAAATCAATACGCTTTTTTCATTTGGTTGTGTCATTCTCACCTATCATCCGTTGGTGCACATCATGGAGAAGCTGCTGACCACTCCCAACCAGAATTCTTTCAGATACAACTAAGCTGAATGATGTGCTTCAGAAATGTGCCTGATGCACACCAGTCTTGTACAGACCACAAGGCCAGACTAGTCCTAGTTCAAAGGAACCTCCTGAATCCCGTATAAGGAAGACACTGAAACCTCGGCACCAAGTGTTCCACTGTACAAATACACTGGTTTCTGTCTTGTGGATTAACCTTTGCTAGCTGCTAAACTTCTACCCAGGCTCTTGCTCATCTCTGTTTTCAGCAGGGAAGGGAGTAGAAAATATGAACAAGAGGAACAAATAAGCTCATGAGTTGACATAAAGTCAGGGAGATTGCTTATCAGTTACTACTGTAGGCAAAATAGCCTTACTTGATGAAGTTAATTTATTGCCAACTAAAATAAATACTTATTGATTTGGGCAGAGGGAATCAAATAGATAAACATTAAAACAACAAATTTCTTCCCTCCTTTCCTAGGTTCAATTTCACTCCTTCACTGCAGACTCCTTTGCCTCTCAGCTCTGAGTGGTACAAGGGGTGGGGGTCATGCTCAGTATATAGTAGTTCCTCTCTGCTGCTCCCTCCTTCTCACACCTTTCTGTTCTTCCAGCATGGGTCCTCCATGGGCTGCAGGGGATATCTGCTCTAACATGATGAACCTCCTCCTTCCCTGATCTTGGTATTCCTCCTTTTTGTCCTGCACTTCCCACACCTCACTCCAGCATTTCCTACCCTTTCTTAAACATATTTTCACAGAAGCACTACACATGACTGATGGGTTCAGATGCGGTCCACTGGAGCCAATTGGAACCAGCTGCATCCAGCACAGGGCAGCCCCAAGCCTCTACCTATGGAAGCTGCCCCTGCAACCTCTCATTACAAAAAAACCCTTGCCACTTATATTTAATACAGGTCTGCTCCATTTTCTGGTAGCCAAAACTGCACTAGACATCATGCTTCAAGATGCTCCAGAGGAGCTGAATGCATCCAAGCTGAGCACGCAACTATTGCACCTCTTCCTCAAGACAGCACATAACAAGCACGCAACACATTCTGAACAACAGCAAACTCTAGTTTAACCAATCATACTATACTTGAGGTCACACTGGTGAACTTTCAGGGCAATTCTGCTTAAAAAGTTTTCCTTCTCTCTGTTTGCTCATTCTTGCTCTTCTGTGAAAGTTATTTTTAGGCTTTAATATTCTAATAAAATAGCAAGAAGCCAGAAAAGCCTGCAGCACAGCCAACATTCCGCAACAGGAATGAGCAGCTGGAGGTGGAAACATCGTATATTGACATTGGCAATGAAATTCGTATACTACAGAACCACAGTGACGTTTCTGCCCCAAAGATTTTTTTTAATTATTTTTTCTTCCATGTGAAGAGTATTTCCCTTTCTCTTAATTAAAACTGTACTGCCTGCCTTCCTGGGATACGTGACCAACTCCTCATCACCCAGATACACTGGACCAGTTAATGACGCCTTCCTTCAACAAGTAGTAAAGTAAAAGTAGTAAAGGCTTTCCTGTCTCCCCTCCCACACATTTTGGGGTGGCTAAAGCTGCATGGTAGCCAATCTGATTTAACTGCTGGTTGTTCCTTCCTCCATCCCACACACATTCTTGACCCCTGTTCCACTGTGCAGCAGTGTGGAGCCTGTCACACCACACACTAAACCATTTCAATGTTAACTCAGTAAAAAACATTCTTTTTTTCCCCCACTGCAGCCTTAGAATGTAAAATGGCTCAGTGAGCAATCGCTAGTACACTAGCTGACTTAAAAGAGAGAAAAGGAATAGGGAAGACAAAGCAAATAAGACTATGAAATCCAGCACTCAGAGCTGCTTAGGACGTCACAAAACGCAAGTATAAGCACAAGTAAACACACTTCCTTGCAAAGTGTCTCCATCGTTATCTAATCTTTTACTGTATAATCGACCCATACCTTAACAAACATGCTTAAAACATATACCTAAAAGGAACAAATGCATACAGCTTGTGAATGGCCCTTGATAAAAACACCATGGTTATCAGCAATTACAATCACAATGCAAGATAATTAATCTCTAGTCAGTACCTTTTGTTTTAATGCTACTATAGCACTGGGAAACAAAACAATGACATGACCAAAACACAGTTACAGCTAATACTAAACAACCAGAATCGACTTCTGAGCCTCTCATGCAGCGACCTGTTGAAACCTCCATTTCATAGACTCACAGAATCATAAAACCATTTCGTGGAATCAGACTTTATAGACGCTCGCTAAATTGTGAATAACTTCTATTTTCTACTCTATCCCTTCTCAGTGTTTGGACATAAATATAAACACATTAATGGCTTTTTAGCTGGAGCAGGATGTCTTGGGAGACTTAAAAGGCAATTTTCCTTCCCGAGTTTATACTCCATTAGATATGAAGAACATTAAATTGGGTGTGAAAAACCACTTTCCTTTCCTTTTTCTCTCACGACTTCTGATACATCCATGAGACTTGTCCAGAATCACATATCTGTCAGACATTAAGCTGTTTTGCATGGTTGCGTTCACGAAAGCAAACCTCCCCTCCTTTTACTCATTTCCTCATTTCTACTGGCATATAAATAAACAACGCTTCATTAATAAGATGGTGTATTTTAGGAAATGAGTCAATCTGAACTAATAAAAATGCTTAAGAATGTCTGAAAGAACATATACAGCTGTCAACTACAGATAATTAAAATCAAATCATTTAACTTCATTTAATTAATTTAATTAAATTTCTACTAACTTTTTACAAAGCACCCGAGAGAAAAATAAAAAAAAAAACAATCTAATGTTTGTTAAGCAGGAACAAAGACTGGATAAGGCCATATCTCTCCTCTAAGATATCCTGCATCCTTTCAGTTTATACTCAACAGCAGGTTCAGTGAGGCAGGGGTACAGAGGAAGAAGAGGGGAGACACAGAAAAGTGAAACCATCACTTCCTGGAATAGTTTTTTCTAGGTGCACTATCTGTATTTCAAAACACTCTCAGTAGTTTTCCCTGCTGCAAAGTAGCAGTTTCAAAATAGTTTTGATAATCAGAATTGGTGTTATAAACTCCATATATTAATCTTAAAGGGAGTAAGGAGTGTTCTCTCTGTCACAAGTTTGGACTTCCAAACAGAAACGGAGTTGCTGCTGAAAGCATTTTGGAACCTCTGCTGTAAAGTCTGGAACATTTTCCTTTTCTCCTAGCATTGCTCTGTTTTCAATAATTAATGAAAGGAAATTGAAAATAGTCATTGATTCTCAAGCTGTGATCAATCAAATTATGAAAGTGGGTTCTCTACTGATAGTTATAATATATTAAATCCCATGTTCCCACCTGTTATGCAGCACTGTGTAATAGTCTGAAACCCAACACCTTCCCAATTACCTCAGACCAGGTGTTGTTACGCTACAAACAATAATTTTATCACCTTGTAACACAATGAATTCTTTAACAGAAGGAAGTGAAAGGGTATGTGCAGCAGCAGAACTGTCAGAATATGCTGTGAAACTTCTTTAACAAAATAAAACAAAAAATTAGGAAAACAATTAGACGCAAGGTATGTATTTAGTAAAATGCTTCATGTTGGCTGAAGCACTGAACTAGCAATATGTTCAGCAGAAAGTTCCCAGTGGTCGTATTCATTGAAATGACTGGAAGGTCATAACTTCATAAAGTCATGCAGATTCTTTATTCTTGTTGTGGAAACTATCTAATAAACACTTACAACTAGCAGCCGCATTAAAAGCAGCAGATGTTCCCTCTTCTGTCAACTCATTCTCTCCTACTGCACCATCTCTCTCCTTCATGCTACTGCAACTATTCCAACAATAAATGGAATCAAGGAATCGATCAGACTACGAACAATCTTTTTTCCTCTCCCTTTAGAGCTATTTTTCAATCAGACAAATTCTGGCTAGTTCTGGGTATCTGCA
Source organism: Phaenicophaeus curvirostris (assembly GCF_032191515.1). NCBI lineage: Eukaryota > Metazoa > Chordata > Aves > Cuculiformes > Cuculidae > Phaenicophaeus > Phaenicophaeus curvirostris. The sequence continues at coordinate 119,472,120 of NC_091392.1, read as the reverse complement.
CATACATTTAGGAGCACAATCACGTTGACAGCACAACAATATAAACAAATGCCTGGATTATAGCAGTCTTGCTCATCTCAGCAGCAGCAGCACTGGCTTAAAATGTTTGACAACATGTCAAATCAAAACTCTCTGTAATATTGCTGTCCTCCTTCCAAAGAGTTAAGATGTCAAAAAACTAAGAACACCAGATCATAGAATCGTTTGGGTTGGAAAAGACCTTAAAGTTCATCTAGTTCCAACCCCCCTGCCATGGGCAAGGACACCTACCCAAAGCCCCATCCAACCTGGTCTTGAACACCTCCAGGGATGGGGAAACCACAGCTTCCCTGGGAAACCTGTGCTAGTGCCTCACCACTCTCATCGTGAAGAAATTCTTCCTTATGTCTAGTCTAAATCTGTCCTTCTCCAGTTTATACCCATTGCCCTTAGTGCTATCACTACAAGCCTCTTTTACAAAGACCCTCCCCGGCTTTCTTGTAGGCCCCCTTCAGGTACTGGAAGGTCACTATAAGATCTCCTTGGAGACTTTTCTTCTCCAGGCTAAACAACCCCAACTCTCTAGCCTGTCCTCATAGCAGAGGTGTTCCAACAGCTCCATCTCCTTCTTATGTTGAGGATTCCAGAACTGGACACAGTACTCCAGATGAGGTCTCACAAGAGAGGAACAGAGGGGCAGGATCACCTCCCTGGACCTGCTGGCCACGCTTCTTTTGATGCAGCTCAGGATACAGTTGGCCTTCTGGGCTGCAGGCACACATTATCGGCTCATGTCAAGCTTCTCATCGATCAGCACACCGAGTCCTTCTCTGCAGGGCAGCTCTCAATCATATCATTTGCTATCCTGTACTGAAATCAGGGATTTCACAGTATTATCAGGAAATGCTAACTTGAAGTAGCTTTATACTTGCATATATTTTACTCAAACTGAAATTAAAATCGAAAAGTGAACTTCTAAGTCAGGTCCCATTTCTCTTTCCCCCTTCGTAACTTCCTATGTTTATGCAACTCCAAGTCAAAATGTATACCTACATGTTCCTCACTAGGTGGCAATACAGCTCTTACTTTGATCAGGACCTGCGGTCAGCAACTGAATACAAAAGGTGGCTGCATTTTTTTAGCCACTGAGAGCTTTATGTTTGGCCAGTCTTATAACATTGATCTGATTAATGATGATTACAGTTGCCTAAGGACAAAAAAAAGTATGCCACCCTAAAATAATTAAGGTACATCCGGGGCTAAGCGCCCTTTGATCCAGATTCTGTGGAAGATCATTCTCTCCTCCACACCTAACTAGCCATTCAGAGCTGAATCCACTACCCTGCACTCACAGACAATTGTATTATATAATTAGAATAAATTTAAACATAGTTTCCTCATGCAAGCCACAAGTCCTTTGTTTGACCCACAAAATTATAACAGAGCTGTGTGTTTACTGCTTTGAAATCCAGCAAAACCCTTTAGAAAGCTAGAATCAGCAAGTAGTTCAGTTTATATAATTTGCAATGTCTCCTTTTTAAAGGTTAATCACACATTTTTGTTTTGTTTTGTTTTTTTTTGTTTTGTTTTGTTTGCCTGTTTGTTTCTGGGGATCCTTTTCTGCAAGGGTGTGCATATGTGCATGCACATATTTGTGTCTGTGCTTTGTCTTCAGTCTCTGGCCAGAGCAACACAGGCAATGTGTATCTCAGAATGTGTTAAAAGCATCATTATCCATGTTAAATTCAGATTGGCAGAAAATTTTTACACCAAACGTTGACTTCTCTTTAAGATTTTGGCCAAAATTCACTTAGGTTAACTAAAGGTTAGATTTTGCAGTCCTTTAAATTAGTTTTTAGTACTCATGTACTAAAATGTAATGACATCACATCAAGTAAATGCCCTCAAAGGCATCGGAACATTTCAAGAAAATAATGTTACTTCATTCTGAAAAATTAAAAGTTACCTCTGTTGCCAATGATTCTAATATTTGCAGCTTTATTTTTGTTCGAAATGTCTTTTCATCTGTGGCTTAGCCTTTATCTGAACATAGTGACAGGGAAATTTTCCTTCTGGTATTAGCAAAGAATCTCAACTTTACAGGAAAAAATCTGGACTTTGAAGGACAGAAAGGAAATCTATTCATAACAGATTCAACTAGTCCAGACAAACTGTCCCTAACCCCTAGTCTAGGAAGGATTGAATAACCCATTGTACTGCTGCTGTCGAACACTAATAGGCAGAAACAGAGTGCCCAATGGCACTCAGAAGAGTGAGTTGACTGCTTGAGATGCTTCTAATACAAAATTTACTTGTTTATTTGCATTGAACAAAGTTTCTTTGGTTTTGAACTGATAGGCTCTGCACAACCAACACCAAACCAGTTCCTCACTAATGCCAGAAAGGCAACAGCCTATTTTGCCATATCAAGTCTAGACAACTCAGGAAAAAACAGTATCTCAGATGAGTCTACTGCGACGAAATTAATCCTACAATGTCACACAGCTCAGTGAGTGACAGCATTTTAATAGTGACAGCTGTGATATGCGGTACAGGTGACTTTACAATTTTTTCTCAGTTAAGTAAAATAGCACAAGCTGCATTATATGCTGTCCTATTGAGACAGCCTGAGTACTGACAGCTCCCTCCACAGCACACTGAACTCCAGGACAAACAGCATCTCCGTGGACATGCACTCTTAGTAATAGATATGGGTGATATCAATTCTGCCCAACTAGAAAATCCTGTAGCAGAGTGATATCTGAATGGTGGAGAACAGTTATCTTAATAAAACTTGTTTTCTGTTTCAGTGACAGCACAAGGTCAGGAACCAGAAAACTCTTTCCAAGTAGTGGTAATCCAGGGTAACGAAAGGTTAGTTTTGGTTTGTTCCACTTCTGCACATGCTTCTCTTTGCAATTATTACCAAAAGGCACAGAATTTTTTCTTTTCTTTGTTAATTATAAAGTGTGTTTTGCAAAACAGGCGTGCGGGTCTTAGTTGAGTAATAAAAAAAATAACATTACAGAATGCATTCTTTACCAGCACTTTCAGGATTTCATGCCAAGAACCAACAAAATTTAACTAGATTTGTTATTTCCACATAAAATACTTAAAAATCCTATTTATTTAAGTCACATTGCTTTAAAAAGCCCTTTTCTGCTTGTGCAGTTGCAATACTCCTGAAATTGTGAGTTGCAATACTCTGAAACCAGTGCCCTTGAAATATATCACCCCTTTCATTCCATAAAATTCAAATGCTAGTGACGAAACCAGCACAACCAAGCCCAGACTTGTTTCTAGCAATTCAAGTCACAGCTTTAAGAATACAGTTTAACTTGCTTAACTTGTCTTGGACTGTACAACAGGCTGAAAATACTGCAACATTTTACACAGTCACCTAAGCTTCTCTCTGTAAACTAGCCAAAAGCGACAGGAAACGTACTCTCATGAAGAGGTTGTCCAATGACAATTTTGCATATGAATGGGTTTGAATCCTTTTGCAACTAAAGGTCATCTGACAAATATTTTCTTTCATAATAGTCATACACTTCAGCTATTTAAAGGATAATTCCTCTGCACCAACAAAGATATGAAGCGTTTACTACTTAATCTCACTCAAGCAGTAAGAAGACAGTATTTCATTTCCTCTCCTTATTTTCTGGTGATGAACAAGGAATGGAAAATACCTAAAATTTATATTTTGCAAATCTGAGTTATTCAGTCTGTGAACATGGAAATTATATCAGAGAGCAGGACATACAGACTTAGAAACAGTACCTTTTCATTGTTTTTTAACTAATTTCTGAAGGAGTTTCCCATTGCCTCTGAAACTCCAGGTGATGCCAATGGCAGGAAACACATAGTAATACAAAACAATTTCCTTCCCTGCGTGCATTGCAAGGGACTGGCCTTGATCTGCAAGCCTTGCAATAACCAGCTGGGATAATGCATTGCTCCTCCTGCTTGACAGAGCAAAGACTATAAAAGTACTTACACTCATAGCACTTGCATGTGAAATACTCAGAGCTGAATGAACCTTCTTAAGGTGTTAAAGGCTTGACTCAAATTTGTTACAACAGCTAACCTGTGCTCTCTCGTTTCAGAAGGCTTAGCATGAGCTCCATTTTCTTTCTTTGGTATCCAAATATGAAATGATGATAAAATTAGGGTAAGAACAGAACCTTATAGATTCTGCCCATTTTTCTTGCTCTAAGTTCAAAAGCAACAATATGCTTGCATATACATTAAATGGTCAAAGCATATGTCCACCACTATATTTGAGATGTCCACAGAAGTAGAATAATTTATAATCCACATCCTCTCTACAAAACAAGAGTTTTATGAGCACTGAAACAAACAGTTAACAGGATCCTTTCGTTAAAAGGGAGAACCAGAATTCCTTTCCTCTACAGTTTTAAAAAAAAAAAGCATTAAGTATCTGTCTACATTAAATATCACTAGGATAAAGAATTTCTTTGATGAGACAGGGTACTCCAAAATGTAAAACAACACACACAGGTCAGCGGAACTAAACAGAGCCCTGACTCATTCCACAGATTCTTTAGACCACTATTCCTGTTTGCACAACAAAATCAAACCCATGTCTTAACACGACAATACATGACTCCCAGGGTGAATGCAGCGTTGTCCAGATCCTGCAAATAATCTTCAGCACAGTTAGCTGCAGATCTGTACCCCCACTCCTTCCTTGAGGGTGGAAGCAAACAGTAGTTTGAGCCCGACCTTCCTTCCCTCACAAATCTCTTCTGGTTAAACAACCTGTTCAGCATGCCTTGAGCTGCACAACCATCTTCTCATTTTTCCAGTGTACTGCAGCAGGCAGAGGAAAACATGAAACTGAGGCAGGAACAGGATGAGTAACTTTGACATAAAAAGTCAAATTTGAAAATTCGTGAGTTTTTTATGCAGGTTGTGTATGTGTCTGCAACAATATTAAGACCCAGCTCAGGTCTAGCAGAATTTATTAGCTTAAATGCAGTATACAGAAAACAGCTATGTTGCTTCAGGGCATGATGATACAGTCTCTCCCAGTCAATACCTAAATTAATAAACCATGATGGACTTGAGCTAGGGTCCATGTAAGGTCATTTGAAAGGCAGTGACCTCATTTCTGGGGTTGTTTAGCTTGGAGAAGAGGAGGCTGAGGGGAGAGCTCACTGCTCTCTATAACTACCTGAGAGGAGGTTGTGGAGAGGAGGGAGCTGGCCTCTTCTTCCAAGTGACAGGGGACAGGACAAGAGGGAATGGCCTCAAGCTCCGCCAGGGGAGGTTTAGGCTGGACATTAGGAAAAAATTTTTCACAGAAAGGGTCACTGGGCACTGGCAGAGGCTGCCCAGGGAGGTGGTTAAGTCACCTTCCCTGGAGGTGTTTAAGGCACAGGTGGACGAGGTGCTGAGGGGCATGGTTTGGTGTTTGATAGGAATGGTTGGACTCGATGATCCAGTAGGTCTCTTCCAACCTGGTTATTCTATGATTCTATGATTCTCATTCAGGGTTTATTCACCCAGCTAAACGTAAGCTGCGGATACGCTAACAAACACACCTAGAAATGTAGTGCCAAGAAAATAAGGCTGATACCCTCCAAACGGTCAGTTCAGGAGGGGTGCTAAGATAGAGCTCACATATTTGACGGACACAAATATATCGTACATGTTCAGCACATTCACATGCTTTGTAACATATCGCACTGTACCTGTATTATTGCACTTCTTTCTTATTAGCTACAGAACCTCAGTCTCCATTTACCATAGACAATTAAATCACCCTGTTGCATAAATCTTCATCCATAAACAACTAATTAGGGAAATAAAATGGCCTCAGAACACACAGAAATTCATACAGTTTATACACACTCTATGTTTTCCACACACTACAGTCAAATTAGAAAGACTGTAATTTATAGGTAAGAATGCTGAAACACAATAAACCGTGTCATAACATTCTAAAGCTGAAAAAAAACCACCCCACCTCTCAACATCTTTTTTTAAACCTTTGAACCTTTCAGCATTCTTGAGATGTGCTTTATTAACTAAGTAATCTTTCATATTTCATCTTTTTTTTCCAAATGCCACAGAAAATCATGAAATTGGAATCCTTTTAAATCTTGCATTACCACAAGCAATATTATTCAAATGAAGCTTGTGCCATTTTAAGAGCACAGACATGAAACTGCAATGTGTTGCCAACAACAAATGTTGAAGCCAAAGATTGGTGAAAGCAGACAATGTATCCGTCATAACCTACTTCTAAGAGGTTTTGCAAAAATACATGTATCAAAAGTCTAAGTTATATGGCAAATTAAACTTTGAGGATAGTTATAATGTCCTGTGGATTTTAGTAAGAGCACTGAGTGAATTTTAGCTTACTGTACATAAGCATAAATCTAAATACTGCACAAATGTAACAACCATTTCTCCTACAGACTTTATTTGTTTGGCTGTCTTTTAACCGAAAATTTATCTTCAGGTTCCTAAAATACCAATACAATTCATGTGATAAAAATTAAGTAAAACCAGTTGCCAGCTAATAGCAATGAAATCTGGTTGATTGTCCTTAGTTTGGAAAAGGACATTAGTATAAAAATCTGTTACTTGCATATAATGTAACTAGCAAGCACAAAAAACTTGTAAGAAAATTTACTAAAAAAGTAATTTTCTAATTTTAGAAGTTAAAAAATTTTCTTCTGGTTCTTGTATACACATATTCCTCATTACATTACATTTTCAGTATGCTGAAAGTTACAAGACCTACAGCAATAAGCGATCTTTGAGTTGGGATTTGACCACCCTGAGTAGTTAAAAATCTGTTGAGGAGTGGACTTGGACATAGAAATAAAGTATTAACATAGTATCAAATGAAAGGGAAAACAATAATTTTTCAAGATCTAAGGGGCCACAGAGTTGCAACAGGATCCAAAACGGACCTGCCCAGACATCAGGCTTACCAAATAAAGGCCTAGAACAGAGCTTGCTTGTTTTTACACACTCTTTCCTTAAGTCCCAATACATGAAATGCCACTTGTTTTTTCAGGAACAGTTCAGATGGATAAAGTAAACCCCATTGCTGTAACAACCAAAGCAAACTACTTGACCTCAGAACACTCTTCTGGGTTAGCCAACAAACCAAATGCAAATGACAACTTACATCTCTATAATAGAGGAACTATATATTATGCTACACAAACAAAACTGCTCCTTTTCCTGTTTTAACAGGTTGTTACAATGGCTGCCACACTATGGCATCACATCAAAATGCAACATGTAAATCACTCAATGGCCACAAGCAAGTCAAAAAAGCAAACAGGGAGTGCATGCCCATCTAGATCATGCTAGATGTGAAAGGAAAATTGCCCAGGTTTAACTCTTTTTACCAGTCTGCATCACCAGAACACATACAAAAGAAACATTGCAAAGACACTTCTATGTTCCCTTTTGGGCCTAAACAGATGCAGTTTCAGAGAAGTGGGAGGGTGGAGAGAAAAGAACAAAAGTGAATGTACATGTAGGCTTCACTGCTCAAACACATGAATAGCCCTAAAAAAGGGCAGTGTTCATGAAATTAGGGGGAGGTTTTTCATTGGTGTTTTTTTTGTTTCGTTGTGTTTGGTTTTTGTATTTTTTAAAATCAGATTTGAGAGACTCCAGGAGCCCATAATGGGAAGTTATTGAAAGCGGAATCTCCTCAAACTGCAGGACCACCTCTGTCAAGATGGACACTTAGCACAGCGTATCACTTACTTAAAATGTGGATGGAGCTCCCACTGGCTGTTGAAAAAATACTATGGATGGAGATACTACTCAACAAGGCAACCAACATATTTACTGCCTTAGAGTGTATTTTTACAATTGAAAAGTTGTCCACTTTGACAGTGTTACAGTAGACCTTTATTGCAACCATAATTCTCTCGAGTCAGTGTGCGGGAACGGGTACTCCTACAGATACATCAGTGCAAAAAGCATCAGGCCACCCTTAAGAATCTGGTCCTGTTATCACTGAAAATTTTCCTCTGTGGGTCTATGATGTAAAAAAATACCTTCTCTTTTGTGCTTTCAAAAAACTGTACTTCTGCGGCAAAAGCTAACACCCTGTTTTAGGTGGAACTCATCTTTGGAAGAATACTTGAGGAAACACCTTATCTTTAAAGAACAGCATGAGAAGAACTAACTGTAGAGAAGCTTGTCCTCCTCATGCCACTTAAGAGGAGTGACAGCTACCAAGATCATAATTTACACAAATAAATAACAAGACATATTGCATTCCAAAAAAAAAAAAAATTAAGTGTTGCTCCACTGTAGTCCCTAAAACCTCTAAACTCTGTTGGGAATTCTTCAGTAAGTTCAACCTTTCATACATGCAAACATCTAAGGAAGCCCAATTAATCTCCTACTAACACATGACAAGAATTGCTGCTAGACAGACTCCATCCAACCATGAAAGAAACAAGATTCCTTAAGCTCACATAGCCCCAGACAACTGCAGGAGAAGGTTCAATCTGTAGAAATACTAAGTCAGAATCTATTCCACTTGGTGAGGTAAGGAAGCCCTACTTTCCTTATAAGAAAGATCCTCATTAATAGCCAGAAGGGCAAAATAAAACTACACGCAAGTGCCACCCAGCATCTCCAAAACTAAGTGTGGCAAATATGGAGTGATACACCACTCAGAAATTCCATACTAACTGATAAAGAAGGAGGATAGAATCTCCTGAGACAGATGAAGCAAATCCTGAAATTGGCATCATCTCGGCAAAGCCAGTGCACTCAACTTGAGCAGTTCCCATTCTTTACAAGAAAACTTAAAATTAGAGCAATGGTATTTGTTTCTTTTTGGGCCACTGGATCACAAGCAGAGCCAACAAACCAAGGAAGTAAAGCATGTACAGGAACTGAAGGTCCTAGGCTTGTTACTATGAAGAGTGAGCACAGTTCTAGAAAAAAAAAAAAAGAGTAGCTAAATCCTTTTCACCTGATATGACATTCTTCAGAGAAGCTGCTTCTCTTGGGCAAATTCAGCAATCAGGTTGCAGGAGGCAAAATGGGAAACCAAATAGGAGACCAAAAATGGGAAACTGTTTGTGTGGGAGCCTGGTAGTCCAGATATTTTCTGGAACAGAACACATATCTTCAAATCCTTAATTGACACACAGCTGCAGACCAGTCCTACCAGATGGACAGTAGCACAGACACGGACAGCAGCTTTGAGAAGATTTAAGGCTTTTTCCTCTCATCCCAATGGTTAATGTTACCTTGCACATGCACTTTCTCCAGCTAGCCTGCTTGTTTGTTATTTAAGGCAAAAATTAAAACTGAACAATGCCTAGGAGCTATTTAGGAAGGAACTGAGGTAGCAACCACAGTTATTTACAAGACATGCTCCTATAGTTACTAGTCCAAACCCAGGTTGCATTCATGTGTTAAACAAAGTCACTGGTAGCCCTTAGAAGTGAATGTCTCTATTTTCTAAGCATCCCACACCAGTTTATTACCTCAGATTCTAGACTAACACAAAATATACATAAATATTTTCTTTTAAAGACAATATTGAAATTCCCATCTGAATAAATTCAAACCATGCTCCCTTACACTTTCCCCTTAACAAGGTAATGTTTCTTTAACCCTTACAGGTTTCTAAATAACATGGATTTAAAAAGGAAGCAAGCCTATCGATAAAAAAGCAGGGACTAGGAAACTTAGGGTCCAAGTCCTTTGTTCACTTTTCTTCCCAACCTGAGTTAAAATAAATCAGTCTGAAGGTCAATAAAGTACCAAAGTCAACGCAAATGAAGGAACAGGACTGCATAGTAAGGAACCTGGGTTTAAGAAACAGGACTTTCCCTCCCTCATCAGCAGTCAGGAGCTGTTAAATCAGCTCAGCTGCTTTTATGAGGGGGAAGGAAATGCAAAGCAGTGAGACTCACCTGCACACTGCACAGATGATAAGGGGCCTCTAATAATCCTAAATGTTAGCATCCTACATTTGCAGGGCATACTAGTTTCTTTACTTTCCCCTCAAATTGGTAACTTTCCAAGAGAGAGAAACAGTAGGGTGCTGTACCCCTTTGCAGCACAAGAGTAACAGAGGTTCTTGTAAAACTACAGCATCAGAGATGAAAAGCATCTTTCTGAACATGTCAACCTCACCTGTCCAGCCCTGCAAATACAGGCTACAGTTTGGCACAGTTTTTCAAAGAAAACTATGAGGACAAAAGAGACTACAGCGACGATAACATGCTGTGACCTGAAAACGCTGATGTGTAACATGCTTTGTAATAAACACTTATGTGGTGGCAACCTGGATTCAAATACTTACTTGATTTAGCAAAGGAAAAAAACCCAAAACCTTACTCAGGCAAAGCAGCATTTCATAAGCTATTTGTGCTATTTATGATGCTATAAACTAAGGCAATATTTTCACCAGGACATGCAACTGTTAATTGTTACTAGATCACAGGCAACGTTAAAAACGACAGATATTAAGAAATCTACAATAACTAGTTATGTCACAGCAGATCAAACAATACTTTTTTTAACCTGACTTTATTTAGTTAGTATTCTGGGAAACTAGAGGAAATGAAGAAGCTTGGGTTTTACATCACTGACTCTGCTAGTAACTTTATGTAGAACTTAGAAGATATCATAAAAGTAATGTGTCAGTTCTGTGAAGTATTAAAATTAAATTCTCATTTAAGTGCATTAAGAAATGCTAAGGCATTCTGAAAGAATAAACTGGTACTTCTTAGTACCAGTATCATTTGTAATCAGGCTTTTTCTTCTATGGTAACTTCAAAAAAAGAAGGAATTTGACCACTGAATAAATACATAGAACAATCCTCTCCCCCAACCAAGAAACACACTGTAAATCTTACTCATGTGTGATTTTTAAAAATAATGTTCAAGAAAAATATGTCACAGATTTTAAGTAAATCAACTATAGATCACAGTATTTTTATTTGCATTGCCAAGTTACTTACTGTCACTGTATATTTGTTTGCTGGATTCGTATTAGGGAATCAAGTACATAAAATACATCCAGTGTGTGCAGGCTACCCAGGTGTCCCTGATAAGTGTCTTCATTAAAATAAACAACTTGTAGCTAGAAAATGCCAGTAAGCCCTGTTTCAGAGAGCTCAAACTACAGTAATATATAGAGCTGTTAAAAACAGGTCTCTCTCCTAAAGCCTTTAGCACTTAAAAACCCCCAAATTGCTATGCTATAAACCTAAGAAAATACAAGTATCTTGCAGTGCTTAGTTAGATATAATACATCAAGTGACACATTAAGTGATCAAAGTGTTTTAAAACCATACATCTACTATTCCGTTACTCTGCAGCAGGGAGAATGACAGTCGTCTCAGTCAAATTCTTAAAGTTACTGCTTATACCTGTAATGGTTTTAAAATGCAGAATTAGGAGGAAATTCAAGGCAGTATTAAAGTTAAAGATAAAATTGAATCCATACATCATGTTCATTCGAGTGTTTTTTAAGTGGATTTTTACCTTAACTGCACAGACAATCACTTACTGTTTGTACCAAACATGTTTCATTCTATTAAAATAATTAATACACTGGAAGACGACTGTTGCCCTTCTCTGGACACTCTCCAGCAATTCAATATCTTTCTTGTAGTGAGGGGTCCAAACTGAAGACTATATTCAAGGTGTGGTCGCACCAGGGCTGACTACAAGGGGACCATCGCTTCCCTAGTCCTGCTGGTTAAACTATTTGATACAAGCCAGAATGCTGTTGGCCTTCTTGGCCACTTGGCCACACTGCTAGCTCATATTCAGTCAGTTGTCAAACAGCACTCAGGTCTTTTTCTGCCAGGCAGCTTTCCAGCCATTCATTCCCCAGACTTGTGGCATTGCATGGGGTTGTTGTATCCCAAATGCAGGATCTGTCACTTGGCCTTGTTGAACTTCGTAAAATTTACCTGGGCCCACTGATCCAGCCTGTCCAGGTCCCTTTGCAGAGCCTTCCTACCCTCAAGCAGATCAACACTCCTGCCCAATTTAGCATCATCTGCAGACTTACTGAGGGAGCATTCAATTCCCTCATCTAAATCATTGATAAAGATATTAAACAAGGCAGGCCCCAACACTGAAACCTGGGGACCACCACTTGTGACCAGCTGCTAACTGGACTTAGCTCCATTCACCACTAGTCTCTGGGCTCAGTTTTTTTACTCTGCAAAGAATAAACGCATCAAAGGTATACTAAAGTGTCAAAGCGTATACTAAAGTCCAAGTGGATAACATCCATAGGCTTTCCCTCCTCTGCTAGGCGGGTCATCTGGTCATAGGAGATCAGGTTTGTCAAGCAGGACCTGCCCTTCACCAACCCATGCTGGTGGGGCCTGATCCTCTAGTTGTCTTGTAAGTGCCTGGTGAGCACACTCAAGATGAACCACTCCATAATCTTCCCCAGCTCTGAGGTCAGTCTGACAGAGCTGTAGTCCCCCAGATCCTCCCTCTCACCCTTCTTGTAGATGGGAATCACACCAGTAAGCCTCCAGTCATTTGGGACCTCCCCTGTTAACCAGAACTGCTGACAAATGATGGAGAGTGGCTTGGCAAGCTCTTCTGCCAGCTCCTTCAGCACTCTCGGTTGGATCCTATCTGGCCTCATAGACCTGTGAGTGCCCAGGTGGTGTAGCATGTTGCTAAATGCTTCCTCCTGGATTATGCGGGGGTTTATTCTGCTCTCTATATCCCTGCCTTCCAACTCAGGGCATAAGTGGTCTGACTGTTAAAGACTGAGGCAAAGAAGGCATTTAATACCATTAAGCCTTTGCCTCCAAGGATAAGGAAATGTTCCCCACCTTGCATCCAGTAAAAGATGGAGATTCTCCTTGGCTCCATTTTTATTATTAATGTATTCATAGAAGCATTTTTTTATTACCTCTTACAACAGTAGCCAGATTGAGTTCTAGATGGGCTTTTGTCTTTCTAATTTTCCTCTCTGTGTGACCACACGAGAACCCTGTACTCTTCCTGGGCTACTTGCCCCTTCTTCCAAAAACCCTCCTGTTTTTACTGAGTCCCAGCAGAAGCTTCCTGTTCAGCCATTTACATTCTCCCACATAATGACATATGAGGGACATGGTTTAGTGATTGACAGGAATGGTTGGATTCGATGATCTGGTAGGTCTCTTCCAACCTGGTGATTCTATGATTCTATATTATGGACATCTCACAACTTCTGTATACTTCATTTATTAGTCATATATACTGGCTGATGCAGATGTTAGAGTGAAAGTCTCCATGAAGATTCAAATTTGTCATTTTAACATGAATGGCAGTTTTAGAAGAGCAATATTGCATAGGGGTCATTATTTATCATATCACAGTGATATATATATTTTACATTCACAAAACCCAGCATTTAAGAGTCAAAGAAAGTTCTCTTTGGACCAATGAAGTAACAGAAATTGCAGCTCAGCCGCAATTAATTTTGAGTTCTGTTAACTGCAAAACCCAGAACAGAATACATGCTCACAACCAAACAGAAAATATTTGAAAATACAGCTGATGCTTATCATCTTCCCTGTGTTTGTAACCAGCTTGAATTATGGGAAGCACAGTTAGAAGCCTTTTTTCTGGACTACTGGCAAGAATCATAATCCGTTAGACGAGTACAAACTGTGTACAAAGACAGAAATGTTTTGGAAAGCATTTTTATTCTTCAGAACAGAAGTCAGACACCTCACACATTTTGCGAGATTAAAGAGAACAGTGTTTAATAATGAAGACTTGAGCATGTTCTCAAAATAAATCTTTAAAAAAAACACATTTCCAGATCTCTTTACATAAATTATAACTTTGTTTGCAAAGAGGGTGAAGAAACACCTTTGTCATTTGGCTTACTGTACTGGTTAAAGCTCTAGGCACTGCTTACTACTTTAGGAACACCAGAGCAGGAATTATCCTTGCCTCCCTATCCAACTTACATCTGTTCTTCAAACAAACTCACTTTTCTCAAACTCCTTCCCAAACAGTTTGTTTTCTTAAGCAAGAAGCAGCTATAATCAAACAAGAGTTTTAGAAAAGAAAAATGTTGTTACCTTATGTGATAAAACCTCACCTGTACACCCACAAAGGAGCACAGAGAGACAGTGGTGTGTGGGGCAGAGGGGAGCCCAAATAATAACCTGCTCAGTTGCTCCCAGACCCATCACAGGAGAGTCATCCACCCATCAAAGAAATTACCAAGCTGCATTTGTAGAATCTGTGAATGGCTGAGGTTGGAAGAGACCTCTGGAGGTCATCTTGTCCAACACCCTGCTCAAGCAAGACCACATAGTTCTAGTTGCCCAGGGCCATGTCCTGATAGCTATTGAATACCTCCATAATGGAAACTCTATTTAGAGAATCATGGAATCATAGAATGATTTGGGTTGAAAGAGACCTTAAAGATTGTATAGTTCCACCTCAAGTGTCATGGGCAGGGGGCACCTCCCACTAGATCAGGTCACTCAAAGCCCCGTCCAACCTGGCCTTGAATACCAACCTCTTTGGATAATTTGTGCCAGTGCCTGTCAACCCTCATAGGAAAAGGTGTTCCCTGGTGTTCAGATGGAGCCTCCTGTGTTTCAGCTTGCGCCCACTGCTTCCTGTCTTGTCACTAGGCACAGCTGAAAAAAACCCTGGCTCCATCCTCTTTGCACTCTACCTTCAGGTATTTGTAGACATTGATGAGAGCCCTCCTGAGCCTTCCCATCTCTGGCTGAGCACTCTCAGCTTTTCCTCACAGGACACATGCTCCATTTCCTCCACTGTCTTAGTGGTGGCCCTTTGCTAGACTCTCAGCAGTAGCTCCATTTCTTCAGCAAAAAGGTACAATGTTATTTCTTACCCAAAAATATTTCTCATATTTAACAATACTAGTTAACTCAGGAAAGATTTTAATCAAAATGTCTCTAAACCCTATTTTACATGTACAAAGAGGAATTAACTTTTAAATTACAAACCATATTCATTGACTTTCACTGACTTAAATGACATTAGGTTTAAAGAAACTTTTCATAACAAGATTTGCATAGGTCTTATTTTCTTGTTCACATACATGAACAAGTATTCTTGTTCCACATACATAGAAGCCAGATATCTTTTGCTTACGATCTGGATGAAAGGCCGTATTTCCTTACAGAACTTCCAATTTGCTTTGTTTGACCAACAAAATTTGGATGCAGAACTCCAAAAGAGGCCAAAACAACGAAAACCTGATGAGCATCCTAACTCCTGGAAGCCTGCGTCTGGCCACATGCTAGAAAGAGCAGCAAAAAAGGACACCAAAAGATAATCCTTTATTTTACACTTTAAAAAGCAAATTATAGTATGTCAAGTTCTGCCCAGGACTGTATTCTGTATTTCCAATCAGAAAACCACATGCACCATTTTTGCAGTGAACCGACTTCCAGTTAAATAAAAAAAATAAAATCCTTGTTGCGTTTCCATGCATTTTTGTAATTAATTGTATCTATTACATGGTTAGCATGCTTGAACACTTGCAGAAATGTCTTCTGGGGAAAAAAGTTTAGTTCCATCTCTTACATTATGTTTCTGCACAGAGTATTTAATTCCAATGACACTTTGTTTATGAAAGTTACAGCAGATCTATAGAACAGTCAGACCTTTATGAAATTTATACATACAAATTGGTTGAACTGATTTGGAACCACACCTGCCTACGGCTTTTCCAGAACAACAAAAGAAGAAAACTTAATGAAGTCTTTCATTAAGTGAAACAAACACCTCAAAGGCTTTGGTAACATTTCCCGTACCAAAACAGGAACAGTTCTACCCGTGTGTGAAAGAAGAACTCTTGAAATGGCAAAATATCAAAGGTGGTTTTGAGCATCAGTCTTCAAGTTCGTTGACAGGCACAAACTCTAGTACAGGTCCCTTTCATCATGACCTTGGCATCTTTTTTTTTTTTTTTTTAAAGCATTCTATTTATACTTGATTTTGTATCACTATAGCTACATGGTAAACTAAAATGCTTCCTACATTTTACCCCATCCTGCTTTATTATTTGTACAAAATACACAGAAACTATAGTGGTATTTAAATGACCAGCAGTATGAGCCTTCAACCTTCACATTTGCTTGTGCGTATTTTGTATTTTTTGATCTCTGCAGTTTGAAAGTGTAGTAAACTGTAGCAGAATCTGTCCTCATGTAAAATAGCCAGCATTAATCCAGTAGATCACGTGGCCACTTGAGCAGTGACAAGGTGTCAATATACTTCATTAACGTGGATGAATTACAATACTGCAGAGATTGATGACACATGGTATGCAAGACAGGAATACTAATAGTCATATCCAATAGAATTTAGCCTAAATTAGATTTGTTAGCTGTCAGGCATCGTTACATTTCATTATTTTTTTTTCCTGTTAACAAACCCACTGTTCAAGATGCCTGTGTCTCTGTACACTGCGTGTACTGAGCAGCTTTATGGAAGGAATGACATACCAGATAAAATTTTGCCTTGCAAGATAGTGGCTTCTCTATCATACATCACAAATGCTCATGGCAGTACCAACTGATAAACACAAATTAGCCTAGATAAGCAACAATTTTTCAAAGTTTGATTGTTTTTGCTACTGTGATAAGGCAGATACCATTAATATAAGACTTCTTACTTTAACGAATTGTTTAGACTGTTAAAAGGTGTCCATGGTAAATCTCCTCTCACTTTAAACAAATTGAAATGTTGTAGCAAATGCGATTTTAATTGACTCTTTTTTAATGCACAGTACAGTTAACGCCAAATTTTCTCCCTAAACAGCATCAGTTACATTGATGCACAGATTATACGCAGATTGTTGATGCTAACGCCAGAGAATCACATAGGTTGGAAAAGACCTCAGCAGGTCACTGAGTCCAAACCCTTGCTCAAAGCAGGTCAAAGTAGATCAGGCAACTGAGCCTTGTGCAGTCTAGTCCCGTGAATCTCCAAGGATGTTCACTACAGTCACTCTATGCAACCTGCAGCAGTTTCAACACCCACTGGTGATTTTTTTCTTGCTTTTCCCACTTGTCTCCAACTGGAATTTTTCACATTGCAACACGTCCACATGGGCCTAGCCTTTTCACTGTGCACTTACATGAAAAGTTTGGCTCCATCTGCTCTATACCCTTCTGTGAAGCGGTTGAAGGCAGCACTAAATGTCACCTTAGCTTCTCTTCTAAGGCTAGACAAACCCAGTTCTCTGTTGGACTTGTGCCAGTACATCATTGTTTTTCTTGTACTGGGGAAACCAAGCCGGTATAAAGTGCTCCAGATGTGGTCTCACAAGGGATGAATAGAGAGAATAATCACTTCCTTTGACTTCCTGATTAGACTTGTGCAACAGTCTGCCATGCAGTTGGCTGCCTTTGCCACAAGAGTACACTGCTGACAAATATAAAGAAGAGGTTCTTGCCCATAAACACATATCAGCCCACATGAGTACTTACGCAAAAGCACTCAAGAATAGGTATGCTTTAGATTTGACTCATAAGTGTGAAGGCATATTGGGTCCTTTACCTCTCTGTACTCTACATGTATGTGAAGTTAATAGAAGGAATTGTCATCAGCTCCCTCACATGCCAAATGTCCTGTTCCCCAACTCCTGTGCCTCGAAGACAGCCTGAAGATGAAAAGTTGTACAAAGGTAAACTTCAGGACCAAAATGGTTGTGCAAAGGGCAGAACTTTGAGGTAAAGAATGTTCCTAAGGATTAATCTTACTTACTATTCTATTCCAACTCAGACTTTAACACAATTTACAAATACCGCTTCCTCCCAGAGAAGTTATCTAATTTTACGCAAGTATCGTTATCATGGTTCCCCATCAATGTGTTTAAGGAATACCATACCAGAAATAAATGAAACAAATCTAAAAAAAAAAAAAAAATAAACATAAACCTAAAACCTGGATAGAGGAGAGGCCCACAAACAACAAAAAAAAGCACAGAAGAATAACAAAATAAAGAGTACACAAGATAGAAAGAATCTGTGAAAACCAGGCTCAGATTCTTAGAGTTAAGGACTTGCTCTGTATTCACTTATATATCTTAGGTATCTTAATATTAGAAATCTTATGTATATCAATTCAAAACCTTAAAAAAATTGCACAAACCAACAGCAATCCAACGCCAAAACCACAAAACAAAAACCCACTAAACCCAGAAAAATATTTATGATCTGCTAACTCAATGACATGCTAGTCTGAGTTATAGCTATATCAATATAACACAAGTGGAATTAAGAAAACAAAACTTCTTACTGTATTCCCAAGCTGTTTCTTTAGACCCAGGCAAAAAAGGCAAACTATCAACAGCTATCCTTCATTTTTCTGTGAATCTATTACTACTGTTGGCTTCTCTTTTCCTCCTGATGAGTCCGTCCTGTTTTGTTTACTTCTCCCTTTCATCAATTCCTTAACAGCCACAAAAGGTCAAACTCTACTGTCATGGAATGATGAAAAAAATACCCCACTAGAAGTAGAGATGTGTTCTAGCATCAGTAATTAAGATGAGGCTCGGATAAAGTCTAGAATACAGACAGAACTTCTTTAAAAGATACCAAATAATTTTAGTGAAATCCCACTATCTCAAAATGCAATGGATTATGTATAATCAGCCAAAAACCACATTGTGTCTATACACAAGCTGAATATTATGGAAAGGATGGCTTATAGTCTATTGAAGGGGCTAGGAAAAAGAAACTAGCAATGGTGTTATCAGATGGTGTTAAAAACATTACTCTACAAAAGAATACGATCTCCAGCAAAAATGTACCAGACATGGAATATACAGTGATTGCCATTCAGTTACCATGCACTTCTTCATATAGTGTAAAAGAAGAACTTCATGCACAAGAGTTGCATATTCAATTTGGAAAAGACATTTTGTTTTACCCTAAAACAGGAAATGTTAAGAGTTACAGATTTTTATTTACACTCTAGCAGTTCTACAGCACTGTTTCAGAATCCTGACTATAATGAAAAAGTATATAGTGTTTATATAATTTTGCATACTTTATTGCAAGTTGTCACCCATTTTATATAGTTACTTGCTGAATCTAGACCAGTAAAAACATAAGTGATGTGTTCTTTACTTCCTTTGTATATTTTTTCGACTCAGAATTAACTTTTAAGAAATTTACGTTCTTAAAAAAAAAAAATCCAAACAGAAACATCAATGGCTTAGAGTTAATACAAACCTACTATGCTTTCTAATGTTTATCATAACTGAACAGTTGTAGGAACTACTAAGGATTAGAAATGTATGCACTAAAAGTTATATCAAGATAAACTTGAGATGCAAGACCTTGCTTTAAACCTATAAAATATAAAACAGAGAGGATCTTGCAAAGCAAGCAAACACAGAAAGGGCTGACAAATCAAAAGACCTGTCAACTTAGAATTGACCTAATTGTTCATTCTTACCTTCTGTGCTTAATCCAGGACTTGAAGTGAATTTTGCTACATCGACAATCTTTACAGCAAACTGTTGCCCTGTTTCCCTGTTGATACATCGCCGCACAACGCTGAATGGACCCCTGAAAGACAAACATAGAGAAGACCCATAAATAACCTATTATCTTTTATGCATTGAGCTACAATTCTGGTATTTCTAAGCAAAGTTTTGATTCCAACATTCAAGTGCACTGTTTACTCAGAAGCTTATAGCTCTCATCCTTGCCGCCCATTCTACATAAAATTCATAACTTGAACTACAGATTAGTGTAAAGAAAACTTTTCTGGTAGGAGCTTTTCCTTGCTCCCATCATACAATGAAACTCTCCGCAGTGATGGCTATTTTCTCCTCCAAATCCAAACCCACTATTATTCAGTATCTGGTCTTTTACCAACAGTTACCACGGATATTTTTAAAAAGATGATCAATTAAGGCTCTTATACACAGAAATCCATCTACATCTGTAAATGCAAAAGGTTCAACTGACTTCATTTGGCATCTGAAAGATGAAATCCCCTCTCCACATTTCAAAAAGTAATATTTTATTGAGAAGTTCCATTCTATATAGATCAGTGTCACTTTCTTATCTTAAGTCTCTGCTTACCCTTTCAGCATCTGTCAAAGTAAAACCACTTTGAAATAGTATAAAAACAAATTATGGTAATTTAAAAAAATTTCAGAACCTAAACCACAGCTTTGGAATAACATTGGCAATACTCATTTTAATTTGTACTTGTCATGAATTACTAGAAACTACAGAAATGTCATTAAAATGATTCCTTTTCAGTCTCATTGTCCCCCCAGCCCCCAAGCCTTAATGTCTTAATGAAGACATTAAACAACACTTCTAACATATTCTGATGCAGAATGGTAGATCACTACAGTATACAGATGCCTGACAAGACCATATCCTTACTTATAGGTAAACCCTTGACTGCTGTTCATTCACATCAGTTCTGTCAGCATAAATACTTATTTCTGTTGACCACGATACTTCAAGATTTCCTGGCTTCATCGAGTCTGGGCTGGAGAGCTTGCCCATCTGCCTGAGTATGTGTACATACTTCAAGCAGCCAAGGAGAGATAGTTGGAGGAATCATAAATCAAAAAGGAGCACATAAACTGCAGCTCTAAGAAGCATCAGACTTGTGGCCAACTCTACCTTTCTCACGTTACCATGATTTATTTTTTCCTTCTGTTATATATTAATATTTTAGAATCCTGACTTGAGCAATTTGCTTCCTGCATATTAAGTCTAGGACAAACAAAATAAAGCATTTTATTCAGTTCTGTAACAGAGAGGGTACAAGAAACATTCATACACTCTCAACTTTTATGGTTGAAACTTCGCTATGGTTTTAACAGAGCCTTCTCTACTTTGAATGAGGAATGCCAAAGACACCGAAGTAAATCAAAGGTTATATAGAAATCAAAAGATTTTTAAAGATAACTTGCAGATTCAGCTTCAGCTGAATACAAGCTTCAGATTTCCAACTTTTTCAAAACTAGCACTCTCATATTCAAGCCGCAGACAGCCTCAAAACATCATATTTTGTGACACTACATTAGATGAATACATTCCATGACAATCGCAGCATAATAAAGGCTTGGATTTTACAATTTTAGGTAATTTTAAAACACTCATGAGAGGTACCCTCATCAATTAAGCAGACACCACTGCTTCCACTTGCCAAGTAACAGGAAGAAACTTTTAAATAACAGTTGTAGTTAGTTATCCCTGCTTCTCAACACAGTAGTTTTAAACCTTATTTGGGAATTAAGTAACAGAAGTCTTTCAAGCCAGCCTCAGTCTGGAGACTAAAAACACACTCTTCTCAGTCAGGAAGAATACTACAATATTTCACCTCTCAAATTAGACAAGGAGATATCCAACAGCTGTGTCTGCTACTGGGGAAGCATGTATTGCATCCTCACTAAATGAAAATTTCTATAGCTTATCTTATTCACCCTGCAGCTCGAATTATACAGATATAAAATAGAAAGATGATGCAGATAGGGGAAGGAACAACTATAACTCTAGATACAGATCATCAAAACTATAGATCAGACTACTTATTTGTTTATTTATGAAAATATAGGAACTGAATTGAGTTGCATAATAAGACTTCACGTTGTAACAGCCACACAAACTAAAAATATAATGTACTACGCTTTACACTTCATTTCTCTCTGTGCTAACCTTAGCAGACATACGCTGCTGAGATAAGAAAATCCTTGATTTCAGACCCATTCTCCCACCTCCCCATAAACTTTCAAAAATCTTACAATACAGTTAGCACAGACACAACAGATGACACTAGCTCTAAGTATGAGAATCATTAAAATACTCAAGTAGGAAAGACAGATGATTTTTTTCCCTGATATTTAGTTCTTGTCATGCTTCCAAAACTTTGAGTAAGCAAGGCAGGTCCTGATGTAACCCTTCAGACTACTGAAACTAGTTTTTGGTGATTATCTTTATGGTCTTGCACAGAACAATTAATTTTACATCAGCCAGGCAGAAACGAAGAAAATCAATTATTAATTACTCTCTCTTTCAGGAGAGATACTTGAATTAGAATAAAATCCTAAAAATGAGGCTTTTCTTAATCATCTCTGTCACTTCAAATGATTTTATTTAGTGTACGTCACTAAGGATAAGGACAAAGATCATAAGCTGATACTTGGCAAACTTTGTTGTTTTTTACTGGAATCAATGGTTTATCTGTCCACTCAGCTTTCTTTCCCCATTCCTCCAATCCATGTGGGATTGGAAGAATGAGAACTGCTTGTGATTAAAATATACCTTGTCAATTCCTAGAAAGCACGAATACTTGCAACCAGTACCCAAAGCCCGTTCCCTTCCCATGTCTTGAACAAACTGAGCTGACCTGTGGGGGAATGGACTTCCTACTGACTGATGGTGTAAAGACAATTTTGGAACCTCTATGCTTCAGAACCCCAAAACTCGAGATTTTAAGTCATTTACATATCAGATCACCAAGAATTTGTTCAACACCCCTCCTAAGTGAGTCAATTCTTTGAGGAACTTAACAAAAAATACATAAAATAAGTATTTTGGCTCTTAAATTCAATTTAATTAATTTCTGTTCAACACAAAAAGAAACACAGGCTCAACATTTTGTCAGTAAAGCCAACAACAATAAACAACATCTCTAGTAGTGGTCCATTAGCTTCCATTGAAAAGTAAAAGGCCTTAGATTCCTTTTCTTATTTAACAGAGCTTAACTATCAAGAACTTGAAACATGCAATATAGGACTTCAAGTTACCTTTATTAAACATTTTAAATGGAAAAATCAATATTTTCTAGAAGGGATTACGTCTGTTTGTTGCACAAAGATACTATAATGTAAATGTATACAGATAAAGTCACATAAGATATACATACCCAGACTTTTTTTTATTCCATTTATAGGCTAAGCATTTGCTTACCTAAGCAGCAGATAACACTGCTTTGAAGTGACATGGTTAATATTTCCAAAACAACTGTATAAAAATTGATGAAAATTGTCAGGAAGCAAGAAAATTACAATCTCAATTTGAAGAGACAGATCTCTCCCCCTCTTCACTCACCCATGCCATTTGTAATACATACTTTTTCTTTAATTTTCATTTTAACTTTCTTTAACTGAAGTGAAACTATTTTGAAAATTAAGTATTTCTGTTATTAAACCTGTAGTTAGCCATGCTATCAGGTCATTTGCACATCAAATTGCAGCTCAAAAAAAGTGATTGAGCCTCCGTGAACTAGCATATTGAGCTAGAGAGCCTCCCCATTTAAAAATCATCACCGGTAATGCTGGGTAGACATGTTTTGTTTTATTCTCAAAGGGAAATTGAAAACATCGCATTATGACTGTGGCAGAGAAGAATATGTGTTGAAGATGTGATACTTCAAAAAACTAGATATTCCAGTACAAGTCACAAAACTGAGTTGCCAAGCAGCAACATTTCTATCACACCTAACCTTCAAGAGTTCACATTTTCAAAACCGAGTCCATGTTTTAACTGAGCTTTAGGATAAAACATATGAAGAACAGAACACAAGACAGTGGTTCCCTGGATTTCAGGCCATGCATACTTTCTAATACTAATCCAACAGAAAAAAACAATATACAGAGCACTGAAGCTGTGATCCCAAGGCAGAGAAAAAAAATTAATAAAAGAACAACTCGCAGGTCTCCCCTTAACAATCATTTTTGCGAGATGTGATCACTTAAATGCCTTTGAAAGTACTCAATCATAGTGCTTACATAAAATATTTGAGAACATTGCAATTTTATTTTCTAATGATTTTTTAAATAATTAAATAACTGCAAAAAGCCTACTGAAAAAAAGCAGTGGAGTTTGAAACAGGGCATTTAAAACCAGCAAAACTAAAGTCAAAACAATTCTGGAAGTAGTAGGCATTTTTAAATAATAGCATTTATAGAATTTAAAAGACATTAGTGGAGTGATAAAACATGATTTATAAGAAATCATTGTTATAGCTTAAAAATATTCAAGTACTGTCTATTTTAAAGATTCAAGCCAGCTTTTATATACAGAACAAAAACTTCAGGGAAAACAGTTGTCAACGAAACTTGGAAGAACTTAAACTTGGTCACGCAATGCAGAAATAGCTGGTATGGGGCGAGGAAACACAGAAGTGGGGAAAAACACAGTCATATTGATGCAGTGCACTGTAAGAGCTAATTAGACACCAAGAATGACCTTACGACTTTCTACTGTCAGAAGCAACTGTGGTCAGAAGCAGTGGCTGTTAGTTTGGACCAGAAACCAAGTCACGGTTTTCCTTCCAACCTATTGCACTGTTTTCCTCATTGCAATGATATTAGAACCTACTTTTCCAGCCCTCCTCCAAGCCTCATCAGACACAGAAACAGAGGAAATGAAAAGTTAAATTAAAAATCCTACCAATCAAGATCAGCACCAAAACACTGGCAGAGCTGAACGTTCCACAGTAAACTACAGAAGGAGTACCACGGCAGTGGTTGTGGAAGGGAAACACTCCCCCACCTTAGGGAAGAACATGCAACAAACTGAAAAAATATTCACTTCCAATTTTATAATTTTCTTGTATAATTCAGAAGCTTGTTTACACGTTTCCGTTGCTATAAAAGCAAAACACTTCTGTTATCCTGTCTTTCCTGTCTCCATTCCACAAGGGCGATAAGTTATCCTTAACTGATCCATAACCTCTTATCAACAGAAATGTTAAGTTTGTGGCCTGATTTTTCTTATCAGGCAAAAACTCAAGAATTAATAAGTCATTTCACATTTTAATATAAGAGGTCTCTATCTACTAAATATCTTAGGCATACATATGCTATAAACAGATGCCGATATGTAAAAATATCTTCAAAGTATCTGTAGTTTGTAAACAGCTCTTATTTGACATTGACTGGCTGGGATATTGAGGGGATGGGAAAGGCAGAGCATTGAGATGAGATGCTCGCTAGATTCTCTATTCTATTACCATGAAACAAGAATTTCAGCACCAGTCACAAACAACATTAGTCACATGCAAGCTACTCAGAAACTATTTTTATGTTCACATACACTACAGGGCTCTTCATTTTCAGAGTTGCGTAATTACTAGGTAACACTGACCTTACACTTGTGAATTCTCCCATTTTATTCATAGACTCATTGAAGAATTTAAGCTGAACCGTACCTCTGAAGGGACAGGCTTAATACACTTTGTCAGAATATTTACTTCTTGCTATCTCAAACAATGCTATCGTGTTTTTACTCATTTCTTCTTTTAAAGAAAACTGCAGAATCTATCTCACTCTCTGAAAACAACCATTACAAATAATTATTCAGCCTAGCATGCAGACAGGCAAATTCTGCTTTCAATAATTATCGTAGAAAGAGACTTCATGGTCTTAAGTTGGTGTACAAGCTACAGCTGTGGCAGGAATAGTAATAGGAGGTATACTTCATTCAGACCTACAGGCTTTTTGGAACAAGATGAGATGTTACCTGCTGGCTGGCTTGCGAGGGGCATGCTTCCACACAAAAGGCCACATGATACATGCAGAAGGTTGAAGGGGTTTTTAGAGCAAAATTACAGTACATCATTTCAAGTTCATGTCTAGATGATACTGAAGTATGATGACTTTTAAACATAAGCAGTAGATACATACTAAGAACAGCTCTTTCAAGAGACTGTACTCGGACCTTCCTTTACATGCTATTTTTCAACTCATTAAAGGTCATTTTCAAGACCTCTTAAGTAGCCTCCTTAGAGAGTTCAGGTTCTTGGCTCTACAGATTCCATTTTTAGCTCACTTTTACTTTAATAATCTGTTTCCAGTGATTCACTTCTAATTTGCTTTTGCTTCAAGATTAGATATTGAATACTATTTTCACTTTCCTAAATCCTACGCTACGCTAGCAGCCTCAGTCTTCAAGAAAGTAATGGTGACTGTGTGCTCTGTTTCCAGATGCATGAAAGAAGGAACAAAAAATTCTTTATAAGCCCAATATCTACTAAGCATGCACTGGTAAATTATGAGACATTCACTTAACTGAGATATAAACAGTTATAATGGTCTCAAAAAATTGTGCTGTTTTTTAAATGTTGTTGAGGAAGAAGCATGAAACTTGGTTTGTTAAGCTGAGATGAAACATCCTGTCCCTTCATCAGTAAAGAACTCAACTGACAACAAATATCACTCTCCTCTCCCGTTGTTTCACCTTAAGGTAGGTGAGAAACTACATCTCACACAATAAGTGATTTACGGCAGGTGGAGACTGGCAATCAAAGCATAAACCTACTCTTTGACAGAAGCGGGGGGAAACAAGGAGAGCTTTGTTCACTGATAAATTCCCACTGGAAAGGCTGCAATAAAAGCATGGAATTGAAATTCTCAAATTTTTATTTTAATGCTCTTTCTGTAACACCTCACAGAAAAATACAACACATCAGCAGCTGAATCAAGAGCATCAGTTCAAAATAGTTCAGAAAAAGCAATGCTGTTCTAACAGACTCCCTCAATACCTGACCAAATATTCTGCCCCTCTCTTTTCTTTGTGAAGAAAGACCTAGTGCACAAGATAAGAAGGCAGCGAAGGAAATTTAAAAAAAAAAAAAATAATTCATAAAACTACATGAGGTATAAAATCATTCAACAGTGAGAAGAAAAGCAGCAAGAATGAAAAAATGTGTTAAAAAGATCACCTCAATCACAGGAACAAAAGGGAGTCTATTAAATATAATAGCTTTGCTTTCAAAAGAATAGAGAAAGGTTGTAGAGTACCTTCAGCCTCAACAGCTTAAAGACAATGATCATTACTTTTCTCTTTCCCTATCCAAAGAACCTTTTCACCCTGTTCAGGTATTATCACAGCCTTGTCCCATCTCAGGCTGTGGCTTCACCAGCATTTCTCCAGCAGCAGTACTGACCAAACCAGCAATCTCCTAGCTATTGTGTCATCCTGAAACAGTTTTGGCATGGTTACACTAACCCAAACCAAAGAAGAAACAAACCCCACTCAAATATCCCACAAAAATCACTTTTTTTTTTTACAGTGTTACTTTTCATGTAACACAGTTGGCTTTATTTAGCTTAAAGCAAGGCTACCAAAAACCTGTGTAAAAACAGTTAAAACATGGGACAAAAGGCTAGAACACAGGGAGTGCTTAAGCAGCACTGCTGCCAAAAGTGAATCTAGTCTCAGACCACAGTGATTTTCAGCACGGTTCCACAGTCACCTGTAGGACCTGCACTAACACAGCGCATGTGCACTCATGCAATGAAGCAAAGGAATGCATCTAAGAAAGTCTTAGGTAAATCCACACATAGCTGGCTCCACTGTGCATAGCCTGTCTTATAAGTGCTTCCAATAACACTTAGCACACAGAGCAAGACCAGAAATTAGAATGGGAATATGTCAGCCACGGCCATTGCCAAAAATTCCTTCTTAAGGTTAGTTACACTCTCAGGTGAACTTACATGCATTAACTGCTTCCTACATCATCTATTCCTCCTGCATGGTGGTTCTACTTGCAATTTCCACTTTATCAATGGTTACTTTTTATCTAATTAGTCCTGCTAACAAGAATGACCTTACGTACTACTTCCTCTTCTCTCTCTCACTCACAGATTTTGCCAAGCCTAACAAAAGGCCTTTTTTTCAAAATTATGAGCTTTCTCATTTCAGAATCTGTTCCTTACATCTGTTCCAATTTTAATTTTTTCTCAACAAAAGCAACCAGAACTGTGGGTAGGACTCCAGATGAGGTATTAGCAAAAATTTGTACAATGTTGACAATGCTCTCTTTTAAAACACATACACACACTAGAAATCATTATCTCCCACAAAACTAATACCAGAATCTAAACAGAATTTATTCTGATAATTAGTTCAACCAAAATTCCTTCCAGTATAGATTCATACAATAGAATCATAGAACGGTTTGGATTGGAATGGACCTTAAAGCCCATCCAGTTCCAACCCCACTGCCACAGGCAGGTACACGTCCCACTAGACCAGGCTATACAAGGCCCCATCCAATCCGACCTTGAACACCTAAAGGGAGAGGACATCCACTATTTCTCTTGGCAACCTGTGCCAGTGCCTCACGATACTCATAATGAAGATTTTCTTCCTAACATTCAATCTAAATCTTCCCCCTTCCAATTTAAAGCCATTCCCTCTCATTCTACCACTCCATGCCTTTGCAAAAAGTTCCTCCCCAGCTTTCCTGCAGCCCCTTCAGGTACTGGAAGGTTGCTATAAGGTCTCCCTTGAGCCTTCTCTTCTCTGGGCTGAAAACTCCAAGTCTCTCAGCCTGTCCTTGTAGAAGAGGTGCTCCAGTGCTCTGATCATCTTTATGGCCTCCTCTGGACCCACTCCAACAGTTTCATATCCTTCTTATGTTGGGGATTCCATAACTGAACACAGTGCCCCAGGTGGGGTCTCATGAGCTCAGTATTTAAATTTGGATTTTTTTTTTTTTTAAATCTCAGCTCAGTTTAGCCGTCACTTAAAAATCACAACCTCAAGCATATTTCTGTGTCCATGCCAACTCATAAGATCCTTTGGAACCAATAAATAGAAGTCAGTGGGAGACATCAAGTTCCCAAGTGCGAAAGTTCTCTGGTGTTGCACTGAACAGTAAAGTTAAATTATTTGAAGAATCTTCATCCAGACAGGCAGCTCTCTGTACTTCCCGCAGGAGTTTGGACTCTGACATGCCAAAAATCTTCATGTGTTAGGAAAACAAAAAAGAGTCTGTAAAGAAAGTCTGTCTTGCATGCCTCAGAAGTATGCAGAAGAGTATTAAATTTCACAAGTTGTCACCAAGATCATGTATGAAGTGAAAGAAAACAAATATTTGAGGTTTTCTTTTAAAGATGTTGGAAGACTTCAGAGATCAAATTTAGGACTCAGATCACCAACTTTTAGGGTGATTCATAGCATTTTAAGTTGTGGAAGGATTATAGGATTTATTAAGAACTGTCAGTTTAATACGTGGAAAAAACATCCTGGTTACGACAGTCAAATAAGGTTGTTGAATTCTCTCTCCAGGGAAGAACTGAATGAATTCTGAAGTCTTGAAATCTGAAGCTTTCAACAATGTACTCGAATAAAAAAAAATCTGTCACAGGGCAGAAAAAAACATTCAGATGCAGGAGAGAAACTAAATCTGTTGCGTTTCTGAATTCCTTGTAGTTTTGTGGTTAATGCATGTAAACTACTGTTCAAAGTCATGGCATGTGGCTTTGTTGGTTTATTTTAATTTCTTTATTTTTTTAAGTACAGATTGCATTTAATAGCCTAGATACCTTTAGTCTATACCATTTGTATTAGTTCAGCCTTTTTCTAAACTTCAAACAAGTTACTCTCTAGTAGTTTATTTAGAAATGTCATTACTATCACTAACTTGAAAAATTAATTATGTCTTGAAAAAAGCTAATGCAGCTACAAGAAAAACCTCTCAAACTAAATAGGGCTATTTGCCCTACTAAGTATTTGAAAAGTATATTGTTACGTAAGTATAATAGGAAAATTAACCACCGTTGTTTGTAAAAGTAACAAATACTCTTAAGTATTTAAACATGAGAAACCAGCTTCCTGTAAAACAATAATTTATGAATTTTAAATTCAACTCTTTTCTTCATGTGCTAATTTAAAGTTCTCGCTTTTGCGTGACCTTGTCATTAGAAAGACTCCATAATATAAAATAACTTATGTTAACTACAGGACAATTATTTCTATATGAACCATAATCACCTACAAGAGAATTATTAATACACATACAGCATAATGTATTGTATGATGATTTCACAACCTATATACTGAAAAAAGTCACAGATTATTTTTCTAATCACTAAACATTTAACAGAACTGTTAACAATCTGAAACTAAATGTAAAGCCTTTACTTAAAGATCACATTTAATATTTTTGCTTTTTTTTTTATTACAAGAAAAGGAAAACCCGTCTGGATGAATTGCCCAGTCAGCTCTTGAGACACAGTTGCACTAATGTTTGTGCCCGTACCAATAAGAAGATAGCACAGCTATACTATATTTTTCTAAAAAGATATTATTCCTGGAACTATGAAATCAGACCATTGACTCCATCTCTGCATGACCATTTAACATGCACACACCAAAGGATCCCACACTCTTGCAAGTGATTATTTGACCTTTGGGATATTGACAAAAATAGGAAGTTGAAATCATGTCCAGGTCAGGAACAGCATCTGACATTTCGCCAGTTTCCAGCTGCCCCTTATTAATTTTATTCAAGGACTGAATAGTGAAGCCAGGCAGATGAGTAACACCTTGGGTCCAAGAGTAGATCTTAAAGTTTGTTTCCTTACATACTCTCACATCAACAAGCAAAAAGTTGATGTACTCTTTCAGTTACAGCACTCTAAATTCAAATCACACTAAAAATGATTTCAACTGCAGTAATAAATGCTGTAGTCCCCGACCACAGTATCAAAGTCATTTCCACACAGTGAAACTGGTAGAAGTCCTAAAAAGAATCAGGACACTGTTTAGTAAGAAACTTGCTGGTGCCTGTCTGAGGCATTCCCAAGCTTAGCTTGCTTGGCTGCCACAATTAGCTGGTGGCAGCTGCTACTGCTGTCACCAGAAAGGAGTCCAGCAGTAGAAATGCAGCTTCCAGCTTTGTTCTAGGCTATACACACACAAAGGAGTAAGCAGACACCCACACCAACTTCCCTGACGAGGTGCTAAGGGGCATGGTTTAGTGTTTGATAGGAATGGTTGGACTCGATGATCTGGTAGGTCTCTTCCAACCTGGTTATTCCATGATTCTATGATTCTAAAAAGACAGACAAAAAATAGAGCATTCAGCGAGCATTATGGCTTGAATGATGGCACATTCATGAAGCTCTGAAGAATGTCAAGTATTCAAACAGCAAGGTTACAAATTTGAACTAAACTAGAATTTAAAACTGCAGGTTAGTTTTGGACTAAACATAGGAATGTGTGCTACAGAACCCTACCACAGCACCTCCCTCTAACCATATTTTTAGAATGATGAACTACAGCTATACAAAACAGAAACAGAGTGAACTGCTAAGAAAGGCAACATTTAAGAAAAAGTGAGTGAGGAGTGCTGATAGTTGAGGATGAGGGAGAGGGAAATGAGAAGAAGAAATCAAATTGAAATACCCAGATGTACTCTTATAATTACGGCTTTATTAGGAGCTCAGCAATATCCTTGCAGACAGAAACTTTATTGGTTGACTATACTAAACTAAGTTTCACATTAAAACAAACATGCGACAACATATTTAGAGCAGTGATTCCCTAAATGATGAGTAATTCCTATACCAGATTCCTGGCAAATCTGCCATAATAATAAAAACTCACTCTAACAGCAATTTCAAGTAGATATCCAAACTGGATCTAGCCTTTCCATGGAGTTTCAGTTGAGGTAGGTAACCGAGCACATTATTAATAAATATAAATTGGCATAGATGTGCATGATGCATATTTATACACATACACAAACTCCCCATCCCCCCCTACGTACACACACAGTTAAAATATGGTATGCCAAAGCAATTCCATACCAATACATGTTCAAGTCAAGTCTTTTGCAAACACTTTTGAAATCTAGTTTCCCTCTCTGAAAATTAAATACATCCAAGACTGCATTACCGGGCCATCATTAAATAGCTTGGATCATTCTTCCATACTTTATTCTACTGGAGTTCTTACTCTGCAAAGCCCAAGTATGCAAGCTAAGCCATGTTAAGAGCAGAAAGCTATCAGATGAAGTTATTTCATTCTGAAAAAAAGCATCATAAAAGCATTATTTAAATTAAGTTTTCAGTTCTATTCACTTCTGCATAAAATGCAGAGGGTCTGAGGTATAAATTTTCACTACCTTGAAGTTACATATTTAGTTATTGTAGCACACCAGCATGAAACATCCTGTGCAATGGGTCAACAATGAGGCAACCCCCCAATTATTTAAGACCTGATATTAAATTTGATAGCATTCAGAAGCATTTATCAACAATGCAGTTGCTGATCAGAAAACAATCCATCCAGTAAAAGTTATAGCTGAGCAAAATGAATTTGTTACAGTTCTTACTTTGCTAAAAGACAGAAAAGCGCTGATGTCTATGAAGTGACTTAAGATTCAGTTTCACAGAACAGGAAAAAAAAATTCAGCAGGATTGGCTTTGATAACTCTTTCATTAGCTGTCCTATGTACTTCACTCTTTTCACTGATTAGCTAAAATCTGTGCAACAGTACGAACAGAAAAACAAGGGTAGACATTTTGTTTCTTTAAGAAATTTTAAAAAATTAAATCCCAATAAAACCGTAAGCTCAGCACATTACCGAAATTTACCATTCCTCCTGGCAATTACTGCTGTGCAATTCTCAAGAATAACTGTCTTCAGTACATGGAAAACTTCTACAAATTCCAAGCTAAATAGCAACATAAGGAGCCTTTTCCAGTTCTGCAAAGTCTATGTTCATGATATATAATAATATATAATAATGACTTTCTTTAATGTATTTTAGTGAAATGCAGATTTGTGGTTTTGGTTAGAATGCATGGGTAGTTCCCATCGCCTCTGTTTCCCTATCCATCTTTCCGACCTATTGAAAAAGGTGTAGCTTCAGATCACAATCTTAGGAAAGACAATCCTACACAAATATTATAATCAAAATTATTATGTTGTGTATCAGATCTTTATCTAGGAACACCGCGCAGTGAATTCAAGTTAAAAAAATTCCTATACAGAAACAGAAATGGAACAACAGAATACATTTATAATACAGACTATTTTCAACAGCTGATGGTTATTTAAATCTACAGTTAAGATTAAAAAAAATTAAATAAATTATCTGAGTACCGCAGAAGTCTCATTTCTGAAGTTGTTACAGAAAAGGCATGCTAAAGGCTCTGAACATCAGGTAAACACTCAAAAAAGTGAAAATCAGAAAAAAATTAGTCACAGCTTATCAACTACAGTTCCTGGAAATGAAAAAAACTTAATTTTAACCTGACTACTCGCCTTACACAGAGCATCTTTCTTTGCACCTTAAGGTCAACATAGTCCACACCAAAGCGGTTGAACGTTACAACTGTGACAAGGTTAAATACTCTTTACAATTCAATATAAGGTGCAAAAACATTTATACTGTATCTGAAGAACAGTCTTTCAATACTGGCTGCTTTTCCAGCAACCTTACTTCCTGAGAGCAACCAGACAGCAGCCTGCTAATATCTGCCAGGGGCCGCTAACCCCATTCTACAACCGTTCTGCTAGACACAGAATGAGGTGTTTATAATAAAATGCTGGGCATACTGAATCTCTGCCTTTACAGTAGGTTTGACAGCCCTTCACTCCAGTCCCATGCTTAGGTATTGCAAGAGGACAAAGAAATCTCCTTAAGGCAGGAATAAGTTGAGAGATTCAAGCTGGCTGCAAAAGTCAAATTCTCTAGCACAACAGCTGTCTCTGCGACACTTGTATGCACCGCTCTGCCAAACAACAAATGTTAACAAAAAACCCTAAAAAACTAAGTTGCAAATCTTCACAGTTCAAACAATTATCAAAAAAGTCATCCAAGATGAACATCTCCAGTTCCTCTCTGGAGAACGTCAATCAGTTCTGTGTTGCTTATGATTCTTTAAGACACAAGCAGATTTTTTTTTAAGAGTTTTTGACATATAAGTTCCAGGTTCTGTATGTATCTGCAGCTTTTATCACTACCTTGCCTCTAAAACCATCTCTCTTCTGCCACTGACAAGTGGCTTTAGCAAGAAATGTTCAGAATTTTAGCAAACATAACTTAAATATTAATAAAACAATTTATGCCCAAAGCGTATTTAGCCAATTAGCTATCCAGAAATTACAACAAAAAGGTTATTCGTGGATATGTAATTAGCAAAGCTGAGAATGTAATATTTATGCATGACTTGGTAGTATATTTACCAAGACTAGTAAGTACATTCTGTTTTTATTATTTAACAAATAATTGCACGTTAGATTTCAGATCGCTTCTTTGCACCTAAAATACAGATCATAAAGTACTTTCATTTTATTCAAAAGTATATTTCCTGGCCTCAATGCATCACATCATAAACAGAATACAGACTTACTAAAAAATGGTATAAATGTTTCAATACATGCCTCGCTAATTTAAATGTAATTTAGGTATCATATTGGGTCAAAACCAACTAGCACCAATTAATAAAAACGTATTACTTAGAACGAATTCACAGCACAAGCAGACAGCTTTCCATGCTAGACAAGTAAGTATATACCTCATTTACGCACAAGTAGATTATTTTGGCCAGACTTCAATGATTCTTTCCTGTGCTCTACAGCATCTCTGGACCTTTTTCAAGGGCAGAAATGTTAGGGAGATGCCAAAAATGACTCCAGCTGCCAACTGGACTACGGCCTGATGATTGCTTTAGGATCAACCATTATAAAAGCAGTCACCAAATGAGGAAATCCTGTCCTTCCAAGCATGCACTTCTGCTGGGATTTTTGTATTGCCACTGGTAGTTGTGTGGCCACAGGAGTGGACAGGTAAGAAATGTCCCCAGTGGAAAACAACCCAGCATAAAGAATTTGGCTTAGATAAGCTGGCTTTCAGT
The DNA here is from genome assembly GCF_032191515.1 of Phaenicophaeus curvirostris. Classification (NCBI taxonomy): domain Eukaryota; kingdom Metazoa; phylum Chordata; class Aves; order Cuculiformes; family Cuculidae; genus Phaenicophaeus; species Phaenicophaeus curvirostris. Next base: position 119,437,505 of record NC_091392.1, on the reverse strand, counting down.
TCTCTTCTGGTCAGTCTCGATCATCTCTTTCAGAAACATGTTACTGCAATCAGCTTGAAACAAAGAAACGAAAGCATAACTGAAGCACTTCTAAATGCTAAAGGACAAAAAATTGTTAGCAGAACCAGACTGGTTTAAAAAAAAGATTTGAAGAATCCTATTTACAAGACAAGTTTGGCTCCTCTTTTATACTGATATTCTTCTACCTTAAATAAATTAAAATTACAGCTGCAGCTGTCACGGTCAGAAACTTACTTAAAGCTAAGATCTCACTCCTATGAAAGCAAAATTGACATTCCATGACTTTGTTTCTGTCAAAAGTCACTTTTGCCTAAAGTTCACATGCAAAGAATCACTCAAAATTATTTTTTAAATAGTTGAGAATCACGCAATATAAAACTCTGAAACAAAACCTTTTTTGCTGTTCCTACAAACAGCCATTTAAAATAGTCATGGAATCTTAATATGCTTTAGTATGCAACCAGATCATCATAAAAACAGCTCTCCAAAACACATCTCATTCTCAATTAGATCACTCACACTGCACTTGTGTAATTATGCAAGTTCAGAGATTATTTTAGGCATAACACCTACTTGAAATAATCTTCCAGGTCCCACGCCAAATGTGACAAAAGGAAAATAATTTTAAATAAGCAGTATTTGGTAAATCTTCCAAAATATACTGCTTATATAAGCTTCCTAAATGATCTCTGCAAAAATCTTATTTTAAAACAGAAGCCACAATTTAAAACACTGCAGCATTACTTCCCACAAATTTCAGAGCACCTGACCACCTACATTTGTTTCCACATTTGCTTTTTAACTGTAAAATGTATGCCACTGGTTGGAAGGGACCTCTGGAGGTCAAGCAAGGCCACCTAGAGTCAGTTGCTCAGGACCATGTCCAGGTGGCTTTTGAATATCTCCAAGGATGGAGACTCCACAGGCTCCTCGGGCCACCTGTGCCAGTGCTCGATAACCCTCACAGGGTGAAAGTGAAAAAAGTGCTTCCTGGTGTTCAGATGGAGCCTCCTATGTTTCAGTTTGCCCACTGCCTCTTGTCCTGTCACTGGGCACCACTGAAAAGAGGCTGACTCCATCTTCTTTCACCTTCATTTTAGATTATTATACTCATCAATGAGATTCTCTTCTCTTTGTCCAGGCTGAAGAGTCCCAGCTCTGTCTTTCCTCATAGAACAGATGCTCCACTTCCTTCATCATCTCAAGTAGTGGCCCTTTGCTGGACTCACTCCAGTAATTCCATGTGTCTCTTGTACTGAGGAGCCCTGAACTGGACACAGCAGCCTGGTTTTGGCCTCACCAATGCTGAGTAGAGGGGAAGAATCACCTCCTCACATCTGTTGGCAACACTCTTCTGAAGGCAGCCCATATAAGGTTAGCCTTTTTCTGTGGCAAGAGCACATTGCCAGTTCACGTTGAGCGTGGTGTCCAGGAAGACCTCCACAGGGACTTCTCTGCAAAGATGCTGTCCAGCTGGGTGACTTGCAGCATGTACTCGTTATTTCTCCCCACCTGCAGGACTTCGCACACCTTGCCTTGGTGAACTTCAGGAGGTTTCCGTCAATCCATTGGACTCATTATTGACTCTTGGGGTACAACAGTAGTTACTGGCCTCCAACTAGACTTTGGGCCACTAATGAGCACTCTCTGGGCCCAGCTGTTCAGCTAGTTTTCAATCCTCCTCACTATATGCTCAAAAAGCTCTTACTCTTTCCGTTTCTTTCTGAGGGCCTTCCTGAAGTCTAGGCAGTGCGAATTCCTTGCTCTCCTTCATCTACCAGGCCAGTCATTTCATCTTGGAAGTTTCTCAAGTTGTTCAAATATGACTTCCCCTTGGTGAATCCATGCTGAGTACATCTGTAGCATCCTTATTTAATTCAGATCATTTCCCAATCCTTTAGAAAACCCATCACTTCTTTTTCAAAAAATGAACGTGAACTACAAAAAGCACTAGTAACACTACAATATTTATATTATACAATGCACTGTATATTAAACTACAGTGGTTGTTTCTGCTATTACAGGACAGCCCAGCTACACACAAAACGATCTCTTCAAATTTGTGTTGACGTCACTCAACCAGGTTTGTGCAAGTCATGACACACATCACGGCCAACATCTGAAATGTCACAAATCAAAAGCTGTTTGTCAAAAGCCATCTCTCATGCTGGCACAATTTGGTCACATGCACACACAAAGAGTGCAGAACCTTTTCCTTGGAGAAATCAGAGTGTGATACCATCCCTGACAAGTTTTCCAGATAGCAATCCCTCCAGTAAAAGTTACCATATTTACATCTGCCAAGACAAAACTTCAAGGTAAACAGAACACAATTCTGTAGTCTCTTTTCAACACCTAGCATGGCTAGCATAGGAGGGTTTAATGAGCTACATGAAGCCCAAAAGCCCAGGAAAAGGAGATTCAGCTCTGAAGTTCTTCCTTAAAACTATAAAAGCACACTAGAGCAGTTTCAAATGTATTCATGTAAGAGGTGACATATTTCTGCATTCTCAAGTGTCACTTTCATCCCTAGTTGGGTATGACAAACCCATCCCAGGTGGTGACTGATAAACCAAATGTACAAGAAACTGCAGCTCTGCCAATAACTACCACTAGATCCACCTGTAATTCCTAAGCAATTTCCCTGACTTTGGGAGGACTGTCCTTTGTGAGCATTGCCCAGCACCAAATAAAACTGCCTGGACAGTCAGAGCTGGCCTTCAGTACTTTGGCTTAAAAGCTGTCAGTTTCTTGCCTCACTCTTCTCACACTATATTTCAGAAGCTAGGTGCAGCTAACCTACTGAGCAGCACAGACCTTCAACCTGCGCACTGCCACATCCAGGACCTGGAGCACAGGTGCACTGTTGCTGAACAAGCCTCCACAAAGCAAACACCCCCACCCCCTCAAGAGTTTCACTTAAAAGAAATCATACTCTAGTAATGCAAGACAGTACATAGCTTGGTCTTTAAGTGAAGGGGAGGCTCTGTAAAAATAGAACATTAATAATGAAGCTTTCACCTTTGTTATTACAATTTGAAATATGACTGAAATGTGATAGGGCTAAATCAGTTCAAGCTAACCAAGTCAAATCCATGTGATGAAGGTAATAGTGGAAGAAGTCGGTTATTCCTGCCCTTTCCCACCTCCATCAGAAAAGCAATAGCTCCCTACTTTCATATGGTAGCAGTCTACACCTAAAGAAATACAGCCACTAACCAACCTGACATCCCTCATACTTTGTTGCTGCTGTAATTACATACCATAAAATGTTTCAGCAAATCATGCTGTAACAAAACTTTGGTACCATATACATCTGAAAAGAGAGAAAACGTAAGAGATAAAAGCACTTGCCAAATACACTAAGACAGCTAAAGGTGAACATTCTGCAACACCTCTCCTGTCAAAAAAAATCTCGAATTACGTACCAGAGCACAAGTTTGCATCTACAAGAGGTGTAGTACAATAGGAATAGATTGGTAGAGTGAAAGAGTATTAAGAATACAAACATTAACACTGAAAGCATTTTCAGGTTTTGCTCTGAACTAGCTCTAGTCTGGTTCCATGGACTAAATACCCATTAGTAGCTGGAGAATATTACATTCACCTTCAGAGCACATTATTCAGTTTTGTTTAATTCAAAATTAATTCACTTCACATGCTCTGAGATCACTCTACCATATGAAATGCACCAAAGCACATTAAGGCTGGATGATGGAGAGATTTAATTTAAAAGAACACTCATGACCTGAAATAAAACACCAATGGAGACACATCCATATTGCAGGTTCACTGATTTAAAAAATAGGTTAGTTTTCCATTACAAAGAAATCTAAAACCCACATTGGAAACATGGAAAAATACATTGCATACTTCAAAACAACACTCGCTGCAAGCAGAAAAGTATTTACAGTGTTTTATCTTTCTTGTACATCTATTCTTGGGGAAAATGCAATGTTCATGTATTAGAATGGTAAATTCCTTAGTGCCTAAAAATGTTTTGATGAAGTTCAGAAAAGTAGTATGGCTTCCACAGTTCTGATAAAGCCTCACGTTAAAGAGCCATCCTCTTCTCTCCAAAGCCATTTAGAGTTAAACTATGATATATCTTGATGCGACTTGGAAGCACCAAGACATACTATTGTGAGGCAGACATCAGGGAAAACAACAACAAAAATCCCCCTAATAAAATATCAGACATGCACAATTTTAACAAATAATAAAAATTTAATTGTTTCCCTTTGAAGAACTAATAAAAGAAGTGACTGGAGAGTTCAATATGCTCTATAACAAATTTATTTACATTGCCAAATTAATCTCTTGATTTTCCCTTTTACTTCCACAGATTTCACAAGGGAAATAGTAAATTAACATATAAGTGCTTTTGCAGCAGTTTTCTAAAGATACTCTATCAAGAGATACACCATGTAATCTAAGAGTAGAAATACTGTTACACTCTTTTTCACTTCTCCACTCTTATTAGACCTCAGGAGATCATATTTGGTTTTCCATACTGCAGCTTTGGTGTGTGTAGTTAATTTTTGCTATTTCATGCCTTTTTTAAAAATTAATTCTGACTGGCTTTCCACCTCGTCACCCTGAAATCACACCAACTGGCAGTTTAGATGATTTAGGAAGGCAATATTTAAAATACGTGTCCATACTGTACTTGCTACAGATAATCTGCTACATAGTGTGGAACACTACCTTCCTAACTGCAAGCAATAGTTAAAGTTCAGCTCTGCAGAAGTTTGTTTTGAAGAGAGGCAGTAGGAGCAACCAAAAACTAAGACAAGGAGAGAGTTAACTATGCAATTTAAACATCTGGACGCTTTTTACTGGGTGTTTTTCAGGATTACAGGCATATGCCCTAAAGCATAATGTAGTCAGACCATCTAGATGGCCAGATGCATGCAAGTTTCATGAAATCTATCCACATTCACTGTATCAGTGTTAAAAATAGATCTATTAAGATAATTTCTCTCCTTGGCTCACAGTCTCACTGTTAGTTAATGGTTATGTTGGTAGCCAAACATAAAGAAGTTTCCAAAAAATAATGACTTTAAAAAGTCGGTGGAATTTATTTAGTTGTACACTACAGAAGTTCATAGAAGTTTCAGTCCCAGACATCACTGCTCAAGTTACAGTCTTAACCTGGGTTTGTTTGGTTTTTTTTCCCAGTCCGTATCAGGGTCTGTAAGAATTTGCTACCAGAAGAGATGTTTCAGCTAGGATGCAACATAAATGCCTTCCACAAAATCTCTTCAGTTTCAAAGGTCAGACTCCAAAGTGAACAGCTAGCTACTGTAAGCAATGCTCTGAAACCTAGTTGCCATCACTGAAACTTGGTGGGACTAATCCCGTGACTGGAGTGTGGCTATCGATGGCTACAGGCTGTTCAGAAGAGACAGACAGAGAAAGAGGGGTGGCGGTGTTGCCCTCTGTATCAGGAAAGGGACAGAATGTGAAGAGCTGTCATTGAAGAGTAGCCAGGAACAGGCTGAAAGCTTGTGGGTCGGAATTACAGACAAAGGCACCAACAGGAACCTTGTGGTTGGTGCATACTACAGGCCACCCGATCAAGGAGAACCAACCGATGAAGTCTTCTTCCTCCAGCTACAGGAGGCTTCATGTTCACAAGCTCTCATCCCATGCAGGGACTTCAACCACCCTGACATATGCTGGAAGAGCAGCACAGCAAGCTGTAGGCAATCCAGGTGACTCCTGGAGTGCACTGAGGATAACTTCTTAGCCTAGCTGATAGAGACCCCCATCCGAGAAGATGCAATACAGGACCTGATGGTCACCAATACAAGCAAACTCATCAATGATATTAGGATTGGAGGCAGCCTGAGCTGCAGTGCTCATGCACCAGTGGAGCTCAAGGTCCAGAGGGATTATGGGACAGGCAAAGAGCCTAAATTTCAGGAAAGCAGACTTCCAGCTCTTCAAGGAGCTAGAAGGAAGGATCTCCTGGATGTGGTCCTCTGAGACAAGGGAGTGGAACAGAGCTGCAAAATATTTAAGGATGCTTTCTATAAAGCACAAGAGCGCTCAGTCCCCATATGTAGAAAATCAGGCAGGGAATGGAAGAGACCAGTGTGGCTGAGTTGAGACCTGCTGATTAAACTAAAGAAGAAGAAACTGCACAAGCAGTGCAAGCAGGGACAGGTAACCTGGGACATATATAGGGACACTGCCTGAATGTGTAGGGCTGAGGTCAGGAAGGCCCAGGCACAGGTGGAGCTAAACTTGGCAAGGGGAGTAAAGACTAACAAGAAGGGCTTCTACAGGTATGTCCGCCAGAAGACAAAGGTGAAAGAGAATGTACCCTCACTGATTGTTGGAAATGGTGATCACATATCAACAGATGAGAATGCTGAAGTACTTAACAAGTTTTTGCCTCAGTCTTCACCAATAACTGCTCTCCTCTCCCCTCCTGGGTCATGGGACAGCAAGATGGTGACCACAGGGACAAACTCCCACCCATTATAGAGGAGGATCAGGTTTGTGACCACCTGAGGAACTTGAACATATATAAGTCTATGGGACCTGACGAGATGCATCCCAGAGTCCTGAGGGAATTGTTTGATGTGGTGGCCATGATACTCGAAAAGTCATGGCAATCAGAAGTCCCTCGTGACTGGAAGAAGGGTAGAAAAGACGACCCTGAGAACTACTGACCTGTCAGCCTCACCTCTGTGCCTGGGAAGATCATGGAACAGATCCTCCTAGAAGCTATTCTAAAGCACATGGAGGTGATTATTGGCAGCCAGCACAGCTTCACCAGGGGGAAATCCTGTATGACCAACTTAGTGGCTTTCCATGATGGAGTAACCCCAGCATTATGCACGGGTAAACCCGATCACAACCGACGGATGTGATCTATCTAGACTTCTGTAAAGCCTTTGACACAGTCCCCCACAGCATTCTTCTCTCTAAATTGGAGAGATATGGATTTGATGGCTGGACGGTACAGTGGATAAGAAACTGGTTGGATGGTTGTATTCAGAAAGTAGTGGTCAATGGCTCAAAGTCCAGATTTAGATCCACGGCAAGTGGTGTCCTTCAGGGGTCTCTACTGTGACCGGTGCTGTTTAATATCTTCCTCAATGTTATCAACAGTGAGATTGAGTGCACCCTCAGCAAGCCTGCAGATGACACCAAGCTAAGTGGTGTAGTTGCCACACCGGAAGGATGGGATGTCATCTAGAGGGACCTGGACAGGCTAGAGAAGTGGGCCTATGAGAACCTCATGAGGTTCAACAAGGCCAAGTGCAAGGTTCTACACGTGGGTCAGGACAATCCCTGATTTCAGTACAGGATGGGGGATGATGTGATTGAGAGCTGCCCTGCAGAGAAGGACTTAGGAGTGCTGGGCGATGAGAAGCTCGACATGAGCTGGCAATGTGTGCTCACAGGCCAGAAGGCCAACTGTATCCCTGGGCTGCATCAAAAGAAGTGTGGCCAGCAGGTCCAGGGAGGTGATCCTGCCCCTCTATTCCTCTCTTGTGAGACTTCATCTGGAGTACTGTGTCCAGTTCTGGAATCCTCAGCATAAGGAGGATATGGAGCTGTTGGAATGGGTCCAGAGGAGGGCTACAAAGATCACCTGAAGGCTGGAACACCTCCCATACAAGCACAGGCTGAGAGAGTTGGGCTTGTTCAGCCTGGAGAAGAGAAGGCTCTGAGGAGATCTTATAGCGACCTTCAAGTACATGAAAGGGGCCTACAAGAAAGAGGGACTGTTCATAAAGGCTTGTGATAGGACAAGGGGGAACAGGTATAAACTGGAGAGAGGCAGATTTAGGCTTGATATAAGGAAGAATTTCTTCACCATGAGAGTGGTGAGGCACTGGCATAGGTTGCAAAGGGAAGCTGTGGATGCCCCATCCCTGGAGGTGTTCAAGGCCAGGCTGGATGGGGCCTTGGGCAGCCTGATCCAGTGGGATGTCCCTGCCCATTGCAGGGGGGTTGGAACTGGATGATCTTTAAGCTCCCTTCAACCCAAACTATTCTATGATTCTATGAACAAAACCAGCTTGATCAGCTTTGAAATGCACAGCTATGTACAGATAATACTGTTAACACAGTAATGTTTGAATGCTGGAAATTTAAATCACAGTTCTATTCTGTTAATAAAATCAATAAGCTGAGTTTGCTAGATATAACATTTCTCAACTTATTCTGAAGTGCAAGTAGCACCTGAGCACAGTTTTAGTAAAAATGACACTACCCAATGAAAGGATTTTTTTTTTAATAGTGAAAATATCAACCCTAAGTTATCTGCAAAAAACCTTAAGGTACATTATAATCTACTTCCATGTATTTAGAAAAGACAATACAGAATTCTATTTGAACCACGGGTAACTCAATTTACCTAAAGTATTTTGACTGCAGGAGTAAAGTAAACCATAATCCAGAAATGGTGACATCTACTAAAAGCCTGTATATCTGAATTATAGTCTTATTGTTTCTCTGAATTATAGCCTTACTATTACCGATAGCGAAAAAATTAAGCAAATACTTGTAGCAATAGTGCAATATGCTTAGACCATGAAAGAATAGCATTTATAGGAAGAAGTTATGCTATTTCTACTCATACAGATTTCAAATAGCTTTCAGACAACACTTGCTCTAATGAGATCTGACAGTAGAGTTCAACATAACTCTAATCCCATAACAACATGCATTTTACTGATTGCATCCCAGTTTTGTTAGAATATTTTAGCATGGACAAGCAGTTATTCTAACAATATTAAATTTCCAAAACACACACAAAGTGTAAGGCCAAAACACTTGTTCCAACTAATAAATATTCTAGGCAACCAATAATTTTCCCTCAGAAACAGAACTAAGTAGCTCTCATTGATTCCTAAAATTTCATAGACAGGAATGATGAAAATGACAAAGCAAGGCACTCTGATCCAGTTTTAACCACCCGTCAGTGACATTGACATGCTAGAAGAGCTACACAGCATTAAAAAAGAGGAGTTTAGATAACCATAGTCTGAGTATCTAACACAGAAAATAGGAAGCTACTCTTAATGGCCACAACAAAATAAAGCCCCTTGCAGACCAAAGTGATTTAATCTGAGATGTATTTAAAACTAAATACATAGAACTAAGTTCTGCACATATTCATTATGGTCACCATATTCACTTAATGTTATTTTATTACTTGAACCACTACAGAACTCCCATACACACAGAATGTGGCTCTTCAATACAAAATGTGTGTCAGCTGCTGGGAGAGAACTGTACCTTGTATGTGTTTGTGAGGTTTTGTTTTGTTGTAGGGTTTGTTTCAGTTTTCTTGTGGGATTTTGTTCTGGTTTTGTTTTGTTGTGGGGTTTTTGTCATTTAAAAACAATCAAACAAAACCAGACTTAACATTTCAGTCACAGTGCACAGGTGTACTATAAAAAGCACTTCTAATTGTGGTTATAGGAAAGCATTTCAGTATTACTTTTGAGATGTATTTCAGCTGCTGGAGATGATGTATGGGGATCAGTCTATTATGATGTACAGTGGTAGTACAGCAATCTTTACAGGATGCAAGAAAAAGTTACTTGGAAAACATACATGAATTCCACAAGCACTTTAATGATTATTAGCTCTTCGGTAAGGATTTGCATCTTCTTTTATGTGAAATTATTCTTTGGTTTTGAACAGAAAGATTATCAGATCCATAAGGAATATAAGTAAAGCAGTTATAGGTAAAGTTATAAAGAAGAAAAACACAGACTTAAAGATGTCAAGAAAGTTGTCATTGTGTCTAACTTACACCATTGTGCTTGGAATAAAAAACAGTAGCACTGTTGTTTTATACTAAAGAATCACTGCTCAGTGGTAGCTGAATAGGAAACTCCCTCATTTCTGCTTTCATTTAATTGAAAATGGTCTGGTCATTCATAAGTATGGCCACAACTTTGGGTTTAGAGAACCTTAAACAAAAGAAATGAAATCACTAAAACTACTGTTTAAGCACTACACTATTAAGTGTTACTGCATGCAGGATAAACTCACTTAAACATTGCTTATATTAATAAGTCACACTATTTCCAAAACAATAGAACCTGATTAATTATACTACTCATTTGCTGCTGCTAGTGATGCTCCTGTCATGAACCTCTCTTACATGTGTGTGTCATACATAGATCACATTGATGAAATAATGTGTACGGTAAAATACATCAGCTTGGGGAAGCACATGAATCAAACCACCACATAGTTCTGTGTTTCCTGGAAAAGTTCAAGCCTCACAAAGTATCTAATACAGTTCAATTTTAAGTACACTGTGTTTCCAAGACAATGAAAGAAACCAATGATAAATGTTAATTTTTCTCCATAATGCTCTAAGATGAACCTTCAGACAAATTTGTATTTGACATTTTCAAAGAGACATTATTAGGTACCCTATAAATCATGTCAAAATACTTAAAAAGCACATTCTATAGAACAACTTCAAAATACTGTGCATGATGATATTAATGTAGAGTCAAGTCTGAGAAATTTGTATCTTTATTTCTTCACTTGTCTTACAGTAAAAGAAAATTAAAATTCTAAGTAACATGCCTAAATAATATATTCTCCAGTTATTAGTGAAACAAATTTCTTTATTTCACTCTGTATCTACAAACCCAGTACTTTTCAGGATTGGAAGGGGAAATGGGCTCATGCAATTAATTGTCTTTATGTACCAATACTAAAATCGTGTTACAAAACAGTTTTCTTACAGAATAATAGAATTTCCAGTATCATAACCGGCATTAAGGCTATAGCTACCTCCTTAAACCCCAAACAAATGCTCAGAGGAAATGCATACAAGCATGCACAATGCTCTTTGCACGAAGGAACACAAAAAACCCAAAACAAACCAAAACCTTGCAACGCTTTTCCCAAACTGTTATTTGCTGCCATACGATTTTTCAGCTCAGAAACATCACGAGACATCATTAGTTCCCCAGCTGACTGGGCTGGAAATCAGAAATATGCTTAATGTCCTAAGCAGTCAATACTGCAACACAAGTGGCTACTGCAACTAATTCCAGTATTAGGTAGAAAAGCAAAATCAGCTTACAGACAGCATATAACTGACAGGTTTCAATACAACCGGCCATTAAACAGAAATCTTGGCACTGTTAATCAGGAAGCTGCTTTGTCTCTGATGAAATTCCTCCATCAATTTGTCACTGTACTGTGCAGAAAAGAAGGCATGCTGCTTTGCATAAAGCAGTTACAGTATAAAGTATAGCATCTCAAATATATATCTCGGGGTTTTGTTTTTACAGCTAATGCTTAACAGAGAAATTTTTTGTTATGCACTTCAGCCACTTCTATATGTGTGTATTCAGAAATAAATCTAAACATACATTTATTAAAGGCCTAATTATTTCTCAAATGTCTACAAGAGCATTTAAAGGGGAAAAAAAGCACCATGCTCTCCCGAAAAATATTGAAATAATTTTCCTACTGAGAGATAAAATTAAAAAAAATCTGATCCCTCATTACCTTAACATTTCTCTAAAACTTTAAATTATGTATCTAAAACAGTTCAGGTCATCTCTGTTTTCCCATTCTAATGTAGCAAATTTTGAGGATTTTCTTCCCAATTACCTTATTTGTACCCTAAATTGGGACAAACACTTAAGTATAATTTAACTACAGGAAGGGTATTTTATGTTTACTCTTCGTAAGTAGCAACTCTGGAGCAGGTGATCCTTTATACTCTTTTACATATAAGATCTTTACTTATGTCTTTTTCAACCACTGAGGAAAGTATAAATTATATCAATTGTCATGTGTTAACTGTAATATACTCAAGAGAAAATCAGAATACTCGTTGGATACTGGATAATCAATTTATTAATCTAATTACTGAGATAGCACAGGTATGCTGTTAACTCTCGAAAATTTCATAAAGGCTAAAATCGCTAGATGGATCCAGCCCCCTGTCTCTTCTCCCATGCCTATAAATTTTACTTCTTTTTTTATTTGCTTTCACCACTGAAAAAGAGGTCCATTTAAAAAGTGAGCTTACTTACCAGGTGGGTCTCCCAGACATCCACAGTTCTAGCTGTAAAGCCACACAGAAGCCTGTTAAGCGGCCTGCTGCCAAGGACTGGCTTTAGATCTATTTATAGCATAAATGTGGTGAAGGCCGGATAAGTCTTATTAGCCTATTTAACAGTTATTTGAAGATTTGTTTGTTTAAGATGCAATAACTTAAAAATAACTGCATAAGCCTCAGTTTCTTCAAAACATTTTAAAGCATAAGCAACACCCTATTAAGATTGTTACCAACACTACTCTTGAAAGCCCTTGACATCTTTAATAACTACAGAGGATGTTACATTAAAGGATGTCATGAATTCAAACAAACTGAACCACCACAGCAAACAAACCACTCATTATACCACCTTCAAGTAAAAGCCTGTATATGCACACTAAATCACCAAGAATGACAAACTCAAGAACTAATACCTTTTTGTAACCGGATTTAAATAAGCTAATTTTGTTCTTTGGCATTGGGTCTCAGTAACAGGAGGGAGGTTTAAAATCACAGACCCGTATGACTAAAACAGAGAAGAGTAAACACTGCTGCACAGATGTCATAGAATCATAGAATAACCAGGTCAGAAGAGACCCACCGGATCATCGAGTCCAACCGTTCCTATCAAACACTAAACCATGCCCCTTAGCACCTGGTCCACCCGTGCCTTAAACACCTCCAGGGAAGGTGACTCAACCACCTCCCTGGGTAGCCTGTTCCAGTGCCCAATGACCCTTTCTGTGAAAAATTTTTTCCTAATGTCCAGCCTAAACCTCCTCTGGCGGAGCTTGAGGCCATTCCCTCTTGTCCTGTCCCCTGTCACTTGGGAGAAGAGGCCAGCATCCTCCTCTCTACAACCTCCTTTCAGGTAGTTGTAGAGAGCAATGAGGTCTGCCCTCAGCCTCCTCTTCACCAGGATAAACAACCCCAGCTCTCTCAGCCGTTCCTCACAAGGCCTGATCTCCAGCCCCCTCACCAGCTTCATTGCTCTTCTCTGGACTCGCTCCAGAGCCTCAACATCCTTCTTGTGGTGAGGGGCCCAGAACTGAACACAGGATTCGAGGAGCGGTCTCACCAGTGCCGAGTACAGAGGGAGAATAACCTCCCTGGACCTGCTGGTCACGCTGTTTCTGATACAAGCCAAGATGCCATTGGCCTTCTTGGCCACCTGGGCACACTGCTGGCTCATGTTCAGTCGGCTGTCAACCAACACCCCCAGGTCCCTCTCCTCCAGGCAGCTTTCCAGACAGACTTCTCCTAGTCTGTAGCACTGCACAGGGTTGTTGTGCCCCAAGTGCAGGACCCGGCATTTGGCCTTGTTAAACCTCATGCCGTTGGACTCTGCCCAGCGGTCCAGCCTGTTCAGATCCCTTTGCAGAGCCTCCCTGCCCTCCAGCAGACCAACACTTCCACCCAGCTTAGTGTCATCTGCAAACTTGCTAAGGGAGCACTCAATGCCTTCATCCAGATCATTGATGAAGACATTGAACAGGGCTGGACCCAGCACTGAGCCCTGGGGAACCCCACTTGTCACTGGCCTCCAGCTGGATTTCACACCATTTCCCACCACTCTCAGGGCCCGGCCATCCAACCAGTTTTCCACCCAGGAGAGTGTGCGCCTGTCCAGCCCAGAGGCTGACAGTTTCTCAAGCAGAATGCTGTGAGAAACTGTGTCAAAGGCTTTACTGAAGTCCAGGAAGACCACATCCACAGCCTTGCCCTCATCCAGCAGCCAAGTCACTTTGTCATAGAAGGCGATCAGGTTAGTTTGGCAAGACCTGCCTTTTGTGAACCCATGTTGAGTGGGCCTGATCACCCGGTTCTCTTGCATGTGCTTCATGATAGCACTCAAGATCACCTGCTCCATGACTTTCCCTGGCACTGAGGTCAGACTGACAGGCCTGTAGTTTTCTGGGACCTCCCTGCGACCCTTCTTGTAGATGGGCACAACATCAGCCAGCCTCCAGTCCAGTGGGACTTCCCCAGTCTTCCAGGACTGTTGGAAGATGATGGAAAGGGGTTTGGCCAGCACATCCGCCAGCTCCTTCAATACCCTTGGGTGAATCCCATCCGGCCCCATAGACTTGTGGGTGTCTAGTTGGGCTAGCAAGGATCTGACCACCTCCTCTTGGATCATGGGAGCCTCATTTTGCTCCTCTGGCTCCTGTGCTTGTACACAGAGGGAACGATTTTCTTTACAATTAAAGACTGAGGCAAAGAAGGCATTAAGTACCTCAGCCTTTTCCTCATCCCCTGTCACTGTTATTCCTTCTGCATCCAATAGGGACTGTATGGTCTCCCTAGTCCTCCTTTTATTATTTATATATTTATAGAAAGATTTTTTGTTATCTTTCACAGACTGTGCCAATCTGATTTGTAGCTGAGCCTTAGCCCTTCTGATTTTTTCTCTACACAATCTCACTTCCCTCCTGTAGTCCACCCAGGAGGCCTGTCCCCTCTTCCAGAGCCCATAAACATTTCTCTTCTTCTTGATATCACTCAAGATCTCTCTGTTCAACCAAGCTGGTTTTCTCCCCTGCCGGCTTTTTTTCCAGAACATGGGGATGGCTTTCTCCTGAGCTGCTAGGATTTCCTTTTTGAAGAGCTCCCAGCCCTCCTGGGCTCCCTTGCCCTTGAGTACTGTCTCCCATGAGACTTTGCCAACCAGCCTTCTGAAGAGTTCAAAGTCTGCCCTCTGGAAATTTAATGCTACTGTCCTACTAACCACCCTCTTCACCTAGAACAGAAAACCCTATCATCTCATGATCACTTTGTCGTAGGTATCCACCTGCTCTCACATCCCCCACAAGGCCTTCTCTGTTCACAAACAACAGGTCCAGGAGGGCACCTTCCCTTGTTGCTTCATTCACCAGCTGTGCAAGGAAGTTGTCTTCCATGCACTCCAGGAACCTCCTAGACTGCTTCCTTTCTGCTCTATTGTTCTTCCAGCATATATTAGGAAGACTGAAGTCTCCCACAAGAATGAGGGGCATTGATCTAGAGATTAACCCCAGCTGTTTATAGAAAAGCTCATCAGCTGCTTCTCCTTGGCTGGGTGGTCTGTAACAGACTCCCATCACAAAATCTACCTTCTTATGGGCTCCTCTGATTTTAACCCACAGGCACTCAATCTCCTCATCACCACAATCCATCTCAACAGTGTCCAAGTCCTCCCTTACAAAGAGGGTTACCCCGCCTCCTCTCTTACCCTTCCTACCCTGCCTGAAGAGTTTGTACCCCATCATAGCTGCACTCCAGTTATATGAGTCGTCCCACCATGTTTCCGTGATGGCAACAACATCATGGGCTCCTTGCCCTATGACAGCTTCCAGCTCTTCCTTCTTACTCCCCATGCTGCATGCATTGGTGTAAATGCACTTCAGCTGAGCTGCTGAGCCTTCAGCCCTCTTAAAGGGAACAGAGTTCGTTCCCAATTGCCTGGTAACTGGAGTAGCTAGCTCCAGGGTGCCCGTATCTCCCTTAGCACCCCTAGGTGTGTTCTCCCCCACTTTCTGTGTGGTGATGTACTGATGGTCCTCACCAGCACACTCACTCCAAATCACCAGTGCCCCACGTCCAGGCTTGCGCCTGTCTAGCCTGGTCTCAACCCTCTCCCCCTTCACATCTAGTTTAAAGCTCGGTTTATGAGCTTAGCTAGGTTTTTAGCAAGGGCTTTAGCCCCCCTCAGAGACACACGTATCCCATCCTTAGCAACAAAGTCTGGGGGTGCATGAGCCACCCCATGATCAAAGAAGCTGAAGCCCCTTTTCCTCACACCAGGCTCGGAGCCAGGCATTAATCGAATTATTCTTCCTTACTTCCAGCTCCTCTCTGTTTAGCCTTGGGATGGAGCAGAATACTATTTGTGCCCCAGAGCCCTCCATCATTTTCCCAATGGCAGTGAAGTCATTCTTGATGGCTTTGGTCTTTCTGTTTACTAGATCATCATTACCAGTTTGGACTACTACCAGAGTAGTAGTTCATGGACTGGGGAAGGAAGTTTTCTAGCTGCCTCCTTCACTGATGCCCCCGGTAAGCAGCAGACCTCTCTGTGGAGCGGGTCCGGTCTGCAAATGGGTCCCTCCGTTCCTTTTAGAAGGGAGTCCCCTACAACAATCACCCTCCTCCTCTTCTTAATGGAGGATGTTTTTATCTTTTTCTGAGGATGGTGCGGCCTAGGGAAAACATTGCAATATCATTGCAAGCAGAAGGACGCAACTCTAAGAAAAACACGATAAAAAGATTTTGTAAAAAAAGAAATAAAAAACAATTTGAACTTAGTGTATGCAATGGCGTGAAGAGGAAAATATTTGAAGAACATGCCAAAAAAAAGCAAAGAAAGCTCTATTAGACTCATTCACAGCCATATTAGTGTAAAAGTCTTAAGAAACAACTTCCTCTCAGGAAACAAATTCTGGATTCACAATTAAGAACAAAAAAAAAGAGGTGGGTGGAAATCACATGCAGAACAGACAACTATTTATGAACTGCAAGCAGCTGGGCACATTTTGTTACAGGAAATAAAACAACTGATCATGCCTGGAGTTTACTATGTCTCACATTCAATGGGAAGTGTATCTTAGTATAACATCCCACTGGTTTAACATTTCTGCCTAAATTCCACTGTCATTTAAGGAGAGAGAAGGGGAAATTAACTTCATAATTAAACAAAATTAAATAACAGTTTTAAGTTAAGCTCTTTTTTTTCCACTCCTGTGCAGGAGGATATTCACTTCTGGTTTAGTAAAGCTGGTCCAATGACTTAGCCAAACGTCTACATTAATTTAGCAGAGGGTCATTGGGCACTGGCAGAGGCTGCCCAGGGAGGTGGTTGAGTCACTGTCCCTAGATGTGTTTAAAAGACGCATGGATGAGATGCTGAGGGGTATGGTTTAGTGGTTGATAGGAATGGTCGGACTGGATGATCCTGGAGGTCTTTTCCTACCTAGTGATTCTGAAGTGGAAAAAAAAAAAACAAACTACCTTATATCCAGGTGTCTCATCTACTGTTATTATCACCCTTTTCTATAGAAGTCCACATGGAAAACCTATGAGGAACATGTATGTTCACTCATGTTTCTGTGACAAGTGCAGTGAAAAAGCTACCTTTGAAAAATATTCCAGTTCTTGCTTCTGTTTACAATGTAAAATGAGAGGAGACCGCAAAGCCACTAAAGCTTTAACAATTATTAGATTTACTAATACAACTCCATGCAAGCCTTGTCCTTGCTCACAGCTTTCTATGATAACAAACATTAACTCGAATGTGATGTTCATAAGGTGAAAACTATTAGGATCCTTCGTAGCGGTAGCACCGTTGTCTTACACCCTTTTAAAGAACCATTTATTTCAGTTCTGTTAGCTAGCTTTACAGAGCTGAACACAATAGCACCACACTGTGGGAGAAAGAACTGTCATACATACATAGTGAGTGAGGCAGCAATTAGGAACTGAGGTGCCATAAAAAAATGTTTGTTTTGGTAATTTGTGTGCCTCCCAAGTTTAGAAGGATATGAGGTCTAGAATGCTGTCTTCTAACTTTCAGTACTAAATGAAAGATCCAACTTAAGATGACAAACTTAAAGGTATATTACAGCCAGATTTTCTGATCACAGCAAACCTGAGCATGTAGAACTGTGCATGGTTTTCTCATTACTTTTATAAACTGCAAGATACAGAATATGGTATCACAGGCCATTCCACTCTTAGAAACATCAAAAGCAGCTCCCACATGCAAATCTGGGTTGGATCCAATTAAAAACTCAAGCCTTCGGCTTACTGCTGAGGAAGCTTGCTACAGCACTTATGAAAAAACATGAGATATACCATCTATTTCTCTAAATCATGTCTACGGAGTCAGAGAACAGCCAGCTCAAGCAAGGCCGCTTAGAGCAAGCTGCTAAGGACCCTCAGCTTCTAAATAATTCCAAGGATGGAGATTCCACAACATCTCTAAGTAACCTCTGCCAGTTCTCAGTCATCCTCACAGTAAAAAAAACCAACTGCTTCCTGATGTTCAGACAGTCTCCTGTGTTTCAGTTTACGCCCACCACCTTGCTCGCTTCCCTCAACCTCCTGGTACCACTCCTAAGGCAGCCTAGGACACCGATAGCCCTCCTTTGGGTCAAGGGCACACTGCTGGCTCATGGTGAGCTTGGTGTTCACCAGAACCACTACAGGAATTTTTCTATAAAGATGCTTTCCAGTTAGTCAGCCCCCATCACATTGTTTCTCCACACCTGCAGGACTTTGCACAGTTCCCCTTGTTGAACTTCATAAGGTTGCCATCAGTCACTGTCAGGGACTCTATATGGCAGCACAATACTCTGCTACATCAACCACTCCTCCCAGTTTGGTGTCATCGGCAATTTTGCTGAGGACACACTTTGTCCTACATCACACAGAACATTAATGCAGACATGGAAGAGGACCCTGGGGTATAACGGCACTACTGGTCTTCAACCAGACTTTGTGCCACTGATGAACACTATCTAGGTCCACCCATTCATCCACTTTTCAACCCACCTCACTGTCTGCTCATCCATCCCATCCTCCTTCAGCTTCTCTACAGAGGATCTTACGGGAGACAGTGTCAAAATCCTTCCTGAAGTCTAGACAGACAATAATCACTGCTTTCCCTCAACTACCATGATCTTTTTTCAATTTTTAAAAAAAGAAAAAGATAGAGGTGTGCCAACTGTACATAGTGATCGAAGGTCCTTGAAAAAAATATGACAAATCTAGAATCCCATTAAGTTTCAAAAGTTTGGCCTATGAGAACAAGCTGAGGGAAGTTCGCTAGTATAGCCCAGAGAAGAAAAAAACCATAGCCTTTTAAGAAGATAGAGCCAAGCTCTTTGCAAACATGTACAGTGGAAAAATGTGCCACAACAGTCAAAGATAAACAGTGAAGGTTCCATCTGGATATATGAAAAGCATTTTTCCCTAGGAAAATAATTAAACACTGGAACACGCTGCCCAGGGAAATTATGGCTGTCCGTCCTTTTCTACATCCCAACTGGACAAAGCCTTGAGCAATCCGCTTTGAGCGGATTGGACTGAAGACCTCTCAAAGGCTCCTTAATCTCAATGATTCTATGAAATCAATTTTACTTTATGCTTGCAGTGACCTAACAGCACACATACAGTAGGCATACACAGCACAGCTCATTCATTCCCAAAATCTCATTCACTTATCTGAGCCTTCAGGGGTTTTGGTTTGTTTTGCTAAAGGAAGAATATAACACAGATCCATCCATCCTGCTGCCTACGCACTGATGGGTCACCATACAGGAAAGAAAACTGCCATAAGCAATAATGGCTTAAAGGAATATTCTTCATTTTTCTCACCCATCGATCTTCAGACATTCAAAGAGGGTAGCAGGAAGAGTTTGTACTGCATTCATACTATATAGTACATTAAGCATCTCCAGTTTTATTAGTCTGAGGCAGAGAGTTGAGAGCCACCTGCTTCTTTCCAGCAGGAAAAAAAAAACAAACTCCAAAAAAACCCAACACCCCAAACCCCAGAAAAAAAATCCACTGGGAGGAGGGACAAAGTACCTTTTCCTATTGTTGACTGAATATAAACAACTGACTGACACAAAACCCCATCCTCTGACTACATTGGAATCTTCTCCTTCAGTGACAGATAACCCCATCGCACAATTCTATAGAGAGATGGAAAGCTGAGTGGTATCATGCTATCTCGCATATTTTTAAGAAGGAAATTTAAAAATTACAATGCTTGATTTCTGTTAAGGCAGTACACAAAAATACCATAGCAGCTATAGTAATTTTTCTATTGTATCTATACAGAAGGTTCTTTTACAGAAAAGCAGCACTTAAGCAGAAGGTACTTTACAGGTTTATATTTGTAAAATGGGTATTTCTATATGGCAACATCCTCCCAAGAACGTTTAATCAAGTACTTTCTTTGTAATGTGCCATCAACAACAGCAGTACTGCAAACTGAATTCTATGTGTCAGTAAGCTTGTACAATCCTACCCTTACTCAAGGAGACTTGAAGGATATGATATAGAAAATCATTGCCAGTTTAACAAGCACATGTCTACTTCTGTGCAACTCATTCAAGTCTAGATCGTGGATTTCTGGTAATAGTATTCACACTGCACATCAGAAGAAGGGCGGAAGGAATCACACTTGCTAATTTTAATTTTGCAATACTATTGATATAATTTTTTTTCTTTCTGTCTGGTTTGCTCCCCCCCCTTAAACCATTGACTTGTATACATCATATGGAAATGTTAATGAAGGACAGAGAAACTCAAGAAGTAGTGAAACAATTCTTTTATAAGACAAACAGAAATACCCAGTATGTAGCTAAAAAATCCACAGGAATTAGAACCATAATATTAACACAGAATATATTGAGCACTCAGATTTGCAAGACTGAAAAGAAACCCAAGAAACACCCAAAACCACACCAAAAACCTCAAACCAACCAAACAAAAAGCAAACAGTCTGCTGTGACCTCAAGATTTCAGGAAAATCTATCAAAAGTGAAAAGTCTATTTTCTGTACTGTCTGAAAATAATCAGTCTGTCAGAAGGCAGCGTGTCACCAAATTTTGTCCAGAAAACATCTTCAAGCTAGGTTGCACCAACAGATAAATATATTAAAATAATTTTTAATATATTAGAAATTTGCATAACCTTTGCATAATGGAGTTTGTATTAAAAAAATAGTAACTTTTATTAAATTGTGAATTTATATGTATTCACAAGACAGTTGCAGTAAGATACATGTATACAGGATCAGAGAATACAAGCTGGCACAGAGCTGTCAAACCTAGCTATAACCTAATGTTGTTTCCTCTGTCAGTGTTCAAGTGTGCTTTTATCCCTCCCCTTGGCTGTTCGTGCAACTGTTCCCTAACCTGCTTTAATCTGAATGAGTTAGGTTAGCAAGAGGTAATATTTGAAATAATTAATCTGGTAAATTTAAAACAAAAGGAGCTGTGCAGTAAGCACTGGGGATAAAGGGGAAGGAAGAGTAAGAACAAAGATTCAGGAGTAATTTAATCAGTTAAAATGCAGGATGAAGAAACAGGCAAAATGCAGCTTGAGATAGCTGACAAAAGTCAACTGTTACCACTTACTATTGTTGCCTGTGATTATTATACTTTCTAAAATCAACATCTTTCTTCAAAGTTTACTTTAACATACTAATAACTTCTAGTGCTCGCTCACGTAGCTAAAAGACACACAAAGAAAGAAATAAATTACTGCAATTAGGAGACATTCTACTTAAAAGCCACTATATGCTGGAGGAAGAATTGATGGCAATAACCTTGTCAAACATACCATCCCTACTCACAAATCAATCTTTATACCCTTCTGCCTACTCTGCTTTGCTAAAATGGTCTCTCTCATGTCTGATTATCACCTCACTAATCCTAATCTTGCCTTTCATGATTCTCATCTCACTTCCAGCCCCTCTTCCTCCAGACCTTCTCAGGCACCAGCTGCTTCTTTTCCACAACCTTTATCTCAGCTGGGATGTTTTTCCTCTCACATCTACAAACCTTCTGCTATTAACCTGTAAAACAATTTTTACTTGATCCACCTCTTCAAACCATTTTCTCTGTGCAGGCTGGCAATCATAAATACTCCTCTTCTAGCTAGTTATTCAATTTCATGTTTAAAAATAGTTCCTTATTCCTTCCTTCCTTCCTATCAACCTGTCCTACTCATCCTTTCCTCTCCCTCTTCCTCTCACATTCACCATCAGCAGCTTCCAATTCCAACTTCTGTTCCCCCCGTTCTCATCTTGCAGCAACCGTAAATGCTGTGCTGAGCAGAGCTGAGCAGGAACATGCACCACTTAAAAAAAGCTTCCACAATCCCCTTGGCCAAGTTTCAATGATTCCAGCTCTCAACCCTTCAGAATAATAAAAAAAAGGCATAACATTGAGAAGTTATGCATTTATTTTAAACTAGCATATAGCTTTAAACAAAATACATTTTCACAGGTTATCAGAGCCCTTTGCTTACCAAACACATAAATAATCAATCAGTTGTAAAAGTTGCTATAAGAACTCTCAGAATTATCACTTTTCTGATGTATTTACGTTATATGTACCAATGACTGCTTTTTCCTCCCTTTCCCATAAAATGCTATAATACTGTAATCCCTAATAAGAGGGAGGATTTTTTTTTTACTTTAAATTACCTTGTATTCTCTAGAACATATTTGCTTGTTCTTTTCTACTGTCTTTATTTCTTTGTATTTATGTTCCTTATAGAAGTTTTGTATATTGAACCTAAAATGTAAAAATAACCAATTTAACGGAATTCCAAGAATTTAAGAAGCTCATTTAAAGACTGACATCTATTCTATATCTTCCTTTTTCTAGAATTCCCTCTGAAGTTTGTAAAGCTGTCTTTAAGATCATTGATGACATTCATCAATTTTTACCTTTACTACTTTCATTATGATATACCTTATATCTTTTTATAAGAGCTAGAAAGTGTTTTTTATTATTGCATATAAAGACGGCTCACTTGAAAAACCAATCTGACTCTCCAAAGGAAAAAAAAAAAAACCACAATCAAAAAACCAAGCACTAGCTATCATGAGCTGAACTGTACACAAAAAGCCAGAAAAAGCGGATCATAGCTTTGCAGATATACTGGAATTACCAGCAGGTCTAACACTTCTGCTCCAAAGACTTATTTACTCTTCATTACAGTAGCACTGAACAAGGTGCATGAATGACATTAGGAACTCCAACCTGCACAGTGCAGTTCTTCCCACAGGCAAGAATACAATTTAAACTCCCCACTGCCTGTAGCCGTGCAGTATTTTATTCTTGGGTGACTTGGCTAGAACAGTAGGATTGCTTGACAGGTCATTCTGACTTCTAACATAGTAGACAGGACATTCAGCCACATTCAGGTCTCCAACAGCCCTGGATGGTGCACAAACCATGCACTGGACAAACGGAAGTTGCTTCCTACTCTCCCCCTCATTGTCTCCTCTTCCTCCAGTTTTGGTCAGAAGTAACCAAAATTGATGAATTCTTCACAACGTTCAAGATATTCTAAAATGGTCAGACTTGACCTGAGAAAGTTTTTGGTTAATATTAAGCAACTACACCTGAGCAGATGGGATTTGAGCACAAGTTCAAAGACATTGCTAAGAACACTTCCAATTTACTGTTCCAAAACGTAGCTATCCATTATTTTTAGCACCATGTGAAATTAAACTACATTTGAAGATTCAAATAGATAGATAGACAGACAGATAGATAACCACAATCAAATCACAACCTACAACTGACACTGTGCCAGACTTCTGAAAGTAGAATAAAATCCTTGGTCTAAATGTAGCCTTGAATCAACTCCATTTAACATAAAAGGCAGATTTTTCCTGGACAGTTCTATTCAAGCAGGGGGAAGAAAATTAAATGACACTTCAGAAATATTAAACTTTTTTTTAATGCAGAACTTCATCCCTAGAAACTGCACATTTACTCTTATCAGGACAAAAAGCCCAATGATTAACTCAATGCCACTGAATCACAGATACTAACACCTTCAGTTTGTCACAATATAAAAGCTCAAAATTTTAATTTACTTTTACACCTTATAGCCCATAAGAGATACAAATATGTTACAAAAACATCTCTGCTGGGGATATTTGGGAAACCATAACTGTTTCATTCTTCTTAAAGCAACAATGGCAAAATACTAATTAGATAAAACTCAGCATCTCAATATGAGTGACAGGTAAAAAAAAAAGCAAAAATTTCCACAAAACTTAATATTCAGTTACGTTTGGAACAAAAACATGTTTTTCAGATACTACAGTAAGTGCACCTACCTGCCTCAAGTTTGGGTGCAGGCAAAGCACAGTCTTGGGAATGAATAACTGGTAAAAGAACTGAAGGATGCATACTGACAGGTAGTGAAAGCCTTCTGTAGATGCAGTAGCAGGTGATAAACCTGACACAGCCTTCTACAGAGATGCGACTTCAGTACAGCTAGAACAAGTAGAAAAAGGTTCCAAGGCTGTACTGCATGAAACTTCACAGCTGGAGTGAGGCTGAATGCTGAAAGGAAGGATTCACTGCTGAGCAGTTTATATAAATTCTTTTTTCCCCCCAACATACTAAAAATGATGTCATGCATATCCTCTAAAAAGAAACAAATGAGCAAACCCTTTTTCACCTCCCACCAGACAGTTATTAGTGTTTTTTAAAATTCCCTTGGGTAAGCTTAGGCAGTATTTCAGAAGGTAATGTACTAATTAAAATAAGGACTTGCAGTAGCTGAGTAAAGTTTTCTTTGATCAGTTTGTCCAAGCATCAATTTCAAATTTATCCTAACTTGCAAGAAATTAAGCCTCATTTACTGCTACCTGAAGACCCTAGTTCAGTAAGAACTAGGACAGTGGTCACTACTATTACCTGCTTTTCTATCCACATTCAACTGAGAAGCAGTTGAACAGGTCAAGAGCTGTAACCTTAACTAGCCCCGACTGAATGGGGATCCCGCTGTTGATTCTCTGTGCAAGCACAGAAATTGAATCATAACTCCCTTCATTTTTAGGTTAAAAGTGCAACCAAAAGAACTAAAGCAACCCTTTAGACACTTCTTAAGATTCAAGTCTTGTTTTTTCTCTCTTTTCTGGGCGCAGACTTGGAATGCAGAATAAACATCTCCTCTAGACTTTGAGTATTTTACCTCTGAATGCATAGGTGGTGATCCCCCCACTTGTTACAGAAATCTTACTGGACATCAGCTGCTACAGTCAAAACCAGATACTACTACAGTGAAAACCAGAATATATATAATCCACGAAAACAGTGCTCTAAGACACCTAGAAATCATTTGACATAGTTCAAAGGTGTCATAATTCAACTGTACATCTAGGGTGGCAGTATTTTTTTAATGGTTGAGACACTTTCAAAATTGATTATCTATTTCCAATTGACTGCTCATCTCCTACCTTAAGGAGAAAGAGTCCCTTCCTAAGGCTAGAAAACTCCATTTTTACAGTCTTGTCCTTTTTGCAAGGATGTGCCCTGAACAAGCTTCAAAACTGGTACTTTATTATTTGCCAGTCTAGTCTGAGTGTGGCTTCAAATACAAGCTGGAAGAAGATGATGCCAAACTAAAAGAAGTTTTTTAAAAATAGGTGCATTCAAAACTGCTAATGATCTCTAGGTCCTCCTCTTAATGGGCTTTTTTTTGAACATTCAAGAAAGGCGCTGACCTTGTAGTCCACAAAAGAATTTCTACACGTGGGCTACTCAAGGGACAGATAAATCTGTTTACTCCTCTCTGACAAGCTAGATTCTAAACATCACACATTTCATGCATCACTAAGGTAGCATGACTGAAAGAGAGCAAACACCAAAAGCTCCTTCAACCCCTTCTTTTTACAGGATGCAACAACTGCACATAATCCACTAAGAAACAGAGAATATTTCCCTGAGGGGTAAATATTTTCCTGATAGATCCTCCTGGAAACTCTGCTGATGCACATGGAAAAATAAGGAGGTGATTTGTGACAGCCAGCATAGCTTCACTAAGGGCAAATAATGCCAGATGAATTTGGTGACCTTCCATGACGGGACTACAGCACTGGTGGATAAGGGAAGAGTAACAGAGTAACTGACATCATCTACCTGGACTTGTGCAAAGCATCTGACACAGGCCCCATGCAACATTCTTGTCTCTAAATTAGAGAAACATGGATTTGATGGATGGACTGCTCAGTGGATAAGGAATTGGCTGGATGGTTGCACTCAGAGTTGTGGTCAACAGCTCAGTGTCTAAGAGGAATGAAGTTCTGCAGGCATCAGTATTGGGACTGGAATTATTGAACATCTTTGTCATGGACAGTGGGATTGAGGGCACCCTGAGCAAGTTTGCAGATGACACCACGCTGTGTGGCACAGTCAGCACGCTGGAGGGAATGGATACCATCCAGCAGGACCTCGACAGGCCTGAGAGGTGGGCCTGTGCAAGCCTCATGAAGTTCAACAAGGGCAAGTCCCGCACCCGGGTAGGGGTAATCCCAAGCACAAATACAGACTGGGCAGAGAGTGGACTGAGAGCAGCCCTGAAGAGGAGGATTTAGGGGTGCAGGTGGTAAGAAGCTCGGCATGACCTAGCAATGAGTACTCAAAGCCCAGAAAGCCAACCGCATCCTGGGCTCCATTAAAAGAGGTATGGGCAAGGGAGGTGATTCTCCCCTTCTACTCTGCTCTCATGAGCCCTCACCTGAAGTACTGCATTCAGTTCTGGAACCTCAGCAAAGGAAGGATATGGACCTGTTAAGAGTGAGCCCAAAGGAGGGCCACAAAGATGATTTCCTGGAGTACCTTCCCTATAAGGACAGGCTGAGAGAGTTGAAGTTGTTCAGCCTAGAGAAAAGAAGGCTCCATGGAGAACTTACAGCCACCTTCCAGTACCTGAAGGGGGCCTACAGGAAACCTCAGGAGAGGGGTAACAGTTTTAAGCTAAAAGAAGGGAGATTTAGAACAGATATTGGTAAGAAATTTTTTAGTGTGAGGGTGGTGAGGCCCTGGCACAGGTTGCCCAGAGAAGTCATGGATGCCCCATCCCTAGAGGTGTTCAAGGCCAGGCTGGATGAAGTTTTGACCAACCTGATCCAGTGGAAGGCACCCCTGCCCATGACAAGGGGGTTGGAATTGGACAATCTTAAAGTTGCTTCCAATCCAAAAAATAAAGGATACTTTCACACTAGATTAATACTGTCTACTTTCTCATTCCTACTGTATGCAATTAAGTATGCTAGAATCAAAATTTGCTCCTGAGCAAGACACTGATCATTAACAACTCAGGTCACATCCATCAAAGCAGACAAAAATACAGGGTTTTTGCATGTTTCGTGGGGTCTTAAGTCTAACCAAGAAAAACACTTAATTAGCACTTGGTCAGGTGTGAATTTGCACTTAGCACACCTCTGCGCATTTAAGCACTCCAAAGAATGCTGATCAAAGATTTCTACATGTCATTAAAGAACAGCATACTTTCTGAAGGTTTGTAAAAGCCACATTTCAGCATTTAAGCTGATACGATGAAAGATCATATTTAAGTTTACTAGAAGTCAAGAAGAGTGGGAGGAAAAAAGAAAGGAAGAATTTTGCCACCAGCTAATGTCCTGCAGAAGACATTTTACAGTTTCAGACTTGGGAGACAGACCTTTCTCCTTTTCCTTGAAGTGTTATATTTCCAGAAGTAACAGGACCTTGAACATTGGTTGTAGGCACACAAGTTTCCATTTACTGAGATTTCAAGAATTATCCCGTAAAACAGCAGCAGCTTAACAAATGTAGCAGGAATAAAAAAAAAAAAAGCTATTTCAATCATTCTTCGTCAACCACCCCCTGCCTCCGACAAGAACCCCGCCCCCCAACTCACAGAGATCAGATAAAGTAGAAAAATGTGAAAAATATAAACAAGTATTTTCACCTACTTACAGTTTACATGAAAAACAGGAGCAGGTTGTACTTATTAGGCAAAAAACATTCTTGTGTGCTGGAAAACCCTTCTTTTCCCCTAAATGTGGGGGGGACTACATACTTTCACAGAAAAGAAGGCCAAGATCTTACCCTCCCCTCATGACAAATGATTAGGTAAACTTCCTTCTTCCACACATGCTCAAAAGGACACAGCGTGGAGAACTACCTCTCTGCCTTGAATTCTAGGCAGAAGCAGTGAAGCCCAAAAAATTTATTTTTCTATGGTGCAGAGGCAAAGTCAAACTGCTAAAAGGAAAGTTGTTTCCCCTACAGCTTTCACAAATACTGTGAAAAAAAATAAAAGGCTGGGAGGGAATCATCATATACTGAATACCTCAATTGTCATTAGCACTTTCTCAGGAGACAGTTACAGAACAGGTTAATGTGTACCACTCCCTCTAAGGAAAACAATGCGGGTTGCAACACTACTGTCTGCAGTTGGCTACAGATTCAAAGATAAAACTGTAATAATGACATTTCTTCAAAGGTTCTGGTTCTAGCAACTATGAGGACTAGAGAATTTTTTTGTTAGTTTTGATTTCAGAAACTGAAATTGTAGTTCAATTCTGCAGCAAAGCAGTTTTCGCGTGAGCAAAATTCTGATTGACGTCCTACAGTTTGCTGGGAGACCAGTGGGCCTGAAGAACACTAACCCAGAATTCAGTGTATGCCTGGACATACATTTTTTCACACTGTATAAAAGTATTGATATGAAAAAGAAATGGAAGGCAAAGCAGGGGAAAAAATACCAGAAAGAAGCTTTGGCAGAGGTACCAAGGAGCTTTATATTATAAAAGAAACGCTGAAAGAATGAAAACAGGCAGAAAAACCCTTAAAAATACATTAAGGTATACCAACACTCAAGCTGGAAATAAAATGTTGATACTGAAGAGATTAGCAAAAAGTAAAACCTACATTCCTTAACCAAACAACAGAGAAGGCAGAGTCAGACCCAGTATACAATTTTCTTCAAGATATTCTGAAAGCACTCAAACGTGTTGGAAGGAGGAAGACAAACAAAAGTACTTCTTACAAAAGATATAAATATTACGCATAAAAGTGGCATAAGAAAGTATATTCACCACTAAAGCTAAACTATATTCTTTCTTAAACATCTCTCAAAGTAACAGAAAATAAACTAAAATTAGAAAATTAA
Organism: Phaenicophaeus curvirostris; assembly: GCF_032191515.1. Taxonomy (NCBI): domain Eukaryota; kingdom Metazoa; phylum Chordata; class Aves; order Cuculiformes; family Cuculidae; genus Phaenicophaeus; species Phaenicophaeus curvirostris. The sequence continues at coordinate 119,408,752 of NC_091392.1, read as the reverse complement.
GTTACTGTATCATAGTAAGAACACTAACAGGAGTGTGACTTGCAAGTTTTCCACAGACAAGACCTAGAAGTGGTGAAAGTTTGCTTGTTAACTACAGCTGCATCTGAAAATGAGGCAAGAAAGAATACAAAATATTTCTCTTTATTAAATAAACTTCCTTATGTTTTCCAAAGGAAATAAACACAGGACGCCACTATCATCTTCACTAGTACAGGCATTACAAAATAAACACTTCTAACAGCAGCCAGTCATGAAATCAGGCCAAAATTTGTCTTTTCAAGAGTACAGATGAAAATGCAGGACCAAATAGCAGCTCAAGATAAATTTCATGAAGAAACTAGAGATGGCAGCAAAGTCTCGAGCTATTAGTTGAGAGTAAGAGAAAAAGTTAAATGAAAAGGGAAGTTCTGAATAATTCTTACAGCTTTGTTCAAACAGTGAACATTTCAAGCTGGATTTTTCTTCTTTTTAGAAAAGTGACAAAAAAAATGGAAAATCATTAGAAAAAAACAGGTATAAACCACTGTACAGGTTTATTTTTAAATGCAATGGCTTCACAGATCAATTTTTAGCACATATCAGAAAACACATTTCAAAACAGCTTTCAACCAAGTATGCATGTTTAAATCTACCATGTATCAATATTCTCTAAAGTCACGACTGATTTCTGAATGTTCCAGCCACATATCCAAAACGAAATTTCAGGAAGGCATTATTCTTATTCTTTTCTACTCTTAGTTTTCTGCAACACTTCAAATTTTTTTAAAATATATTAGCAATATAGGAAACTAAGCCCTATTCTGAAAAGCAACAACAGTTCTGCTATGTATTTTGTGTAGCTACTAAGACATTCTCAGACCCAACTTGGCAGTCCACACTCAGTGCAGCTGCTACTCACACACCAGTGCTTGGAACATTCACTCTGAAATTAGAAGGCATATATACAAGTCATTCCCTAACACACAACACCTGAAAAAGCACTCATCAGGCTAGAAGATATGGGAAACAAAGGTATTCTCAACATCTCAGTTGATGTTTTAATGTTTTGATCATTTAATATTCACCAGATGACTAAGAAGGGAAAAGATGCACCCATGATCACACTCACTAAGCAGAAAAGAAGAAATCCAATTCCCAGTTCCTCTTCTGAGAGAATTGTATTTCATACACACAACATAAGCAAACCAACTTCACAGCCAGCAGTCTACTTGAAAACATCTGTAACCAGCAGAGCAAGCAGACACTTCAGAACTTTGACAACTTCAAAAAACTAAGAATCTGAGAAAGAATATACATCTGCAAGAGCTGAGAAAGTATCCTGTCTCAATGGCAGCTATGAAGTAATGAATGCTTTCCAACTGGAAGTGCCTACAGCTGATAAAAAAAAAAAGACACACTTGAGATATAAGATTACAGAAAGAGCTCCTGATATTTTAAGCACCCTGTTTACTTTACGCTTTTAAAGATAATTGAACCTTAAGGGCTGAACATCCGAGAAACCCAGCCAACAGGTAACCATTTTTTCCAAAGAGGAAAAAGTAAAAAAAAAAAATAAAATCTTAATCTAATAGTTCTAACTGAGCAAAACAGTTCTGTTTGACCTTCAGTTCTGAAAGCCCCTCTTGTTGCTTTCATCTTTATAGTGCTGAAGCTCTGGAAATAAGATGCTTGCAGGAACACACTTACAAAGAGATTACCTCTAGTTTGGGGGCTGTAGAAAGGAAAACTGTAAGCAGAAGTTGGTAACTGTAAATCTAAACTTGATCTAGATACAAATATTTTAAGTGAAACAAGTTCTTGATCAATCCAATACATTTTAAACTCAGGTTCAGAGCACAAAATCTGAAAAAAGGTGCCTAAGGAAAAGATTCAGTTTCAATTTCTTCATTTTTTTTCTAAATATGTTATCAGTACCTTTGCACATAATTGTGTGCAAGAAGAACCAGAAGACTCAGATTTGGTTTCTATAAAAATTAGAAGCACTTAAAAACATAAAGCATGCTTGAGGTTCGGAGTACATCCAACTGCTAATACTAAAGTCCTGAAGGACCCAACAGAACACATGCACACTTGAAGAGCAGCTAACCATGCCATGAACTAATATGCTTCAAAGAATCAATTTAAATATTCAAAAAAAAGAAATCCTAGATTCACAGTTGCCTTTCAAATGTCAATTTGACTCTGTTATGTATCAAATTTAAGTCCTGAATGACATGAGGTCCTGCCATAAAGTTAGTGCTTGCTTTTAATTACAGGGAACATCTATGTGTATAGAAAGGAAGAAACAAATTAAGAATATAAAAGCAACTAAGTGTGATTTTTGTGTGTGTGTGTTAATAATTCTTTGTTAGTTTGCAACTTATTTTTTCTCTAAAATGAAAAAATATCTCTTCCTTCTTTCCCTCCCCCTTCCTTACCGCCTTCTGGATTATTGCAGGAAAGTTTTGAGGCCATCTTCCTGCTTAATCAGCAAAAAAAGCCAAACGTTTTAAAAAAAAAACAACAATAAAGCATTTTATGATATGGCCTTTGTAGTTCATTACTGTCAAAGGGCAGAGCCCTGCACACCTTAACCTTCTCCATCCCTGAGTCTTCTAACTTGAGCTAGCCCTGACTGCACCGTAGGTCTAGTCAAGTGCATGAAAACAGCAGAACAATAACCCATCCAGCAGCTGAATATTTTTGTAATGCACCTGGTTTATACAGATCAGATGAGTGATAAAGCTGGCAAAGGAGAGGGTGCATCACTCAAGGCACATTAAGAGGGCAAGACCTCCCTCTTCCAGCAACAGCAAACTTAAATCATATTGCAAAATTGCATACATATACTCCCACAGTGCCTCACATGGTGGGGTGGTGGGGGGAGGAGAAAGGCTACTACTACACATTTACAGACTCTACAGATCAGCTACAACTCAATACAGTTTTCCTTCAGGAACCATGACATACTTAAAGGCTGCAGGATTTCACATCGATTCCTGCCCTGTTTAGCTGTTCTGTACAGCTAGACCAGCGCTGACCAGACAGATGTTTTCCTCTAAACCCATCTGAATCCAGCCTATCTGGTCCTGCTAGATTCAAGTTCAGTCCTGGCAAACATGAAGTTTCACAAAGGTCTGCTACGTTCCAGGAAAAGTTACTAGGTCAGATCAATATTGATGCAGGAAATATCCTACCAATAAAATATACAATTCCTTACTTTTTTTGTCATCTTCCCAGGCTACCCTTATTTCCACCTCCTATATCATCTTTTCCTAACCAATAAGAGGAGCTTGGTTTGCAGAAGGGAGATAAGACTGCCTCATTTGCTTTTTCACTGCACCTTCCATTTATAGGTACACAGATCCCTCTAATCAAGTGGAAATTAGTGCTTTCTCACTGTTTAGGACAGGCCCCCTCTGCTCAGTATCAAGAACACCACCTGGAGTCAATAAAAAGAAGGGCAGCAGACAACTTTATTCACAGCAACAGCTGCAGGATTTCCCTGGAGCCACGTGGAAGTAAAGTAATAGATCTTTTGGCTAGCTTCTCTAAGCTAGAACATCAGGAATGCAGCCAAAGGTTTTACTCATAGACCCTTTCCCCAAAACAGAATTGGGAGAACAAAGAAGATGGAAGAACACCTCCGAATATCTTGTCAAGACAAGTTAAACTTCCTTGTAGGAGGAATACTAAGGACTTTTTTCTTTCCACTTGTGGTTGTTTTGTTTTTTTTTTTTTTTAATTGTGCTTTCAAAAATTTTTTTATTGTGCTTTTGATTTTTGGTTTGTTTGTTGACTTTGGGTTTTGTTGAGAAGAGGCTGCAGGGTGACAAAACCCAATGAACTGGGGGACCATCTTCATAAAGGTTTTTTTTTTTTTAAGGAAAAAAAGAAAAAGAGTTCATAAAGTTCTGAATATCTTACAGGCCACTGTACCTGAGGAGTCTTCTCACTACAGCTAAGATTTTTGTCCTTACCCTTAGAGCTATTTGGATCAAAAATTTCTAAATGTGTACTACTTTTCAAACCCTGCTAGCAGTGAGTTTAAATAAATCATAGAATAATTAAGGCTGGAAAAGACCTCTAACATCATCAAGGCCAATCATCAGCACAACACCACCATGCCGACTAAACTGCATCCCAAAGTGCCACATCCACATGTCGTTTGAACATCTCCAGGGATGGCAACTCCACCACTTCCCTAGGCAGCCTATTCCAATGCTCCACCTCTCATTCAGTAATGAATTTTTTCCTAATATCCAATCTAAACCTTCCCTGGCACAACTTGAGGCCATTCCTTTTCATCCTATAGCTTGTTAATTGGGAGAAGAAAGCAATACCCACTTCACTACAACCTCCTTTCAGGTAGTTCTAGAGAGCAATAAGGTCTCCCCTTAGCCTCTTCTTCTCCAAGTCACACCAGTTCCCTCAGCCGATCCTCCTAAGAGTTGTTCTCTAGAGCCTTCAAAAGCTTTGTTGCCCTTCTCTGGATTCTTTCCAGTACCTTAATATCTGCCTTGTAGTGAGAGGCCCAAAAGTGAACACTGTTTGAGGTGTGGTCCCACCAGTGCCAACTTGCTGGCCACACTACTTCTGATACAAGCTAGAATGCTGTCGGCCTTCTTGGCCACGTGGGCACACTGCTGGCTCATGTTCAGCCACGCTGTCAACCAGCACCCCCAGGTCCTTCTCTGCCAGGCAGCTGTCCAGCCATTTGCCCCAAAGCCTGTAGCATTGCATGGGGTTGTTGTGACCGAAACGTAGGACCCAGTACCAAGACTTGTTGAATCTCATATAACTGGCTTTGGCCCACCAATTCAGCCTGTCCAGCTCCCTCTGCAAAGCTTTCCTGTCCTCAAGTAGATCAACACTCGCACCCAACTTGGTGTCATCGGCAAACTTACTGAGAGTGCACTTCATCCAGATCATTGGTAAAGATAATAAAGAAGTCACAAGTTACCAAAGAATCACGTGTTCTCCAGAAAAGGTACACTTACAAGTTGTGTTTCTTATCTCAACTACAACAGAACTGAAACATTGATGAGATAAATAATAGGTTTTCAGCTTAGCTGAAAGTGATTCCTAAACAACTGAAATTGAACATCTTGCATGCCAGTTTAAATGCCCATACATGACTTATATCCCAGCTTTCACTCCAAAAAAAATTTGTTCAGAGGCAAATTCTTTGCAGCTTTCTTAACTCAAATATCCCAGGAAATCTGCTCAGAAATAAAAGCTAGGACTACTGCTTATGAGTCCACACTATCCAGAAAAGGAAATGGAATTGTTAGCAAAAACTGAAATCTGAGTACCTGCAACAATTGCATATGCCATTGTGTAGCCAAAGAAACAGGTGAAAGAGCCAAATGACAAATCTATTTAACCAAACACTATCTAGAAACCTCTGGTGAAGGCAAACTATAAAGAACTCAAGAAGCACACAATGACCTTTCTAAATGTGTAAGAATTCTGCATCAATTATAATCATTTTCATATGGTGAAGACATGTTTTAACTACAGTTACTGAAAAAGTTAAATTGATACAGAAATTGACAAAATATTGATGATACAAAAATTCTGACAAAGCCTAAGCCTGCCAATAAAGTACAGCCCCACTGCACCTTGAACACTGCATTAAAAGACACAAAGCATGTAGCAACTTTCTCGGTAGCCCTTCTCACACTGATTCCAGCAAAAAGATATTAAAGTAAAAGAGCAAAACACCTGTTAACCGAGGAAGGGTCACTTCAGTCATTAGAGAATATATTAGCAAATAGTCCTTGATCTTTTTGGTCCTAAGTTTATCCCACCACAGTTTTCTAGTTGTTTCTCTGAAAAGATGTCTTTGCTTCTCATACAAACCAAACTGAAAAACTAACGTCTAATTAAAATGCAAAAGTTTTCTATGGTCAAGCTCCAAAAATTATTCCAAACCTTACTTAGCTGTTTTCATTTCTGGAAAACAAAGATATTGGTAAGAACGGGGCTTAACCACTAGTAACACTATAGTAACTGAAACACCAAAGCTTGCTGTGGGCTTGTTTCTGAACAGGACACCTCCATGAAACAATGTAGCTAACTCTGAATACAGCAGAACTTTATTAAAAGTTACTAGACCCACACTCTAAAACACAGTTCAGTTTACAGTAACACTGAAGCGATAGCTCTCTCTTCCCATGCTTTGGAGGCCTTACCTATGTATCCTCTTACATGTTTATCTGATGTATGCAAAGAGAAAGGAAAGTGTTTCTTGGGGCTCTTTTGGTGGGCATGTTAGGTACTTGGTAAACTGTCTTAAGAGATCAGTCTAACTTTTTAGACATCTTGGGATGATAATTCTGGCCATGCATGTAATACACCCTGTATGCACAGTTTCACACTATATATTAAAAATGTACTCACTCCTGGTAAAAGAAGAATGCATAAAAATTATTTTAACTCCATAATTTGGCATAAAATCCCTACTTCTAACAACCACCACTTTCGATCCTGAAGTTACCATTCTTTAGATGACACATATAAACTGACTACAGGTTTTTGAAAAGTGATCTTTGGAAACATCATATTAGGATTAATACTGCTTGATTACCTTCCATTGTCATGACATCTGTATAACAGACTACAAAAAATGCCAGTGAATCAAGGGAGGGCTAAGCAGATAAGTGTCAGTTGACATAAAATATGGGTCTTTTATTTCCCTAATATTTCTTTATCCTGAAGCATTTATGTCAAGTATTGTGTTTGAATTGAAATTATTATGATCACTAGGGTCCTAAAGCCTAGGCCGTATTCTTGAAGGGTACAAAGTTTCATACTAGTTAAAAAAAAAAAATCAAACTCTTAACTTAGCAAATCTTCAAGACAAGGTACCCTTTTTTTCGTCCCACAGCTACTCCACAATGTCAGTAGTAAATAGCTCTAAAATTTTGGAACTTACAGCCTCAAATTATTCAGGACTAGTCTGCACACATTTGCTCATCTGCTCTTACCTTTCATGGCTCCCTTGTCTTGGGTGTTTAAGCACAAAATTATATTTGCAAAGCCCTTGCACAATCTTTCTCGATTTGCATTTTGCTAGATCAAGTTCCTTCAAACTCCCCTCTTACGCAAGCCTCTACTTCCCAATCTTTATAGTTGTCTTGTTCACATCATAAGGATGTCTCCAGGAATGCACCTGCTTATCTAAACAACACTAGAAAAAGCCACACAAATGGTGAGTACTGATTAAAATGTACTCTGCAAGTAGGTATATTAACTTTATTCTGTGTTCAGCAACAGTTTAACCTCTTAAGTAGACAGAACCTCTGAAGCAGAAACATGTGACTATTATGTTAAAGTCCATAACAGAATAACTTGGCTAAGGAGATATTATAGCAACTGTACACTTCAAATAATCTACTGTTATTTTCCTGAAGCAATGCACATTATGACCTCATGCTTAAATATAATATCCATTATCATCTGCTCATTTTAAACACTAACAGAGATAACAGCTGTGAATGTTTTATTAGTACACTAGTATTTCAAATGATACTAAGAAACTCAACACTACACTAGATCAATCACTTTCCATATCCCAGAGAAGTTCCCTCCCCTCTTTCTCCTTTCCAAACAGCAAGTGCATAATACAGTTGTTTCACATTTTCATTTGATTTGTCAAAATTATAGCCACCAGTGATTTGAATTGGTTTTACAGGAGATGCAAAATTTCAGTGGTGTACTGGAGAAAAAGCACATTTGAGAGACAACAGTATTGAGAGACAGTGTGCATAGAAAACGGAGGAAATGAAAAACAATATCACTGAAATCATCAAGATACTTCTACATAGTTTCGTTATCACAATACTTAAAATTATTAAAATATTAATATTTCTTGGACAAGGAATTAATGAGCTATTTTCTCCCTTTCCTAAATACTCCCAGACTTGCGCATAAACCTAAAGCATCTCAAGACAATCCACCTCAAGACAATAGCTTAGGATGGAAATGCAACCATCACCCCTCTTGTTTGACTTCGATGTGATACAAGCCTTCATAATTCAATGTGAAAAGAATCCCCTGTCCCACTTTCCAGCCCAACACCTTGCATGCTCCCCTCATTACTCCAGCAGTATTGGTAGGCTGAGGAAGAGACAAACACTGGCAGGCTCTAGGTACTTGAACTCTTCTGTACTAGATGGAAGAGACCAAGCAGAGTGAATCGTCCCATTGCAGGGGAAGGAATGGTAAAAATGATCTAAAATCCTCAGCACACAGTGCAGAAAAGCACTAGACTGAACCCAGTCATAATGCAGAGAACATCCTTAAAGCTACGACAGTATTGGCACTTATCATCACCTTGTACTTTGGTATTAAAAATACCGACTACACTACGACTATGCTCAATGATTAGACATATGTATGGTCCACAAATGGAAGACAATTATGTGACTGCTAATACAATGACTAATTATTTCTGTTCCAATCAATGCCCTTTCTAAAAGAAAAACTTTTATCAACTTTATCACATAGTACTTAAAAATTTGGAGAAATCTTTAAGCAACTTGCAATCGTACTGTTAGAAAGATCAGACAATCTTTATGGTACTCCTCTAAAGCTAACATAAACCTACACGAATCAAAAGAGGTACAGAAACTCAAGCCCAGATAATGTAAAATAAAATCCTTGCAGAACAAGGACTATCATGAAAGCCAAGCTTCCATCTTCTAGATTCAATATCAGCTTTGCATGCTCTCACTTAAAAACAGGCATTCTCTTTGGCATCAAGAAAACCACTGCTACCTGTATGTGGAGGTCGGGCGATAAACTCAGAACAGTTTTCACCTCAGATGAATACCCAAGATGTTTCAACTCTACACCTACTATGTTTTACTCAATGCATTCCAAATGAAAATTTTTATCAAAAAGTAGTATACTTAGCACTATTACCTGTGAACTGTCAATCAAATGCATGGTTTGATCAACGTAAAAAAAGGCTTTTAGCTCTTGTGCTTCTAAAGCAATATACAGGGAGAATCTCTGCAAATTTACCTGGGAGCAAGTTTGCGAGAAAAAAAAAAAAGAAAGACACATCTGTGTTTTTCATCACCGTCAGTTATCCCAAGATATGTTAAAACAGTTTTGAAGGCTAACACAGAAATCCCCAAATTAAGTCTTGCTTGAAGTGTGTTTGTGTCAGTCAAGTCTGAAGACAAGGCAGCAACCCAGAGCATGACGCATCTGGTAAAGTAAAACTACATTACAAATGTTAGTGCCATAAATTACACTTTAAAAAGTTTAAGAAATTAGGTTATTATTCCAATTTTTATCTTGATACAGTTTTCAGTGATGGAAAGATATATTGGAAATACATGCAAATGAAGATTTTGCTTATTTTATTCTTTTTCTAAAGGAAACTGAACTAAAATTTCCCTCTACCCTCCTGAACTTTCTTTTTTTCCTGCACCATTTAAAATGAAAAAAAGCATGTTTGTAGAACTTAAACACATTAAATCGCAAACAATAAACACTATCACTGTCATTGCAATCAATTCATTCATGTACTACTGCAAACACTCCAGCACACCAACAGCTATTATCACTGCGTTTACACAAAGTAAGTATTATCAGTTTATCGTATTTAAAAGTGTTTAAAGTTGATACTTGGATCGGAATACAGCTCAACAAATTGGGCTGCATCCTGTCAGCTAAGAGGCTACCATCGTTTTTCTCCAGTAAATTGAATGGGAACTTTGGGACTTCTCTTAGACTAAAGATTCAGATATTTTACAGGCAAAGATATCTTTCCCACACCCTTTATGAAAATATCTTTTACTACGTTAAATGACAACAGTTACTAGCTATTTAGGAAAGATAAATTACACATTTTAATATTTCATGTGTCTGAAACGCAAATCAGGGCCAGATGTGCTATTTGCAAGAACTAAATTACTGTATCAATCAATAATAAATCACAGGAATGTGCAGACATTTAGTGAATGTTTCACTGAAAGATTTTTAGCAAGATGCATATGCAGCAATTCAAATCAGATTTACAGCAGCTTTCCTCAAGTGGCTTAAAGACGGGCAAGGTGGTACCCAAAATCTGCAAGCTAAATAAAGATGCTGTATCGTTGGCTCCCTGGAAGTCACCTATGTAGTACTGTAAAGGAAAACGACTACTACTTACACAAACATACATGAAATTGTGTATTTATTTTAAGTGTTCTTTTAGAGGACTGACATGACTTCTGTGCGGAAAAGCAAGAGCAATCACAATAAGCTATCAACCATTCACACCATCACTGCTGCTATTTTCAGTGATCCACCCTGGTTTTGCTCTTGGCATCATTACGCTACAGTGATTCCATATTTTTCTGTTAGATCTAGTTACATTGTAACACTATATATACTCCCTAAATCTCACCTAGAACTTCTGCAGCTAATACCTAATCCAGTGTAGTTGAGCTCTCTCTTCAAAATTCTCTGATCACAAAACAAAAAGTCATTTGAGACGTGCAGCCATCTGGACCCCTGTGAATCATCCATTCTCTAAAAGGGTGTGTGGTCATGCATAATCACTGCACCTTCTTTCTAGTGATAACCAGGTATGAATAAAATACTGTGTGAACTGCAGTGGCTAGCATAAAACCACTTGTGAAAGGAACGTACCAAAAATTGCCTTCAAAACACGTTCAATAACAGAGTTTTGTTTCTCAGCTACAGAAGCTCCTCACCAACAACCAGTATTAAGTTAAGGCAATCACTTACTGTTTATGACAGCAAACGAGGCCTTTGAAGCTTAATATTTTTTTTAAAGTTGTCTATGTTAAGAGAAAGGTAGTAATACCTTGTGAAATGACACCGAGTGCTGAAACTTCCGCTGGCAACAAAGTCACCTGCTGAGTCCAAGACTAGCATTTTAGTATAATCCCAAGGAAAGATTAATTCTAGAATATTTTTAGCCCCAGCTTTGAAAGTAGACAGCACTTGACATAAACTGAAAAGCATACTGGTGGAGAGCAGGCAATAGAATACATATAGATAAAATTCTTTCTTATAATCAAAACACAGCCAATAATTATTGTTATAATATTCATTGTCAGGAAGAAGATAGTGCAAAAACACTAAACAGTGCCACTGCTAAGGTTTCCACAGTAATCTCAGCTTTGGAATCAGAAACATACAGAAAACCAGGAAGTCACAATATTGTTACATCTTTCATGCCCACTTTGCAACACAGACACAACTACAGAAAATATGTAAAAGACAAAGAATAAATAAAAAATGGATTTCAAAACAAAAACATGGGAGGAGAGTTGAATTTTTCATCACTAGCCAATTTGGGGGATTCTTTGCATTTTCATGGTGTGATTACACCAACCGAGACCTGAACAGTCATTTCCATTCCCCCCCTACAACAGCGGTAACCTGAAACAGGCAACTGGGGAACGCCAGCAACTACCTCAACTCCTAGCTTTGATACAAGCCTCGAACATCGGTTTAACAGCAGTTGCATAATAAGACTCAAAAGGCCAAACACTCCTACCGCCTTATACATCTCTATTTCCACACGAATTAGAAGGGAGGGAAAGATCTGGAGGAAAAACGAGCACTACCCAAGCGTCATCGGTACTGCCACTAACCAGCCGGTTATTATTGCAGCAAAGAGGAGGAAAACCCAACACCTGGCGCACAAATACGCAGACACGCAGCGAATAGGTGGATCTAGAGAGAGACATCTTCCCTCTCCCTTCCCCAACAGGCAACCCTCGATGGGTGTGCCAGGAATGGGATATGGGGAGGGGGGGGTTGGGGGGTGGAGGAGGAGAAGAAGAAGAAAAGGGGTGGGAAGTGGTTGCCGCTTGCTGCAGCCAGCCCGAGCGATGGTTAATCATGGTGGCTGAGGAAACATCGGGTCACTTCTTTCCTTCACACCCACCCCCCCCCACCTCCTTCCCTCCTCCCGAAGGTGGGCAGCGCGTCCCGGCGGCGGCGGGGAGGGACACACAGACACACACAGACGGACAGACAGGCGCCCCCCGCACGGACCCGCGGGCGGCGACGACTCAGGTGGGTGCGGAGCGGAGGAGCAGAGCATCCATCCCAACCTCCCCTCCCCTCCCTCCCTCCCGCTTTCCCCTCGCCCCCTCGGGGCTGGCCCGGGCCTCCCCCTCCCCCGCGGGACTCACTTGCCGATCACCTCGCAGAGCTCGTACACGTCCTCGAACAGCACGTCGTCGTCGGCCATGGTCCCCGAGCGCGGGGGGCGCCGCGGGGGGCACCGCGGGGGGCGCGCTCCCCCGCCGCTCAGCCACCGCCGCCGCGGTAAATCCCGGCCGCGACCGCCGCCTCCGCCACCGCCGCCCGGGGGCTCCCGCGGCCGCGCCGGGGCTCCCCGCTCCTCCTCCCTCCTCCTCCTCCTCCCTACGCGACCCCACCTTCCTGCTCAGCCTGGCCCCCCCCTCTCTCCCTCCTCCTCCTCCTCCTCCTCCCTCCGCTCCCGGCTCCGGCTAGCGGGGCGGCGCGAGCTCCATGGAGGGGCCGCCGGCGGGCGGGGGAAGGCGCCCTCCGCGCTCCCTCGCCGGGTGGGAAAGAAAAGGTGCCGGGGGGGAAGGGGGGTGCGCGCGCCGCGAGGGAGGATAATAGTGGGGAAAGGCGCGGGGCCGGGGGGGGGGGGAGGTGCAACCGCAGCCGTCGATTACGCTCGGATGGAGGAGGAGGAGGAGGAGGTGAAGAGGCAGCGGCGGCCGCGATAGGCGCTGGCTTTACAGGGAGGGAGGGAGGGAGGAAGGGAGGGAGGGGGAACGCACGCGCGCGCGCGCACCCAGCCCGCCGTCACGCAAAGCCGCGCGCGCGCGCTCTGAAGCCGGGGTGGTGGTGGGGGGGGGAGAAAGGGGGGAGGCGCGCGCACGCACGCACGCAGAGAGGCGGGGGGGGGGGGGGGGGGGGGGGCTGTGTTCGCTTCCGCTGCTTTTATTACACACACGCACCCCCCCCCGCCTTCCCCTTCAATACAACACAACGCGGCGCGCGCTCTCGCGAGGCCACGCCTGCCCGAGCCGGTTTGCGGGGTGGGGGGGGGGGCGGAGGGTCGGTGCGCGCAGGCGCGGGGTGGGATGACGTCATGGCGCGGGAAAGGGAGGCGGCGGGGATGGGGGCCGCCGGGGTGGGGAAAGGGGAGGGCGAGCGGTATCATCAGTCGCACCCTCAGCCCTACCCTCCTGCCTGGCTTCCCTGCCCGCTGAACGGCAGCGGTTCTGTTGAGGGGTCGGGGACTGGGGGTGCGGCCCTTCCCGTTTCCCCCGGCTCCGGTGTAGCCATTGTGAGAATGAATGGATGATTTTTGTTTGCGCGTTTAATTGTCTTGTAGCGTGAATCTGCCTTGTATCGACATGCAGACAGTCTCCCGGCGTGGACAAATAGCCTGGAAGGATAAACGCGGTCTTAAGGTTGCGTGAATGTATTGATAATGCTTAATTGTCTTGCAGTTGTCTTAGGTCAAGAGGGAACGTGAAGGGAGTCTCCAGACATGGTTGGATAACCAGAAAAAATAAGCGTTCTTTGAGGACTTACACGGCTCTTTGTCTAAAACTAGTCAATATACCCACTGCTTTTGTAAGATCACAGAATTGCCAGGTTGCAAAAGACCTCTTGGATCATCGAGTCCAACCATTCCTATCTGCCACTAAACCGTGTCCCTCAGCACCCTATCCACCCATCTTTTTAACACCTCCAGGGAAGGTGACTCAACCACCTCCCTGGGCAGCCTGTTCCAGTGCCCAGTGACCCTTTCTGTGAAAAATTTTTTTCTGATGTCCAGCCTGAGCCTCCCTGGCAGAGCTTGAGGCCATTCCCTCTTGTCCTGTCCCCTGTCACTTGGGAGAAGAGGCCAGCTCCCTCCTTTCCACAACCTCCTTTCAGGTAGTTGTAGAGAGCAATGAAGTCTCCCCTCAGCCTCCTCTTCTCAAGGCTAAAGATGGGATGCCTTATTTAGAAGGGCATCTGAGTCAGTGGTCAATTGTAAAATAAAATATTATTGCCTATGCTTCAAAGACTTTTTTCAATATTTTACTAGTTAATAAGTGTTTCTTGTATAATTAAGAGCCTCTGCGTGATACTAAAAATGTACCTCTTGCATCATGTGCAAAACTGGGAGTGTGGAGCTTTGTCCGGGGGGGGTGGGTGAAGTGATTAGTTGTTTGTTTGGGGCTTTTTTTCCCAGATGTCTTAAGTATTTTCTAGAGCACAATTTGAACCCTCTTTGTTATTAGGAAAGCAGCCATCTTCTTATTATCCCTAAAAGCGCTGAATGAAAAGAACCTTTTGGGAGTGCTTTTAGATATGCTTTCCCAGTTGGGCAAGTAACTGGTGGCTGTTGTTGCTCTTAATAACTACTTAAAAACAATGTCTAAGACACCTGGTGAATTTTAAGACTCTTGAATACATACCTAATACATTGCATTCCACAATGTTCAACATGTTGCACTGAAACCTGTATAGGAAAGACAAGTTGTGTGTGTGTGCTTTCCCAAGTTTTGAGTTAGATGGTTTGTAGAAGGAAGCAAATTTTCTTAAGGGAATTAGTCAGGAACAGTTGCAGTTTACAAACTATTTATTTTTTACTGTAGTGCTTTAGCACACATGGAAATTCTTAAAAGTCCTTAACAAAGGTAAATTAAATGGTTGTTGCATACAAACAGAGGAAAAAAAGAACTGTCAAAGCAGAATGATCTGATGAAATGGTTTAAAGGTTAGCTTTAAAATGCAGAGCTGACAGCAGTTTACCAAGAACACCTCGTTCCCATCTCCACACAAATTCAAAATAAAAAGATAAATCAAGAAAAGCAGTGAAAATAATTGTGTCTATCTCCTACATGATGGTAGCATGTAAGGTGAGAGGCATTCTCATGAGCCTGTTCTCCATGGCATAAAAACCTTTAAAAAATATTTAAACACCATCTGCTATGTGGAACGCAAACAAAAAGCCATTATATTTAGATTGTTCCCTCACACATCTAAGCATTTCTTTTCACAAGGCAGTCGAGCTGAGTACCACATAGGCCTCACAGTAGCTAAGTTTTAGAACCTGGGTTTTTCAAAGTGAACAAGAAAAAACAATACGAAAATGCACAATGAAGAAAAATGCTCATAACAGATCCCTTCCTGAGTTGACGCGAACACTTGCCACTCTAGCAGCATCACTTCACAGGGGTCTCGCCTTCCTCTGAATGCCAAGTGCTGAATGTCACTCAAGGTTTTGTCACTCAGGTGTGACAGGTTAAACTTAAAACAAGGAATACCAAGTATAATGTATGGGGGGCCTTTGGCCAAAGCCCTTAAAGAACTTTGGAGGGTAGTTGGCTGTCTGTTGGGATGGCACAGTATAGAAACATGGTTTTCTGTTGGAACAGGTCCAGAGGAGGGCTACAAGATGATCCGGGGGGCTGGAGCACCTCTCATACAAGGGCAGGCTGAGAGTTGGTCTTGTTCAGCCTGGAGAAGAGAAGCTATGAGGAGACCTTATAGCGACCTTCCAGTACCTGGAAGGGGCTACAAGAAAGCTGAGGAGGGACTGTTCACAAAGGTTTATGGTGATAGGACAAGGGGTAATGGGTATGAACTGGAGAGGGGCAGATTTAGGCTAGACATAAGGAGGAATTTCTTCACGATGAGGGCGGTAAGGCACTGGCACAGGTTGGCTAGGAAAGCTGTGGCTGCCCCAGCCCTGGAGGTGTTCAAGGCCAGGTTGGATGGGACCTTGGGCAGCCTGATCTAGTGAGAGGTGTCCCTGCCAGGGAGGTTGGAACTGGATGATCTTTAAGATTCCTTCCAACCCAAGCTATTCTATGATTCTGCTAATGGGCGAGGTCTAAGTTGAAGAGTTAGAGTTGTTGTTGTGGGAAGGTAGTTTCCTGAAAGACACTGAATAAAAATGGCTTTCCCTAAGAGAGGCAGGTCATGCCCTGGCATCTAGCATAATTGAAGGGTCCTGCTACCTTCCAGTAAGGAGGATTGCAGCTGCTTTTTAATCTTATGGGCTGAGCTTTTCCACTCCCCCTCCCCCTCCTTATTTTTTTCTTTCCTCCCATTCTGGAGCAAAGAAGACAAGACTGTTATAGCAGCTGTAGCATTCATTGCTGAGGCTGTCAAGAAGCATGGCAAATCTGTCAAAGGCTAAAAAATGTGACAGTGTCCATATTCACTGCAGAGGGAGAGAAAAATGGGTGCTACCTACTTCTGCATGGGAAGAATCTCATCTGAACTAGGATTTGTGTGCAGATCTGTATCATAAAAAGTTGCGTACTGAACCAGCAAGAACAGCAAAGATACCACTACGTCAGCAATTACTGGAACAAATGAGAATTATGCTGTAACTAATCCTAGTTTCACATTGAATGGGCTCAAGAAAATACAAGTGTGAGTTTGCCAAGTGTGTCAGCAACCGATACCCAATGATATGACCATCCAGGCAATGCATATACAGATACGTTTGTGATCATCAATTTCATCCACAAGTCTGAAAGTAGTCATTCACCTTCCCTTTCAGAGGCAGGCATTACCAATTATCACCCACATATACAATGCATCTCCTTGTAAATTCTGTGTTTAATTTAAAAGTTTAAGGTAAATTATTAAATAGGCACATCTAACATCTCATTTAAAAGTACATAACAATAGAGTTTGAAATACAAGCATAAGAAACTTTACACTTGAGACCTGAAATGGTTTGCTTGCAATGATAATGATTGACTTCAAAACAGTTCAGGGCATCAGTCATTTCAGGCCTGAGGGGGAGGGACTTCTTCATCGGGAAACAGGACAAAAAGGTTCTTGAGTGTTCGAGTTAAGGAAATGCTTTAAAATCCCTAGAAGCCCTCCCCAAACCACTGCACATGTTGGAACTGCCTGTTTATCATATTCTGAAGTACCAGGTGGCATATTTTTAGGCAAACTAGTATTGTTGCTTTATTCAAAAGTTTATTTTAAAGTCCTAGGAAGTAGTTGAGTATGGGCTTGGGCACTAGAAAGCCCATTTCTTAAAATTTTATGGGGTTTTCAAGTTTTCTTTGGCTTTGTAGGGTGTGCACATATGATCTGTGCGCTGTTGGTGAGCTACGGGGCAGGTGAGTTGTTCAAAGGTTGTCTATGGAACCCTGGTTACCAGCTACATCCAAAACACCCTTATAGTGTTTTCATTTAAAAGTGTGATGTAAAAGGTATGTGATTATGAACAAGACATTTTAAGGGTTTGGCAGTGTTTTGTAATCCAAAAGGTATACGAAGCACCACATTTTGTGCCTCAGATTCCAAATATAACAGGGACACAAGTACTTTGGTCTGTAGCCAAGCTATTCATCCACTCCTTCCTACAGAATTTGAGGATGGTATTGACACTGAAGGTGAGTGTGAACTGTTAATACTTGGTAAGAGAGAATATCAGAGGCCTACCAGATTTCTGAGAAACTCCACTGTATCATTTAAGAGTGCTAATTCTGTGAACTGAAAATAGTTCCTATTTTGGGCAATAGGAATGTATTTTGATTGCAGTGAAAGGAGACAATGTTTTGATCATGACAGAGTTAGACGTTTGCAATCATTTTAAAAATTGTCTATCAAAAGAATCCTAAAAAGCCATCATCCATGCCTGAATTAGTCCAACTAACTTGTTACAGAAGTATATAGTTAAATCAGCTTGGAAATCTACTCTGTGATGGGGCAGCCTGCAGCTCCAGACCTCAGGTATAGCACACGGCACAAGTCATGCCGCACCGTAATTAAGGAGGCAGAGTTTCCCATGAATGTGTGTCTTAACAAGTGAATTATGTTTGTCTAGGAAGATAAATCTCTGACTGCATTTTCCCCTTAGTTTTTAAGTTCCCCCAGTGTCAATTCTGCATTGTTCAATGAGAAGTGGACTTTCACTGCCACCCTTCTTCACTGAAGTCACTATCAGGTCCCTTGTCTTTTCTTCAGCCTCCTATCTTCAAAGGTTGTTTGAAGTTTATCGCTGGGATCCGTACCTTGCCCACATATAATTCAGCTGAAATTGACCCCCAGGTTCAAAAGTTCTTGGGAAAGATACAGACATGTAGGTATATGTGAACACGGCAAAACATAAGTTAAGAGCTGCCTCTTTTGAGTGAGGAATTCTTTTGCATTTGCCCTTCAGACATGGTGACCACATCCCCTTCCCCAGACGCTCAACTCATAGTGACCCAGCCACCCAGCTAGAAGAGTGTTAGGTTAAGTAATCAGCCAGGTCTTGGTCAGGGAATGGTGCGAGAGGTAGTCATGTTCATCATCTGTAATTAGACCATAGTCATGATTAAACACAAATTACAGTAACACTACTGAAGATACATAATAACCTTGACCAAAGCTGAGATCCTCTGAAACTACCAAAGAAACTGGTGGTCACCCTTCAAAGTCGATTTCCAAACATGAAACATTCCCATACAGAAACAGCTGGTAACATCAAAAGAGAAAGGAAAACTTAAAAATTGCACAAACCCCTGCTTAATGGAGTTTCTTTTTTAGCTATTTCTTGCAATTCTGTTTTTTCTTTTACTTTCCTTGTGTACAGTGTACCTGTGAACAATCTTGATTGGATTACTGGAGATGCTTATTTCGTCTCTCCCTTGTTGCATTTTTCCTCATTGACGGGTATGAATTAAATAATATGAATTGTGGAGGAAATCTCCCTGTGATCCTTCTATTGAAACTTTTTTAAATTAAAAAGATCTTACAAGATTTATAGGGGATAAAACCAGGTCATAAAAAGAACTCAAAATTCCGGTTCTCTTTTAATCATTATCCTAAACAGAAATTTGCAAGTATGTGCTAGTCATGCACCAATATACAGAAAAATAATTAAAACCCACCTTATAAGGACAGTATCAAAATGCTATGTACTAGCACTGAAATAAACCAAACCAAACAAACACACATTTTCCTTTCATATCTTTCTTTTCTTCTCTGTTGCATTTCTCACCCTCCTACTATCTTTTGTAGAAGTACATTAAGCTCTTCGGAGTATATGGATGCCTCCCTAATGGTTAGAAACTCCTGAAGGGCCCCACAGAACAGAGTAAGCGCCCAGAGGAACTTTGGTGTAGATAAATGGCAAGGAATACTGCATCTACAGGAAATCCTTATCTACAGTGTCCCTGTGAGACGCCCAACTTGGAATTCCTAATTGAAACTCTGGAAAGAGCACTCAGACTCACCCTGGCAGTTCTCTGAAGGCATTACCAAAGGGTGCAGTGGCGGTATAAAAAAGAAACCAACAAAGCGATATTAGGCGTATCAGGACAGGCATGACAATAAGGCAGAAGGTATAATTTTGCCTCTATGTAAAACTCTGGTGCACCCATGGCTAGAGGGCTGGGACGTTTCAGGCCTCCCCATCTCCAGAAGAAAAGAGAAGAGTTTGCAAGGGGAAGGAGAAGGGCAATGACAAGAAACCAAGGATGAGCCATATGCCTTGCTAGGAGAGGGCAAAAGTCTGGAACCTGTCAATGTGCAGAGGAGACACCTGGGGTGGGATAGGGTGGAGGTTTGCAAAATCATGAAAGTGGTAGATCAAGTGAAGGCAGAACTGTTGCAGTCCTGCAATAATAGAAGTGTGCTCAGTGAAACAAGTAGGAAGGTAGTTTAGGATGAATACATGAAAATACTTTCTTTTAAATATATGCACACACCAAATACTGAGCTTTGAGGATGTGCTTCTACAGAAGGCTGTGGACACCAGAAGTATCAATACGATCAAAAATTAATTAGACCATATTAGGAATGACATGTCATTATAAACAAATAGCGGAAGGAATAGGCAGGGACATGCACGGAGCATTGCTAATATAGGAAATGTTGATACTGGAGAAGTGGAAGGGCAACCAACTGCAGATAGTGGCTAGGCTTTCATGTACTTTCTAAACTATCTCCTACTGCCACTGCTCTCTTTCCATTTTTAAAGGTATAAATATAGTCTCTCACTACAAATTATGCAGTCAGCTTCTCCACATTCAGGGAAATCACGAGAGTCAGCATACCTGGTATGCAAAGAATATCCTTACCCAGGAAGGCCATGTTATTGATCTCAGTCTATCCCCTGTCAGGCAGGTAAGTAGTCCTAGGTGGACCCATTAGGGCATTTCTTACATTTTCAACCTTTTAGTCTCATCCTGTGGTTCATTTTTCATTTCCAACTTTGTCTTTTATTTCGTCCTGACTCTGCCACCAATTTATTTTCCAAACCCTATTTGTAAGTTTTGAGATACCTATTTTTTTCCTACTGAATTTCCCAGCTCACTATTACTATTAATGTGCAGCAATACAAACTAAAAGCTGTCAAGGCTTGCAGTTGAAGACTTCTAAGACACAGCTATGGCTTTACTACTTATTCCATAGCCTTAGGGTAAGCCAAGCTTACCACAGTTTATAACTTCAGAATAGGATACTAATTCTGTAAATAATTATTTGCCAAATGTTCTGTATTCCTCGTTGTCATCCAGTGTTTCTTCTTTTCATCCTGCATTTTCAACCTACTTTTTTTTTTTTTTCAGATGGGATACAGCTTCACAGAAGAGAGCAAACACGGCTCTGCCTGGCCATTTAGTTAATTCCCACTTCCTTCTCCCTTTTTCTTATCCTTTCCATTTCTGAAGTGTTATGCTGACAGTATGTGATTATTCACACTCAAACTTCAAGGCTCTTGTATCCTTCAAGAGCAAAACTACCTGCAACGGAAGGAGTTAGTATCAGCTTCCTGATTCAGACAGGCCAAGTTATCATTGAGAAAGCTTCTTGTAAATCTTTCCCCTGCAGAAATCCAATCCATAGATTGTCTGCAATGGATCTGTGAAATTTAGCAAGGAAAACTCCCTGCAGGGCAAAGATGTGTGGGTTTCTGTCCCCCATGAAATTCTATTCAGGTCTAACAAAAAAACCCAGAGAAATATTTTTTTTTCCTATGGCTTATGTTGGCAGCAGCACTCTGGCAGTCACCCAAGGGGACTGGCCGTAAGCATTTTCATCCCGGGCAGCATCCAGTGCATGCAGCATTGTGCTGGGAGCCTGACATGCTCTGGCTGTAGCTAATACACTGTCATGAAAGTGAAGTTTGGAGACAATAGAGAGAGAAAAAACAAAACCATGCTCTGTAATAGCACTCTCTAAACAACACACAGCATCTCTTTGATCTCTTCCTTCATGGGCTTGAGAACATCCTTATTTTAGAGAAATTTGAGCCATGCTCCCCTGATGATCACCTGTGTGCTGCACAAGGTCCAAATCTCAGCATAGATTTTTATGAGTAGGTTGGGGCCTTTTCATTTAGGAGGAAAATAATACTTCCACAAGGCGAGACGTTTTTTCTTTGGGAAAAGGTATTTATGTGCTACGGGTGAGACTATTTTCAGGACTGCTGCTCTATTTGGTCTCACTATTGGAATGTCAATGGAGAATGTAACAGAAGGTGGGAACATGTAGGAGGAGGGTCCTGATGTTAGGACAGGGGATTGACACATAGGTGAACAAATTCTCATTTACCTTGTAAAGCATGGTCCCCAGTGGTGTTTTTCCTCACTGTTTTCACATGAGGCCAGTATGATCAGCTTCAGGGTTTTTTTAGCCATCAGTGCTCATCTGGAGACAAAACTTTGCCCTCAGTTTTCTCATAGCTCCAGGTGTACATCAACATCAAACACATCTCTCTGCTCTTTCGTCAATGTAAAATCCATATGAGGAAAACCAAAGATGATGGGAATACATAAACACTTTTTAAAGAAATGTGCATACCTATTATAATATAGAATGTATTTTACAGATGCTGACTTCTAATCAGAAGCTCTGTCTGATGCTGGTGATGTCCTCTGCACAACTAACACAAAAGTATCTAGCAAAACTAAAATCTCAGGGTTATATTTTAACTGTAAATTAAGGACAACAGAGTTTTAGGTGTAATTATGTTTTCTGTGAGGAGAAGAGCCAGAAGTAACACTTTTTGTTTAATTCTAAGTAATTTCTGCTGTAGTTACTGTAATGCTGGGCTCTGGATGGATGTATTTGCTTCTTTAGAAGGAACTTAAGAAAATTAGGGCTCCGGTGATGAAGAAAGGGGGATCTATTTTAATGTCTTTGTCTTCCCCAGTCTATGGAATGGACAGCTGTGTTGCCTATCAGAGCCTGAACTACCCACCCACTTACAGTGCAGTGTTTTGGGGCTAATTAAAGCCATCCCTCTTGCTGACAGCCACCCCCCCACCAAACGTCTGTGCTGTAACAGGCACGGAAACAGAAAAGTACCTCTGAGGCCAGCCCAGAGCAGGAATACACACAGTGTCCCCACCATGCTGTTACTACATGTCAGTCAAATCCCTCAGACTTCCTTGCTGTTCGGCTTCTCTTTGAGGAAGATTTACAGGTCCCATGGTGTCCATTACGTGCTCCATATCCACAGGCTTTGGATGTACCTGTGCTCAGTCATTACAGTTTTGGATAAAGGGCAGTTTTTAGGAGGCACAAGTTGAGTCGTAAGTGATTATTTCAAATAAGAGCAAAAATGATCAAGTGTATTCCTTGTTTCAGAAGAAAGGAGATACTATCTAAAAGGCTTCTAACTTAGCATTGGTATCTAATAATTGACTGCTGAGTACTGACTTACAGTTATTGTCAGAACAATGGGTAAATTAAACAATGAGTGAAAAAGCTATGATTCCTAGTCCAAGGCCTGGTGGTCGTTGTGTTGTCCCTCCTTTGGTGCCTTTGGTTGGAAGTATGAACATAATCACAGAGCAGATGTGACCCACAGTAGTTGATCCTGTCCAGAAGCACGTCAACTCAAGACTACGGTGGGCATGTACACCAGGAATGGAATATATATAAAAGGATACATGATACATGTTATTATTCCCTCTGCGCTATAGTTACAGCCAGTGCCCAGCTGGTCAAGTAAACAAAGATTTTGGCAAGTGATGATTAATTCTGTTTTCTTGTCTTGTGAGCTTCTAATATGAAGAATCTCATGTAACTTTAGACACCAATGGTATAAAGGTTTACATATGAGATAGTTATCTTTGGCTTCCGTTACAGCCAGTCAACAGAAGCAGGCATTTCTGCGGCATAATTATTCTAGTTCTCACATGGACGTGTAAAACAGGGCAAGAGGAACTGTACTTTTTCAAGTGTCAGTTTCCATCCATGGACTGGTTAGGTATGGGTGTGTAGCACTTCTGGCACCAAGGTTAGATGGTCAGTAGGGCTACAACAGGAGATTTATGTGCTCACTCTGGGTATGCAGTGAGTAGCTCCAGCAAAGTTCCTAGTTTTCTCTATGAAAAATAGGGATATTTTGCCTTTGATCTTTCAGAGGGGATGCTTTAAACTATTCCATTAGCATAGTAATGGATGCCCTAAAAGAAAAGGAGAAAATTGCTACCTTTTGAAAAGTAATGAGAAATGTATTATTTTTTCCTGGTTTGGCTTTCACCTGCCATGGAAGGGAAAAAGATGTCTCTTCCATCTATCTGAATTGTCTTGTGACCAGCAGGCACCAAGGATAGGGATCTGCCTTACATGGAGTGGGCGCTTTGAACAAGAGCATTGCATTTGGCAACCCTGTATGTAACCACTGTTTGAAGCCAGAAGCTCTTAAAGACATGGTTTCCAGCAACTGCCCTCTGCATCTTGAAATTAAGCGTTAACATAATAAGGAAGTTCAGATACTAACTTAATCTAACTTAATGAACAAGCACACATTCAATTAGTCTCCGAGGTACTCGGCGCTGATTCATGGAATTGGAAATCTCTCCCAGAGTATCAATACTCTCGCTGTCAGGTGACAGCAAATCTGTTTGTTCCATTTGTGCCATGTCCTGAAACTAATTCATCTCAACTTGCTGTGGCTGCTGTCTGTCAGAGTTTCTTAGATAAAAGGGCTGTGTCAGTAGTTCTTTGGATACAGTGTCACTTATTCCTCTGCATATGTCCACCTCGTGTGTCAAATTTGTCTCTGACCACGGGATATTTCTTTTGACATTATTGCTGTTTGCAGTCATTGTTTTTCATTATTGATATTCACACAGTTGGTTTTTACAAAACAGTGACAACTCCCAGCACCCCAGATAATGTTTTCTTTTTACCTTCTCCTCAACCTCATCTTTTTTCCCCTATATCTGCCAGCTGCCGTGACTTTGATGTGAGTTCCTAATAGGTGCTCAAGACCAAGCACTTTTGTTTTCAGTTTTCTGTTGAATAAAATGTCAGCAGGTAACAAGTCATGTTACGTTGGTAGCACTCTGTCATTTAACAAGTACGGATCAGTGTTGGGATCCGTTCCTGTATATTCTTTAACATATTTTCTGCTAGCCTTCAGGGGATGGAGATAATGGAGTTTATGGTTATATGACTAAACTTACATTTCAGAGTGCATTGATTAAACACAAATGTGAAAAATGCCAGACATTAGTATATCAGGTACACCAGGCCCAGCATATCGAATCAAATTTGGGATGTTATTTTTCTTACCTGTTACGTTTTCTAGCTACACTATCTCAGGAAAATGAGAATTCTCTAAATACATATCTAAAAGTAAGGTACTGCTGACTATATTTTCCTGTTCCAGCCAGGACATGCAAGTCTTTTTCTCCTTTGCATTGGGAACAAGTACTTTCTGTGCCATGTGACAAGTCTTACCATTTCCTTAATGGCATTGTTTAGGATCAGGACAAATGTCTAGTTCTTCTCTTAGACTTTTCAATCCCTAAATCAGTTTACTTTGTCCATTTTATCATTTTCCAATTACATTGTAAAATGACCACTCCAGTCTCTAAGCACCTATCTGGTGCAAACAGCTTCCTCCAATTCTAAAGGGATAAAGATTATCAGTAAAGACAGCATAATGTGCTGGGTAGAGTATGTAAATACTTTTAGTTACAATTTATAATGAACTTTGTTGTAAGAGCAATTTTGACAGCCCAAGTCTGTATTCTGTTTTCTTCTGTTGCTTTTTATCTCTGCGATTCATGTAAAGTCTGACTCTGGACTTTGAACCACAGCCCTGTTGTTAACCACCAAACCTTTTCTAGGTTTACATTTAACTTGCAAATGTCTTATCTATACCTGAATATGCTTCTTTAAAGTACTTTTCCCCAGATTCCTGGCCAAAAGTGACTGCCAGCCAAAACTGAACTCTGGGAGATGAAAGTGTGAACCTTTCTGGATGTAGGGCTGTCGAACATCGTGTCCCTCTCCTTTTGAGGACACTGGCATTTTGCTGATACTTGCGACATGCATGCTACTGCCGTGCAGCTCCAAGAGGACTCATGCTACTGCCCTTCTTGGAGCGGGTGGCAGAAACTTTGTGTTGTGATTACTTTTACAGGCCTCTTTAACTCCTTCAGTTTCTCAAAAGCTTTGTCACTAGTGGTGGCACTCATTTCTCAAGGACTTCGCCATGTCCTCTGTTTTGTCGAGTGGCAGGCTTAAAAAGCTGGTTCTGGCAGCTCTGTCAGGCACAAATTTGCCTACAACATTCATCTCTCCAAGGAATCTTTAAACCCTTTCTTGTCTGTCAGGCTAGGTGTGCTAATGATAACATCAACCTCCCTCGTGTGATCATTTCCTAAACTATTCTGGAAAATGAGCTGGATTAATGAAGACTTATTATTTAAATTGCTGAAGCTACCCAGCTCATTTTGACTGAACACATAAGCTTCTACCACAACTGCCACAACCGGAATGGATGTCTATTGGTCCCTAAGCATCCAGCATGTCCCAGTTGCAAAATTATATGCCTTAGTCTAAACCTCATAAACTAAAGCTGCTATGACTAAATGTCTGAGAGTGTGCTCATAAGCTAAGCTGGTTGCATATGACAGCATGAAGCTCTGCACAGGTTAATTTGCTCTGCTTAAAGCTCATTAATTTAAGTTTGGCTCAAATATCTGTGCTGACCATTGCCGTCTTTGGTGAAGTTATACCCTTAGTCCATTTTATTTTTGGTCCCAGGCTTTGTTCTGTAAGCATACAGGGCCAAGATGTTTAAGTAAAATCTGATTCATTCACTGTCTGGTATCTCACTGACTGCCATGGCTTAACCTGGCTTTCTGCACCAGCTCCTGACTTTTTTCAGCTCTGGAAAGCTGCGCTTCCCTGCACTGGTCTTACAGCTGATGCTGTCAGCTAACAGAGGCTA
Organism: Phaenicophaeus curvirostris; assembly: GCF_032191515.1. Classification (NCBI taxonomy): domain Eukaryota; kingdom Metazoa; phylum Chordata; class Aves; order Cuculiformes; family Cuculidae; genus Phaenicophaeus; species Phaenicophaeus curvirostris. Next base: position 119,382,597 of record NC_091392.1, on the reverse strand, counting down.
CAGCACATAAAATGTTCTCAGGTCTTGTATGTTGTAGTCTATGGATGGCATTTGTAACTATCAGTTATCTCTCAAACATTTTAACAAATGCTGAAAATATTTATATAAATAATTTGCTGTGGACAGGCAAAAAAATGCTGGCAATTCAATTGTAAGTTAAAAATTTTATTTTCAACACTCCAGGGATTCCATCTTAAAAGTGAAAATGTCACAGGTCCCAGTGGTTCTGTTACCCTCATCAGACCTGTATGCTGTTACTCAGCATAGTCTTGTTTTACTGGAATTACAGTTGAAATAAAAAGTTAAGATTTTTCAATGAAATTCTGCTTTTTTAGGTTTAATCTCTCACTTCCAGTAAGAGGAGGCTGGTAACATCATTTGCTCTGTTTCTTACACAGCATATTATGGATTTGCCTGATTTTTCATTTTACCTTTTCCTCTTTATGCTTTGATTTTTCATGTCACACAAATGACACAGTAGTCCTAAATATAGCAGAAGATTGCTCATGAGACTCTCTTAAATTAATCTTATGAAAAGAATTGATTAAACTTGGTTCTTGACTAAAAATTAAATCTTTTTTCTCTTTGTTTGACTCAAGGTCAATTTTAAGCACCTCCGTCATTCTTCGACAGACAGGCAAAATGTTTTGGAAAACATTTTGAGAAGGATAAATAGCATAGGAAAAGCCTTGTTCTCACACAATCTTAAAGCCCTGGGCTCTAATCCTGCAACACAGAAAGACCACGTCTATAATCTGTTCCTTAGACTCGAGATCTCTGGTATGTAAGATTAAGTGTATGTTTAAGTATATGAAGACTTTGTTCTGTCTGTTTAACTGAATCAGCCTTCTGTACAGTGATATCAAACTCAAGTACACTCTGAAAGCATGCCTGGCTCATTTTCAGCCACTGCAATGAAAAGACATTCCTCCAAGGGGAAAGTAATGTTGGAGAGATACTAACTGAGGAATCCTCCATGAAATTCAGCATACAGCCTGTCCTGGATACTTATTTTTTTGCTGCTGCTTTGTGCTGCAGAACAACAAGCCTTTAGAGTAGATCTTCAGGTCATGTAGGCTGGACATACAATGTGAAGAAAACATTACTCCCTTACCCAATTCTGTATAATTTTATCAGTCATCTTAGTACGCTTATGAGAGAGATACTAAGTAAAAAGTAACCAAAGCAGGATCTGTACAGTACAACAGTTTGTTGCCAGGAATTCAGTATGAACAATCAAACGGTTTTACTCTTTGTTCTTCAATGCAGCAATAGTTTCCTACAGAAATATAGCACAAAATCAGAATAACATTTTTTGATTCAAGTACCAGCATGTGGAAAAGAAGAAGAAAATTTTCTCTGAAGTCAGAGGTTTAGATGGTGCTTTGGCAGAGGGGTAGTCAAGAGTTCTGCTGAAATAAGGGAAGAAATATGTGGAACATGGAGATCAAAGCCAGCCTACACTGCAAGAGGGCCAACTGGCATTAGCTGATGTCTCTGTGATGTATTTATTTAAATACAATTTTAAATACATATGTATTCAAATAGTAATAGATCTAAATTTCTAAAGCTCTATTCTTTCCCTTACATTTATATACTGGTTTTGCATCAAATTGAACAGCAGTAAATTGCCTCACTAATTTTGATGTCAGCTACTAATATTTCAAATGAAGCTGCCAAAAAGTTACAACCATAATTTACCCAATAGAATTACTGCTATGAACTTTGCTACAAGCTACTGACTGAGTAAATAAATTCAGAATTCAAGTTGTATAGTTTATCTCGAACTTTCTGCAGTTAGGGTCCTATGCAACACTTCATGAAGTTAAAAACCAATACAGTGTTAAAATTACAACACTGGAACAAAGTATTCACGTTCTCTAATGATGTTAGGTGCGTTAAGAACTTGAAACTGTATCTGCAGCATACCAGTGCATTAGCACTAGGACTGTATAGTTCTGGCTTTGAGAAAGAAGATACACATTTGACAAAAAAAGTTTGTATCTGTGATTACAATGATCATTTAAAGGACAGGTTTGGGCAGGAAAGAATGAAGATCATTGAGACAGAAACCAGAAAAATGAGCAGTATTAAACATTTGTTCAGCAAGATTTGGATTGTCATGAAAATTCCCCCCAGCTCAGTGCTAGAATGGTTAAACTTGAGCTGAAACATTTGGCAACTGTGCCCTGCTTGGAAATATTTATAGAAGGCTAATACTTAGCAGGTGGTAAGATTTTCTTTCCAAGGATCTCCAAACATTTTACAAAACATTAAAAATCAACCTTCATAAAAAATTCATGTGTGTCTTTTCCAGATGTGTCTGTTCCTGTAGGCAGGCAGTTTGAATCCCTGCTGTCTAGCTCTGCAGAGCCAGCCTCCGCTCAGTGCCCGCAAGGTATTCCCTGTCCCAACCAGAAAGGAAATCCTTGGAAAGCTTGAGGGGCTTACAGAAACGTACAGAGGAGGAGGACACTCTGCTTTCACCATGCTTATTTACCCTGGCTTCTGATGCTCTGATGGAAACATGTAACAACCCTCCAGAAATCAATTCTGAGACAAACAGAATGACCTGTCAAATCTGTTCCTGTGGCATTGTTAAGCACCGTCTGCACTGGAGAAAGGAGGGAGGTGCAGAAAGGTTAGAAAATTTACTTAAGGTTACACTGCCAGTAGCTGGCAGAACTGGAGAAGGAATCCAGTGTTGACTTCAAATCTTCTGCCTGCACCACCAGGCTGGCTTTTATTCCAGGGAGGTACAGCACAAATGGGAAATGAGGTGCTGCAAAGGTATTAGACAGCTGAACAGATTGTGAGCGTTCTGGACAATCTTGTGATTACAGCCCTTGTGAGCTTTGCTTCACTGCTGGGTAAATTGGATTAAACAATCATGAATAGGTACAAGAGACTTAAATGGATGTAACATGGTAGGAACAAACGTTTTTCCAGCAAAGAAAATGGAAGATTTTCTACAGAAATTAAGAAAAAATATTTTCATTCTGAAAAAGTTCTTTTTAGGAACCTGTGAAAAAAGCTAACTGTGTGGGAAGGGAAAGTTGTTGTAGAAACACCATGAGACACATAACTGTGTAAAGAAGTTGTGGACTGGCCTGAGGCTGAGTACCGGTGCTTAGTGATTAATACAATTCACAGTCTGTAAAAGAATGGTCTGTCTGGTGGCAGCAATATGACAAAATTGTTTGGGATAATTAAAACAAGAGAAAACCTTAGAGTACTACTGAGATAGTTAAACTAGGTCCCCAAGCATCAGGTGAAATTTGATGTGGGTATTGCTTTTTGAAAGAATTGCCTGAGCTGCTTATACAGATGTCAGAGCTCAAAGTTAGTGGCAACTAATAAGAAAGAAAGTTTTTATGAAAACTTCAGTGCAAATCTAGGAGTGGCAAGGAAGAAGGTATGGATTTATATGCTAGGTAATTCTGTGGTGTGTTTATTTGTATCCTTTCAGTTCTGGTTATTATATGAAAAGTATGAACAGGAGAAAAGAAAAATTTAGAAGCAACTGGGGAGAATGACACAGAAAAAATTCCATATAAACTTGAAACTAGGATAATCTAGAGAAGCAGTAAATGGGTAACTGTAGAAGTGCACATTAAAACTAGTTAAGTGAAGATATTTAATGTTCCTGTATTTTTAATTATAATACAAGAGCAAGAAGAAGTACAATCAATCCAAATGTAAAAATTAAAAAAAGAGATAAAACTTACCATTTTTAAGTAAAGGCAGAATACATAATGGCAGCAATGGATGCAATACTAGACAATAACCCTGAGGCCAGGAGTAAAACCAGATGGAGGAAGTGATAAGGTATTTATGTCCTCAATTAGGACATACCACAGTATGCACAGGACTGAAAAGGAAGGATAGTAAAAATTATCATCATTCAGGGACTTAAAAACAAACATTTAACTAAGGAAATGGACTGGCTATTTCATCTTTGCACAAAGAAGAGGATTTTGTCTCCTTCATCTGAAGCATCTGGGACTGTCAACAGCTGCTGATGTGATCCTAGATTAGATAGTATCATCTTGTCTACCCATTTGGAAGCTGAAGGTGCTAATTAGAGGAATCAAGATCATGGGCATATGAACAATAGAAAACCCCAACAGATTGTGTCACTTCCATATTTTGGACGATGAAATGCTTCATTTTGTTTAATCAGGAAATTTACTTTTTGCAGGAGGTATATAAAATTGAGCATAATAATTAGTTTAGGCAGTATGTTCATCCTTAGATTCAGATATTGCTGTTTATAATGAGCACTTTTATAGCTGTTCTCAGCCTTAATCAGCAGGAGACAGACAATGTATAGGCATGGAGGGGTTCTTTATCAGTGTTGAAGAGAACATGACCTATGTATTCCTGCCATCTGCCTGTCTTTTACCTTGAGGCAAATCTGCCTCAGTAAAGTACTTCATAAAAGAAAGGAAATACAGCTATGGCAAATGTATTATTAATAACCAGAAATCTTCAACTGTCTTATAAACATCAGAATGAGGATCAGAACAAAGTTGTTCTGCCGTTTTACCACTGGGTTTCCTATCTTGGATAAGAAAAAAAATGCTTAAGATGTGTCTAACCTCATAGCCTTGTCCTTTTGTACTGCTGAGTTTATGTCTTTTCCATCTTCTTAGTAGTGTGGGTGGCCACAGACTAAGAAGTCTCATGCACTGTATCTTGTCAACTGATCTTAAATTTTGATGGGCTCCATGCAATGTGTTATAAAGGACATAAATCGCAGGGAAGACAGCTTTCTTTTTTTGATGTAATTGGAGCAAAGGCCAAAGTCAAGCAGTACAGACCATGAAAGGATGTCAATTACATGACTCAATTTGAAAACCTCTTTAGCATACACTTCCTTTGGAAAGAGATTTACATGTTGTGGGTTCTGGGGTAGTAGAATAATAACAGAATAACCATACCTGTTTGCAGTGACCTGAGTTCTCTTCCTCACATCTCATGGAGCAGCACCACATCATGCAGAAGTGGCTGCCCTGTCTGCAAGCTGTGAACCCCCATTTACCTGGGTCTGCCTCTAGCTTAGTGTAACTGGGTATAAATAACCACGAGTTTCCTAATCTGCTTGTTACAGGAACCTTCTCCCCACACTGTGTTATTTTAACATATCATTAAAAGTAGTCGCCTTGCCCCTGTGAAAGGGTTAGGTTTTGATGGAATGGGTTCACACATGGACCTACAGAGAACAGAGTTTGTAGGCATCTTGCTGCATGCTGAAGACTTTACATTTTTCTCATAATGAAGACAAATATTGAGTTTTGTGTTTAAAATATAGATCAGCTACTGTTTAAAGGTGTAGCATTTAAATAGCTTGCTGTAACTCTTCGGTCAACACTTCAATCCAGGATTTTCTTTTCCCGTGAAAAATATCAACTGGTTCCTATCTTCCACTATAGTGTTCAGTAGGTAGTGAAAGGAAGCTGAGTCCCCACTTCGCTAAGGCTGTGTCAGTGTTTTAGCTTCCCAGGCATGAGCACTCAGGTGTAGCTAACAGCTGCACCATGGTAGCTGAACTGGGACCCCTTTGCTCTCCTGTCAGAGCTCAACATGCTCCATCTCTGTGGTCCAAAGACAGTGGATGGAGTTTTCTCTAAAGTAAGAGATCTTAGGCAGAAGAGAGGACATGAGCATTTTTCCTCGCAGCCATTTGCTGCTGTATGCTGTGGAGCTGCACTGGGTAAGCATGCACTGCTTCTGCCAAATGCCCAGTTAGCTATTTCCGTAGCATCCCTGGAGGACAGGGAATAAAAGTGTCATTCTGGACCTCCTGAAGTGTTATAGCTTATTTAGAAACATCTTCATCTCCAGTCACATGTTATAGCCTGTACTCTAGAGAACTGAAGTTGATTGGAAGTAAGTGATAGTCATTATAGGATGTTCACAGCCTAGCTCCTTAAATGTCGAGGGATTCTAATCTAAGAGCTTGGTCTTCTGTTACAGAAACAAGTCTTATTTATACCAAGCCTTTTCTTAGTTCTATATTTTAGAACCAATACTTACAGACTTTCAGGTTTTTAGTACACCTAAGCTTTCTTTGTCCTCTCTTTAGTCTAAAAATATGTAGCTTTATTCTTTACTTGGAACTATAATTAAAAGTGTTTTTACATTAATCTCGAATCTATAGCTCTATGTTCATATGAGTCCTGATCAAAAATACACATTTGAAGTTTAAAATCTTTTCTACAGAATATTCCCATATTATTCTACATGCCTCATTTTGATCTTTAACTAGTTTCTTACATTCTTCTCATGCTTACTTCTGATACCTTCTTTCTCTGTCCAGCCTGCCTTGCAGTCTCTATGAACCTCAGTCTATGTCAGTGTCTGTTTTATCACACTTGACTCCCACTGCTGGAACCTTCTTTTTAATGAACAGTTCAGATTTTGAGAGTTTCCTAATTTCTCTTTGAGTGATCTTTCCTAAGAAATATCACCCCTGTCAATTCAGCCATTACCACTCACCAATATTAGGGCTTTGGGAATTTTTTTTTTTTAAGCTACATCCTTGTTGCATTTAAAGCCTATAGATTTTAGAAAGCCAAGTCACTAAAAAGTCACAGAGTGAAAGCTGGGAGAGTAATATACAGAATTTCACCTTAGCCATTAAAGGAGAGTGGTTTCTAAACATAAGAAGTATTGCTAGTGAGACACTGCCCAGGGCCCTGGAAACACCCCAGCCAACAGCATACAAGTTTTTTTCAGGGTGTGTGCAATTACATCTCTACCAACCGTTCAGCTTGGATGATTGTTGTGGGCCAGTTCAGCTGGCTAGCAGTGCCAGAGACAAATGCCATGAACAAGAGATCACAGACTGCAATGATTAGACAATCACCTGATGTAAGGATATAGTAAGGACCCTCGAACCTCTATAGGGCTGTGGTGCATGTGCTATTCTGTGCCCCCTTACCTCTCCCTGTACCCATCTTCTCCTAAGATGGTGCCACAAAGTCTGTTTTGTGATGGAGTGATTGAAGATGAGGCTCACCTGCTGTGATTAAATCAGGTTCAGCAAGGTTAATGCAGCCACTCTAACCATCTGGCAGACTAGAGGGAGGATCTCCATTTTTCTGGCTGTGCTGATTTCAGATGTTCCCCTCCCAGAAATCCAGCTGATTTGATAAGGATTCAGAAGATTCAGCTCCCAAGTCCGCTTTTTCTGGGAGGTTAGCAATTGGTTAGCCTGGCTTTTGTGATCCAGATCAAGGAATGCTATTAACTTGCTATGTGTTCAAGAAACCCCCAGCTAAAAGTGCTGTTAGGACACTGCAGCTCTGGACTGAAACAACGCTGTAAAACTGGTGACCGGAGGGCTCCAGAGAGACAGCTTCTGTCATTTCTATGTGAGATGTATTGCTTTGTCAGATGCCAGCCTAGCAGATGTATCCTGCAAATTAAGAATTGTGTTTCTCTATAGCTTTGGAATGACCAGCAGCAGGTTTTCTGACTTTGGGATGCAGTAAATGGAAATCTAATGTTTCATAAAGACACCCCAATTTAGGCTCCCAGAGGTGTATGCAGTACTTGTAAAAGCAAGAAGTAGTAAAGACTAACATTTGTCTATAAAGATTTGGTGACTCAATCTGTAAAAGGAGCAAACCAACTCAACGGAGAATTGCCATTTCTAAAATAGTTTCCTTCCATAACTGCATTACAGGTTACTTTATTGGGAGATCCTGTTTACACAGAAATAAAAGCATGGGATTTCAAATTTCATATCACGCTATTTAATTTCACAATAAGCAAAGACAAAATTTGAAATAAACATAGAGTAAGTTGTTTGTATCGATGTGCAATACTGAAACCAATCAAGTCCCTTGAATAAAATCGCATGGAAGAAACACTGTGCTTAAAAACCCAATTGCTTTTTGATGAGTCTGAGAAAAATGTTGTTTTTTCCTCCAGCCCAAATACTGTCAAAAAGATATTCATATATGTATGCTCTCTGGCTCTTTGGTAGGAAGATTGCTACAAGCCTTGCTTATCTGGATATTTGTGATGTATGTGTTATGACATCATCTCAAAATGTATTGCTGACAATACTGGAAGTTTGTAGAAAGTATAGAAGTTTATGTTCATATTGTTTTAATTTTTCTGATTTATCCACTACACTAGGGGATTCTCTTGTCTAGTGTTTGATATGCATGCTGTCACTGAAGACATAATGATGAATACCTCTAATAGGCAGAGTGAGGAAAGTGCCAGTGGTATTTTAAATATCTTTACAATATTGGACAGTTTGCAAGTTATCTATTCACTATCAACCTATTCAATATCTAAGAGTTAAATCAGAAGAGGACAGTACAGGAAAAATACACAGGAGGTGAAACAATGGGAGAAGGTCATTGATTAAGGAAAGATAGCAGAAGAAGGGGGAAAAAAACCCAACCCACGTGCCTGACTTCACCCAGTTTAGGAGTGTTTACTCTTCCCAAGGCTTGAAATGAAAGAGCATGCTTGGACCTTGCAAATTGTCATCCCAGGAACTGAAAGTGAATTGCCAGCAATTGGAAGCTGATATTCACACTAAGAGAGAGGTGGGTAGGAAGACATGCACAGCAACTAGAATAGCTTGTTATTTCACAGATGGGTCTCCTGGAGCTAAGGGTGGTAGAGATAAGGCCAGGGCAGGGAAATGTACGTCTATGGATATCAGTGACTATGTGAGTGCACTTTCCCAAACATCTTGTACCTTTCAGGGGAATGAATGGATAGTGCTGTGTTTCATGGCATCAGTTTAGGATGACATTGTTAACTTGGCTGGATACCTAGACCTGTTCTGGTACAGTGATTAGATTACCTGGTTTCACCTAGGTGGGGATACAGGGAGCCATACCCTTAACCTACCAGTGCAGTTCTAAGAGACAAAATAGGCATTGTTTTCCCTAAGATACATACCCATATGAAATTAAATTCTGTGTAAAATGATATACTTAAAGCACTGTGGGTATTTCAATAGCAACTGATTAAAATTCTAAAACAGTTGGTAATTTCTTCTGAAAAATTAAATTGCAATCTAGACAAAAGTCTTGTTTACTGAGTTACAAGTCATACTCAGATACATTTTTTTCAGAAGTAAAACAATAATCATTATTATTTTTATTAAAATGGCAACATTGCATTGTAAGCCTTCATGAATGCAGTGCTGTTTGATTTATAAAAACCTGCATGTAGTTTCCTGTATTCCAACTAATAAGCATTTGAAACAGAAAAAGGAAGATTTTAATGAGAGCACTTCTGCTGTAATCAAAGTTTCACTTTTTACCTCTGAAGTGTATAACAAGTGCCAAGGTCGATTTTCTTTATTTTGCTTTCACTACCATACACCTGTCAGCAGTCTAGGGTTGTTCTGACCTTAGTGCACCCAAGGCTGTCCTGATGTCATCCGTGCTAGGATGCAAGAGAAGTTCATCTATCCATCAGGAAGGTCTTTGTAAGGACTTTTATTTAAATAAATGGTGGCTTTATTCAGGTAAGGTCTCATTCACATTGCAGCTGCTTTGGCTATATGGCTCCTTAGCTAAATCTCTCATCCTTACCACCCTGAGACTGAGTTTCCTCCTGTCTCTGAATCAACAGACCCATGCTGGTCTGTTCCACATATCTCTCTTACTTCTGGGAAGCAGCTAAAGGATCAAACCTTATTTTTGAGCACTTCTTCCCTCCCTGTGGCACATCAATCGCTCTGGAAGGGCCGCAGCTGCTGCAGTGTGGATAGTTATTGCTTGTTTACATTTGAAATTGCAGCCTGCTCTATGAAGGTTGCTATTGTCATGCAAGCGTTAGATAGCAAATGGAGCTAAATATTTTAGGCCATTTATTGACTGCTCTTACCAAGTGTCCAGCATTAAGGAAAGAACATGTTTTAGTCTGCCTCTTGCACACTCTCATTGCTGTGTGAGGACATCAGTATCTCCGTATTTTCCCTAAACAGGCTGGTCGTTTTGGGCCTGGAGCATAGACTGTACATTTCAAAGACATGGCACTTGCTATCCCTGGGTTTGCTATCTACTTGAGGTTTAACAAGGCCAAATGCCGGGTCCTGCACTTGGGGCACAACAACCCTATGCAGTGCTACAGACTGGGAGAAGTCTGTCTAGAAAGCTGCCTGGAGGAGAGGGACCTGGGGGTGTTGGTTGACAGCCGACTGAACATGAGCCAGCAGTGTGCCCAGGTGGCCAAGAAGGCCAATGGCATCTTGGCTTGGATCAGAAACGGCGTGACCAGCAGGTCCAGGGAGGTTATCCTCCCTCTGTACTCGGCACTGGTGAGACCGCTCCTCGAATCCTGTGTTCAGTTCTGGGCCCCTCACCACAAGAAGGATGTTGAGGCTCTGGAGAGAGTCCAGAGAAGAGCAACAAAGCTGGTGAAAGGGCTGGAGAACAGGCCTTATGAGGAGCGGCTGAGAGAGCTGGGGTTGTTTAGCCTGGAGAAGAGGAGGCTGAGGGGTGACCTCATTGCTCTCTACAACTACCTGAAAGGAGGTTGTAGAGAGGAGGGTGCTGGCCTCTTCTCCCAAGTGACAGGGGACAGGACAAGAGGGAATGGCCTCAAGCTCCGCCAGGGGAGGTTTAGGCTAGACGTTAGGAAAAAATTCTTTACAGAAAGGGTCATTGGGCACTGGCAGAGGCTGCCCAGGGAGGTGGTTGAGTCACCTTCCCTGGAGGTGTTTAAGGCACGGGTGGACGAGGTGCTGAGGGATATGGTTTAGTGTTTGGTAGGAACGGTTGGACTCGGTGATCCGATGGGTCTCTTCCAACCTGGTTATTCTGTGATTCTGTGATTCTGTGACGAAGTGACCCACCTACTGGATGAGGGAAAGGCTGTGGATGTGGTCTTGCTGGACTTCAGTAAAGCCTTTGACACAGTTTCTCACAACATTCTGCTTCAGAAAGTGTCAGCCTCTGGGCTGGACAGGCGCACACTCTCCTGGGTGGAAAACTGGTTGGATGGCCGGGCCCAGAGAGTGGCGGTAAATGGAGTTGATTCCAGCTGGAGGCCAGTTACAAGTGGTGTTCCTCAGGGCTCAGTGCTGGGTCCAGCCCTGTTCAATGTCTTTATCAATGACCTGGATGAAGGCATTGAGTGCACCCTTAGCAAGTTTGCAGACGATACTAAGCTGGGTGGAAGTGTGGATCTGATGGAGGGTAGGGAGGCTCTGCAAAGGGATCTGAACAGGTTGGACCACTGGGCTGAGACCAACGGCATGAGGCCAAATGCTGGGTCCTGCACTTGGGGCACAACAAACCTATGCAGTGCTACAGACTATGAGAAGTCTGTCTGGAGAACTGCCTGGAGGAGAAAGACCTGGGGGTATTGACTGACAGTCAGCTGAACATGAGCCAGCAGCGTGCCCAAGTGGCCAAGAAGGCCAGTGGCATCTTGGCTTGTATCAGAACTGGCGTGGCCAGCAGGTCCAGGGAGGTTATTCTGCCTCTGTACTCAGCACTGCTGAGACCGCTCCTTGAATCCTGTGTTCAGTTCTGGGCCCCTCACCACAAGAAGGATGTTGAGGCTCTGGAGAGAGTCCAGAGAAGAGCAACAAAGCTGGTGAGGGGCCTGGAGAACAAGTCTTGTGAGGAACGGCTGAGAGAGCTGGGGTTGTTTAACCTGGAGAAGAGGAGGCTGAGGGGAGGCCTTATTGCTCTCTATAACGACCTGAAAGGAGGTTGTAGAGAGGAGGGTGCTAGCCTCTTCTCCCAAGTGACAGGGGACAGGACAAGAGGGAATGGCCTCAAGTTCCGCCAGGGGAGGTTCAGGCTGAATATTAGGAAAAAAATTTTCATGGAAAGGGTCATTGGGCTGGTGTTGAAAGGATGAGTGGACGAGGTGCTGAGGGGCGTGGTTTAGTGATTGATAGGAATGGTTGGACTCGATGATCCGGTGGGTCTTTTCCATCCTGGCGATTCTATGATTCTATGATTCTATGATACTGAGCAATAGTAGAGCATCACTAGAAGCATCCTGGCAGTTAGTACTTTAAGGTACCCTAATTGCCTTTAGAAATTGTGCATTAACTCGCCCTCCTATCCTTATGCCTCATTATTGGATCACACACTCCAGTGAGAGGCTACAGTACATCTTTCTATGACGAAAAAAGTAGTAGTCCAGTTTAAAGCCTAGGGAACAAAGGGTTCACTACTTTTTTTTCTGCCTAAGCAGTTATTTACACTATATAAAGTGGCATTTATATGCTGCTCTTCAGAATAGTTACCTGTATTCACTTGTCAGTGCTGCAAGTGGCAGTTGGTGGTGAACCAGACTATAAAAGACCCATCAAAAATGTTTCCATTAACATAAGATTACCCCAGGCTTCTGATGGAAATTTTACTTTTGTTTTCTAGAATAAATTCCTTCCATATGTTATTAAATTGAACATGCTTGAGCTTGTATTGTGTGGTACTGAATGTTCAAGCTAAATAATAAGTGTAATACAAATTTGGTTTGCTGGTTGTAGTTTGATGTTTGAAGACAGGGCAGTTGTAGCTTATCTGAATAATGGTTTTGTTCTTAAGTGAGCTAATGGTAGAGCTGTCCCAATGCACCAAATTATGAAGCAGGAGAGCATGTAGGTGTTTAATTTGTAAGTTTATGAGAGGGTAGAAAACCAGCTCATCTGTTAGGGGCACATAGATGAAAGACGGAACTGGTAGATCTAATAATGATGTTCAAGAGTGAAATGTTTGGGGACTGTAATACTTGGAAAATTATAGGAGTCTCTCTAGGCTTCCATGAAAAGGAAGCTGACTTAGAGAAGGAAAATATAATATTTCTGTTTGTAGTCTGTATTTGGCAAAAGGGGGAGGATATTGCAATTGTGATTACCAGATCAACTTCTAGAGGGAACAAGGTAGTAAGAGGTTAATTTTCATTTTTCAGATACTAATGATTGTTTCTAGACTTACTAGCTCAGTAGAAAATAGTTGCAAAAACTGTCCAAAAAATGCCTATACCTTATTAAGGCAAATAAAGATAATTCATATAACTAAGATTAATTTGGCAAAAAATACTAACTGTACTGCTTGAGCCCATGCTGCCATCTCCTGTTCCCTTTCCCTTTCCCTTTCCTTTTCCCTTTCCCTTTCCCTCCCAGAAAACATACACTTTCTGCTGCCTGTGATGTGTCTTTGAACTTTTTGTTTCCCTTTGTAACAATTATGTGGAATACCATTCTTGAAAGGCTTGGTACAGTTTATTCCTGTGTTATTTGTGGCTAAATATCACATATTATTATATGTTACAAATTTTCAAAATGAGATGAGGAGTTTTTAAATGGGATGAAAACGTCTAACCTCTCTGAAGTTTGGGAAGCATCAAACCCCAACCTCAGTCTGGCAGTGTCTTATTGCAAGGCAAGCACTCTTCTAAATATAGACATAGCTAATTGCTTCCTGTATTTTCAAAAAACATTAACATTGGGGAATTCACTCGTGTTACTTTACAGCTCTGTCCAGCTGGCAGCACCTTCACTTGAACCACAACGACAGCAGGTAATTGTAACAGAACAGTCCTTGTCAAAACAAGGAAGATTTACTATGCCAGTGGATAATGAAATGAAACAACTCATGCAAGTAATAAAGAAAAAGCACCGCTGGGGAGATGGAAAGGCATATTCAGGCCTTTAAAGACTATAAAAACAATGTAGTGAAAGAGTAAGTTGTTGAGTGTATCACTGCTCAACATTTCAGGACAAAAGGAGAGCTGCATTCACAAGCAGCATCTGTAGACTCGCTTTGCATCTGGGGAATGCTTGTTGTGCAATAGTGATCTTCATTCCCAGCATCACCAGCACCTCCTGTATCAAATCCTGTACCAGGAACTCCTCTATTCCAGTATACTGGCAGTTTTTGAGACCAGCCCATGCCAAACAATGAAGAAAACGGCGTATGAAATATTTTGTCTGTAGTCTTCCTAAATCCTAACAGTTAAAAGCAAGTTTTTGCTGTTGCCTTGAGCACTAGTGTTTTTGAACATTTATGTGTGAATTGTCTTTTTTTAATCTCTTCCCACAGTTTACACAAATCTCTACACTTTTTTTTTTAATTCTACTGATTTGTTGGGTGTAGTAATGTGTGCTGCAAAGGAGCTCCATCAGCTAATTATGCGTTGTGTGCAAATGTCTGTCCTAGATATGTTTGTTTTCTACTTTCCTGAAGCTGTCCTTGTGCCATTTTAGGTGAGAGAGTGAATAAGGATCACCTATCTATCTGTTGTATATTAACAATTATTTTATATATATAATCATTTTATACTTTCTTAATACTTCCTAAACAGTGCCCTAAAGTCAGTGCTGTTGCAGGACTATGCTGGAAGGATGCTCAAGCCAGTCTTAAATTAACTCTCATAGCTGCTGCCTGCAGCATAGTGGTGGCAGCTCCAAGTACAGCTCAGGCTACCAAACCCACCTGAGAAGCAGTTAGTACGAAGCCAGATCTGCACTGCTGCACTCACAGTAGCAATTGTAGTGCTGTCACTGATGGCATTGTGGGGATATCTTGATCTTTCCAGTCCTTCCCCCCTTCAGTGGGTTTGTCACCTAATTCTGAGCCCATTCATTAGCAGATATCTTTTGTCCTGGGAACAACTTTCCCATATGTTTATGTACCCTTTTTTTTTAAAAGGAAAGCGCAAAACCCAAGTTCTTGGTGCTCTAGAAATACTACAGATAAAGCATAAAGAAGTATGTACATAAGTAGCAAGGACTATCCTTCCATTTCATTTCTCTCAGTATCTTTTGCCTCTGGTAAACCGCAGTGTTATTTTCAAACTGTGCTGTGCCAAAGACCTTTCAGTGGCAATAAACACATCCTTAGGAGCAGATTATTGCAACATTGCAAGAGGGAAATGGTGAAGGCAGCCCAGTTCCTTACCCTCTGAGCTTTCCTGTCCCTGCTGCTCCTGGAGTTTCTATTTTTATTTCTGCCCTTGGGAATAAGAAGCAGACCCAAGGGTTGTGTCTCTCTTCGCAGCTGCACAATAACATTTCCCATCGGGTCCTCTTGTGGACTGAATTCTTATCTAAGATTTGGTATCAGGGGCACTATTTATTATTTGCTATGTAATGACAGTAATTTTTAATATTAATTGCTTTTTCTATTTCCTGGCATTCAGGAGTCAGAAAGTATTGAAAGAAACAGGAAAAGGGAGAAAATCCTCTCATTTTTCTGTGGGCAATAAGCTAACTTTTCTTTGAAACTTCATGCTGTATATATTCTCAGATGTTTAGCTCAGCAGCCTATATTTATTACAAAGGCAGTGTCACTGCTAAAATCTTTACAGTTTTGCCTTTGAGAGAAGATAACGTACCATACTATTCCTTAGAGGGTCTCTTTCCTTAACTGAGAGAATGCTTTACGTACATTAATTACCTGTAGGAGCATTTATATAGATTTTAAATCTTGCCAACCATAATGTTCATTACATTTGCATGTGATTAATTGCACTTTGGCAATGTGTATGTAATAGGATACAAGTTATAGTCAATAATATTTCACTATTTGTAGCATGTTTCACAAAAATAATTGCTTGCCCTATTTCTGTGTTGGTCTTACTAAGTCAACAATCTCAAGGCATGGGCAAAGTCAAACAAAGCACCTTCACCTATTTCTGGAGGACACCATTAGAGAAAATAGTTTGTATTGCTCCACTCTCCTTGAATGAAAGAAGATACGGAGTCTGTCTGTCCTTTAATCTCTTAATTTTGTAGCCCTGCTCCTTCTTTCTCCCTGATGTCTCCTGTTGCTCCTTCACTCCTGCTGGCATCAGTGTTATGTAGATATGTAGACCTGTCAGGTGCAGTAAGAAAGATGATATATAAATTTATGTAGATATTTACGTAGATATTTGCAAGTAATAAATTGGACAAAGGGTATTTGTACATGTCACTGCTTGGAAGTTTTAGTCTGCTCCTGGTAGATATTTTCAGATGAGAAAAGAATATGGTTTAAAGATGTAATTTTTCTTCTTCTTCCTTTTTTTTTTTTCCTGCAGCACTTCATATAATTCAATAAAGCTAGGAGTTTGTTTTATTTAGTGTCAAAAAGTGATGTATTTTAAAATTAATCTAACTTAGACTTTGAGAAGTCTCCAATGGCAACTCCCTGGAGTGGAAGCACATGATGGAGAATGTTTGCAGAGCATTCGGCTGGTAGCTGTGTGCCCTCAGTACTCACAGATTAAATGCCTACATGGCCTTTTGGTTGCTGTTGCATTATTGATGTGGAGGATGGTGAAAAACCCTGCCAGAAATGTGCAGAATAAAAGTTGCTAGAAAAACACTTCTTTCTTGTCATGCCACTTGTATATTTGCTTAAAGATGCTTTTGCAAGTATCTTTTTATGAGAAGAAAATACAACAACTACATGAACAAGTCACCTGTCAGGCTGGTAGAATGGACAGTAAAAAAATCAGTATAATTTAGATACGGGCTATAAATGCCTGGCAACCATGGGTTTAGATTGACAGTGTGCATTAATTTGCCTGCAGTCTTTTCTGTACAAGTTGCTTCTACATCATATCCAAGATTGACACCATATAACCTTTCTCATGGTTGCAACAGTCAATATTCTCCTGTTAAATCAAGAATTCTTAAATAACGGAGGAAGGAGCCCTTGGAGTGCACAGGAGCTTATACCTGTCGAAAAGACTGCATAAAAAAATTTCATAAACAGGAAAAGAATTTCACACACAGGAAAAGAATTTCACAAATTGGTTCCATCTTTTGCACTGTTTAAATAGTCAGCTCATCCCTGAGCTGTGGCAACAGGGGGAAGAAGGAGAACAGACACTGTCAGCAGGCACAGCCCCTTGCTGCACGGCAGTTCCATGCAGTTCCTTTATTTTTCTTGTCCACTTTGTGCACCTCAAGTGAAGGAATAAAATGTAGGCCTTTCCCAGGTCTGCAGCCTGCTACGTCTTTCTTATGGGTGCAGAATAGTGTTGGGCATGGCGATCCCTCTTCAAGATGCAACCTGCAAACCATGAAGTGTTTTCCCTGCCTTCTACAAGGCCCAAAGGACTGACTTTCTGGAATGGGTCTATGTTCAAGAATGCCCTTTTCTGGCTGAGCTGCTAAATGACTATGCTCCAGCTGATGCACACTCCAGGTTCACATTCAAAACACAACTAAATATTTTGGACATGAAGCACAACTAATAATTTTTAAAAAATGGTATAAAAGTTAATCTAAATGTTAAAAATGAAACTGAGAGATACGTGGAACTAAATGTTGTGCTTTATTACAGAATCAGTAATTCAGCACAGATCAGTCCCTTTTCCGAAAACAGAACTATCGTTTCCTCTCTAGTCTCACCCATGTGATGTAGGAATAGTAATCTTCTCTTTCAAATTAGCCACTGAAGATGCAGAAATCCAGCTTTTCATCTAAATAACCAAAACCATAATATAATATGGATTAATATATTGGCACAGGTGAGTACAAGTCCCATTCTTACTCCACTGCCTGTGGTAATATTTATATTGTTATCCATTTGTACTTTACTGGAATAGCCACTTAAGTCCCCTACCATTTGTATTGTTTTGTAATTAGATGACTATCTTCTTGTTGTTTATAAAAGTACCTGTACCTTCACATGAGCTTGCAAATGTATTGGATGCCTTTGCAGAGGAAAAAACCCTTTGTATGAGTATTTACAAGAATCAAAGGCCTTGTGAATATCAAAGCAAATTCCTAATGTCAAATTCAGGCTTATGCTTGGAAGTACACACTTGGAAGTGTGTGTGCTTGGAAGTCAAGCACATATTTTTATTAAAATATCTTTGCTAAAGATTTCACAGAATCACAGAATGACCTGATCTTCGAGTCCAACTCCTATCCATAGGACAACCCCAAAATTCACACCATACATCTGACGGCACATTGTTGGCTCACGTTAAAGTTGCCGTCAACCAGAACCCTTAGATCCCTTTCTGCAGGGCTTCTCTCCAGTGTTTTGCTCCAGAGTCTGTATGTATGTCCAAGGTTGCCATGTCCCAGGCACAAGACCTGGCATTTGCCCTTGTTTAACTTCATGTGGTTGGCGACTGCCCAGCTCTCCAGTTTGTGCAGGTCCCTCGGCAGGTCTCTTTGCCCTCAAGATCATCAACAGCTGCCCCCAAATCTGGGATATGTATGAAAAAGATACATTCATGAATCATTGGATTGCCAGGCAAGTTATGAAGGTAAAAGGAAATACAGTACTGTTTGTTGGAGGGAAATTAAAAAGCAAACAATGCAAGTGGCCAGGTTGTAGCTTCTACTCATGTCACGAACAAAGCTGGACTGACGTGGCTGGCTGCTATGTTATAGAAAGGCAGAGAGCAAAAATATTTTCAGTTCCACTAGCAAACTTAATCAGCCTGGGCTTGTCTGGATCAAGTCACAAGAGGGAAATGCGCTTTTATTTCAAGGATTGCCCAAGTTCTGAACACCTGAGACTGTACAGGGGAACTACATGGTGTGTGATATATTCTGTTTAGTTCTTTCTAAAATGAAATCTGAAGCACCTTCCACATTGCACTGATACTTTCCATTAGTGGAATAACATCAAGAGAAGTCCACTGCTGACAGCCATTGCCAGGAAGCTGATTAGATGCTATGAACAAACAAGTTATTTGGCCTTCTTACGGTTTGAAGCTGAAGAAAGGATGCCAGGGAGCTGTGTGTTTGATAAAACGTAAAATCCCAAGTTTGCTGAAGCCAGAAGTGAATGTAAATAATTCAATCTCAAGTATTTTATTTTCTCTGTATGTGTGCATGCTGCGGCCGCGATGTGTCCCTTTGCTTAGTCCTGCTCCTAAACTGCTCCTGGAATCCTGGGGTCAGTTCTGGGCCCCTCGCAAGAAGGATGTTGAGGCTCTGGAGCACGTCCAGAGAAAAGCAACGAAGCTGGTGAAGGGGCTGGAGAACAAGTCTGAGGGCCCTGGGGGTGTTTAGCCTGGAGAAGAGGAGGCTGAGGGGAGACCTCATTGCTCTCTCCAACTCCCTGAAAGGAGGTTGCGGAGAGGAGGGAGCTGGGCTCTTCTCCCAAGGGACAGGGGACAGGATGAGAGGGAATGGCCTGAAGCTCCACCAGGGGAGGGTCAGGCTGAACATTAGGATGAAATATTTCCCGAAAAGGGTCACTGGGCCCTGGCAGAGGCTGCCCAGGGAGGGGGTTGAGTCCCCTTCCCTGGAGGTGTTTAAGGGACGGGTGGACGAGGTGCTGAGGGACATGGGTTAGTGTTTGATGGGAATGGTTGGACTCAATGATCCAGTGGGTCCTTTCCAACCTGGTGATTCTATGATTCTATGATTATTCCCTATGAAGATGCTTTGTTGGGCTGTCTTCTGCTCCACCACTGTCACAGGCTGTTTCCAGAGGGGAGACGCATAAAGTTATTCCCCAGGATAATCTGAGGGGCGTGTTGGATTGCACCTGGGTTCCATTGGGCAATGCTAAGCAGATTTGGGTGCTGAGTGAGAATGACATGACCCAGGAGTGGGGTCTGGGAATCTCTACTAATACTGGATAAACTGGGTGCTGAGCAGTCCAGAAGCAGGTGATGGTTTCATCCTGTCTGTAAGCAAGACATACCTTGAAGACAGGAAACTGAGAGACTTTCCCATGTGTTTATACAGCAAAGTTGTATCTTGATTAGTGACATTAGGTGCTAAGATTAAAAAGTACTTTGGGTGTTTACTATATGGTAAAAAGAAGTAGGAATTACAAGATAAAGAATAAAATGATCAGAAGTTATACGTACTCATGAGTAAGAAATGCTTTCCTGAAAAGCACAGACACGCAATTAGAACACTCCCACACTCCTTTATAAAATGTGAGTGCATTTTTGAATTTGATTCAGGGCTCATTACATCAGAAGACGTTTGCAATAACAAGAACACCTTAGAATAGTGTCAATTCCTGCTGAAGGAAAGCAGATATTAATCCCCCTGTGCTGGGGGTACAAGGAAAAACACAAGGAAAATTTTCTCCCTCCTCAGGGTGAGGTTCTGTGTCTGACCTCTGTTGGTTTCTTGTGTTTCTTGCTACAGAATGGCCACGGTCCAAGGCAGTCCCTTTCACAGCACTTCCTTCATGCTATTTTATAACCTATCCCTTGATCTCTCTCCCATGTATTCCTTAAGATCAGAAAGGGAGATCGTTGCTCCTGAAGTGCAAGACTTACAAGGGACCACAACACATGTGATCTCTGAGGGGCAGTGAACACCATTGCAGATTCCTGCCATAGTGTTGATAACTTTACATCAAGACGTATTTCAAACTGTACATCAACTTTAAGGATACATTTAAGGAGCACAATTTATTGAATAATATTTTAAACAAGGAAAACCTCATTATGTTCTATAAATATTAATCTCAGAGTGTAATTGTGCTGCTACTCTTATTATATTACAATAAGCCTGCTGGTGTTGCAGCATTTAAAATAAGTGCTAGATGATTTAATTTGTTCTTATGCTCTTTGTAGCAACAATCTTCAGCCTGAAACAAGATTGCAATTTGCTGATTAACAAAGTGTCAGCTAATCAGTTGAGATAGAGGATTCTTTTATTTTTTTACACTTTCCCCTTTTTATTTACTCCTACGAAATGTTTCTTCTTTGGAACGTATTATACCTTTTTTACTCTTGCTGTTTAGTTGGCATTTATATAATGTTCCTAACCTCATTCATTTAGAATGTATCACATGTCCAACGCACTTGATAAAGGTTTGGTTTGGAAGTGCTAGCTTTGGGAAACTACCCAGAGTGGCAGCAGTCCCTCAGGATGTAAGCTGTTAAAGTGAATTCTGATGGAGTAATGTTTCATATTCATTTTACTGGCTGCATATGTGACTGGTTGAGAGACACTGGGGAAGGGGACTGAAAGAAGTAGATTGTGTTTAGAGCTAGTTCTGCATCAAAATGATCAGGAACAGAATGTTGGAACTTAACTTCGGTAAAAACACTAGATTAACTGGGGGCATCTGGCTCTTCCCTCAATTCGTGGAAAAGGAGCTCTGTTTGAGACATGAAGAGAAGGCAAATTCAATAGCATGAATAGGGCCACAGTGGATTTCAGCTGGAGTAAAATAATTGAGTTGAAACTGGTCTTTTCTTTCTTCAGTCCAGATAGAGCAGTGGTGGAATCTATGGCAAGAGATGGTGGGTGGATGAGGTGCTGTGGTGCTGAGGGGCATGGTTTAGTGATTGATAGGAATGGTTGAGCTCAATGATCCAGTGAGTCCTTTCCAACATAGTGATTCTGTGAGTCTGTGATCCTGAGATGTGTTTTCCATCATCTCTCATTCAGTTTGGCATCTTATTAGTTGCAATCAGATATATTCACAACTCCTGTGTGTGCTTTTAATGATCTTTTCTTCACACACAGCTGAAGGGACAAATGAACCTACATCTACAAAGAAAGGAAGATTTTGCTCTTGAATAGACACTCTTACAGATATTCATGCACTATTCGTGTCCTGTGGCCCATACTGTTTTTCAGTCCTCACACCTAAGCCCTTCTTGAATGCCAAAGACATATTATATGGAAAAGAAAAGTTAAACTGGCCCTGTGGAAGTGACTCAGAATCGGTTGGCTTGTTGGCATGGTGGAGTATTTGAGGCTTTTAACTGTCTTTTTGCTGGGCTTTTCGTTATCTTTCCCCTTTCTCTCCCCTCACATTCACCATCCTATATATGCCTTCTTTTATCATCAAATCAAAATTGCTCTGAGAACTGCGGAGCACTTCCCCCTTAAGACATCATTTAGCTTTTACATATCTTTAACAAGTGATGACTAAATGTTCATACACAAATGGGCAATCTCACTGGAGGGCCTTACCTTCAAGGTGGATTTTGACACAGATGTGAGGGCAAATAAAATCTAAATGAGTGGCAGGCAAACACCATAAAGCCATGTGCATAAACCTTGACGTTGTTACCACTGTGGTTGCTGCTTAAATTTCTTAGTCAAAAAATTTTTTAGATAAAATGTCCTTTTGTCTTTGCAGAACACCTGGCTTGATGGAGCCTTGTTCATGCTAGCAGCTAAGTACATGGCACACAGCAATGATGTGAGATCATAACAAACATTTGTTCAAGCAAAATGAGAGTCGCACAAATACTCATAGGATGTGAAAATTGTGGATGGGCTCAGGGAAAGGTGACAAAGATCATAGTCAATATATTTTCCTTCCTTTCCTATCCATATACCCAAACCTGTTTTTTTTTTCTTATGGAATAGTATGAATACCCTTTTATTAATAATTTAAACACTAGATTCTTACAAGAGGTGAAGTCTGCACTGAGGACATAGTTATGAATGGAGAGCAGTATAGCAATACACAACCTAACTGTAAATTAATAAGATGTGGTGATCTGGCTGTAGCAGTGCCAAACGCAGCCCAGTGTAATTGTCTCTGGTGATATACACCTTTTAATTTTAATGGAAAATATTTAATCAACTGAATTATATTAACTGTGAAAACTTTAAAATAAGAGAATTGAAAGTATCTTAACTGTTACTTACCACTGGCTTTGCAGCACATATTGTTGTTAAAACTAGATAGTTTCAGCTATATGATGGCAACCTGGTGGTGACATGTGAAGACATATTGCTTTCTTAGGGTCAGTTATGCTTTAAAACATCTTCATAATCAATGTAATAAGTGGGCGCAACTGCAGTATATATTACATTACATGTATATATTACAAACCATGTAGTAAATAAATGCATTTGATCTTTTGCTCAGGGAGATCTTAAGCATCAACTCGTGGACAAATTTCCATTTTCTTTTAAGAGCAGTTTGTCTTTTTCTTTTGGAAAGAAAGATTTTCCCAAATTCAGGCACATTTCCTTGCTGCAGTTAAAAGCTGAGTGAGCAAAACTATTTTTCAACTAATAAATCCTCTAAAAAGGAAATCTTATTAGTGTAATGAATACATTGAATGGTTGTTTGTTATACACAATTAACCTCCATTAATTGCAGTGGAGTGCTCATAGAAGAGGGATTGTTTATTTGACAGAATGTTTTCTTGTGTGGAGAAGATGACGTTTCAGAGAACTTGCCAAGATAACTTCATCTCTGGCTGACGGCACTAAGTGACCATGGGTGCTGCGAATGAAAGCTGTCTGTAGAGTTGGAGAAGGATTTTGAGACACTGAATGACCACGTAGTCAAACAGCAGGTGAAATTGAGTGTTGATGGGTAGAACGCAGCGCAAATGGAGATTTTCTCCTAGCTTTACATGCACAACAAGGGGGCCTGACCTAATTATTACTGCTTGGGAAAGAGCTTGGGCTGTAACAGGCAGTTTTATGAAAATAGTAGTGTTCAGCAGCAGGCAGGAGGTAAAAAGAAAAGAGTCTGCTTGGAATTGCTGGCAGAGGTGCAAAGAACAAAATAGAGTTCCTCGTTGTGTAGTGGTATAAATCCTCAGCTCGGCGGTCTGTTGTGTGTCAACCATTGCTCTGATGTCCTGGCTCAGAAAGTGTCTCTGGTTCCTGGATACTTGGTGGGACTTGGAGCCTCCCAGCCTCTGGGCTGCTGTAGGACATGTGTTGGTGGCCAGACCGATATTGGTTGTGTGTGTGGACTCTGGTTGGCTGGCAGGATTATCCATAGATCTAGGTGGATATGCAAGCTGCAGTTTCACTCTCCGCTATCTTCCTTACCGTCTGCACTCACAGTCCCAATTACTTGCATTTAAACAAGCATGCCTGTGAAATGCAAATCAGGTGCAAACCAGCATAGACATTCCTGTGTGAACCTGAGAATCCGAGCAGTGCAGTAATTCCCAGAGCTCAGGGTTGCTGCTCCCTGCCATGAGGCAGGGACCTCAAAGAGGTTGTGGGGAGCTTGAAGCCCAACCCCTGATACCTCAGCCAACTTCTGTCAGTGTACAGGGTCTCTGTCAGTGTACAGGGTCACTGCCAGGTCCAGGTCACCCATCAGGGTGGTAGTTCGCAGAGTCTGGGATGTTAATATACAGAGATAAGGCACAAGCAGGGTGTTACAATTCCACTGGGAGCAGTGCCAGAGAGATGTCTAATCTTACTATCCAGTTACATCCTTGGGAAAAAAAAAAGTTTCTGTCTCTGTCTCTGCCTCTCTCTGTTTAATTTAGTGGCCTTCGGGAACAATTGCTCAGTCATATAAAGATGAGATTCAGAGACTGGAGCCTTGATGCCACAAGCTTTCCTGATTTTGCAAGCACTGGAGTCTGACATATATGCACTGGAAAAGAGAAGGTACTAATTAATACTTTTTTGCTACTGATTTTGCATTTTCCTCTGCTGATGGACCGTTTTACTCTCAGCTTTATGATTTTATTGGTAGATCTGCATAGTTTCTTTCTTTCAGGTTAATTTTTCTGTATTTGTGAGATGGAATTGATGCTACTCTTAGGGATCACTGCTGTTTGTTATCATCACAAGCATAAGGAACGCATTATTATCTTTTTCAAACTTGCATTATCATTTACTAGTGCAGTCAAATCTCAGGCATTCTGTATCAGTATTGCTGCCTATTGTGAAACCGATAAAATGCTAATGAATAACGGGCCATTTCTAAAGTGCTCCGATCAATATGCAATACTCCTTACATGTTAACCTTTACCATATGGATTTAATATCAGATGTGATTTACACCTAATAAAACAAGAGTCTGCCTCTGGAGTAATTTCTTCTTATTCTGGGGGGGAACGGAGCATTTTCCGCTTCAGATGTTACACAGCGTTATGTCACGCTTTGCTCAAGGACCCACCCTGTGGTCCCATGTGTCTCCCCTTACCCAATTAACCTGGCTTCAGCAAAAATCTTCCTGACTTCAGTAATCTGCCAGGCAAAACTGGATCTCTTGTTCCAAACTCTGCTTGTAGTCCTGATGTGCCAAACCTGGGGAAAAATGATCTGCCTAAACAGAAGTGCTCTGGGTCTACTGGAGTGAACATTTGCCACACTATATCTGTGATGTTTTAACCAAACTCATATATTTCTGGCTGTGATTGTGAGATTTAGTCTGTAACTTTGACAATTAGAAGTGGGCATCCTGCTTTTGTGATTTGTAAGCCTGTTCAACCCTACTAATTTCAATGGGATCATGCAAGAGGTGATTCCAGGGCAAGTCTGGCCATCTGGGCTAGCTGCAAGCCTGCATGCCTCGATACTGCAGAAGTGTTTTCCTCGAGCTTATTACGTAAGGAGTATATCCCATGACTACTTCCTTGGAAACAGTGGTGCAGCTGTATGATGGAATATGTTTACAACCGATACATCCTATTTCAAACCCTGTGTCTTTTAAAACAGATGTTCTGTGTTTTTCCTCTTCAGTGTTTTCATTTGTCTCTTTAGGTTGTAATACTTCAATTGTTGACTGTACTAAAAAAGATATGTAATGATTTTATTCTATTTGATTAATAAACATTTAACCCCAAGCCACCAGAGCTATGGTAGCAGTGGAAGGCTACTTCAAAATGATGGTAGCACCTACATTATAAGATATATTCTTCCCTGATATGCCAGGGCCCTGTTGCCCAAGTGGAGGATAGTCTTGGACCCTAGCAAGGGACATACCACAAGCCTTGATATCTGCATTCTTTCAGAACAGTATTTCCTACCTACAAATCCCTGTTTATAAATGTGG
The DNA here is from genome assembly GCF_032191515.1 of Phaenicophaeus curvirostris. NCBI lineage: Eukaryota > Metazoa > Chordata > Aves > Cuculiformes > Cuculidae > Phaenicophaeus > Phaenicophaeus curvirostris. Next base: position 119,356,939 of record NC_091392.1, on the reverse strand, counting down.
TACCCACAAAGAAGCAGGTCTCTGTCTTCTGCAGATGTTGATCTCAAACACTGCGCGTGCAGCATGTACAGACAGAAAACTTAGAAGCAAATGCGAAGGTTGGTTTGCAGCCTGCTGCTACCACATTTATGTGTCAAGCCACAGTACTTGGGGACACAGAATGTGTGTGTGGGAAGCTGTGATAAGGTGAGAGCCTTGATGGGTAGCCTTGCATAACTGGAGCGGGACAAAGGCATCACATTCAGCATGCATGTACTCTGAGGGGTCTGGCCCCAAGAACTCCAGCCTCTCAGCGGTATTTAGATTTCCCTGTCTAGAGAACTAATTTGCTCTGTAGCAAAGACAACATGACATATACACGTCCTAGGCAGCTGGGGTTTCAGAACCGTTGTTGAAAATGGGGAGTGCTCCACCTGGACAGCATAGATGTCTCAGTGAGTCATGTCTATACATTCTTCCAGGATGCTCCTGCCTGAGATCAGGCGGCACCCACTGAAGCAGCTGGAACAAGAGATGTCTCACACATGTAGCCAGGAGTGGCTCCTTGTGTTCTCCAAGAACAACAAATCTACTCACAGACCTGTCTCAAGTTGTGGGCTTCCTTCCTGGTCTGCTCAAGGTGGGATTCTCCAGGGATTTTACCTACTGATTTGAGGGGGATTAACTGCTGCTTCAGAAGTTCCACACTTTTTGTGGACTTTGACTTACTTTTTTTTCTGTTCATTCACCTTCTTCACTTCTTTTAAGAATGTTACTGGGTTTCTCCTCTGTAGGGCTTACACCCCTCTACAGAGACAAACAACAAAAACTAGCTTAATTCCTAGCATACTTATATATTCTCTTTTCTTCCAGCTACCTCTGAGCTCTGTATCACACCTGACCATGCACCCTGTTAGGAGTCAAAAAAATTGTGAAGATAGTACTAAGTCCCAATTATTTCAGTTGTGCTACTGAATAATAGACTGAAAAGCGAGATGCCTGGAGTGCATCAAAGACCTAGTGAAGGTCTTCAGAGATGCCTGTGTTATTTTAGGAAGAAATATGTGCTGCTAGAGTAATGTATAACTACCGCATTTAAAGATCTATGGCATGAAGAGAACACAGGGTGCTTCTAGTGATGGGAGCTTAAGCGCATCCTTGGCAGAGGAATAAAGTGACTAACTACAAAGTGTAAGATATTTCCATGAGGGAAGATGATAATCAGTCAGAGAAGCACTATAAAATGGATAAGGGACGGGATAAATGTAGGTGGAGAGGAGCTGTAGTTTTAAGGTGCTGGACAGCAAGGTACCTCTGTGAGCTGTGCAACATCCTGTACCCTGTGCTGCACTTGGGGTCTGCCCTTGGCAGGGAAAGCTGGGGGAAGGTCTTGTGTTGAGCTGGGCAGCTGTGTGAGGTGAAGTGTGTGTTGTCCCTGCAAGACAGTGGTTAGAAAGAGGCTTGGAGCTACCCAGTGGTGCCTTGGGTGGTGGCGGGGCAGAGAGAACCACGGGAGAAGCAGCATCTCTCCACCAGATGCAGCACCAGTACCTGCTGAGCCTGCGCAGCATGCAGCTGGGTGCCACTGTGTTTAAGGAGTTTTATATTCCTCCTTGAAAAAGCAGTACGTAGAAGGACTTCTGCAGGTTTGAATTGGTCCTTGCTTGACAACCAGGAGTGGCTGCTTGTGTTCTCCAAGAATAACAAATCCTCTCACAGACCTCTCTCAAGCACGGGATATTGCCGTGACCTTGCTGTCTCTGACATCAAGTATGGGCTCAGAATGTGAGAGCAGAAATAGATTTGAGGTGGCCCCTTTTGCCTTTTGTTTCCCCAAAGCTTCTCAGACAGGCAGTGAGGACCAGGACAAATACTCCAAGACCACAGAGGCTGGAGTTACATGAGGTTGAGTCGTAACATTTAAGCAGGCATTAGCGGGACCCAAGATGCTGATTGCACAATATCAGTGATGAATTAATCCTTTATGGCCAGGAGTGAACACAAAAAAAGCACACAGGCAACCAGGCAAGCCCCACACGGCTTTTGTGGTGAGAAGCAGGAGCCATTTCAAAGTGATAAACAGCCCGATGCTGTGTTGGCGTTAATGCAACCGCTGAGAGAATTTCTCCAATGTTAATCTATGAATTTCATAGTCCAACACTCCATTAATTATTTATAGATTTATAGTTCTTCATCCTCCCTCCCCCCCCAGCATCTGGCTGCTGCATATAAAACACACAGTTGCAATTACAAAATGTCATCTGAAAAACTATCACCACTCCTGTCTCCTGCTGCTGGGCATCAGGGTAACAAGCAATTACTGACATTGCACGGTACCTGTTGGCTTGGCATTTGCAGGCTCAGAAGTCCCCACTGAGCATCCAGGGCTAGACCAGTGCCATCCAAGGCCCTTCCCACACACATTCTCAGGTTGTACCAGGGCTGGTATCAGTTGCTATGCCAGGACACAAGACAGGACCCATGGGCAGGGACTCTTTCCTCCAGCATCAGTAACAGGTTTCTGGTTTCTGTTGTACCTCAGGGGAATATCAGTGGCTTTGATTGTCCCTAATCTTCATGTCAGAAATAGAAATAAATTAGCTAATATATTCCAAATCTGCTGCATCCTTTCCTCCTGTGTTCATTTTTTTGTTATGAATGGAGCAATAACCCTACATGTGGCAATTGGTTCCCTTCAGGGTCTGTGTTTTGGGCTATCTCCGAGCTGGGGAGATATCGCTGCATGCGTTGTGTAGGGTTATCTTTTAAATTATATTGTGCATAAAATGTTATGGTTATTCTTTTTTTTTTTTTTTGCTGCAAGTTATAACCAAGCTGTATGTTTCATTGACTGCAGGAGTTGGGATCCTCTTTGGAGCCCTGTGAAGGGAAAGGCAGCTTCAGGGAAGTGACCCACGCGTGCAGTGTATCTGGCTCTCGGCATCTCCAGATGTAGTCCTAGGACTTCACAGAAACAGGGAAGCAAATCATTGCTACTGCTGCGAGAGATTCAATGAGAAAAGCAATCTTTTGAAGATAAATGTGTAGCATGTGCAGAAGAAGTTTAGGAGGGTAACTGGTACCTCTGTAACAGCCAGAAGCAAATGGCTATCTATGAGAGAGTACAGCGCATGCTTGCGGCTACCACAGCAGGTCCTGTGCGTTATGTTTTCTGCCAGACAAGATTTCTCTCTATGTTTCAAAGATAGCCCCAAGAAAGGTGTTTTTCAGCAGTCACAATGTGAAGCTAAAAATGCAAAGAATAACAACTGCGATCACTGGCAGAACTCAATGTTCACTACTTGTTATCACATTGTGCTTTCTCATGTGTCTTTATTGTTTCCACACTGTTTGCTGTGCTGGAGTGCTTGATTCTGGCTGTTACTTTCATTGCAGTGTTAATGGAGGGTCCAAGAGCCTGATATTCAGCCGATACCTGGTCCCTCAGAGTGAAAGCAGAGGCTTTAGGAGCAGCTGCCTCATATTATTATATTTTATCTTGCAAGTGCTTCAGTTGGGATGTATTATCCTGCAAAGCTCTTTGTCGTTTTAGCACTTCTGCCTCATCTGCTTTTGTATTCTCATTGAATATATTTGTGGTGTCTAGGTGTTACTGCTGGCATCTTTGTGTTTTTCTGAATCTGAAGGATATCATTTAGGGCCGTAGAGATATAATTTTTTCTTTGTCTCCAATATATTTTTAATGATTAGTTTTAAAAGATATGCCTTGCCTTAAAGGTTATTGTGAAACAGGTCTGATGCTGTTGACAAAATTGATAAGTAATATTCTTCTATGACTGTGTCAATATGTCATAGTATTTTACAGAGATTCTGTTCTATTTAGGTGGATCTGATTTTCATTAACTTCCCAAGTATTTGTATGTAATTGTTTCCCTTACACAATCATTAACAGACTACTAAAAAAAAAAAAAAATCCTGTTTCTAGTCCAGGCAGGTTTGCAAGTGTTGGTCAGAAGTTCAATGGCAAGAGATGAGCAAAATCTAAAATCCTTGATTAGCAGCTTTAATCCTACTCTAAAAGGAATTACACAGAACTCTATGCACCTGTCAAAACCTCTATAGTAGTCATAATTTTCTGTATTTTACCACATTATTCAAGTCCTTCAAATCAAGTCTTCTGCACAGGAAAGCTGTGTCTCATCATGCCATGGACTGAGTAGGTGAGATAAGCCCATTTTCCTCTAAGTAGGTGTTTGAGTAGGAGAAGTAATCAGTAGAGGAACACAATGATTTCCTCAGTTTTGGTGCTTTAGTTACATGACTGTCATCTTTCGAATTCAAGAGTTCCATCTAGAGGAATCCTATTTAATGAGCTTGTTTTTTTCTGGCCTTTTAATGTGTGTCATGTTTGCTGGCTGAAAATAGATGAATTAATTCCCCCCCTAGTTTTCTTAGTTCAGTACCTATGAATTCCCTTGTTTCTTATTGGCAGTTTGCGAAACAATGTTTAACATCAGTATTCCCTGCTTACCCTTATGATATTATTGAGCATGCTGAAGAGGAAGAGAAATTCTGTTCGTGTCTGGCTGTCACTAATGAATTAGTAGCCCAGAAAGTTAACAAGGTTCAGATTTTCCCATCAACAGAAATAAAATATAGCCTTAAGCAAAAAAATACTTAGAGCAGCTGAATAGACTCTTGCAACAGTGAAACTATGTTAATAATATAGAAAATATTGAATGTGGACATACCCACTGAGAAATAATATTTCTGCAAATAGACATAGATCTTTGTTCGGTTTGTTTTAGGAGTCACAGTTATCAAGTCTTTTTTTCTTAACCTGTAGCGAGATCTGGAAATAAAGTCCAGCTGAAATGCCAACACAAACAATTTGCTATTATCATGGGGTTAGGAGTTAAATACATGTTGATTTTTAATCTCATGAACCTTTTAGGACTTTCTGCAGCTCAGTTTATCTTTTCTAATATTCTTTGTTTTTCAGACAAAAATAAAGCTTTCGGTAATGTTTAATAATGAAGTTTCATATCTAAAACTGTACTAGGATGATCTTTGTATTCAGATGTGTGGGATTTGACTAAGACAGAAGCCAACTTTCTAGACATCAGAGAGAAAAGGTTTAGCTTTCAAACGCATGTTAACAAAAGAGTGGCATGGTGCAACCAGTGGAAATGAGCTGAAAAAATCCCACTGTTTATGCTGCAAAACTTGAATTTTGCTATGGTAGCTTAATTTGATTAAAACAAAGTAAAGCAAAACAAACCAAACACACTTTAAGTTTTCCTGTGACTCTACTTTCCCAAGCAAAATTAACTATACCTTCAAAATTCATACCCATGCTGAGAGTATAACAACATTCCAATGCTGTATCATCTTTACTGATGTGGCTTTATTAGCAAAGCCTTCACACTGAAGTTCTGATCACTTTTTAAAGAAAACACTTTAATGTATCCTTAAAAAAAACTATAGCAGACATGTAGTGTATGTGGGTGCTATACTAGATAACTAAGGGCAGGGCAGCAAAGTTGAGATTGTAAAAGCAAGTTGCTGAGGCTGTGTCTAAATGGCTTAGTGAAAGAAAACTAAGAAGGCACTGCAGATGAGTTATGTGGAATTTTCTGAATTTATACTGCTTAGAGTTAGGCTCTTAGTAGCTGGTCTGTGTTGAAAATACCTAATTGAAGCATTCCAAAGCAGAGCTTGCAAGGCAATGACCTAAAAGTTGGCTAGTATGAATGATCAGAAGTCCCGTGATTGCACTGGATTCTTAGTTATCTCTACTTAGAAACAAAGATTTCCTTTTAATTATATGGTTCATGTAAAAAGCATAGGTACCTCTGAACATATAAACAAGGAGACTTCAGCTGAGCACAGCAGGTAAAGTGCATTTCTTTTCTTAGGTATATATTTTTTTCTTTCAAGCTCAAGGTAGCATAAATTAATTTTTGCCTAATTAACTGATTTTAGCCAATTGATTAGAAGCCAGATAATATTTCTGATTTTCAACCTAAGGCTTATTCCTATTTTGATTATGTCATAAAAAAAATAGGACCGCTTTACAGTGTTGTCCTTACATTCTTTTTCTGCACACATTTTCTGAAATGTTTAGATGTCATTATAAAGACAAATTCAGATCAATTTCATAACCTCAGGCTAAAATTTGTTTGTATTTTAATGAAGCCACATTGTTGTACGCAATCACAAGTTACTTTATCTAATCTGACACCTGCCACCTTGTTTATGTTAATGTTGACTTTAGAGTTTATTGTAGTTGTCCTGAACTTTCTCCCTCTTCATTTTGTAACTAGTTTTGCAATTAGGTAATTTTAGGAATACAGCAGAAGCAAGATGTAAGTTTTCATGAGTTTTACTACCTATTTTGCTGTGCTTCTGAGATAAGAACCATGTGGATGTTTCTGAACAACTGGATGCAATTAACTGTGATGAGAAGTTTCGTTAGAAGATATTTCATGTTCTGCTTAAAAATGTGGACAGCTTTACAAAGATGCCTAAGGACTGTTGAAGTCTTTTTCTGCTCAGATTGTCTAGAATCGGCTAATTACAGAGGAAAACCAGGACCAGGACAAAGTCCTCCTTGGCCTTTTTTGATTTACAGTTCCTTTCAACTTGCCAGTGTAAGATAGAGCCCTTCTGCAGTGAATTTCATCCTACAGACCTCAAAATTGTTTTTCTTGGTTACCTTTCAAAACCCCATCAAGAACTATTTCATAGCTGCCTCTGGGTCTGCAGGTGGCAAGCTGAAATGCACATCTGTGCAACTGGTGAGGAGAGCTGGTGACTACAATGAGTTTTGTGTGGCATATGATATATCTTGGGTGGTGAGGTTTCTGAAGTAGACATCTCAGTTAGGTATCTCAAGATAGGTGCAATGGGTACAGGATAAAATACAGAGTTAGAAAGTTGAAGGAAATGTTCATAATATATTGAGCCAATATTGGTGGAAATAGTATATCCTTAATATTCTGCTTGAAATAGGAGAAACAAACTCCGACAAAAGTCATCGTAAAGAAAATCTCAGCACTGGCAACATTAATTTCAAAGAACAATACCTTCCAGTCTTTATCAGAATCATGATCTGATGCTGTGGCCTTGTAGTTAAATGCTACTCTGAACAATCCGCACTAAAGCCCAGGGACTATATTGTTGTTTGCTCTTCTTTCTGTTATTGAGGTGGTGAAATTACGGTTCAGTGCCAGCAGAAGGAGAAATTAATGGATGTGTCCAAATATATTCAGAAATAAGTTGCTCAGTGAAGGTCGTCTATTTATTTGCACATATATTTGGTTTACTCACTAAGCATGATTTCACCTCACAAGTAATAATATTTGCACAGTGTAATTTCAGAAAAGACTGTGATCCATAAAGAACTTCCCAAACAAGATAACTGTAAAGCAGATTTAATTGCAAGAATTTATTATTCTTCAGAACAATGAGGCTGCTTAATAAAGGTGAAACGACTACTAAAGATCCAGTATGCAGTCAGTGCAAAGTTTACAGCATTCTTAGTTTTACCTCCATGTCCATACATGCTTACCATGCATCGTCTGAAGTTCCGAACTAGCAGCCACATGAAATGTCATTCCAGAGTATGTGCATTTGCTTTCTGCATGATGGTGTTTGCATTGAAACTTACTGTCCATTGGATGTTAAGTTGTGGCCTAAATTAACGGCAACTCCATAGAAGTACTTAAGTTTATAAATTTACTTTAACAATTAAGTTAAGCGTAATTTAAGTGCTCCCTTAGTTGGGACCCAGGAACTGCTCTTTGAATCTCCCATATCTGTGACTCATTATATATAAGCCCAATTTTTTAAGGCAGTAAACAGCTGATTGGCGCAAAGTGCAAGCTACCCTCATCTGAACTATAGAGAAACCTCAGGAAGATGGACTGATGATTCCATAAATAGAGAGCGGAAAATGGATTTTTTTTCCCAGTGGAAAGTGTATAATTTAATCAAGGTGGAAACATTGCATGGGAAAGTGCTGTTTCCAACAAATTTTTTTTTTAGAAAATAAAATCAACAATTCAAGTATTTTCAGTGCTGAGTTTTAATGCTTAAAGGGAAAGCTTTTTACATGAACACACAAATGTGATCAGGCTATAGCTGGCATTTGAAGGACAATGAAGGAATTAGTGGAGGCTACCAAATATAATTTATAACAAATTCCTTTCCTGGTAAAGCAGCAGAATTCAACTGACTGCTTGAGTGTATTCATTGCCAACATCTGCCAAGAATATTCATAAAAGGTGATAGGCTCAAGGTGGGTTTCAGGGTGATTTTTGGAGGCTGAGGACTTCAGTTTCATTAGACAGATACAAGGACAGAAATAGGGAACTTTCATGGAAATCTGATTCATATAAGTCCCCAGACATATATAATGTATCTCCAGCCATCAAAATATGACAAGATTAGAAACAGGGCAGGTGATGTACTTCTAGCCCTTCTGTAGACTTCTTGTGGAATTATACTGAGTGCAGAGATCACTTTAGTAACAAATCCTTCTCATGGATCTCGGCAAAAAATACTCCGTGTCTTCATTGCCAGTATAGCCAGTGAGAAAATCTATTCAATTTTGTCTATTTTGGACTATGAATGGGCAAAACTTTCAGTATGAAAAATTACCAATTGCTGATTTTGTGTTCTGTAAAAGCAGCTTCTCCTAAAACCTGCAACTTCCAGATATTTTCCTTTCATTGGAAACTAACCATGGAGCAGTACAGAGACAGACATGCTGAGACATTCTAATGAAATTAATTTGAAAGCAAAAATTATTCTAGAACCTTAAATAATGGGTTATTACCGTTACTGTATTATTATTTACCCACAGATCAGATGACTTTATTTTTGCCTTAGCGTAGTGTGGTTCTCCTAAGCTACAAAAGCAAAATATTGATGAGTCAGGTAGCTAAAACAAGATATAGAACGCAGGATGTTTCAAATAATGCCAAACATTTTATGTAAGATCTATCTAATTAGAAATTATTTCCCTACTTAGTAGCAGACAACATGTGTCTCCACAAATAGAGTCCCTTTTCTTTAATCAGTTTTATTTACATAGTCTGGATCTGAATCCTGACCATGTAAATTGATTTTCTGTGGTATAGTTATACATGTTGTGTAATTATATATTGTATATATGTGGGTGACTTTTCCTTCTTTTAATCAAATTAGTTTTTAACTCCTAATTCCTTTCTTACCTTGCAGTCCTTCAAAATGACAAACGTAATAACAATACTACCACAAATAACAATAAGGAGCTTCATCTTAGAGGTCCATTCAGAGTTTAAAACATGGATAGAAGACAACCATTTTCACTTTTTCTGCTTTTGGCTTTGTTTCAACTTCAGAAATCAGCTGATAGGATTACAGATGAACATACACCAGCCAGAAACTTGCATGCCACCAACTAAAACTCCCCTGAAGTAACCCTGATGTTGTACACAGCACCTTGCAGATGGAAGACTGCCAGAGCAGGAGGATGACAGAACTCTATGAAACCACATAGTGAAGACTTCAGTCTCCAGGTTTGAAACCAGTGACTGTTGACTGCGCTTGCCTGACCTCTGCTAGTGGAGGGAGATCCTGCGTTTGCTCTGACATGTTCAATAGCACAGTCAGCTGCAATGGTACCTTTTTTGCTGCCTTGATACATCGCTGACCCTTCAGAACTGTTGGAAGAGGTTTTGTGCTCAAAGGTGGATGTGGGTGCTTTCAATGAAAATACCTTCACAGGCCTGAGAACCTCTTCGGTCTTAATTCTCTCTGTTCTGACATTAGGTACTTCACCTCATCTGTTTTGCCAGCTGCCTTGGAGTGCTGTGTTTCTGTAATTGCTTCTCCTCTAGGTTAAAAGGCAACAGTTAAGCAGATCGTTTGTAGTATGAATTGTTTTGCATTGATACACAGCATAACATCATTAAAATCTGAATGGCAGTAGATGAAAAGCTCACTGGCACTACAGGTGCTGTGTTTTGACATCATTGATTACTCATTAGCAATTTTCAAAGGTGAGCTTTCCAAAGCAGAGGTGTCCTTTTAAAAAATAACCAGTCCAGAGGATCCCCGAGCATATTTTTATGGTTTTTTAGCTTCTCTCCACTGTGTTTGGACAAGTATCTCATCTTCTTCTAGTACTATGCAGGTCACTCCCTGCAGCTGAAATAGCAGAAGTTGTTCCCTCTCCTGCTCTTTAAAAATCTGCGTGTTCAATGCCAATATTAAAAGCATAATAATATTATATGGCTCAATGTGGGTTTATTCCTCTTACAAAACACGTGCGAAAACCATGTCACACACGCCCACCTCAATGGTCTTTTCTACTTTTCTAGTCACCTTCTCTGAGGTATTTAAAAAAATGATGCTAAGGATATTTAAAGCTAACAATAGTGAGAAGGAGCAGAATGCCACTAAGGCTTTAGGTGTTCCACACCAGGTCCTCGTGGCATTGACTTATCAATCTCCTCAGCACTCCTAGAACTGCAGCTTGTGCTAAATATTTTGTTGCCTGGACCCCATCATTTATTACAAAAAATCAACACACAGATGTTCAAAGTAACTGAACGCTTTATGTCATGTATGGGCCTAACCAGGATGAAAGTGTAGGAACCAAGGATGTGATTTCAGGTCTGACTTCAGGGCTATGTGAGTTGCTACAGCTTTTCTGTGTTTCCTATTGCCTGAAGTGTTTCTGTGTATGCATACACATACCAGAGCAATACATTGGTATTCACCAACCCCTCATGCATTTCTGTAATTTGTGAGAAGTCCGGGCCTGACAGGTGGAGCAGAGTCATGGTGTATTGTAGAAAACCAAAGAATGAGCACTACAGGGCTCATATCCTGGGCTATGTCAGTAGCACCCTGCTAAAAAGTCTAGGCACAGCCAATTACTGTAAAGTAAGTCTTTTTACCTTTGTTCCCCACCCTTCCCCTTTTTAAACACCTCCTACTTTTTTTTTTTATTATTATTCTCTGGAGGACAGGGAGAATGAATGTTGCTTAACAATGTGGACAAAAGCATGACTTTAGCTGTTGCAAACCCAGGAATGACTTGGTAGAACTTCCCAAGAAACAATACCTACAACCTCAAGGCAAAGCAGCAATATTCTGTATCCTTTATAATTCCTACCCTGCCAAATATTTTAGATATTTAAAGTATATCTTAGAGATGCTCAGAAAGTGTATTAGCACTGTGCTTTCCTTGTATACATCAATATGTAAGGCAACTAAGTGATTTCTTGAGTTACCATGGAGCCAAACTGCACAGATCTTGGGAGACAGTGAAAACTAATAAAATGGATCCAGATGCCACTTCAACAGGACACATGCCATAGGGGACAGAGACTGGCCAAGGAGCTCAGAAAAACAAGAAAACCAGGTAAGACTTACTTACATATGATTTTGGACTCTGGAAATTCTTCTGGGGCCTGCTAGGGACCAAGACCTCTTACTGTTCAAAGAGCAAGGGATGGCAACAGTGTGCCAGGCAGGCCAATGGGATGCATGGCTGTGCCACGAAGGAGAGTTTGTAGGCTGTCACTTTGCCACTTCAAGAAAACCCTGCAGCTAAAGCGATCTTACCTTGGCATGCTTTATTGCCCTGATAATCATAGGGAATACTTGAAAATGGAACAGAAAATATATTTTTGTTTTGTAATAAAGAGATAAAATGAGGCCATTTTTAAAATAAAACAATCAAAGAAGATAAATACCTGCAACTCAAGTACTATTTTCTCTGGGGTCTGCATCAGAAACTTTTTTTCCAGAAAGGTGGGTGTCTCAGAACACCTGATATTTTTTCAAGAAAATGGAAAAATGCCTAAGTAAAGACTATGGCACTTCGTAACTTTTCGTGTAGTGGCTCATCTTAAAAAACCCTTGAAGGCTGTCTAACTACCTTGAGAAGCCTCTAACTCTTCATTACTCTGAAAAGGGATCCTTCAAGACACACTGAAACCAGTGAACTGGAAGATTATATTCATTGTAGTGGGGAAGATCTGCTTGTGGCAGATCAATCTCCTGATAGCCAGCAGGACCCTGTGAAAAGGAGGAGGGAGAAACACAGTGCTATTTTTGAACTTCATAAAGCTTCTCCGTAATTCGTCTTGAAAATAGGTGGATCATGAGGGATATCAGTTAATTTAGCTAAAGTTCAGTTGAGTTTGTTTTTCCTAGAGAAGAATTTTTACTGTGTTCATTATGGATTTTTCAATTATTTTCAGCGAAGGGGAACATGGAAGTTCCCATCCTGTTCTTGAGAGCTGGTACTGTGCAAACAAACAGCAAAATTCACTTTGCCTCAAATAATTTGCAAACTATAAAAAAGTACAAAACCCATCAAACAGATTCAGCAAACAGGCTGGGGAAGCATAAAATAACAGCCAGACAGTTATGACCAGCATGAGATTATTATGATCAACAATCTAAATTATTATTGTACCTCCCTAAGTAGCCTATTCTGGCAGCCCCATAATGTATGTAACACACTGTACCTTCTGCTGCTCCGTATCTTCATAATTAGTTGCTGGTAATTTCTGTTTTCATTACCGTTTTTGATGTTTGGTGCATTCTTGATTGTTTCTTCTGCTGAATGTAGTCAACAGATAAAATTCAGATTCACGTGCTTCCAGTTGCCTGAGCTCTGCAGAAGTTTTTAGTTCTAGTAGTTGGAAAACAGTCTAGATTTAAGTTTAAAATAAGTAATATACAATTAAAATAATTTAATTGACCATCAAAAAGCTTAACTTCAAAGGAATTAAAACTGTCTCTAAGATATATTGTCACTTCATAGTCCATTTGCTATAATTTAAGCGCTTTTATCAGCAGAGAATCTTACCAAAGGCTTCATGAACACGAGAGATGATTAAAAATAAAAGATCAAAGCAAGCAAAGAAATCCTGTTAACAAATTCTAGCAAAAGGGGATTGTTTTATAATTAAATATGAAACCAGCTCAAACAAATATCTGGGAACACTGAAGTGCGATCCCACTGTAGCTTTTGGTGGCGTGTTATACATATTGCGAAGATGTCTTTGTCCTGTTGCCACTGGTCTGAACAGAAACCATGTGTGGGGAGTCCCATTGCATCTCTTTTCTCCCACCAGCATTTTCTTTTTCTCAGTGCTATGCTTCCAGATACATTCACAAATCATTAGCTAATTCCATGCAGTAAAGAAGCAGTGAGCTTGAAAATATTGCATTAAACCCCTCAGCTCAGCATCAATACATGGAAGTGCCTGCTGTGAAGAGGGAGAACTTGATCAAGTCTCTCTCTCATGAAATAGTACCAGTCATCTGGAGTCTTTAACAAAGTTCTTCATGCTTTCTGGAAAAGGTTCAAGAAGCCGAATTTGC